>NC_139220.1:88224284-88881784 GCF_055691185.1 Crinia signifera | reverse complement strand
ACACACAGTTATGTATATGCCAGAACTTGTCCGACATGTCATTAACATAACAATATTGCGATTGATTCCATTTGCTTGCCATTTGGACTTCTTGCAGGCTCCAAAGGGGAGGTCCATAATCTAGGCAAGTACAGTATGTATTAAACAAAAAGGTGTATACAGTATATTAACGAGTGCTACCACCTGGTGAATTGCCAAGCGGCCACTTAGGTAGGGAATAGTCAGTCCCATATAACAAGACAGATAAATAGAAAAGGATGCAGTGCTTGTTAAATCGGTAAGAGGTCCCAATCATAGTGAAAACACTTAGGGGGAAATTTACTAAAGGAAATTTGTAAAAAATAGTTGTATTTGTATCCAGAAATACACTTATTTTTGACATTTACTATCCCGAAAATAAGGCAATTCGTATTCGTATTTATGTGCTATCAATACGAATACGAATGGCCGTATTTTCAGTATAGTAAATGTCAAAAATAAGTGTATTTCTGGATAAAAATACACCTATTTTTTTTACAAATTTCCTTTAGTAAATTTCCCCCTTAATAGATAAAATTTAACTCAAATTGATAAAAAATAGTCAGTCTCTCACAATGGGCCTTATTCTAGTTCACTCTTTCTGACAAAATCCTTCTTAGAGGGACAAAACCATGTGCACTGCAGGTGGGGCCGATGTAACATGTGCAGAAAGAATTAGATTTGGGTGGGGTTTTACTTCAAAGTGAGATCTATATTGCAGTGTAAAAATGAAGCAGACAGCATTTACCCTGCACAGAAACAAAATAACTCACCCAAATATAATACTCTTTGCACATTTTACATCTGCCTCCCTGCAGTGCACATGGTTTTGTCCATCTAAGAAGGAATTTGTCAGAAAGCGTGAACTAGAATAAGGTCATAATGACGATAATAATGTCCCAAAGATTTGTTCCTATGTTACAGCCCAATGTTAACTTCTCATCAAGGACATGAATTGTAAACCATATGCAAGTATTAATATAATAGTAACCACGGATGTCACCGCTGGAGGAATTGTCCTGTATTTAGGAAGCTCATTGGCTAGAGTCCTCACTATGATGCAGAGCTTTATATACAGCTGTATTCCAACGACAGCAAAACCTGTCAGTAGCTCAGCCTAAACTACTGTCTAATCCACACTTGTCCCCTGCATATCTGGACGAGCCACCCTTTACCAGCATTCATCATACCATCAGGACACTAGCTATCTGCAAAATAATAAGGATCACCGTGGCATCTATCATACCAAAATTGTCTCCAGCAGTAATGGTGCATACACACGGGGCGATTATAGCAAATATCGCTGGAAATATGGTAGAAATATGATATGGTCACTATTGCCAGTGATTGGAGTGTGCACCAGCGATAAATCGCCGGGTGCGCACTTCCGTTTTCAGCCCCTGAATAGCCGCTGGTCGGAGGAGCATGCTCCTCCGACCAGCGACATCCCCTGCCTCTTCACCCGGCAGTGTGACATTTTCATCTGCGACCTTCTCTGGTCGTAGATGAAAACGGGACACTGAGCAATTTGATTGCTGAGCAATATATTACCAGCGATCATATTTGCCCGTGTGTACGCACCTTAACAACTTGTGGACTCCATCACACCACGCTCAGGAAAAAAATATCATTTGCATCAAAGTGAAGATTCTAATCAGTGTGCATTCGAAATACAGGACAATTCCTCCATCTGTAACATCTGTGGTAGGGTGGCCAATCCCGGGATCGACGGTATCCTAATTTGGCCCTAAAATGTATGGGATTTTAATCCCAGGATTAGGGTTCCCAATCCCAGGCAGTGTTTTAGCACCTGCTCATACGCTGCCCAGCTTCTTCGGTCACAGCTGTGCAGTTCAAAGATAGTTTTTATATATTTGAGTTATATTTCATCCATTGAACAATGGTTTTTGTGAGGTCTGCGCTAAGTATGTGTTATGTAAATAAATGCTGGATATAGACTGTACTTGCAGGTGGTAAACACACATTTATTGCTGTTAAACTATACAGAGTATTAAACGTTTGCCTTACCAGGCAGGTGAATAACAGTGGCCCTTATTCTGGTCGGTGCGGATATATCCGCGTGCGTTCGGCCCGCCGATGTTTTGTGTCTGCGCATGTGCAGAGACGTCTCTGCGCATGTGCGAGCGGGGCGTACGGCCAAATCCCCCATGATATGTGAACACTCCGAACAGGGGGTGGAGAGGGGCGTGAAGGGCTATTTGGGCTCATTACCATATGCATACGCCCCGGTTTCATGGGCGTTCCCATGCAAACACTGGGCGTACGTATGGTAATGCGGCCGTGACGCACGTGTAGGGGGAGGACATATGACATCGCCGGATGTCAGCTGCCCGCCCAGATCCCTGCTTTTGCACGGAAAAATGTCCGTGTGGTCTGAGGTTGCGGGAGCTGGTGGAGCACTCGGTCCTGCATTCGATGGTCTGCGACCATCGAATGTTGGGGGAGGTTCCCTGAGATGGAGGAGGCGTATTCCGTGAAAAATACACGTGCGGTCCGTTCGGCCAGCTTCTTACCGCGTACGGACGGAGTTTGCGATCCGTATGGAAGGCGGGGTTTCGCACGCACGGTCCTGGCCGCATAATCGGATCCGGCCGCACCGATCAGAATAAGGGCCCGTGTCTCTATATTATATATCCTTTCTCTCTATATTTCATCCATTGAATGTTTTAACTATGATTAGTACCTCTTATTGATTTGACAAGCACCACTTCCTTTTCTATTTAGCTAGGTATATATATATTACCACATACTCAGAAGCTGGAAATAAATATATAGAAATACATTTAGGTCAACTTGTTCAGCACGTTAAAACATGATGACCTAAACTTTTAGAATTTTTTGTGTGTCGACTTTTATGTCGGTTTATGGTTAAAATAAGAGTTGCGCAAAAAAAAAATCATGTGTCAACAGTTATTGTGAATGTGTCAACATTTAATCATGTCAATATAAATGCATGTCTACATATGTCAACTGAATGACCATATCGATCTTGACTTGGTAACAAGTCAACACACACCGAGAGCAACCATCCATCAACAACAGCACCTGTGGATGGTCCTATATATGACTTAGCTATTCATATTTACTTACAATATATAGCACCAACATATTTCATTGCAATTTACAATTAGTAACATAATCCTATTAAAATAGGAGTGTATAATAACAGACCAACATATATAGGGACATTTTGGGAGATACAAGTTTGATATAAGGATATGTGCTAGATATCTGAGCCAACTGCAGAGGTTCTTGGTGGGCTATATGATCAAGTCATACAGCAATGTTGTGAGTGTACAAAAAAAAACCCAAGTGAAGTTATGCAGGTAGTTCTGCAATTTGAGAAGCTTCTCTGAAGAAATGAGTTTTCAGGGAGCACTTGAAAGCTTGGAGACTAGAAGAAAATGAAGATGTACGATGGCGAGCATTCCACGGAGTGGGTGCAGCCTGAACAAAAGATCTATAACTGTGAATGGGATCAATTAAGGAGTCTGTGTGAGAGAAACAGATCTCATGCGGAGCAAAGGAGGTGAGCTGGGGGGTATTATGAGATTAGTAACGAAGCATAGGTTGGTGTAGGAGGGACTGACAGGGCAGCAGAAGAAGAATGGTTTTGCAATGAAGATTGCAGATAAGTCTAGCAGCCCTTACATTTAATATATGTAGACTCTACCGGTAACATTCTGTATAATGCGTATGGGTCATTGGGTCGACCCAATTTAGGTCGACATGCATTGGCTCGACCATTGAACGTCGACAGGCCTTAGGTCAACACCTGAAATAGGTCGGCAAAGGGAAGGTCAACATGAGTTTTTCACAAACAAATTGTCCCAAATATTGAATCAGCCAACATGGACACCTTTCTACGGGCACTGCTGTGCTCAGCATGCTTGTGGCATGGTGCCTCGCTATTTTATTCTACCACCATGCGTAGTGGATGGTAGGGCAGAAAATACCACCTGCCGGCACATGCCGTCTCCAAAAAAAGTGAAAAACTCATGTCGAACTTAATGCTTGTGTTGACCTTCCGACTTTGTTGATCTTACCCATGTCAACCTATTACAGGTGTCGACCTAATGCCTGTTGATCTTCAGTGGTCGACCCAATGCATGTCAACCTTAACAGAGAGACTAAATATAGTATAAATGGCACTATAATGGAAATTACAGAGGAAGAGAGGGATCTAGGTGTCACTATTTCAGGGGACTTAAAAGCAGGTAGGCAATGTAACAAAGCAATGAAGAAGGCAAGTCAGTGCTTGGTTGCATAGGGAGAGGTATCAGCAGTAGAAAGAAAGATGTAATAATGCCACTGTATAGGTCATTGGTACTACCTCATCTAGAGTATTGTGTTCAGTTCTGGAGGCCATATCTCCAGAAGGATATAAATACATTAGAGACTGTACAAAGAAGGGCAACTAAAATGGTGCATGGCCTACATCACAAAACGTACCAGGAAAGACTAAAAGATCTTAATATGTATACTTTAGAGCAGAGAAGGGAAAGAGGGGACATGATAGAAACTGTAACAAGGTACAGGTGGGAGACATTCTTCACAGGAAGAGGAGCAGCAGAACAAGAGGACATGCACTGAAACTAGAGGGAGGAAGATTCAGGGGACATTTGAGGAAGAATTACTTCACAGAAAGAGTAGTAGATAAGTGGAATAGCCTCCCAACAGAGGTGGTAGAGGCAAATACAGTAGTACAATTTAAACATGCTTGGGATAAGCATATTGATATCCTTACAAAAAATAAGGATCAAATATGGTTTGAGGTAACAGGTTTAAAAAAAAAGGGGCAGACTAGATGGGCCAAGTGGTTCTTATCTGCCGTCAAATTCTATGTTTCTATGTTTCTATGTAGAGTTGATCTAATGACAATATCCTGTAATAGCACGGGTGAAATTTGCCTTTCTGTCCCCAGGGTCAAAGACTCTTTAAAGTGCCACCACTGTCCCTTCCAAGTATATTTATTTATTTATTTACAGTTTCTTATATAGCACAGCATTATATATACAGTCCAAGAATAATGGCACTCCGGAGGCAGTTTCCAGCATATAAAATGATTGTATTGAGAGACAAGCTTTGGGGGTTCTACCCCCTTTGTCAGGTTAAACCATCCTACAGCCTTAGGATTGTTTAACCTGACGAAGGGGGTAGAACCCCGAAAGCTTGTTCCTCAATACAATCTTTTTATATGCTGGAAACTGCCTCCGGAGTGCCATTATTCTTGGACTGTATGCATTACTGTGTCTAGGCACCGGGGCTTGCTGATTACCTTTGAAAGGAGTGCCGGCTGATTTGGAATGGTATATATATATATATATATATTTTAGGAGGAGAGTGTTATGCAGAAGTGAAATCCTGGAAAATTAAAAGGGAGGCTTTATGATCGATCGTGAATGGTGGTTGTTCCTTCCCTCGAGACCAGCCAACAATCACTGCTGCTGCATTCTAAATAGTAATATCTATCTCCCGTTACTGCCCCACCTCTACATTTATCCCCTGTAGTGGGATGTACTAAGCCTTTTGTGGTACATCCCATCATACAATGCAATAATACTGTACTAATCGCATATTTACTAACTATTTCGCGAAGGACAGGTCTTCCAATAAGAGCAGCACCTTTACGATGCCAATACTTTTGGGTTCAGCTCTGGAAGTCCCACTGACATGGGGGGCCCACTGGGGATACTGGAAGGATGAGGAAAGAAACTTATAGGCTTCCATATGGTAATGCCAGCAGAGGCATTGCCAGGCTTATAGTACATCCTGCTCCTTATTTTCTCTAACTGGAATATGACCATTTAACAAAAAGGCGTGGCGTGTGATGCTCCTCCTCCGATAGCTCAAGATCAGCAGCGTTTGTCCTCATGGTGCTCAGATGGAGGATGGGGGTTGCCACCAAGCATGAAGGTGATAGTGCCCCAAATGTAGCCATCACTCTCCATAACTATTCCAAAAAAACTCAACATAATAACAGGAATGACTGAGGCTACTCTCTGACCATGAGCTGCACCTTTAAAAATCTGAGTGTTCTTGCTGGAGTCTAGGGACTTAGCTATACAAGCACATTTCAGTCACTTGACCATTTATTAGCGGGCTCCCCCGTTAAAGCAGCTTATTTATTTCCTAAAGCTCAGACAAAGTGAATATTCTTTGTGCAAGCTGCTGTGAGAAAGAATAGCCATACTGCAGCCAAATCATAGGTTCTGTACTGAGCTTGATCATTGTGGGATACATCAAACCTTTGAAAGATAAAGTGGAGAAGTTAAACAAAGCAACCAATCACCTTGTCATTTATCTAGGCGACAGGCTATGAAGTAACAGCAGAAGCTGATTGGATGATGTGTTCAACTGCTCCACTTTATCTCTTAAAGGTTTGACACATCTTGTCAACAGTGAGTTAGATCACTCCTCAGTACATGTAGTCTGCTACCAAGGATCTGGGGTCTCTGATTTATACAGGTCACTAAACATCTCTTTTTTTTTTTGCATTTCAAACTTAGCGGTGTAGCTAGGTGCCATGGTGCCCGGAGCAAGGGCATATTTCGCACATGTGTTGGCATGTTACATTTGAAAAGAAAAAAACTTTAAAAATAAGACACTATATAAGACACTGTAACGGAATCTGCTGCGCTATATAAAACATTGTAACGGAATCTGCTGCGCTATATAAGACACTGTAACGGAATCTGCTGCGCTATATAAGACACTGTAACGGAATCTGCTGTGCTATATAAGACACTGGGGTGGCGTTAACAATTGGGGTGGCCATTTCACACTTCAGGGTGCCTATTTGGCCTCTGTGGCCCATTTAACATTGTTTCCTATGGAAAAATCGGGTCAATTGAGGCATTGAACAGGAAAATCGGGTCAATTGAGACATTTAACATTGTTCCCTATGGGAAATCGCGGGCATCGCGTCGGTCGCATCGCACCCGATTTTTTAGTGCATTCAATGCCCGAGATGGCCACGATGGGCGCCCTTCTAGGTAAAGAGTACCACTACTGGGAACATGATATGTAACTGGCACTAAATATGTGCAACAAAATGATTGCTTGGCATTCAAAGTCAGTGCCTGAGATAGTACACAAACTTTGTTTCATGTTTTGAAACCTTGTTTTATGCACAAATAAAAATATTTATTGTGTGTATTTCATGTGTTTGATGTGTTTACAACATAACTGCAAAATACCTCAGGATACCTAATTGAAATAAAAATTCAGAATTATCCAAAATGCTTCTAGTCCCGAGCATTTTGGATAAGGGATACTCAACCTGTACTGTACTTCCATTATGACCCATAATATTCTCTTGGGCTGATTCTTATACCACTTTCACATTGAAATGCTGGCTTTCATTCTGACCCAGGACTGGCACTTTCACACTAAACCCGAGTGGCCCATTATGCACATGGTGACACCGATTTAACCCATTTTAAAACACGGGGGTTGACCAGGCAGCAACACGGCAATAACCCCGGTTTTAACTGTAGTGTGAAAGTCATACAGATCTATCTTCCTGGATTAAAAAGGCAAGTGTAACATACAGCTTTATAATTTATAATAGAAACAACATTTATTTTACGTATGGGCAACAAACCAACAATGCATATCATTTCACATTTCCACTAGTCATAGTGGAACGTCCACTTTATGCTTTGGAAATACCTTCGGTTGTCTCTCAGGCAGGTGTCATGAGCTTATACCTCCACATCATATTCAGTGTTGGTGGAATGTAATAGTGCCCGCTGGAATTGCGGGATACTATCCAAACACTGCAATTTTTTTAAAGGAGCAATTATTTAAAAGGCATGGGTTTTGCCGTGCAAATGATTGCTGATTTAAAAAAACATTCGGTCTCTATACACTAAGGTGACTTCTCGGAGTGAAGAAGTAGCTCGATCCCCCCTTGACAGCAGTGTGGGAGGATCGTATGCGATATAGCTAATTTGGTCCTTTTGCATATGATACATTGTATGCGATCCCTGCCAAGCCTGCCAGCATTGGATGCGATCCAGCAGATGGCTTCTGCAGCCGGTATGAATCACAGGCTCCAGTGTGATGCACACTGGACCGTGCATCGCATTGGACCTGCTGTCATATTTGTATGCGAATGATGATCACCACAAAGGCATAAAAAGTGTCCAAACTGCATCCAGTGTATGGCCAGCTTAACAAAACACAGCTTCAGTTTAGAGAGTTCTACTGTTTCCAAAAGGAAATTTCCTAAGAACTGATCCAAGTCAGGTGCTAAAACTGTATATATTTATTACCAGTTATTTATATAGTGCACAGATATTACGGATATTATGTGTCAAGCTGTATGGTTAGTCAGACTTGTAAACCAGTTGATAAACTTTTTCCTCTTTGATACTTCATCTTCTTCTGTAGTTACATTCGGAGAATAGTGAAAACTCAGTGTGACAAAATAACAGAGCACTGAATTACAGGATGTGAATAATAGACCTCACAATTGATAGGTTGCAGTACTTTATTGGCAACTATAATATATTACTGTAAGGTTTGTGCTTAGTCATTGCATTGACAGTTTATACCATACCAGGAAAGGGAAACTAAATTGACTTATATTATTTTATTGATCAGAGGTTGACTGATTAATAATGAAACAACATATTAGCATTACATTATATAGAAAGCACAAATGACTGTACCCTTATGGGGCATACACACGGGGCGATTTCAGTCCCATTTCTAAGTGATCTGTCCAAATCGATCAGCATCATGGGGTGTATCGCTAGTGCCGCGAGATGTGCTGAGCAGTCGCTGTTAAGCCCATCGCTCAGCACGGAGGCAGCAGTCCACCGTGTGTACGGGGCTTTACAATGGTTCTATCACATAAGGGTGCAGTACGCAACAGGCCCCAGGTCAACTTTCTGAAATGGTCAACAGGTTCATAATGTTGACATCTGAAATTTTGCCATGTGAAATGTCAGAAGTTTGAGGATGCCGACAGTTAGAGTTAGGCTGCGGGCAGGTGGGTTGGGGTTAGGCCGTTACGGGGGGTAAATACTAGTGGGAGGTTTCGTGGACAAACACGCTGCAGCATCAGAGCTCTATGCCAGAGGGCACTGTCATATGGCTGCCAGGACCAGGAAAAAGACTCAGGACCTGCCGCAGGGAGATGGTGAGGACTCATTAGGCTGCCACAGATGGTTTAGCGATACAGTAGTTCATCATGTTGACATATTTATTATGAATGTCAACATGGTCACTGTTGACATGCCAAGCATGAAATATAGCATTAGCCAGCCCCAATCTCCAGGAAGAGTAACTGGAACACTTTGAGAGATCCATATGGATTCCTCCAACTCATTGGTCCTCATAATGCCCCTTCTCCACTGAAAGTCACCATGTCTAGTGACACTGCTTGACTGATCCCGGGAGTCTAAACCTCACCACTGAACATTAGGTAACAAGGCACTGATTATGTCATTGAAATAAGCCCCAATAATTGAAAACTATGCATATTCCTATACAGATACATTGAAGGCGTATGGGGAATAGCTTTATATAACAGCAGCTAAGTCGTATTGCTATAACTTATGAACAGCATATAGGGAATGAGAATGGATGAACACATTTGTCGGTACTTATGTACTATCTGGGCGCCCGATTTAGAAATCGGGTCGGATCGGGCACATCGCATCGCATCGCATGCGACCATCGGATGCGATGCGATGCGATGCCCCGATTTTTCCATAGGAATCAATGTTAAAATGGACTGAGTCCATTTTAACATGGAATTCAATGGGAAAAAGGGGTCCTTTTCATACCCCTACTATCCAAGTGGGCATGAAGTTGGACATAAACCTGTGGCGAGCGTAGCGAGCCACCGAGCCCGAAGCGTAGCGAGCGTAGCGAGCCCCGCGAGGGGACACAGAATACCGTACCCTCGCGGGGCTCGCTTCGCTCGCCACGCTTCAGGCTCGGTGGCTCGCTACGCTCGCCACAGGTTTATATCCAACTCCATGCCCACTTGGATAGTAGGGGTATGAAAGGACCCCTTTTCCCCATTGAATTCCATGTTAAAATGGACTCAGTCCATTTTAACATTGATTCCTATGGAAAAATCGGGTCATCGCATCGCATCCGATGGTCGCATGCGATGCGATGCGATATCGCATCGCATCTGATTGTATGCCTTAACTTAAGGCATACAATCAAAAAATCGGGCGACCAGATACTACATAAGTACCCATTTGTCCATGATTGCTCCAATAGTTATTTTCATGCATTCAGTTAAACTAACTGAATTAAACTCTATTTCTTTTCTGGAGATAACATTTATCTGTACTTTTAATTACAATAGCATACGATTATATACAACATTTTCCGTAGATTGCTGTAGCAGGGCACATAAACCACGAGTTTCCTGCTTTGTGACATAAAAGCGTTTGATTGGCTCTTTTTAGCCTAGATTTCACCAATATATAACCAAGGCAGGGACTGGCATCAAGTTTTTAAGAACATTTGTCTTAATTATAAATGTGTGCCCATTCTAATATAGCATACACATCTTTGTGTGGCTAACAAGCTCGTCATGCCCTCCTAAATCATTAACTTAATAGTAACACCCACACCTCATGCAGCTCATGTTAATATCCCGTCTCGCATAACTCAATGCTATTTCGGTACATCTGGGCATAGTCTACAACAGTACTGCAGATACAATTCATTCTGGAGTTCCTGATGTGGCCAAATCGTCCCATTAACCTGGGCTAATATTTACTCATCCCTCAATCAATGCTGACCAACATAGTAATCTATTCACAATCCATAAAAATACTAATAGGTGGCTTGACCTTCTCGCCAAGAGATGAATACAATATATTACAGCAACAGAACAACATGAATCAAATATAAATAGAAGCATCAAATGCCTTGTTCTCCTGAGTTGGGACAAGCAAGTGAGGAAGTAATTGTCTCATTGGCTGCTACCTGCAATCCAATGAAGATGCTATTCATCGTGATTTGTATATGTTGCTTGCAGGTATGTCATCCAAAAAATGTCAACATTGCAAGAGGTTGGCAGAACTTAAGTACCCGTAAGGCATTAATAATCAGCACAGAGTTTAGTTATGGACAAAAGTAGTCAAGTATGCAGTTTATGTATATCACATAATAAATTATGGACAATAAAAGCATACAATACTGAATACTAGTGAATAGATTACAATAATACAGAATATATATTACATCATAATAACTAGCATGCTCAGTGTAATGAAAACAAAATGAAATGTTTTGGACAGAACACATAGCTTGGAAAGCATTTGCATTACATGATGATAAAAAAATAAGAAAATAAAATATGTTAATGATATAAAAATATATCAGTGCAGCTAGTTTATTACTAAGGCGCACCTATGCAGGAACCTGAAATTGGAGGATCCTATTATCTATGCTGGTAAAACATTTCTCCATGATACAAAGCAGAATAATAATTCTTAGCTATAAATAGTACAGTAGCAATGTGTTTTCCTGCTTGCACTATAAATATCTGTAGTGAGCACAGTCCACTTATTGACAGCTATAGAAAGGTGTGTGCAACAAATCACACATTGCACTAGCCTGACAGTGAGCCCTCTGTATGTAAAAGCAGATGAGACATATCATTATTATCCAAACAGCAATACTGTAGTAGTGTCTACTTACCAGGCCCCACTGGTGCCACAGAAGCCCGCTGCTTCTGTAGTACTAACCATGGCAAAGGAAAGACTTGACAGGATTTAGGTGTGTGTCTGAGTAAGTGTAGCATGCACAGTAGTGTGAGGCGAGCTGCTGAGAGTATGCATGCAGCCTAGCCCCTCCTTCTCACACTGACTGGGGAAGGAATGTTTCTTATCTAGCTTGTGCTAGGGACTTCTCCACTCCCCAGATTCATTCTCTGATACTGCATCATCACCCCTACTGTCATGTTCACAATCCATGAGGACTATGAAAGAGACTGTCTCCCTTCTCTGCAGCATCCAATAAAACAAAATGTGTACATACAAATTAGCATCTTCCTCCCCAGGACACAGACACCATTTATCATGGCAACAATTGTTATAAAATTGAAAGGTTACCTGAAAACATAATGCCATTAAAGGATACAATTTGAAAAAAAAAAAAAGCATTTGCCATAGAGTGTGATGGGTTATGATGTATTCTGCACAGATCAGCTGCAATGGCAAGACAGAGATATCAGCATTGCTAATAGTGTGCATAACACAAGTCCCGAAACGTGATGAGTAATCGTGTAAGGATCAGTAGATCTTCCGCATATGCTTCTGTAACACTGGGGGTTATTCAGACCTGAATGCACAGCTGAGAATTTGCAGGCTGTAAAATTATCAATTGACCGTGCATGTGCATGCAACGTAGCACGCCTTTCTGTGAAAAAAATTCAACATCTATTTTTCACTGGCCGTGCACAAGTTGATTGACAGACGGACAGCTTTTGGAGGTGGCACCCGGCCAATAATTGGGAGTGTCAGGGGAAAATGCAGGGAGAGCCGTTGATGTCAGCCTGATTCTATAGGTGTGTACACACAGTGAGATTCCCTTGCTATTCGACTTAAGATTCGAGTGCTATGCAATCTTTTCTAACTCTGTATTATTTACATACAATTCATACAATCTGCATTAGATTTGCACTATATAGTCATTGCTGCCCTGTCTATCTGGGTTTCCATTTGTGCTGTCACGGGAGCGCGCATCGGGATCGCAAGGTAAAAAGCTGTGCGCTCTGCATACAAGAAAAATCATTAGATGGTTAGTGATTGTGAATGAATTTGCAGTTATTTGCAATGGCCCTTTCACAGGCTAACATTGGACATGTGTTCACTCAGGTGGGGCAGCACCTATCTGATTGCAGGGCTCTGCTTTTTAGCAGCCCTACGATCAGGTCTCAATCAGGGCCTATGGGCGGGATGTATTAAAATACATCGCCGCCCTTCGTGGCACCCCGCCACGATGCCGCCGCATATGTACTAACGGAGGCCCCCCGCGATACCTGGAATGTGGTGCGCGGGGGGTCTCCGTCACCTCCCAGCCGGCTCCTGCATCCCTCACGCCAGGGACAGCTAAGCAAGCTGTCCCCGGCGCCTCCTCCTCCCCCCTGCAGCCGGAAGGACTGCAGCCGGCGTCACTAGGGGGAGGAAGGTGTTACCTTCCGGGTCCAGGAGGACCTGGACCAGGTAACAGAGGGAGGGGGAGAGGGGGGTCGGCGGGTTTTACTGCGGAGGCGTCGGGCGGCGAAAAGAAGCCCATAGGCTTCTATAGGGTATCGCCACCCAAAGGTGGCGATACCCTACACTGCGGTGACGTGGTGGTCGGGTAATAGTACATAGGAAAATGCGGTAAAACGGGGGTTTTACCGCATTTTCCCTTTAGTACATCTCGCCCTATGTCACAAATGCATACCTCCCAACTTTCTAATCTCATTGATCAGGACAGCCGCGCGGCGAAACGCGTCCTAAAAGGGGTGTGGCCTGTGCAAATTGGCGTGGCCTCGTGGGGTGATGGGTCCTTAGGCCGCGCCCCCATTTTTCACTGCTCTGTGCCGCTGAATATTCTCTATTCTCTTCAGGCTCTATTCTCTTCAGGCTGGAGGGGGGACTCCCAACAACTGTCCCCCCCCCCACACACACACACACCAGGGGACAATAGCGGCCCCGGGCGGGACACAGGAATGTCCCCAAATACCGGGACGCTCCCTCGGAAAGCCGGATAGTTGGGAGGTATCCAAATGTAAGCTACGTAAAAGTACACTGAAAACATTACCCTGGAACAGATTACAACCAGTGGTGTATTTTTAATATGTGCAGTATGCTACACCAATTTTGTTGATATTTACTCTCCAGAGTCTAGAAATATCTAGTAAAATGGAGCTAAGGCTTTTTTTATGGCAATCTGTGCATGCACAGTGGAGTGTGAGCGCTCTAGTGCTGATACTTCCCATAATGCCGTCAGCAGCGATGCAAAATCTACACAAAAATGGCCACCGCTCCATTTTTCCAGAGATCCGCACATGAGCAGTAGGGTCTTGATGCTTAAACTCTACTACACACTGGCTGGAAGACGCTGCACATGGGCCTCCTCCGCTCTTAAAAAGACCCTCATGACAACTCACTCTCACACCTACAGTACAATTATAAATTGAATAACACTGAGAAGATTGGTTTTCTAGGTCTCTACAGATACCAATAGAGATGTGCAATGACCCCCGTGTTGTCAGGTTTTGTCGAAACTGTTTGATTTTGCTTCTGGGTTTTTTTGCCACAAAAAAATTATAAAAACAGCTAAAATTACATAATTTGGGTCTGTTTTCAGGGATTGGGTTGGAAAACCAGACCGGGAAATTTCTGAAACCAGCCCTAATGGGGGGTAGGGTCTGTTATTTACAGTGGTCAAGTAGAAATTTAGAAATGAGGGTATGTAAAAGACTGTAATTATATATGTGTCAAAGGCACGTGCACCCTGGAAAAAGGGGTGTCCAGGTGTCCTTATGTGTAGTGTACCACCCCCCATATGACCCTTATACACCACAATAGTAGGCTCTCGCAGGCTGAGAGGGGGTGTGGGGTTAGAAACTTACTGTTTGGCAAAGCCCTGGGACAAAAAAGGGAATTGGTACTCCTCCCCCACATACACACACACACAAACACACATACAACCATGATAGTGAGCGCCACAGGGGCGCCAAAAATGTAGGGGCTTGGCATCATGGGAAGGTACATGGCCAGATATTAGTACCAGTTCACATTACAATACACAGTAGTGTCCATTATTCCCATTACACCACACAGCAGTGCCACTTCTATACATTACGCCAGGTAGACTGTAATGCACATTATGCCACACACTATAGTGTCCATTACACATTATGTTGAACAACGTAGTGTCCATCACATTATGTAGTGGTCCATTCCACATTATGCTGCACACCATAATGCCCCTTACACATTTTGCCACACACCGTAATGTCCATCACATTATGCCACGCACCATAATGCCCTTTACACATTGTCACACATTGTAATGCCATTACACATTATGCTACACACCATAATGTCCATTACACATTATGCCACACACTGTAATGCTCATTACACATTATACCACACAGCGTAATGCCTATTACATATTATACCACAACCATAATGCTGCCATCACTATAATATGCTCCACACACAATAATGCCCCACAGTAAGGTTTATATATACTTTTAAATTACCTGCTTTTTGTTAGTGGTATTATGCTCGTTACCAGGGTGTTTTGTTGCTCATTGCTAGGGGGTTTTGGTCATTACCAGGGGATTTTTGCTTGTTGCTAGGGGTTTCATGGCCCCTACCAGCTTTTTATTCTGGGTGGGGAGGGGGACAAGAGGCAGCTGCACAGCTTCCCTCTCAGAGCTGATACTGGCAGGGGGGGGGGGCGGAGTGAGGGAGCGGGGGAGAAGAGTCAGCTTCAGAGCTTCCCCGCTCGGTGCTGCTGCTGGAAGGGGGGATGGGAGGGGGATAAGCAGAGATAGGGAGCTCAGTGGTGAGGCGGAGGAAGAGGCTCAGTGGTGAAGGGGAACAAAAGGCGAAGTGGTGGCTGTTTGTCTGACCCCAGGTGTGCAGCCAAGCGTGCACTGCATGCAAAAGTCACAGCCGGGATCTG
The DNA here is from genome assembly GCF_055691185.1 of Crinia signifera. Taxonomy (NCBI): domain Eukaryota; kingdom Metazoa; phylum Chordata; class Amphibia; order Anura; family Myobatrachidae; genus Crinia; species Crinia signifera. The sequence goes on along the minus strand of NC_139220.1, from coordinate 88,866,070 downwards.
AGGCAGAACGTGAGTTTGTCACTCACTTGCTCCGCAAGGTCCCATGTTAGGAGCTGCACACAGTTGCACATGTGCAGCAGCCCTTCCCCATCCATTTTGATTGCTGGCAAAGCTGCCCTGCTGATGTTTGCTGCAATCACAGAATCAGTGATCCGACGGCCCAGCAAGTGGTGTTAGCGGCTATTTCTTGTGACATTCAGGGTGGCCGACGGGCAAATCGCATGACATCCCGGCATTCAAAACCGCTGCTGTCTGATTTGTTCCTACAGTATTATTAACCAGGTTATTCAGGGCCTCATTAAGGGTTCATACTGTCCTAGGCTAATACAATGGTGCAATGTGCGCGGTGCCCTCAGGCCTCTGAGTCCCAGGGGGGGCCCACACAGTGCACACTGCGCCCATTGTTTAATACTTACCACTCTAGAGTCCCATGCAGCGCTGATGGAATCACCCAAAAAATTGCTGTGGCTCACTCTATGTCTCAGACTCTACTGCTCTGTGCAGAGTGCAGCATTGCAGCCAGGAGAGGAGGGGACCTGAACAGAGGAGGCTGCACACAGGCTTCCTCTTCTCTTAAATTGCCCCTGCTGCTACAGAAGTGGCCGCCCCCTTTCCTCACCTCCAATTGTTTTGCTCATATTCAGCTAAATTCTGTGACAGGCTCGGGCCTCAGCTCCATTCATATTGTCACTTACTGCCATAGCAGTGCTGGCAATGGTGGCAGTGGCATCAATCACAGCCTCGGGGGTGGAGTCAGCCACGGCTCTCGTGGGGAGATCTCGGGGGAGATCTCACAAGAATCTGCACGGCCCAAACTCCAGCACCCCCAGCCCAGCTATTGTGCTAGCACTGTGCCAGGTCCCAGGGCTCCCATTAGTTAATCAGGCCTTGATTAACCTCAATAATACATTTCCAGGCAATTTTGATGACCTCACAATATTGTTCACCAACATAGGCCAGAGGCTGGCTGGCTAAACTAAGCAACAGCGCAGCAATCAAACCAACTTGCCAGTAGTTTCAATAAAAAAACAATACAACACAGAAATTACTAAAAATCATGCATACTATCATTGCTCAAAAGTGGTAGTACTGTAGCTAACAAACCGCAAAGAAATAAAAACCTGAATCCATGTATAAAACAACAACAGCAGACATGGATGCCCCCTTCACAAGTGCAAATGACCCCAGTACATGCCTATTCTCAGTTCCCAATGTATACCTCCCTTCTAGGGGCCCTGGGTCAATGATGATTAGCACTCTGTGCCCTTGTTAAACCCTGACCAATCAGCTTTTTTGCTGAGCAGCTCCTCCAAATTTCCCCCAAAATGGGCTGAACTACTGTTGGTGCAGCAGGTGCAGGAGTAAGGGGCCCCACTGCTGCCCGAGTTATCCCCTTGTTCTCCCGCTGACCATTTTGAGCAATGGTAAATAAGAGGCCCAGTGCAGAGACCACTGCTTGAGGTACCTGGCCCTTACCTTAGAGAGGCAGGGATGACCTTATGTTCCGGACTGATAGCACCTGCCACCTATGAGCGCTGATGATCACAGTCACATGCTGCCTCTAATTAACAGACAGCTGTACATTTTTACTGATTCATTTCTGTCAGTGAATTTAAGGCCGCTCACAGCCGGTGTAATTGGCACTGTCACAGTATGTCTGCCCGAGTGCCAAACTGAACGGAATAGAAAGCCAAAAGGTAGGGGAGCTGTAAAAGAAAGAGCAGGAGCAACTGTGATCCTGCCTTCACAAAGTTACATTCCCACTGTTTTCTCCTGTCACCCACTCTTTCTCCCTGTCATACTCTGCCTCCCCCTGCCTTACACTGTCACCCCCTTCCCCTCCCTGTCACCCACTGCCTTTTTGCATATTATAAACTTGGGTTAGGTTGGAAGAGGGGGGCCTAAATTATATTTTGCATCTAGGCCTACAAGCTCTGCGACTGTCCCAACCATACAAACAGTGTTCCATACCTGCTGGATATAGTGTGTGGTACAGAGCGGAATACTTCAGAGTTGATCGCCGATGTGAAGATTTGCAGTTCCAGCATTTATAAAATGATTACTTATACGTACAGATTGAAGCTTGCATGCACCAATTAAAATATCTGCTCGCAATTTGACTGACAGGAAGCCGGCATTTAGGGGTGGTAACCTGCCATTTTCTGGGAGTGTATGAAAAAACGCAGTTGTGCCCAGGTATTTTAAGGGAGGGTGTGTGACGTCAGCGTCGGCTGATTAGCCTGTCTCTGTCGCAGAGTTGTGGAAGGGTCAGACTTACTTGCTTGCTTGTGAATTGTGTGCGGATGTACAACAGGAAATGCATAGCGATATTTTCGCAATTCACTTGCAAATGTATACAGGGCAAGTTTTCTTTCTGTCTGGGTGGTGGCTAACTACTTGCAGTAATCAGCAACTTTGTAGATAAGCAATCAGGTCTGAATCATACCCATAGTGTGAGTTGATACAGTACGGGTTACAGGGCAGTTCAGGGCAGTGTGGGTCCCATGCAGTACAGATTGCAGTGCATGTTGGATACAGTGTCAATTAAATACAGTGCAGATTGGATACAGGGCCTCATTCTGTCTGGCATGCGATGGATTTGTTCTCATACACTTCCTCTCGCATGGTAGTGAGGGGATGCTGGTGGCATGGGGGACGGGCGGTCTTTCATGAGGTGGCGAAGACCTGTTCGCTAGGCTGCGAGTAAAACCTGCAAGATGTTTTTTTGCCTTGTTTTTTAGATCTGAGGCAAATGGAGAGATCTAAATCCTGGCCTGGTTTCACCCAGATTCGGCAAGTTTAGGTGGCTTGGTTATCTGAGAACCGAGCCCGCTCATCTTTAGAAACAACATAACATCCTATTAAAACCATCACTGGCATACCATATCATAGCAAAGGTAATAGTACAGCGACTGGCCAATTTACTACTGTGCTCACTGCCTGCCACTCCCCATAGTGTAGTTCAGTTGACCTCTGTCCACTGTAACATCCTTGAAGTATGAACTGTAGAATGGAGTTAAATATAAACTTGACAGATATTTCAAAGTGAAAAGTATAAATGGCTTCAGGAAAATTTATAGACATAAGAAACCCACTGATATACAGTATATGAATTATTGAAGATTATACAATAATACTTCTATAGACAGCAGTGTGTGTGTGTGTGTTATATTTATTAATCATTATATATATATATATATATATATATATATATATATATATATATATATATATATGTGTGTTTATATATTGTATATATTGTATATATACATATTGTGACAAGGAATCACATACACTGCATAAGATAAAGTCTTGGTTTCAGGTATCAGGGACACGGCTTACCAGGTAATCAGCACAAGCAAGAAGAAATAATAGAACCACAAATACAGCTACAACTGTATGAAAAAAACAAGGTAAGTATACAGCGCTCGGGTTTGACTGAATAAGTAAACTAGTACATGAATAAAATGAAATATCATTTATTAAACAATCATGACAATATATATATATAAAATTGCGAATTCTCAAAAAAGATGATATAAAAATTGCTAGCATATAGCTCCAATATGAGTAAGAGAATGCAAAAGTTCAATGCACCTAAATGTATATGGTTACCAGATTGATGGATGATAAGGTGGCAGTATAGAGGAAATTTTCTTATGATGACGTTGGATGGTAATGTCCAAGACCCGGAATAAGCAGTGGAGGCTCTATATTAGGTCAGAAATATCAGCATGTAAGTAAGCAGTCTTGATACGTGGCGAGCGCAGCGAGCCCACGAGGGGTGGTGGTACGCGTCCTCTGACCTTTTCATACCCCCACTATCCACGTGGAGACTATCTTATATAGTGTGGCGAGCGCAGCGAGCCACCGAGCCCGAAGCGTGGCGAGCACAGCGAGCCCTGCGAGGGGATGCGGAATACATGTGAAGTAATGCGCGTCCGCTCGGTAAAATCAACTCCATGCCGACGTGAATAGTGGGGGTATGAAAAGGTTGGAGGACGCGTACCGCCGCCCCTCGCGGGCTCGCTTCCCTCGCCACGAGGTAAAGTCAGAGTCAGAGCCGCAATGCTAACAGCACAAACCCCAGGTGAATTCTGGGAGAGTACTGCTAAAAGTCCTTCATCTACATGTTACAGTAATTGAGCTGGCCAGTGCGGAATCATAACCTAATTCAGGTACTTTGGGCCATGGTTATGTAGGGATTTAAAAGTGAGTAAGCCAATCTTGAACTAGATGTGCCATCTTCTGGGCTGGATTAAGGGCTTCATAGGCCTGGGAATGGCCAAAGGTCTATTATGAGAAGCAGAGAGAAATCTTCTTATTTAGAAGATAATAGATAGTATAGATAGTATATAGTTGCCCATAGCAACATCCCATCTGAAATAGAACTCCCATTTTAGTAAATTTCCCTCCTTGGCTCTTGTTTACCACCGAACAGGTGCTCCATAAACCGCCACTGACCTGTTGCTATGTCACTCCTGTTCCTCCACTGACCTGTTGCTATGTCACTCCTGTTCCGCCACTGACCTGTTGCTATGTCACTCCTGTTCCGCCACTGACCTGTTGCTATGTCACTCCTGTTCCGCCACTGACCTGTTGCTATGTCACTCCAGTTTCCTGCTTCTATTTTTTGTACTTATATTTCCCCAATTAAATAATAAATGAGGGAGACATGAGCATATGAGTTTTGCAATTATTAATCTTGAATGTGTTTGTTAACAATGTGTTGAGCAATCTAAATTGTGGCCACTTCTTCTAACAGCCATTAACTTAATTTGTTTCTCATAGGCCCTGCAATTTAAATAGCACAGCAATTAGGCAGCATTAGCAGAGACTGTAAAACCCATTGTAACAGTCTTCAGCTGGTAAATAGAGCTCACCACTAATCTCCAAATCAAATTATGACTCACAGAGACCTTATTTTTGTTCTAAAGCACAGTTCATAGTATTCAGTCTCTGAGTTCACCAATTATAAGTGAAATGAAAAAAAAAAGCATAAAAAATAGAAATGTAAACATTTACTGCAGTAGCAAATATTTCTAGAACACACAAAGGGGTACATTTACTAAGATGGGAGTTCTGTACAAGATGGGACAGGCTGCACATAAAATAAATTGTAGCACCCACAATGTATTGCATCTGATCAGGTGCGTAGGGGTGTGACAGCGGTTATGCAATACTGGCAAACACCTATCTGAAGAGGAAGCGTTGGGCCGGAGAGGCACTCTCCCTTCTCTTTATCTCCTGCTGTGGCGGCATGCGTGAGATTTGAAAACTCCCTTAAGGCCCTTATACATTTAGATTGTAAGCTTGCGAGCAGGGCCCTCATACTTTTGACTTTCTGTAAATACCCAGTTTGTTGTATCACTGTCTCCTTTGTAAAGCGCAACAGAATATGCTGTGCTATATAAGAAACTGTTAATAAATAAATAAAGGACAAGTCAGACCTGATTGTCCAGGCAGCTCCCCGGGAGGGATCACATGCAATTAGACACTTCATGTGTCAAGTTTTTCATGTGATTAACCGGGGAGCTGCAGGCGGAGGGAGCAGGGGGGCAGCGGACGACGGCGAGGGGACCAGGGAGCGGGGGACGGCAGCAGGTGGGGGATGCCAGCTACCATAGAGGCCAGATACCAGGCGGAGGGAGCAGGGGGGGGGCAGCGGAGGGAACTAGGGAGCCATGCAGGGTGCAGGGGAAGCCGCTGCGCCAGCAGGAGCACTTACAAAAAAGAAGCCCATACAAATGAATGGGCAGCCACTGATTGACTGAGATTGGCAGCTACTGTTTGGCTGAGACGCCGCACGGCTCCCTGGTTCCCTCCGCCAGCCCCCCCCCCTGCTCCCTCGACCCGGCTCTCTGGTAGTCAACATCCCTTGCCCGCTGCTGTCCACCGCCCGGCTCCAGGCTGCACACAAGATTTTGCAAATCCTATGTGCAGGCTTATGTCTGACCTCCCGACTCTGATCTGATGCGTACGGGACCAGGCATCGGATTGGATCGGATGGGATGTCTCCATGTGCGATTTTGGCTGATTTCATTGCCTGATTAATCTGAATCGAGTGAAATCGTGCCCAAATCACATTGTGTATGGGGGCCTTTACAACTAAATGGGTGGCCGCCGATTGGCTAAGAGAGCTTTCTCCCACTCATTTGTAAGGATTTTTTTAAATGATCCTGTTACCCAGCTTCCTGGGAGTACATGCGATAAATCAATGGCACATCCAGTGCCAAATTGTATGTGAGCCCTGCAAGGCAGCTCAAGGGAAATTGGGTCCGACTTGTCCTTAGGATGGTCTAGTGTATGGGGACATTGAGGATTAGCCCTTGCTTACATCCAGCTGTTGTGAAACGACACATCCCAACATGCCTTGCAATCAGGGCCGGCGCTACCCACTCAGCGGCTCCTGCGGTGCAGGGAGGTGCCGGACTGAAGAGGCGCTCAAGCCTCTCCCTGCACTACCACTCTGCTTCTGCCGGGACACAGTGTCTCCTGTAGTGCGCCTGTCATACAGACAGCGGTGCTGGAAGCACAGCAACAACGCAGAGCTGACTACCGCATCGGCTATCGCTTAATCGGGTCTTCTCCACCGCGAGTGTCCCAGTTACCAGTATTTTCAGCAGTAGCCTGGACACCACTGGGGCAGCTGCAATGTTGCTGTGGTTTGCGCTGCCTGTGTAACATTGCACGGGACACGCCTGGAGTTGCAGCTACTGCATGGACCAGCCCTGCTTTCTCTTCACTGCCTGGGGTAGGTGTACTGGGCTGGCTGCCACCAACCCCAAAACTGCTGAGAAAGGGGGGAGGGGTAGGTTGTCTGGTAATAAACACTTGCTGAGTGCTTTCACCAGGGAAAGCAAAGTTATAATATATAAACTGCTTATTTTAAAAGCAATTAAATATGCTTATCTAAAACCACACAAATTAAATGTAAGACATCATTCTATATATATACATATATATATATATATATATAATATATATATATATTTATTTATTGCCTGACCCTAACCCCCTCCTTGCCCCAGTACTGCCAAAACTGCTCTGTCTACCTTTACCGTATAAACATTTAATGGTAACTCAATGGCAACAAGCATGAAACCACTAGTAAGGAGCATGTAACCCCTGTATTTGAGCAAGAAACCCCTGGCAACGAGCATGTAACTCCTGGCAATGAGCATTTATGCCACTTATGTGGCATAATATATAACCAGCATTATGGTGTGTGGTATAATATGTATTAGGCATTATGGCGTGTGTTATTATAATATGTAATTGGCATTACAGTTGTAGCATAATGTGTAATAAGCATTACAGTGGGTTATAACATGTAATAGGAATTATGGTGTGTGACAATGTGGTATGGGCACTACGATGTGTGGCAATCATGTGTAATAGGATTTACAGTGTAAATTATGGTGTAAATTTTGCCGCGCACCTACGGCGCTCACTATCACTGGTTTTAGTGTCTATGTGGGTGTGTGGGGCGGTACCAATTCGTTTTATAACACAGGGCACCAAAATGTCTACATATCTACATATGGTATTGCTGCTACAAAGCCCATTACAGTATGTGTTTTTGATCATGCGCCTTCAGCAGGCATTGAGGGCGCAAATTTTTAGTTTGCAGAGGACGCCGAACACCCTAGCACCGGCCCTGCTTGCAATCATTTTAGCATTCCTAATAGCAAAACTGTGGCAGGGCATGATGGGACTTGTAGTTTCACAACATCTGGAGGGCCATAGTTTGCACATGCCTGCTGTAACAGATCAGTGATATAAGTAGCACTGTGAAGGGTGAACAATTTACCTGTGTATATATTCTTAAAAATGTACAAATATATGGCAGAACACTTCATAAATTAAAGGACTAACCATGCTTAAATATAATTACCAATAAATGCAACTGCATAATAAAATACATAAATAAATGATAAACCTTTAAGATTTAGCAAAAACAGCCATACAAAGTACTGTAGACAGGAACCATACCCGAATTATGATGCTTAAGTATAATTAAAAATATATGAAAATCAGTTATAATGCAACAGAGCTTGTATTTACCATAAAGTATATGCAACGCCAGCAGTTCTGTGTATAAGATAAGCCATGCAGCAGCAAAGGTATTCTGTATCTAGTATTATGACTCCCGGGCGAACAGACAAAATGCATACTTCTTAACTTCGTACCTCTCAACTTTTGGGAGGTGAGTGATGGGACTTTTGCACACCCTGTAGGTGCAAGCTTGGGATAAGGGGGCATGGCCTCATGACAAGGGTGACCTCATAGGAGCAGTCAGCATTACACTACAGTTTTGCACCCTGCATTTACAGCACCAGCCACCCCAACCCTGACATTACAACATTCTGCCCTGCTCACTTTATCAGTCTCTCAAAAACCTTGGCCTCAAATGGAAAAAAAGAAAACACTGGCCCCGATAGTAAAAAAAAAAAAGATAATGGCACCCACAGTAAAAAAACAAAAACGTAAAACACAATGGCACCCACAGTAAAAAAAAATTAAAAAAAAATATTAATAAATAAAGTTAAATACAGTGGCAGCCAACAGGAAAAACAAACACATTTGCCTCCACAGAAAAAAAATAAAACACACATTAGTTGCCACCCCCCCAGTAGACTGACCTGTCAGAGCAGAAGAACTCCCAGTACATAGTAAATATCACCTTCGGGTGGTATACGTCACCAGAGGTTCCGGCCCAGACCACACCTGAATTTCCTGCAGGACTGGCAGTAGGCTGCTGGTTACCACCAGTCTTGATCAGTTCTGGACCACATGCGACTGCATGAGGGCCCCATGAGTTCGCTCCGCTCTTGTGACCCTTAAAATGGCACTAGTCGTAGCAGTTTCGGAAATGAACATGCTACCACTCCAGTTACCTTCTCATTATGGCGCACTACATGTTTATGGGCTATAAATGAATTGTGCTTCAGTTGTACTTTTACAGTACTGTATATGCTAGAATAAGATACAATATGGGCAGCACGGATGGTATAATGGTTAGCATTGCTGCCTCACAGGATTGAGGTCATGGGTTCCATTCCCACCATGGCCCTAACTGTGCAGAGTTTATATTTTCTCCCCATGCTTGCGTGGGTTTCATTTAGGAAATCCGGTTTCTTCCCACAATCTAAAAATATACTGGTAGGTTAATTGGCTTCCAATAAGTTAACCCTAGAATGTCTGTGTGCAGGAGTGCCGAATTATGTTTTTGCTGGAGGGTGCTCAAGGAGGTGTGACCTCATGAAAAGGGGCATGTCATTTGGGGAGGGGGTGTGGCCCTGCAATATGCTGACCTGAACGGTCCTGAATCACAATGAACACACAATAACCAATAGCTAATACTGCACACTGTATATATACAACACATAATAGTGACTAATACTGCCCACTGTAAGTACACATATTACACAAAAAGGGCAGTGTATATAGAAAAAGAACACACATTAGGCAGCACACTCCTCCTGGCATACTGCCTCGCATATCACAGGCAGCAGGTTCGTCAGAGCAGGTGCAGCGGACGCAAATGTGGCTGGCTGTGGGACTTGGGAGGTTATGGGATCGTGGATGCTCATAATTTTTTGTGGGTGCTTGGGCCCCGGAGCACCCACAGAATTGGTGCCTATGTCTGTGTGTGTGTGTACATGTGGTAGGGAATATAGATTGTAAGCTCCACTGGAGCACAGACTCATGTGAATGTTCAAATATTCTCTGTAAAAGAGCTGCAGAATATGAGTGCGCTAAATAAATAACTGGTAATAAATAAATATAAAAATATTGTAGAATGGTCTGGAAACATAAGTGTTTCCAGTATTATGAAATTATCAGTTCCATGTTCCAGTAATAGATGTACATTACTGCAGTAGACTCTAAATTCTTACCCAAGAGTACCTATGATTCTAAGATTCTGAAACATTTAAGCTGAGAGAATGAGACACAACTCCCCTGCAGTTTTGCAAAGAAAAAACACATGGTGCAGATGCACACTCCACATTATTAATCAATAATAGAGGTTCTTAGTATATTCATTGGCCAATAAATATTTCCCCCAACCAGCTTCACGGTGACCTTGTATCTCTGGTGGGTCCCTAATACTAAGTTTGAATCTGGGGCGCGGGACCCCAAAAAAGCCAGCATAAGCTAGTCACCCCAGGCAGCACACAGGTGAAAAACAAAAATATAAAGGCCCCATACACGACTAGTCCGACTTGTACTAAGGACAAGTCAGACCAATTTGCCTCTTGAGCTCCCCGGGCAGCTCCCCAGGAGGCTCACTTACGATTTGGCACTTGATGTGCCATTTTTACATGCAATAAATTGCAGTGGCAGGGTCCAGGCAGCGGGGACCGAGCAGCGGCGGGGGCAAGTAGCGGCATTTGCCAGGCGGCGGAGCGGAAATCGGCTACTGAATATGAAAAAATATTTTGAATAGACTGGTCTGACGGTTATTGGCTGAGAGAATTCTCTCAGCCAATCAGCATCCGGCCAGTCTGTTCAAAATATTTTTGCAAATTCAGTAGCCGCTTCCCTCTCTGCCACCTGGCAAATGTTGGTACATGCTCCCTCCGCTGCTAGTACCCTGCTGCCCGGAACCTGCTGCTGCACATAGGTGTGTGCCAGCGGTACTTCACCACTGGCACACACCTACTGATCAAAACCAACACATCGTGGGTGCTAAAAAGCAACCATGATGTGCCGCTAATGTGTCTGATACGACAGATTGAACCTGCAGCAGGTTCAATCTGTAGGGTCTGACCTGATGCGCATGGGACCGCGCATCGGTTTGGATGGGATGTCAAACACATCCAATTTGAGACGATTTCACGGGCAAAATCGGCCCAAATCGGATAAGTGTACAGGCACCTTAAATGTGTTAATAAGAAGGAAGCAGAAGCTAGAGGTTAAAAAGTGTTACAAAACTAAAGTGCTAGAAAGTATACATGATATCACCTCATGTAAATAGGGTGTGCATTCTAAGATCCCCCCTCCACTGCAGTTTTGTATACTGATATTTTGCTTGTACAGTTTGTGTTTTCTTCCAGCACCTGCACCAGTGTTGCGAAACACATATGTACTGTTATAGAATGGTGTTTCTGTGGTTAAACTGATTTTGTTACATGTTCCTTTTTTACTTTGGTGATACATTGTGATAAATATGTTGTCCTGATGTTTTGGGTACAGTTTCATTTACAGTGTGAATTGCACTGTTATGTGATGATGAAGCATTGGGAAGTCTTTTGGTGAATTTATTTATTAACAGTTTCTTATATACTGTAAATAGCGCACACATATTCCACAGCGCTTTACAGAGAATATTTGAACATTCACATCAGTCCCTGTACCAGTGGAGCTAACAATCCATATTCCCTACTACATGTACACGCACACACAGACATTCTAGGGTTAGTTTTGTTAGGAGCCAATTAGCCTATCAGTCCATTTTTGGAATGTAGGAGGAAACCGGAGTACCCAGAGTAAACCCACACAAGTACCGGGAGAATATACGAACTCCGCACAGTTAGAGCCATGGTGGGACAAACCCATGACCTCAGTGCTGTGAGGCAGTAATGCTAACCTTTACACCGTCCGTACTGCCCCTGGTGAATGGTTCTTTGAGGTTGAGATGGATGCTTTTCCATTTTCTAAAATTGGATTTTAGGACTATGGGCCTAATTCAGCAAGAGACACAGATTTCTGAAAATCGCATTTATAATAGGAAATGCCATCTTGCCAAATTTACTAAAGAAAATTGTGATGGGAAAAAAAACTGCAATGAGCCCTGTGATAATAACGCCAGCTTCAGCTGGTGAACGCACAGGCTCACTGCGAATCAGGGCTTCTGCACAGCTTTATCTGCCCCTAGGCAAAGAAAGAAATGCTGGGACGGAGCCAGTGTGATCAGCTATGTGTGTTCGATGGAGCTGATCACTGTGTAAAGAAATACAAAAATGGCACTCGCCTCCCCAGGGTCTCGTGATCAGTGGTCCAATGAGGGCTGATGGTTATCACGGATATGTGCTGCTCCTGTGACCCCCAATGCTGACACAGGGCCAGATATACTATGCTTGAAAAGTGATAGAATAGAGAGTTATAACGTGCCAGCTAATCAGCACCTAACCGACATGTCACAGGCTGGGTTTGAAAAATGTAAGTTAGGAGCTGATTGGTTCATGGTTTATCACTCACCATTTTTTCACTTTTCAAGGCTTAGTACATCTGACCCTCGGGCAGCTCACATCACAGCACCAGTGGTCACAGCAGCAGGAAGCCCTGAAGACAGGCAGTGCTGCAGGAGCCAATCCCCAGGTCAGTATATTACCAGTGGTGCGGAGGTCACGGCAATGGGATGATTGTGACAGGCAGGGGGTGCTGGTGCTGTGTAACAGTGCAATTCCGGCAGCGGAGGTAGTGGTGCAATGTCAGCGGCGCCACTTCATGCACAGCTCATGGTCAGGGTATTTTTCATGAGCCATCGCAGGGACAGAGCTCTGTCCCTGCATGCGATAATTGATACATCACTGCGATGTAGTCAATTATCACATTGTGAATTGGGCAGATATTGGGCCTTATTCTAGTTCACTCTTTCTGACAAAATCCTTCTTAGATGGACAAAACCATGTGCACTGCAGGTGGGGCAGATGTAACTTGTGTAGAGAGAATTAGATTTGGGTGGGGTTTTACTTCAAAGTGAGATCTATATTGCAGTGTAAAAATAAAGCAGCCAGTATTTACCCTGCACAGAAACAAAATAACTCACCCAAATCTAATTCTCTCTGCACATTTTACATCTGCCCCCCTGCAGTGCACAGGGTTTTGTCCATCTAAGAAGAATTTTGTCAGAAAGAGTGAACTAGAATAAGGCCCATTATCACAGGACATCTGCATCGGAGGATGCGGATGGTGATAAATCGCCCACTTAATGATCAAAAGGTACTTGTTTCCTAGAACGGCCACAATCGCGGGCATCGTGTACCTTAAAGTTAAGGTACACGATGCCCGCGATGGACCCGATTTCCTTTAAAATCAGGTCCATTTTACCGTCAAAGGCAAAATCGGGGGCATTGCGTCGGTCTCGGCCATTAACATGGCCCCCGACGCGACCGGCGCGATGCCCGCGATTTGCCATAGGCTTCAATGTTAAAATATTTTTTAACATTGAAATCGGAAGCATCGCGTCGGTCTTGTGCCATTATAATGGTACAAGATAAGATGGACTTGATTAAGTCTATCTCACATAGGAAACAATGTGAAATGGGCCAATATGACCCATTTCACATTGTATATGGCCCCGTCGTCACCCCATGATTGACGCCAACCCGAAGCGTGGCGAGCGCAGCGAGCCCGCGAGGGGCGGCGGTGCGCGTCCTCCGACCTTTTCATACCCCTACTATCCACGTCGGCATGGAGTTGAGAATATAAAGTGTGGCGAGCCCGAAGCGTGGCGAGCACAGCGTGCCCCGCGAGGGGACGCTTATACCTGTGAAGTCATACGCGGCCCCACGCGGGGCTCGCTGCGCTCGCCACGCTTCAGGCTCGGTGGCTTGCTGCGCTCGCCACACTTTATATTCTCAACTCCACGCCGACGTGGATAGTAGGGGTATGAAAAGGTCAGAGGACGCGCACCGCCGCCCCTCGCGGGCTCGCTGCGCTCGCTACGCTTCGGGTTGGCATCAATCGTGGGTTGGCGGCGTTGAGGGGGTAAAATTGGGGGTCTGGGGAATATTTTACATTGAATCCAATGTAAAATAGGGTCCCAGGGACCCTATTCACATTTGATTGAATGTAAAAATCGGGTCGATCGCATCGGTCGCATCGCATGCGATGCGACCGACGCGATTTTTCCGACACGACCACCCCGATGCAAATCGGGGTGGCCGTGCTAGGAAACAAGTACTGATCAAAATTGATAGTCCAAAGAGTGATTCCCACAGTAGCATGTGATTGCCAATTGGTCAGCAGCAGTTTAAGGGCTCCATAGTATTGTCACAAACCAATAGTCATTACTTGAATCTTTAATGAATCTCTATGATGTAGGGCGAAAAATGAGCAGCCCAACTCATAAAACCAAATCGCCAATGACACAAATAGGCACAAGTGCCAGAGATGACACAGAAATGTGCACAACTCTGTTATAGTCGCTCTTGTACCCCTTATTAGGTTGTTGTGGCGATATGTATCTAACACACAGATATAACATTGCCCAATATATAATACCATGATTCTACAGCACAAATATGCAAGTAGGAACGGTACTTCTTTACTTTCACGGCGCCACTAGAAATCGCGGGCATCGCGGCCATTGAATGCACTAAAAATCGGGTGCGACGCGATGCCCGCGATTTCCCATAGGGACCAATGTTAAATTTCTCAATTGACCCATAGGAAACAATGTTAAATGGCCCACAGAGGTTAAATAGCCACCCTGAAGTGTGAAATGGCCCCCACAATTGTTAACGCCACCCCACGATCAACGTGAACCCGAAGCGTGGCGAGCGCAGCGAGCCCGCGAGGGGCGGCGTTACGCATCCTACGACCTTTTCATACCCCCACTATCCACGTCGGCGTGGAGTTGAGAATAGAATAGTGTGGCGAGCGCAGCGAGCCACGGAGCCCGAAGCGTGGCGAGTGCAGCGGGCCCCGCGAGGGGACGCGGATACCTTCACAGGTAAACGCGTCCCTTCGCGGGCTTCACAGGTATCTTCGTCCCCTCGCGGGGCTCGCTCCGCTCGCCACGCTTCGGGCTCGGTGGCTCGCTGCGCTCGCCACACTATTCTATTCTCAACTCCACGCCGACGTGGATAGTGGGGGTATGAAAAGGTCGTAGGACGCGTACCGCCGCCCCTCGCGGGCTCGCTGCGCTCGCCACGCTTCGGGTTCACGTTGATCGTGGGGTGGCGTTAACAATTGTGGGGGCCATTTCACACTTCAGGGTGTCTATTTGGCCTCTGTGGGCCATTTAACATTGATTCCTATGGAAAAATCGTGTCAATTGAGGTATTGAACAGAAAAATCGTGTCAATTGAGAAATTTAACATTGGTCCCTATGGGAAATCGCGGGCATCGCGTCGCACCCGATTTTTTAGTGCATTCAATGCCCGCGATGACCGCGATGACCGCGATATCCTATCTGTCCTAATCTAGTGGCGCCGTGAAAGTAAAGAAGTACCGTAGGAACAATAACCACAGTAGATGCATAAAGTAGAAATGTTTTCATCATAAAATGGTTTTATATGCTACAAGTTGTGTTGGGAAAAAAAGCAATGTTTTCACATCAGTTGGTAAGAGACATAGGGCGAGATGTACTTGAAAAGTGATAAAATGGAGAGTGATAAACCTCCAACCAATCAGCTCATACCTGTAATTTTTCAAACACATCCTGTGACATGGCAGTTAGGTGCTGATTGGCTGGCTGATTATCACTCTCAAGCTCACTTTTCAAGTTTATACATCTGGCTCATAAAATCCAGCCTATTGTGGCTAAATAATATGGAATATGTTGTAGTGATGTAAAATGCAATAACAGTATTTTTCTGGTTTTATTTTCTGTACTGTATATGAGTTCAGGGAACTGCACACTGAGGAAAAGGAACTGCAATCCCCTTGGGTAGTAAAGGATCCATATTTAGAATTCCTGCACTTACCATTAATCTCTATAGTGAACAGGAAGGCTGTACACTCCTGAGTGCATGAGGGACCATTACTGTAGCTTTCATGCATTCTGGAAAATCCTCTTTGCTCTAGACATTAACTATATGTATTTGTGTACAACAGTTCAGTTAGGGTATCCACAGTTTGGACCAAAAAATCTATTTTAGTTACCCTCTGTCCTATCAGCAGGCAGCAGGATCACATGATGGCTGGGGCAGTTGGGAGACCTCCTGTCACTGATATTGCAGCAAAAAGATGCTGTTTATTCATGGGAGACAGAGGGATTGAGGACATGGCCAGCATCTCCCAGAGCACTGGCCATGCCACCACAGTGATGGCAAACAGGGGCATGGATTGCAGTCATAGCATTGCTGTGAGGCCACTCCCCTTTTGTTGAGTTAACACCCCATTTTTGGAGCACACAGTAAGCCATGTGCAGGAGTCCCACGTGCACAATTGTAAAGGTTGGGTGGTATGCCTTCAGCGTTATTGTGGTGTCCAATTTGTCCACAGGATTTAAGAATCTGTTATACAGTCATTTGTAAATGCCTTTCATGGTATATTTGTATAGTTTTTAACAATAAGCAAGTGTGCTCTTTAATTTTTAGAGCAGAATAAACCCTGTTCTTTTGGCTTTTTTCCAATTATATTTCCCCTTTTCGTCTCACTTCATGTTTTCCCCAATGCATCACTTTATCTGATAGTTATATATTAATCATACTTGCCTAATTTTGAAAATGAGTTTCAGGGAGATTATAGTTGGTAGAAGAATTTTGCACAGGTTGAGAGGGCGTGTCATGCTCCACCCAAAGGGCCCGTCTAGTTCCATACTGTATATGGAGATATTGTGAAAAGAGATTGTGAACGTGGCACCTAGAAGCGTGGGTGTGTACTGCTGCATCTGAGAGGAATCTTTTAAAATAGTAATTTTATAATGTACAGTATATTATATCCAAATGTAAATGAGCCCCAAAGCAGTTAGTAAGAGCTACTATACAGTACGTGGTAAAGTGCAGGGAAATGGCGCTCATGATTCAATGTAAATGTACAGTATCTTTCTCTCATTCCTTTTTCCCCAAAACATTTAACAATGTAATCTGGGTAAGGTGAAAAGAGGGAGATTGCTAGACTAATGAGGGTGAGAGGGAGATTGCTGCTATTTCAGGGAGTTTCCTGCAGAATGCAGGAGGTTAGGCAACTATGATATTAATATAGTGACAGCAAAATATATAATATAAAATAAGTGATACAACTCCCCCTAAGGATGACTCAGAAGAGGAGTACTGCCATACATTAATGTAACACATAGCCGATCTGGTACTAATGATTCAAGCAGTGTCACCGTTATGGAAATTACTGAGTACAGCACAGCTTTATAAATAGGCTTCATGCTGACTGCTTCACTGCCAGAATGTAAGCACATTGCCTCTCAGACTGCACTGCAAAGCCCAATGGCAGGTGGCTTTTGCTGTCTAAACATGGCCTTCTGTATCAGCTTCACTGCATCTACTTCAGATGCAGTTGCTGCGCGGACACATCTGTTTAGATACCGCCACCATAGGTGTCAGAACAAGGAGGGCAAGGGGGCAACTTGGTGGAGGCAACATTCAGACATTTAGGGGTGCTTGCTGTGTACACAAATACAGGCGGAGAATACTTTACAACCCACTCACCTGCTGCATAGGCTGGAAGTGTCCCTATTCCAGGTGAAAGGTTGAGAAGATGCTGGTAATACATGCCGATAGATGGTTTGCTGTCCGCGATGTCTACCGGCAGCCCTGCTTGCAGACTGGTACAACTTCCAACTGGACCGACACCCCTTTGCCTTGCTGCCTGTTACATAAATGAGAACTCTGTGTTACATTCCTAGAATAATATTAGATACCTTCATCCCATTAGAACAGTCTCCTACGTGGAAAGTCTCCCCCAGGCTGGCTTGCAACTACCGTGTTTCCCCGATAATAAGACACTCTCTTATTTATTTTTTCCAACAAAAAACACCATAGGGCTTATTTTCAGGGGAGGGCATATTTTAATTAACCCCCATTTTAATTTTATCCCCATCATGCCCCCAGTCCTGCTTTCACAGCCCCCAGTCCCCCTTAACACAACCATGCCCCCATTCCTGCTTTCACAGCCCCCATTCTTGCTTTTAAAGTATGATGCCCCCAGTCCTGCTCCTCACCTATGGTACAGCACTTTCCAGTTCCAGTTTTTCTTGTTTTCAACCTGTGCTGCTGCTCCCACCGTGTGCAGAAGCTGCGTGATGTACACGGGGATGTCATGCACAGGGCGCAGTACATCCCTGTGCATGGCGTTGTGAGCTTCAACGGCTTCTACGGTACAGTACAGTACTGTGCAAACAAGGCGGCGGTGAAGGGGTTAGCAGGGGTGGAGATGGGGTCATAGAACTTAGTGCAAGCACTTGGCTAGGGAAAATTTTGATAGGGCTTATTTTTGGGGTAGGAATTATTTTGGACCAGTGTCCAAAATCAAGGGTAGGGCTTATTTTTGGGGTAGGGCTTATTATTGAGGAAACACGGTACTGCAGGAATTTTCATTGGTGCAGGGAGTCCAGAGCTAAGAGGGCCGACCTTCTCTGTCAGAGTTACATGTGTGTAACCCAGGTCAATGATTATGTGCACAATAAACCTATCCTCTGCACAGGTTAGGTACTGTATATAGATGTATGTGGGTGCATTTGTTTATGTATAAATATGATAGTTTGTAATATTAGTAGTTTAACCCTTTGAATGCCAACATTATTGTGAGAGATCCCCAAATATCCGCTAAAAAATGCCAGCGCCACTCACAGCGACTGTTCTTTTCTAGGGTGCAATATTCAACTAAACTTCAATTCATTGACTTGGCTGTATTTATACTAGAAGTGTATTTGCACTTGCCAATGCCGGCACCCCACCGATGCCAATGTCAGCATTGGGGGGGGGGGTGGACTTTAGTGTTTATGGGGCTATAGTTTGCAGCAGGGCCGGATTAAAGCAGGGGCAAAAGGGTTCAGTACCCCTGGGCCCCCTGTGGTTGGCATGTATTTAGTGCTGCAGCTTCACCTATCTGCCAATGTGACAATGATTAATGGTGCTGAGCATGGGGTGCCAAGGCACACTGACTGCACAAGTGTGCAGTGCATTACTGGGAGTTGACTAAGTCCCATGACACTTTGTACAAGAGGGCAATGGCTGAGAAGTTTGTACTGAGCTCTGATTGGTGGAGCTCAATACATGCTTCTCAGGCCCATGGAGGACAGCAGCAGCCTAGTCATGGGGGGGTTTAATCAGAGGCAGCACTGGGACTGTGAGGTCTCCTACAGTCCTACAGAGTAAGGTGCAGAGGGACAAACACAGGCTTTTCATGATATATATATATACACCGTTGTAAGGGGCTGCGCCCCCTTAATTTACGAACGTTTGTATTGTGAGAAATATGGTTAGAATTGAATGAAAGATGCCCTGTATTGCAACTTGAGTTATAGGTGAAATGTGTTAAATAGAGAGCATATGATTTGGAAGGGGGTGTGTATTGTTTTGTTTAATTAAAAAGCGGTTGTTTAGGTGTGTGTGTGTGCAATAGTATAGTAGGGTGTTTTGGGGTCAGCGGCTCCCCACTGGTGGAGGTCACGACACAGGAAAACAGGAGGCTGGCTTCTGCCAGTGGGTGAGGGTTCAGCGTGGCAGCACAGGAGTACAGGACGGTGACCCTGAGTCATTGTCTCCTCCCACTGGGTGGGAGTTAGGGTGCATGCGAGCAGGAGGCTGGGCTATGAGGCATGATAGGGGTATGTGGGCAACACAGCATCAGTGACTCCCCAGTGGTGGAAGTTACGGTTCAGAGGAGCAGGAAGCTGGGTAGTGATAGAGGTGTGTGGGCATACGGGGGACTAAAGAGGAGGGTGGGGGACACTGTGCAGCTTCTGCCAGTGGGTGAGGGTCCAACGTGGCAGCACAGGAGTACAGGACGGTGGCCCTGAGTCAGTGTCTCTTCCTACTGGGTGGGAGTTAGGGTGCATGAGAGCAGGAGGCTGGGCTATGAGGCATGATAGGGGTATGTAGGCAACACAGCGTCAGTGACTGTGTTTTGACAGAGTACTATTCTCCCATGCAGTTTGCGACAAGTATTGGCTTAATCTGGCACTGGTTTGCAGGACAACTCATCGAATCAGATGGGATGTCAAAAACATGCAATTTGGACTGATTTCACCTGATTTATTGGCCGGATCCATCGGAATCCAGTGAAATCTGCACAAATTTCCGGAATGCATGGGGGCCTTAAGAGGGAATAGTTATAAATGAGGAAAGTTAACTTATACCCCTTTTACACCATCGCAAAAACCCAGGTCAGCGGCAGGTCAGACCCGGGTCAGTGGCGGTGTAAATGGGTCAAGCTGTGTCCCTTTACACAGGACTTCTACCCAGGTCCTGACCTGGGTAGAACACGGCTAGGACCTTGGTAGAGGGCAATGTAAATGGATACGCCGGGTCATCCAACTGAGCTCCCGTTTACATCAATGGGGGAATCCCAACCTGCTGACTGCAGCGTCCGCAGGTTGGACGGGGGGCACACATCCTCTGCTGCTGTACTCTGCAGACAGCAGCAGAGGAGGTTAATGGATGCCTAAGTGAGGCATCCATTCTCCTCCTGAACGAGGGCTGGTGGGGTGAACGGGGCTGGGCGCAGCCCAGCAACTTACCTTGGTGTTGGGCTGGCCCCCAGCGTGGCAATCGGCGGTCCCAGCAGGGGTGATCGCGGTCCAGTGATTGGAGGGGATGTCATCTCCAAGCGCCGCCTCCGTCTACACTGCGTGTAGGCACCGCAGTGTAAACTGTGAAAATCCCAGATCTGACCTGGCTTGGATCCGTGTTCCAAATGCCAGGTCAGATCCGGGATTTTTGTTGTAAAATGAGTATTAGATTACTCTATTTAGGAATAGAATAGCCTTTTCAGCTAATTATATGTAAGCATATAAAACTATTTTGTATCGTCTAATAACTTCCTCCTAGTAGTGATCTGCACTTAGGACCTTATTCTGGTTGACTCGCAAGGCTGCAAATTTCGCAGCCTTGCAAGTCCACCAAATGCCACCCGCCGCCTGCACAGCCACCCGCAAACGTGCAGGGTAGGGAATGGACCAGAATAGGGTTCTAGTCCACATTTGGATCCTGCTAAATAAATATTACCTACCTGTGTATAATACTTTTATAATATAGTGAAAGTTAATTCAGTCACATGTTATATGTTATGAGTAAAAAATCATTAAAATCCCAAACGGACTGTGGTGGTACAATACAAACGAAGGATTAGAGCTTGATTCGCGTCATCTGGTCCCCCTCGTTCCACTTGTGTTCCATAAGTGGGTGGCCGAAGGTGTGTGTGTGAAGGGGGTCTGGAGAGATCTAGGAGACTTGCCTACCCTTCCGGGGGGCTGGAAGGGTCACCTGATTTTCCCAGCACTAGGGACACAGATATTATGAACATAGTTTTCTCTGCTGTTCACAATCTGTATATCTACATATCGCACATACATAAAATCCTGCATTTGCTTCTGTTAACTGGGTGGAAATTATTCAATACTGCCATTGAATAACAGTTTAAATAATGGCAAAGCAATGTGTGAATTGGGTACTTTTATATGCTTTCACCCTTGATACACCACACATTCATATTAAGCAATTAGCTTACATATAAAACATGTTTAGAGAAATGCTTACTAAAATAATACAGTATACTTATATACTAGGGAGGATATTCTGGTTCACTCGCAAAGGCAAATTCATTCTCTAATGGACAAAACCATGTGCACTGCAGGTGGGGCTGATGTAACATGTGCAGAGAGAGTTAGATTTGGATGGGGGTTGCACTTCAAATTGAGATCTAAATTGCAGTGTAAAAAAGAAGCAGCCAGTATTTATCCTGCACAGAAACAATATAACACCCAAATCTAACTCTCTCTGCACATGTTACATCTGCCCCCCCCCCCCCCCCTGCAGTGCACATGGTTTTGTCAATTTGAGAGTGAATTTGCTTTTGCGAGTTAACCCCCTAGATGCAAGAGCAGGCGTATAATCCTCCATAAAATAAATAGCAGCAGTGCAACCAGTGCTAATAAGTGGAAAGAAAAACATATTACCCGACAGGGAACAGACTTTTTTAAATGTGTGGTTTTTTTTTAAATCGTGATCACTTATTAATATAGTTTTTAAACATCTTACTTTTTTATTTTTATCAAACTGCTCTTTTAACACTATAATTACATAAAAGCACCTATTGACTTAATAAAAAAAAACATCCCAACCTATTAGATGTGTTATTTCATCTTGTAGAACAGGAGCTTGCCAGTATGGGCAATGGAAATGATTGCACTTACCCAAAGCTGAGGTTTGTCTTTGTAGAGCTTTCCAAAAGGAATACGTTTTATGCTTGTGGATGGCAGATATTGTACCACGATACTGCACTGCCGGCATGTCTGTCATCCCCGACTTGTAGAACGTGTCCTACAGCCCGGCCTCTCTCATCTCCATTTGGTCTACAACAGAAATTCCATTACCTAACAATCCTTACAAACTCGTGTCAAGGTTTCACTCAAAAGACTGAAAACATTATAACGTCTGAGAGATATTCCTGTACCCAGAGCTCATTCATTATTAACGACAAATCAATTGCAGCAAACCCTGGCAGGTAGACAACTCAAGGAGACATGTTACTGTACACAGGTCCTAATGGATTCAACTCATGCAAAGAAGTAAACCAGAAAATGCAGACAAAACACACACACCACAAACACACAAAAACAAAACAGACAATGGCAATGAGCATGATAGAAAAAAATAAACATGTCTGACTTGTTCTGCTGCCTGGGAGAGGGTATTTTAGTATTCAGTTGTCTGTTGCTTAAACCATCAGACTGGAATTTGCACATTGAAACAAGTGTGTACTGTTTACAAGTAGAGGGTAGTGAGATGTGACCTAAAAAGTCATGTGGTTTCCTTTGTGTAAACAAACACAGGCCTACTAGTTCTGCACAGCAGCACCAAGCTCACTAGTCCAGTCTGACCAGTCCATTGCTCCAAATATTCAGGCAGAAAGCTAGGGAAATGCTTGCCAAGTTAGTACGAGTGAAGAAATATCATAAAGGAACCTGTTATGAGATGTCTAACCAATTTTAATCATTGGAGGGAAAGAAGAGCAAATATAAATATTGGAAACACAACATTATGCCATCTTGGAATTTTGTAATACCAATATGCATGGTACTATCTTTGAAAACTCCTGTATAATTTTATTGTATGCCCATAAATACCCACCATTCCTGTACTATTTACTGTGATCATAAGGATTATTGGCATTTGACAAGTACACAATGTAACACATCGTTAATAGCCAACGTTATGCTCAGTTGCCAGGGGATGTGTATATTGGGAAATCATTCCTGTGATGTCGATATTTCCAGTAACGACACTTAGTTGATTTTTCATCAGAGGAGTGTAGAATACAGCCAGTAGGATTCAGGATGAGGAAACATAGCTGTCATAATGTGTTTGTCTGTAACACACTGGAGTATGCCTTGCAGTAACATTTTCCCCTGGTTTTAGGTTACTCTGCCAGCTGTTGCTGTGTCCTAGGATCCATCACTGTATCACAAGTACATGCAGGAGGTCTGCACTAATACCAGACACTTCCTGCTGGGTATGGGTAAACACTGGAACCGTACAGAACCCCGAAATGCCGGACCGGAAAGGCTCCATTCATCAATTTCTGTCATTGCGGAGCTTGTAGTGTCATTGTAGGGTCCGGGGGGTGACTGTCCAGGGGTGTCCTGTCTTGGGGGGCTGCATGTGACAGCTGTCACCAGGGAAAGGAGGAGGGAGAGAATAAAGCATGTCTGTATGGTCGGGGCATGTAGCAAAAACTGGACCGGTCCAGACCACACAGGGAGGCTGTAATCTCCCCTTCCCCGTGTCCCTGGTGAAAGCTATCACAGGCATCCCTCAGACAAGACACCCCCTGGACAGGACACTACCAGCTCCAGAATGCAGAATTTGATGTCCGGTCCGGCTTTCCAGGGTCTTGTCCGGGTCTGGTTTTTACTTAGTCCCCTTCCTGCTGCATTAGAATATCTGTGCATTTTCTAGACCTGATTACACCTGGTTCAGTTGTTCACAAAAAGGGTGTGTGGCCTTATATGAGAGGCATTGCTGTGAAGAAAGGTCATGGCCTTGTGGGCTTGAACACCCGTATTTGGCACTCTGGAGGTCTAGGAGATGTGTTCTTTCCCAGGGAATGCTGTGGCTGCAGTGTCAGCTCCTACACAGTAACAGGACCTGGGAGCAGCCATAATGCCAAGGTGTAGCAGCCGGCTCCTATCAATAAGCAGGAGCCAGCATTTTTATGACACGCGGTGCGGCCCGTGCCCCTTGCTACCCACCCTTGGAACACCACTTGCTCCAACTATGCAGCAGCAATGCACTCTACGCACACATCTGAATCAGGCCCATAGCATGGAGTAGTGCTGTTGATAATGAGGACAACTGCTCTGGCAAACGTGGGGCAGTGAGATCACATCAGTGTGTACGTGTCTCTCACTGTGAGAGCTAACAGCATTACGGCTTTAATTTTGCTCAGGGTTATAATTGTCTGTCACATGAGAACTCATATGGACTGAATACGTACTATGCAGTTTCTTGTGCTCTGTGTATGTATACAACACCACACGATTGTGTAAATGTCAACAGGTAAAGGTAATAATCAGAAGAAACCACAAATCTTCCCTGGAACCTGACATTACATTGGTCTATACACGGCAATTCCTTTGTTCTTAAAAAATGATATAGGCAGAAGGCAAAGGTGGAGACGGAAATGTAATTGCAGTGTATGATAAATGCGCGTCAGCTACTGTACCTGTACTCCTGGTGTACAGTAGCTGCATATACTGCTATTAAGTTATTGTAACATGTTCTGGCAAATGCATGTTTATTTTACACTCCCTGCTGATCTAGCACCTTATAAAGTGATCACATTATTACATGTTTAACAAATCTAGTTTTAATGAACACTACAGTACAATAGCTGTGTTTTATGTTTTAATCAAGATAAACTGGGTACACATCTATACCATACCTCCCAACTTCTGTGTTGGGGAAATAGGGACACGCGGCTTTGCCGCGCGAGCGCCCGAAAAGGAGGCGGGGCGTATGCAAATGAGGGTGCGGCTTATGCTAATAAGCCGCAACCTCATTTTCATATGAGAATAGACGCTGTGGGGGAAATTTACTAAAGGAAATTTGTAAAAAAAATAGGTGTATTTGTATCCAGAAATACACTTATTTTTGACATTTACTATACCGAAAATACGGCAATTAGTAGTCGTATTGATGTGCTATCAATACGAATACGAATTGCCGTATTTTCGGTATAGTAAATGTCAAAAATAAGTGTATTTCTGGATACAAATACACCTATTTTTTTACAAATTTCCTTTAGTAAATTTCCCCCACAGCGTCTATTCTATTAGATTGGGGGGTCTCCCAACTGCCACCCCCCGCAGCGGGACAATGCCTGCCGCGGGTGGGACAGCGGGACAGGACCCGAAAATCGGGACTGTCCCGCTGTAATCGTGACAGTTGGGAGGTATGCTATACGGTCAATTGTATAGTTGTGTATGCAGAAGTGTCGGACAAAAAATGGCTTAAAGCGGTTGGATCGAAAGGTCACATCCTCTGTGCCGCTACAGAGAGCCCTGAGCAGAGTAACGTAGGGAACACACAGAACGATTTGACCCAAAATGACCCAATTTAGATACAATCTCAATCTACTTAAATCGGGAATGTCTTGGGCCATTTCAGATCATTTCTGATCCTATCCTGATCCGATGTGCGGCCGTGCGGGTCGTTAGGTCGTTTCTCAGATCCTACCTGCAGCAGGTAGGATGTGTAAACGACCATTTAAGTGGGTATGGGTTGCGGTCGGATCGGGCCCGGATTGGATGCAGATCGTGAGCGGTTCGTAAGCTCCACCAGATCGTGAGCAGGTCGCCCATTTGTCTTATGACCCGCTTTACGATCTGCATCGTTCTGGTGTGTACCAGGCATTAATCCTCCATTTGGCCCTATATAGGGGCCACACTGATCAGACAAATGCAACCGGGATCAGTTTTTAATCCAACCAATTGAGTGATAAGCATTTATTATAGGCATTATAGTCATCTATTATATTCTATATTTGCTTTGTATCTTATATATCCTGCAGTAGTCTCTATTAGCAAACTGTGAGCAACAGAAATGAAATCTAATCCAAAATGAAGAACAACACCAGAAGCCTTCATGTTTCTTTACTTGTGATTATTCCTAACTCCATATGATCACCCTGGACATTAGTCACCAGGAATGAAGGCACGTTGTTCCCCCGCACTGTTACTCAGCACAGTCTGGAGGCATTGGGATGCCCAGAATGTATCATGAACTGACACATGTGCACTCCTACCAATCCGCCTACTATCATATTACACGCGTTACTGCATTTCAGGGAAAAAATTCATATTTCAATCTAATTCCAAGCACAATAATATTAGCTCACAGGTTTCATCATTTGTTTAACATATCATATGAAAATGTTAACACCGTGATTGCATTAAGATTTACAACATTTCACATTAAGGTGCCCATACACGTTACAATTATTGTATACAATATCGCATCTCATCGCATCTCGGTTTTGCGATGAGATCTAGTACAAAAAGTATGTGCAGCACACACTCTTTGTGTACTAGATCTCATCTCATCGCAAAACCGAGATGCGATGAGATGCGATATTGTATGCAATATTGTATACAATAATTGTAACGTGTATGGGCACCTTTACTAAGATGGGTTGAAATTATTTCTGTGTAATGTTGAAATGTGCTGAATTTACTGTACTCTCTCTCTCTCTCTCTCTCTCTCTCTCTCTCTCTTGATTTTATTAAGTGTGGTGGGTTTTCTTTTTCTTATAGGGGACAGTCCGAAACTCGCAGCTTACAGTGCACCAGAGACGTTGACCCGCCGAAGACCCCACCGCAAAATCACTGGGTTAACATGCGAGGGGATGAGTCTCCAATTACTTTTATTTGCGACAAAGATGGGGCAGGCTGCTGACGTTCTGTGACGTCAGCTGCCCATCCCCGTCATATATAGTCTTGCCCACGTACCCATGGGAACGCCCAGTATTTTCATGGTGATCCCCTGGGGTGCCTCTATACACATTCAGAGGTTTCAAGGGTTGATGATCCAGGACCAATTCAAATAATATATATGCAATTATTTATGGACAAAACCAGTGCTGGTGGCTGCCAATCATATATGTGTACAATCAGAAGCAAATTCTACCCTTTACCACATAACTGAACCTAAGAATCGCATATAAGCACAATCTGGTTTAACCCCTTAAGTGGTATGCCTGGAAATCTTCCAAGCTGAGCTGCGCTGCCCGCACTGGCAAGCCCGGAAAATTTCCAGGCTACACCGCTTTCTGATTCCTGGGGACCTCAGCGCTGAGTCCCGGAACCAGCATAATGTATTATATGCTTAAACCCACCATATTAGCCAGGGGGTGGGCTTAACTGTTAAATGCATTATGCTGATTCCCGGGTGCAGAGAGGTGTCTATGAAACAGCGCTACTGCTGGGGATCCTCGCTTTGGATCGGCACATGCTATCCCCGGCCAACCCCCTACTGCATGCCCCCCGGCACCAGGCACAATTTTTTTTTCTAATTAACCCACCACTGAAGGGGTCAAGTCATCCACTGGTGTGTGCCTATATAACTATGCAATATCAACAAGTGCATGCACATCATTTTCAAGAGTTAAAACCTGCATACACAGATGTAATTTAATATTGCTTCTTTCCACTGCTTACTTTCTGTCAAAACAAATAGAAGGTATAAATAGAAGGTATTTAGATACAACAGAAGATATTAATACATTTTTACAGGTTCACCTCAAAAGATGTCATAAAAACACAATAAGCTGACTTATCCAGATCTCTCCAGCTTTAGGGGCAGATGTATTAAGCTTTAACAAAAGATAAATGCAAGGGTGATAAGGAGAGATAAACGCCCAGCCAATCACCTGCTAACTGCCATGTTACAGGCTGTGTTTGAAAAAAGTCAGTAAGGTGGTGATTGGCTGGACGTTTATCTCACCTTATCACACTTGCATTTATCTCTTGTTAAGGCTTAATACATCTGCCCCTTAAGGCCCCCATACACTAGCCGATTTTGGTCAGATTTCAGCCAGATCAGTCGGATCTGGCCGAAATCGGACCAAAATCGGCTAGTTTTGATGTCCCCTCAGATCCGATGCACGGTCCCGTGCGCATCGGATCTGCGTCGGGTGGTCAGACCTGCTGCACGTCCGACCACCCGACTTGGGACCTAGTGGGGCGGCGAGGCGGTAGAGGGAGCAGGGGGGGCTGGGGACGCTGCGGGGGACACAGGCGGCATAGAGCCGGGCAGGGGGAGCCGGCGGGAGCTGTCAGTATTGAATAAAATAAAAAGCCCATACAATGCATGGGCGGCCTGTGATTGGCTGAGCGCTCTCTCAGCCAGTCAGCAATTGGCTGAGAAAGCGCTCAGCCAATCACAGGCTGCCCATTCATTGTATAGGCTTTTTTTTTCTAGCACTGACAGCTCCCGGCTCCCTCTGCCCGGCTCTATGCCGCCTGTGTCCCCCGCAGCGTCTGTGTCCCCCGCAGCGTCTGTGTCCCCCGCAGCGTCCCCAGCCCCCCTGCTCCCACCAGCAGCCCTGCTCTGTAGTCCCCCCCCCCCCCCGCTCCCCGGGTTTTTTACATGTGATAAATCGAGACGATTTATCACATGTAAAAAATGGCACATCAAGTGCCAATCTAATCAGGCTCCCCCCGGGGAGCAGCCGGGGAAGCTCAGGGGGAAGTCGAGGGCGACTTGTCCTAAGGACAAGTCGCCCTAGTGTATGGGGGCCTTTAGTAACAAAAGAAGAGGGGGGTCATAAGAGTTTCTTACATCGTAATTCCTTACCCCAGGATTCAATAGAACCCATAAAAAATGTTGATAGCAACTTTAAATAAAAAAAGAACAAACAAGTTGTGTCTACTATTCAGAAGCATATATTGGAGAGTCATTCAGGTATGGTTGGATTTGCTATCAATGCTGCTTCCTACCAGGTAGGGCCGGCGCTACCCAATCAGCCAGCCAGTGCCACTGCCAGTCCTCAACACTCCGCCCCCTCTATCTCCTCCGAGAGGGGTGTAATGGCGTCCTCATCGTCCTGCCTATACAGAAAGAAGAGGAGGGACTGCACAAGAGTTAAACACCAAAAGAACAGTGACTCTTTTGTTATACATGTTTATAACACATTTTTTAATAATTGGAGATTTTTTTATATATATTAATTTAGACACTTTTTAAATGATGGGCTGGGTTATGTGCCTAAAGATGGCCATACACTCTGCAATAGCAGCGTGCGATGCGATCCGCACTCCCGCGGGCATCACATCGCACAGTACAAAAAGTATGTGCTGCACATACTTTTTGTACTGCTTTCGGATCGCATCGCACACACATTGCAATCATGCCGTGCGATGCGATCTAGCACATAACGTATGCGATTCTCACAGCATGTATGGGCACCTTTAGTGCCTGCAACATTTTGTGGACACAGCACTGAGATGGTGTATGCATACATGTACAGGCACCCGAGATCCTCCATAGGTTCGCATGTAGCTCCCACAATCAGGCTGCAGCTTGTTGCAATGGCAATGTGAAAGGGCGCAAAATTTATGGTTTGCAGGAGGGTGCCGGACACCCTAGCACCGGCCCTGCTGCGAGACCAGGCTGCGGGCGGTGTTTCAGGGCTCGCTAAGCTGCAAACGACTGCTGCGTAAGGATCCTTGCTGCGCTATATAAGAAACTGTAAATAAATAAAAGTCAGTTTCCATGGCCCAGCGCCGCCACCCGCCTCTGACTGTCCCCCCCCCTCCCCTGCCCACTGCAAACGTGCCAGCGACTGTGTAATTTGCAGTGGGGGGGTACTGCCCGTGTTTGTGCATGTGTAAGAGAAAAAAAGATGTAGTTTCAATTGCTGCCAACAGATGGCAGTGTTTCATAGACACACATACAGACACTAGACATATATATAGATCATAGTGCGGTATGCCAAAAAAACATAGCAATAACTTGACTAAGTGGCCTAACAGCAAGAAATAGTCAATTTAGCTCAAAATGTGCCGCACTACCTTCCATAAATAAAATAAAAGAACCACAAACACAGTATGCTTACAGTATATTCACGTTTCATTACACTAACACCCTCTTATCCTGAAACATTGATATAAGCATACTATGTCTGTATGTATTTATGGACGGAAGTGCCGCACCTTTGGATTTATATAGTCCAAGCATTTCCGTGTGTGTAGCTTTAATTTTAAAAGACTTCCTGGTAAACTACATTTTTTTAGTCTTTCCTTCAGGCTGAAGAATGTCCTGGCTGTCAGAAGAGCTGACTCTGGAACAGGCGACTTGCAACTGGCAATGGGAGAAGCAGTCACAATTCAGATGCACATCAGCCACTTTCAAACTCTGCCCCCTGATCTTTGTTAATATCATAGCGTAGCAGACAGTTTCTCCCTGGTCAACGCCTGTGAATATTGTCACTTCAATTACATGTTTGTGCAGAGTCTTCACCTGCAGCCTGGTGCCATCAATACTGGATTTCCCACTGGGCACGAGGCATGTGCCTAGGGGCAGCACCTGCTGGGGGCGGAACGGCAGCTTCCTTCCTGCATGATGCAGGTAGAAGAAGCACAGCTGGAATGGGTTAATGCATGGGATCTAAAGGCATGGGATTCCAATTCTCACTAAAGGGGAGGCTTATTACATTTTATACTATAAGGAGGGGGAGGCACATTATCCCCTAATTTGTCTTATGGCCCATCCGATAGATGGGTGAAAGTGTATGCTTATGCAATTCTTGTTCGTGATTATGGCGTTGCTAATGCTGTGCCACGTTGAGGGAGGGTCAGGGTTGACGCTGAGGGAGGGAGGGCCAGGGTTTGATGCTGAGGGAGGGATAGGGTTTGACGCTGTGGGAGGGTCAGGGTTGATGCTGAGGGAGGGTCAGGGTTGATGCTTAGGGACGGTTAGGGTTTGACGCTGTGGGAGGGTCAGGGTTGACGCTGAGGGAGGGTTGGGTTTGACGCTGAGGGAGGGTCAGGGTTGATGCTGAGGGAGGGATAGGGTTGACGATGAGGGAGGGTCAGGGTTGACGCTTAGGGATGGTTAGGGTTTGACGCTGAGGGAGGGTCAGGGTTGATGCTGAGAGAGGGATAGGGTTGACGCTGAGGGAGGGTCAGGGTTGATGCTGAGGTAGGGAGGGTATGGAATTGTAAGGGAAAAAGTTATATGTGTTTTAAACAACAAATGCGGATTGTGGGTGACTGAAAGGAAAGTATGTTATTTAACTTTCGAATTTCTGGACGGTCCTGAAGCCTAAGGGACATCATGTTACGTTTGGGCTCCAGGACGGACTGATCCAGTGTTCCACGGTAGGGCTCGGCCAGCGCAGAGCCGTGATGGGAGGTCCTTGCGGCGGGCACCATTAACCAGCTGGGGGGGAGATGTGCGGTCAGCAGCAGCCTGCTCCCCTGCTCGGGGGGGGGGGGGAGGTGCATCCGCCAGCTGCTGCTAAGCAGCTGTGGGCGAATTTGCTGGGGCCACCGCTTACCTGGGTCGAGGTTTTTGCACCGGTCGCCAATAATCAGCGGGTGGGGGAGTGGTGCGGTCGGCAGCCCCCAGCCGCCGGCTCCTGCTCTCCTCTGGGGGGGAGAGGTGCGTGTGTCAGCCGCTGCTAAGGAGCGGGGGGTGTGGGTGCAGGTCGTCAAGTCTGTGAGACATGCGCTGGTGGGGGAGAGGTGAGGTCGTCAGTTGACGGCTGCCACTATCCATGTCTGGGGGGGAGGGGGGGTGAGCGACGCTGTGGAGGCAGCAGTGTCTTTGGCTGTCAGCATATGGGGCAGCATGGGGAGGTAGAGGGTGTCTGGCACTGGGGGCTAGTTCGCTATCACTGTGTGAGTGTGTATGGGTGGAGTCAGGGGCGCTTATAGGCTATTAGCCTATGATTCCACCCAGCGTTATAGACACACTCACAGCTTGAGTGACAGATGTAGCTAAATATATAAGAGATATATATATTTTAAAACATTTAAAAATTGATTAACTCAAAAAATACATCTGACAATTAAAAAAACTCCTTTAGGAAACCAAAAACAATAACAATATTCTCGGAGTTTGGTCATAAAGAATCTATTTTCGGATCTAGTACAAAAAGTATGTGCAGCACACACTCTTTGTGTACTAGATCTCATCTCATCGCAAAACCGAGATGCGATGAGATGCGATATTGTATGCAATATTGTATACAATAATTGTAACGTGTATGGGCACCTTTACTAAGATGGGTTGAAATTATTTCTGTGTAATGTTGAAATGTGCTGAATTTACTGTACTCTCTCTCTCTCTCTCTCTCTCTCTCTCTCTCTCTCTTGATTTTATTAAGTGTGGTGGGTTTTCTTTTTCTTATAGGGGACAGTCCGAAACTCGCAGCTTACAGTGCACCAGAGACGTTGACCCGCCGAAGACCCCACCGCAAAATCACTGGGTTAACATGCGAGGGGATGAGTCTCCAATTACTTTTATTTGCGACAAAGATGGGGCAGGCTGCTGACGTTCTGTGACGTCAGCTGCCCATCCCCGTCATATATAGTCTTGCCCACGTACCCATGGGAACGCCCAGTATTTTCATGGTGATCCCCTGGGGTGCCTCTATACACATTCAGAGGTTTCAAGGGTTGATGATCCAGGACCAATTCAAATAATATATATGCAATTATTTATGGACAAAACCAGTGCTGGTGGCTGCCAATCATATATGTGTACAATCAGAAGCAAATTCTACCCTTTACCACATAACTGAACCTAAGAATCGCATATAAGCACAATCTGGTTTAACCCCTTAAGTGGTATGCCTGGAAATCTTCCAAGCTGAGCTGCGCTGCCCGCACTGGCAAGCCCGGAAAATTTCCAGGCTACACCGCTTTCTGATTCCTGGGGACCTCAGCGCTGAGTCCCGGAACCAGCATAATGTATTATATGCTTAAACCCACCATATTAGCCAGGGGGTGGGCTTAACTGTTAAATGCATTATGCTGATTCCCGGGTGCAGAGAGGTGTCTATGAAACAGCGCTACTGCTGGGGATCCTCGCTTTGGATCGGCACATGCTATCCCCGGCCAACCCCCTACTGCATGCCCCCCGGCACCAGGCACAATTTTTTTTTCTAATTAACCCACCACTGAAGGGGTCAAGTCATCCACTGGTGTGTGCCTATATAACTATGCAATATCAACAAGTGCATGCACATCATTTTCAAGAGTTAAAACCTGCATACACAGATGTAATTTAATATTGCTTCTTTCCACTGCTTACTTTCTGTCAAAACAAATAGAAGGTATAAATAGAAGGTATTTAGATACAACAGAAGATATTAATACATTTTTACAGGTTCACCTCAAAAGATGTCATAAAAACACAATAAGCTGACTTATCCAGATCTCTCCAGCTTTAGGGGCAGATGTATTAAGCTTTAACAAAAGATAAATGCAAGGGTGATAAGGAGAGATAAACGCCCAGCCAATCACCTGCTAACTGCCATGTTACAGGCTGTGTTTGAAAAAAGTCAGTAAGGTGGTGATTGGCTGGACGTTTATCTCACCTTATCACACTTGCATTTATCTCTTGTTAAGGCTTAATACATCTGCCCCTTAAGGCCCCCATACACTAGCCGATTTTGGTCAGATTTCAGCCAGATCAGTCGGATCTGGCCGAAATCGGACCAAAATCGGCTAGTTTTGATGTCCCCTCAGATCCGATGCACGGTCCCGTGCGCATCGGATCTGCGTCGGGTGGTCAGACCTGCTGCACGTCCGACCACCCGACTTGGGACCTAGTGGGGCGGCGAGGCGGTAGAGGGAGCAGGGGGGGCTGGGGACGCTGCGGGGGACACAGGCGGCATAGAGCCGGGCAGGGGGAGCCGGCGGGAGCTGTCAGTATTGAATAAAATAAAAAGCCCATACAATGCATGGGCGGCCTGTGATTGGCTGAGCGCTCTCTCAGCCAGTCAGCAATTGGCTGAGAAAGCGCTCAGCCAATCACAGGCTGCCCATTCATTGTATAGGCTTTTTTTTTCTAGCACTGACAGCTCCCGGCTCCCTCTGCCCGGCTCTATGCCGCCTGTGTCCCCCGCAGCGTCTGTGTCCCCCGCAGCGTCTGTGTCCCCCGCAGCGTCCCCAGCCCCCCTGCTCCCACCAGCAGCCCTGCTCTGTAGTCCCCCCCCCCCCCGCTCCCCGGGTTTTTTACATGTGATAAATCGAGACGATTTATCACATGTAAAAAATGGCACATCAAGTGCCAATCTAATCAGGCTCCCCCCGGGGAGCAGCCGGGGAAGCTCAGGGGGAAGTCGAGGGCGACTTGTCCTAAGGACAAGTCGCCCTAGTGTATGGGGGCCTTTAGTAACAAAAGAAGAGGGGGGTCATAAGAGTTTCTTACATCGTAATTCCTTACCCCAGGATTCAATAGAACCCATAAAAAATGTTGATAGCAACTTTAAATAAAAAAAGAACAAACAAGTTGTGTCTACTATTCAGAAGCATATATTGGAGAGTCATTCAGGTATGGTTGGATTTGCTATCAATGCTGCTTCCTACCAGGTAGGGCCGGCGCTACCCAATCAGCCAGCCAGTGCCACTGCCAGTCCTCAACACTCCGCCCCCTCTATCTCCTCCGAGAGGGGTGTAATGGCGTCCTCATCGTCCTGCCTATACAGAAAGAAGAGGAGGGACTGCACAAGAGTTAAACACCAAAAGAACAGTGACTCTTTTGTTATACATGTTTATAACACATTTTTTAATAATTGGAGATTTTTTTATATATATTAATTTAGACACTTTTTAAATGATGGGCTGGGTTATGTGCCTAAAGATGGCCATACACTCTGCAATAGCAGCGTGCGATGCGATCCGCACTCCCGCGGGCATCACATCGCACAGTACAAAAAGTATGTGCTGCACATACTTTTTGTACTGCTTTCGGATCGCATCGCACACACATTGCAATCATGCCGTGCGATGCGATCTAGCACATAACGTATGCGATTCTCACAGCATGTATGGGCACCTTTAGTGCCTGCAACATTTTGTGGACACAGCACTGAGATGGTGTATGCATACATGTACAGGCACCCGAGATCCTCCATAGGTTCGCATGTAGCTCCCACAATCAGGCTGCAGCTTGTTGCAATGGCAATGTGAAAGGGCGCAAAATTTATGGTTTGCAGGAGGGTGCCGGACACCCTAGCACCGGCCCTGCTGCGAGACCAGGCTGCGGGCGGTGTTTCAGGGCTCGCTAAGCTGCAAACGACTGCTGCGTAAGGATCCTTGCTGCGCTATATAAGAAACTGTAAATAAATAAAAGTCAGTTTCCATGGCCCAGCGCCGCCACCCGCCTCTGACTGTCCCCCCCCCTCCCCTCCCCTGCCCACTGCAAACGTGCCAGCGACTGTGTAATTTGCAGTGGGGGGGTACTGCCCGTGTTTGTGCATGTGTAAGAGAAAAAAAGATGTAGTTTCAATTGCTGCCAACAGATGGCAGTGTTTCATAGACACACATACAGACACTAGACATATATATAGATCATAGTGCGGTATGCCAAAAAAACATAGCAATAACTTGACTAAGTGGCCTAACAGCAAGAAATAGTCAATTTAGCTCAAAATGTGCCGCACTACCTTCCATAAATAAAATAAAAGAACCACAAACACAGTATGCTTACAGTATATTCACGTTTCATTACACTAACACCCTCTTATCCTGAAACATTGATATAAGCATACTATGTCTGTATGTATTTATGGACGGAAGTGCCGCACCTTTGGATTTATATAGTCCAAGCATTTCCGTGTGTGTAGCTTTAATTTTAAAAGACTTCCTGGTAAACTACATTTTTTTAGTCTTTCCTTCAGGCTGAAGAATGTCCTGGCTGTCAGAAGAGCTGACTCTGGAACAGGCGACTTGCAACTGGCAATGGGAGAAGCAGTCACAATTCAGATGCACATCAGCCACTTTCAAACTCTGCCCCCTGATCTTTGTTAATATCATAGCGTAGCAGACAGTTTCTCCCTGGTCAACGCCTGTGAATATTGTCACTTCAATTACATGTTTGTGCAGAGTCTTCACCTGCAGCCTGGTGCCATCAATACTGGATTTCCCACTGGGCACGAGGCATGTGCCTAGGGGCAGCACCTGCTGGGGGCGGAACGGCAGCTTCCTTCCTGCATGATGCAGGTAGAAGAAGCACAGCTGGAATGGGTTAATGCATGGGATCTAAAGGCATGGGATTCCAATTCTCACTAAAGGGGAGGCTTATTACATTTTATACTATAAGGAGGGGGAGGCACATTATCCCCTAATTTGTCTTATGGCCCATCCGATAGATGGGTGAAAGTGTATGCTTATGCAATTCTTGTTCGTGATTATGGCGTTGCTAATGCTGTGCCACGTTGAGGGAGGGTCAGGGTTGACGCTGAGGGAGGGAGGGCCAGGGTTTGATGCTGAGGGAGGGATAGGGTTTGACGCTGTGGGAGGGTCAGGGTTGATGCTGAGGGAGGGTCAGGGTTGATGCTTAGGGACGGTTAGGGTTTGACGCTGTGGGAGGGTCAGGGTTGACGCTGAGGGAGGGTTGGGTTTGACGCTGAGGGAGGGTCAGGGTTGATGCTGAGGGAGGGATAGGGTTGACGATGAGGGAGGGTCAGGGTTGACGCTTAGGGATGGTTAGGGTTTGACGCTGAGGGAGGGTCAGGGTTGATGCTGAGAGAGGGATAGGGTTGACGCTGAGGGAGGGTCAGGGTTGATGCTGAGGTAGGGAGGGTATGGAATTGTAAGGGAAAAAGTTATATGTGTTTTAAACAACAAATGCGGATTGTGGGTGACTGAAAGGAAAGTATGTTATTTAACTTTCGAATTTCTGGACGGTCCTGAAGCCTAAGGGACATCATGTTACGTTTGGGCTCCAGGACGGACTGATCCAGTGTTCCACGGTAGGGCTCGGCCAGCGCAGAGCCGTGATGGGAGGTCCTTGCGGCGGGCACCATTAACCAGCTGGGGGGGAGATGTGCGGTCAGCAGCAGCCTGCTCCCCTGCTCGGGGGGGGGGAGGTGCATCCGCCAGCTGCTGCTAAGCAGCTGTGGGCGAATTTGCTGGGGCCACCGCTTACCTGGGTCGAGGTTTTTGCACCGGTCGCCAATAATCAGCGGGTGGGGGAGTGGTGCGGTCGGCAGCCCCCAGCCGCCGGCTCCTGCTCTCCTCTGGGGGGGAGAGGTGCGTGTGTCAGCCGCTGCTAAGGAGCGGGGGGTGTGGGTGCAGGTCGTCAAGTCTGTGAGACATGCGCTGGTGGGGGAGAGGTGAGGTCGTCAGTTGACGGCTGCCACTATCCATGTCTGGGGGGGAGGGGGGGTGAGCGACGCTGTGGAGGCAGCAGTGTCTTTGGCTGTCAGCATATGGGGCAGCATGGGGAGGTAGAGGGTGTCTGGCACTGGGGGCTAGTTCGCTATCACTATGTGAGTGTGTATGGGTGGAGTCAGGGGCGCTTATAGGCTATTAGCCTATGATTCCACCCAGCGTTATAGACACACTCACAGCTTGAGTGACAGATGTAGCTAAATATATAAGAGATATATATATTTTAAAACATTTAAAAATTGATTAACTCAAAAAATACATCTGACAATTAAAAAAACTCCTTTAGGAAACCAAAAACAATAACAATATTCTCGGAGTTTGGTCATAAAGAATCTATTTTCGGATTCACCACCTATCACTATTCACTATCCACCTTCCCTACCCAACCACAGCAGGGCAGAAGCTGCTGCAGCAGCAAGAGCAGGTCTCCAACTATCCACCTACCCAACCACAGCAGGCAGGAGCTGCTGCAGCAGCCAGAGCATGACAGCACCCTTAAGGGCTCGTCCAATGAAACCCATCTTTAAACTTAATAAGATGATAAGATATTGTGTAAAGTCTGAAGACGATTAATTAAAGTGTTCGAGAGTTATCGTGGAATATCCATACACACACACACATTGTTAAATTACACTTATGTAGATATAGGAAAGGGAAGGCACATTATATTCTACACTATGTGGAGGGGGAAGCACATTATACCCTAATATAGGGAAGGGGAGGACCATTATATTCTGTTCTGTAAAGAGGCACATTATATTTTCTTCTATAAGAAGGCAGACAGATCTGAACTCTTGGTGCCTAAACCTAAGAAAGAGGCAACTAGCAAACTGCCAGGGGTCAATCATTTTAATACGGCTAGCACCGAGATTAATAGAATTGTTAAACGTAATTGGCCCATTATTCAAACAGATCAAGCGCTTCATCTTTCTGGTACCCAAGTTATGCCCTGCTATACTAGGGGCAAAAACATCAGGGACTATCTGGTGAAGTCTGACGTTGCTCAGTTGAAAGCATCTAGCAGTGAACAATTTATTGTACAGCATTCAGGATGATATCAGTGCTTGGGATGCACCACATGCCATTCTCTCACTAGGACCGACTCCTTCTGCCACCCTCATAGTGGCAAACATTATGCCATCCGGCATAGGGTAACCTGCACGACACGGTTCATTGTATATATGATCACGTGTCCGTGCGGGTTAAACTATGTCGGTAAGACAGAGCGGACATTAAGGGAGAGGATGGCTGGCCACAGGTCATCAATCAAGGCAGCCCTTGCCAAAGGTCATAGTGACCAACCTGTGGCCAGACATTTTCTTGGTGCCAAACATACTATTCCCATGCTCAGATACGTTATTATTGATCATGTACCTGCTAGTATCAGAGGTGGCAATAGGTCATTGAAGCTCCTCAGGTGCGAGGCTCAGTGGATCCATTGATTGGGGACACTGGCGCCGAGGGGACTTAATGAATCAGCTGGTCTACACTGCTTCATCTGATATTCAAGTGTCTCATGTGTTTTACATATTTTGACTTTCCATGTATTTGATTCGTGTCCGACTATAATTATCCTGTTTTTATTTACAGGTTCGGACTGACTTCTTGTATAGTTAGTGCATTTATTTAACTATACTTATGTATGTCATTTATACTATGCCAACATGTATTTTTATGTATTTTTTATGCACTTTGATTTTGCTATTTCCGCTGCTTTAGCATTTTGTTATTGTCTTCCAGACGCAGCTCCGGTCGTTATGGCAACCAGTGAACGCCGTATCGCCGAGAGGTTGAGTGCTGACGACGTGTGCGACCAGTCCGGTCTTGATGACGTCACCTCATGGCGGGCGTACTGGACGCCTTACGACGGTGGGCGGTCTGGTATGTATGTATATATATGTTCTTTTTTCACTGTGGTTATTTGTATTCTGGTCCTGAGGAAGAAGCGTCTAATAAAAGGCTTCGAAACGTTGACCTAACAAGGGGGTCCGTGTCTGAATACTATTTACCCGAGTGCCACCTCTACGCTGTGTGTATTATTACCCACATTCCAGTGGGCTGTGGCGAGCACCGGACACTACTGAGTGGAAGAGGAGTGCTGCTCCATATTGGACTATATATATATATATACGAAAAACACAGCACGTCACTCCAATATAATGCAAGCCCTTTTGGTAGATTAATTTTAGCCTAAAATAAACCTACCAAAAGGGTTTGCATTATATTGGAGTGCCGTGCTGTGTTTTTTGTGTACATTTCCTAACACAGGCACCCTGTCAGCAATTGTTTGACTGTTTATATATATATATATATATATATATATATATATATATAGGTTTGCTGGTGGGTTCTGGCACTCGCTATACAGCTGAATTTGGCTTGTTGCCATCCGCAATATAGGAACCAACTTGTCCCTCAATACAGCAAAGTCCGGCGGCACTCAAAAGCCGATACCAAAGAAACACAGCCTCAGGCAGATGTCAGCCAACGTTTCAATAAGTTTTACTTATTTTCATCAGGACATAAAAAACATTAATGTTACTCACCATTTAAGTGTTCCCCCTCACCACGTGAGTCTGTCAATGCCAGGCAGCTGGCGCAGCGCCGCCCACACACACGCCGGGCCGTGACGTCATCACAGTGCTCCCACACCACAAAAAACTTTATCAGCACTGAAACAAAGGACATAATACAAATCAAATAACTCATGCATGAGTGGATAATACCATACCTCCCAACTGTCACGATTTTAGAGGGACAGTCCCGATTTTCGGGTCCTGTCCCGCTGTCCCACCCGCGGCAGGCATTGTCCCGCTGCGGGGGGTGGCAGTTGGGAGACCCCCCAATCTAGTAGAATAGACGCTGTGCGCATGCGCACAGCGTCTATTCTCGTATGAAATTGAGGTTGCGGCTAATAAGCATAAGCCACGCCCTCATTTGCATACGCTCCACCCCCTTTTCGGGGGTCAAAAGTTGGGAGGTATGTAATACTGCAAGTGAATGCATAAAAATACTATAACATTATGTTCAACTCATAGCATGATAAGTATCAAATGTAGAAATAAGTTAATATAACATACAGAGAGAAGGTATTGATGCAGGGAGCGCAAATTCTAAGTTACTGTATTATAACCTTATAGGAAACAATGCAGCCCAAGTGTTTCATTTAACCCTTGTGGACAGAGTTCCCAGTCTAAAAATCCACTCCACATCCCGCTGTAAAAGAAGCTTAGATCTGTTACCCCCTCTGACTGATGGAGGTACATGATCGATAATTTTATGTTTGAATGCAGTAGGGGAATGCCCCATAACTGCATAATGCCTGGCGACAGGCTGTTCGCCTGACCCTTTAATATATTATATACAGATG
This sequence comes from Crinia signifera, assembly GCF_055691185.1. Taxonomy (NCBI): domain Eukaryota; kingdom Metazoa; phylum Chordata; class Amphibia; order Anura; family Myobatrachidae; genus Crinia; species Crinia signifera. The sequence continues at coordinate 88,825,439 of NC_139220.1, read as the reverse complement.
GAGCGGGAGACATCTTTGGCTGGCGCTCGCCAGATCCCTTGCACTGGCGAGCGCCGGCGGTAGAGACTGGGACGCGCGTGCGTCTCACATGCACGTGCGTCCCAGTTTCCCGTCGGCGGGGGGACGGGAACCCTGTTCGTCTCCGCTTCAGGGAGATGGACAGGGTTAGGGGGGGTGCGGCAAGGCAGCCAGGACCCGGGGCGACCGTCGGTGAGGCTGCAGGGACCCGGGGGAGCCCTGTTGTAAGGCGACGAGCATGCATCTCATGCGCACACGTCCCCTTACGACGGCTGGCGGGGGATGGCGGATAGCGACTATTCCGCCATCCCCTGTATGTCATGGGATATTACACCACACAATGCAACAGCAATTCTTCTGTATGTATCAATGGGGCAGATTTATTAAACCTGTAGAAGAGAAAGTGGAGATAAAGTGAAAGGAGATAAAGCACCAGCCAATGAACTGTGTTTTAAAATGACAGTTGGGAGCTGATTGGCAGGGGCTTGATCTCCTTGCATGTTATCTCCACTGTATCTCCAGTTTTTCTATTCTCCAGGCTTAATACATCTGCCCCAATATTCGATAGGTGAAATGTTGTATTATTTGCTTGTGTTATCTCCAGTAAACCACAAGATGGCAATGTCTCCATGTCACAGTAATTTATCACTAGATGCATATTTGTAGCAATTAGCAGTAATAGATTTAGGGAAAGATTAATCAAATCTTTGAGATACATAAAGTTGAGAGAGATACAGTACTAACCAACAAAATTACAAATGGCAGAAGCTGATTGGTTGGTACTTTATCTCTTCACTTTATCTCTATCCAATATTTCATAATCTTCCTTAAAATTTTGGCTGGTCAGTAGAAATACATACACCAACATTTCAATGGGATAGTCTAAATCAGGACAGGCCAACCGGTGGCTCTCCAGATGTTGTGAAACTGCAAATCCCAGCATGCCTTGCCACAGTTTTAACACTCCCTTATAGCAAAACTGTGGCAAGGCATGATGGGATTTGTAGTTTGACAAAATTTGGAGAGCCACAGGTTGGCCAGGCCTGGTCTAAATGCAACTGTCTTTATTCAAAATTTTGGAGTTGACCTTTTGATTGTCTGTCTAAGCACTGTAGATCTATCAACCAGAACCACTTATTTATTTATTTACACTTTCTCATATAGCGCAGCAGATCACTTGCCTACCCTATGGCCCCCTAGAAAATTGAGTCCCCTTCCTGGCCCCCCGGAAGGGTGGGCAAGACTCCCACATGCGCCTGGACCCTGGTAGTCAGTTACCAGCATTTGCAGGTCTATGCATAGGGGTGAGGCTAAATTGATGCAAGTTGTGTAATTTTAGCCCCGCCCTCATTAGGTAAATGCCACAATTTGCGGGTCTTTAGCAGCGGCAGCTCTTACCTCTGCGGAGGAGGGGGGCTACCGCGAGGGCCCCCCTCCCCGCCCTCATTAAGTAAATGCCACAATTTACGGGTCTTTAGCAGCGGCACCTCTTACCTCTGTGGAGGAGGGGGGCTGCCGCGAGGGCCCCCCTCTGCTGCCGCTCTAGCTGTGCTCGTGGTCCTGGCGCATGCGTAGTAGCGGTACTTGTTTCTTAGAACGGTACGCTTTTAGCGTACTGGACTATTCTCCATAGTGAAATCACATCAGTTCGCACAGCGTGTATGGTGCCGTGCAATGCGATGTCCATATTAAGTGCACAGGAGTGCTTATTCAATGAAATATTGCATGAGATCGGATGAGAACCGTAGACAGGGTGTGATCTGATGCAATGCGATGCAATATTTCATTGTATAAGTACCCATGCGATCAGATGTGATGGATGTGCATATTAAGTGCACAGGAGTGCTTATACAATGAAATATTGCTTGGGATCGGAGGGCACCCTAGACAGAGTGTGATCCGATGCAATGCGATACTTCATTGTATAAGCACCCATGCGATGAGATGTAATGGGTGCTTACTATGAGATGTGATGGGTGCTTACTATGAGATGTGATGGGTGCTTACTATTGAATGCACCTATGCCATTGTTTTGCGTCACCACCACCCGAATCATGGCGAGCGCAGCGGAACCTCTGAACTTTTCTAACCCCTACTATCCACGTCGGCGTGGAATAGATTCTATAAAGTGTGGCGAGCGCAGCGAGCCACCGAGCCGGAAGCGTGGTGAGCGCAGCGAGCCTCGCAAGGGGACGCGGATTACTTTACATGTATTCCGCGTCCCCTCACGGGGCACGCTTCGGGCTCGGTGTCTCGCTGCTCTCGCCACACTTTATAAAGCCAATTCCACGCCGACGAGGGATGCTTTCAGTCCTGTCAGAAAATCACCTCAGAATGATTCTGACAGGATCTGACAGGGGGCGGAAATGACAGGGAGCGGGAACGGGAGCGGTACTGAAATCGCATCGATGACATTTCACTACGGTATCGTACGTACTGAAACTGGGCGCCGTGCTAGGTAACAAGTACCGTAGTAGCTTTTTCTGTACTGCGCATGCGCTGGCCCCCAGCTTCTATGGGCTGGTTTTGCCGTAGGCCCCAGTGGCATATGCATATCCTTCAGCCCATAGGTAAAATCTGTAGTAGACGTCTGGGGGTGAGAAATGACTGTTTTGCTGAAGTGCTAATAAAGATGCAGGTGTGCCAAAAAAAAAACACTAGGGACCAAATGTAATAGGGTGTCAGAATCAGAAGGTGAGAGATTTTTGGGCAGTTTCCCCATTTTTTTAAAGGGGCAATCATTTACATGGTAAAATCCTCCTGGTTTTTTTAGTTGCTGCTTTTAAAAAATAGTAAAACTGTCCCAAAATCTCTCACTTTCTGATTCTCACACCCTATTACATTTGGCCCTAGGTGTGCCTAGGAAAATGCAAGCATGCCCAAGGGTTTTAGCTGAGGGTTTGTGACGTCCTCTCCAGACTGGATACGCCTTTATGTATTGCAGCCGGCGGGATATGCTTCCATATGTAGACACACAGATCTCTGGCATATGGCTGAATTCTCACATGGCGGATAAGTCTGACTCAGAATCATGCTTTCTATCTGCATTTGTAGAGTGTTACAATAACACAAGGATAGATATAGACAGTACTGTCCAAAAGTTTTAGTTAATAGTTTATTTTTATAAATTACTAAAATACTAAGTGATTGAACTGAATAGAAACCAAAATCAAATCAATTTTTGGTGTGACCACAAATTGCCTTCAAAACAGCATAAGGTACACTTTCACAAAGTCATGGATTTTGTACGATTAACCAATTATACCAAACAAGTGATAATGATCATCATTTTTTATATGTAGGTTGAAACACAGTCACTAACTGAAATAGCTGTGCAAGAGGTTAAAAGCTGGGGGAGGAAAAGTCAACCTAGGCGAGGTTGTACAGTTAAATAACAGGCTATTTATTACAGATTTCTTTATGGGTCTGTTCAAATGGGATATGGTCACTAGGTCAATACCATGAAGGTCAACATACATTGGGTCAACAAGTGAAGTTCGTCAGGGCTTACTGTAGGTCAACATCGGAAATAGGTCAATATGGACGAGAAAGCCATGGCTTGCACTGACAATTAAATTAAAGTGAATACATGGACCAACTTATGCATAAATATAGGTGCAAAGACCGCACATAGATTTGTTGGAGGTGCTCCCTAGAGTTATGGATAACCATATATTTTGAAAGAAAAAAGATAACTCTCTTTTTAGGGGCACTAAAATTATAATTGATGGTTTTTGATGTGCATAACATAAATGAAATGTATAAACCAGATATGATATTGGGGTCTTCCTTAAGCGGTTGAGACCACTTAAAAACTATATTTTCGCCCCTCACTCTTTATTTAATTATTATTTAATACACTATGGGCCTTATTCTGGTTCACTCTTTCTGACAAAATCCTTCTTAGATGGACAAAACCATATGCACTGCAGGTGGGGCAGATGTAACTTGTGCAGAGAGAATTAGATTTGGGTGGGGTTTTACTTCAAAGTGATCTCTATATTGCAGTGTACAAATAAAGCTGCCAGTATTTTCCCTGCACAGAAACAAAATAACTCACCCAAATCTAACTCTCTATGCACATGTTACATCTACCCCCTGCAGTGCACATGGTTTTGTCCATCTAAGAAGGATTTTGTCAGAAAGAGTGAACTAGAATAAGGCCCTATATATATAATTTTTCACAGTTACGTAACCAATAAAAACCCAGCTTTGGTGATCATTGACCCAAGGGGTTCTGTGAAGGACCACATATGGGAACCATTGACTATAAAAAGCTGAAACATTCATCACTTTGAAGTGTGCACCAAGTTTTGTTATATTGCCATGCAATTCCACCGTAAGGCTGCAGCTCAGCCTCATGCGATAAGGTGTAGGAGAGCATAAGTCACAGGCATAAGATAGTTCCTGCAAAGGAACTCATTGGTATCCTCTTCACATTCACATTTAATTATAATACTTTACTTTCCTCTTCTTTCTCTTTCTCTACTGCGCTTTTCTCCTTCTCCGTACTCTTTGGCCCCTAGGTCATATTTGTGCTGAACAGTGTATTAGATAATCTTTTAGTATATACCAATAAAAATTATATTACTTTAACAGAACAAGTTAGTGCCCCTAAAAAGAGAGTTATCTTTTATTTAAAAAAAAAAATAATAATAATAGGTCAATATGGGTAAGGTCCACAGGGTCGGGTGGTTGACACAAGCATTAGGTCGACAATGGGAAGGTCCACAGTCAAAAGGTCAACGTGTCTTTCACGTGTCTTCCAACAGGCGGTATCTCATACCCTACTATCCACTACGACATTGTAGGAGAATATAATAGTGTGTCAAGTGCAGTGAGCCATGCCAGAGAACGCAGTACACTCAGGCGGTGTCCATGTCGACATGCGGGACAAAAATATAAAAACTCATGTCGACGTTTTGAGTGTCAGTCTTCCAATTGTCGACCTAATGCTTGTGTCGACCTTAGCCATATCAACCTATTTCAGAAGTCAACCTAAACCCTGTCGACCTTCAGTGACCGACCCAATGTATGTCGACCTTAATTGAGTCAACCCTATGACCCATACCTGTTCAAAATGGAACTTTGTCCACCAGCTTGGATGTCTGCTTTATATACTACTAAACATAATAGGTTCTAGATTGTAGCAACTGAAATGAATGGCTGGCTGGGCAGATGAAAGCTTTATTGTAAGGAGACTACAACTTCTGCTGATAGTCCTGGCCAGGTGTATGGGTAAGGCTAGTGTCTCCTGCAGGGATATGGGTAAGGCGAGTGTCTCCTGCCGGGGTATGGGTAAGGAGAGTGTCTCCAGCAGGGATATGGGTAAGGCGAGTGTCTCCTGCCGAGGTATGGGTAAGGAGAGTGTCTCCTGGAGGGGTATGGGTAAGGAGAGTGTCTCCTGCAGGGATATGGGTAAGAAGAGTGTCTCCTGGAGGGGTATGGGTAAGGTGAGTGTCTCCTGCAGGGATATGGGTAAGGCGAGTGTCTCCTGCCGGGGTATGGGTAAGGCGGGTGTCTCCTGCCGGGGTATGGGTAAGGAGAGTGTCTCCCGCAGGGATATGGGTAAGGAGAGTGTCTCCTGGAGGGGTATGGGTAAGGTGAGTGTCTCCTGCAGGGATATGGGTAAGGAGAATGTCTCCTGGAGGGGTATGGGTATGGCTAGTGTCTCCTGCCAGGGCATGGGTAAGGAGAGTGTCTCCTGCGGGGATATGGGTAAGGCTAGTGTCTCCTGCAGGGATATGGGTAAGGAGAGTGTCTCCTGGAGGGGTATGGGTAAGGTGAGTGTCTCCTGCTAGGGTATGGGTAAGGCAAGTGTCTCCTGCTGGAGTATGGGTAAGACGAGTTTCTCTTGCAGGGGTATGGGTAAGGAGAGTGTCTCCTGCTGGGGTATGGGTAAGGCGAGTGTCTCCTGCTGGGGTATGGGTAAGGCTAGTGTCTCCTGCTGGGGTATGAGTAAGGCGAGTGTCTCCTGCAGGGGTATGGGTAAGGAGAGTGTCTCCTTCAGGGGTATGGGTAAGGAGAGTGTCTCCTGCTGGGGTATGGGTAAGGCGAGTGTCTCCTGCTGGGGTATGAGTAAGGCTAGTGTCTACTGCAGGGGTAAGGCGAGTGTCTCCTACAGGCGCATGGGTAAGGGGAGTGTCTCCTGCTGGGGTATGAGCAGGGCCGGCGCCACCATGAGGCAGGGCGGTACTGAGACGTCGAGGAGAGCAAAAATAATCCCCCCGAGCTGGACAGCAGACAATCCACGCAGCCACCCGCTGATCCACACTTGCTGACGTCGCAGAGAGGTAACCTGCGGGGAGCGTCCGCACCCCTCCCTGTCAGCATCAGTGTTATACCCGCTGCCCCCCGCGCTCACACCCACACCCCCTGGAGCCCCGTGCTGGACAGTCAGAGTGGCAATCTCCGCGGCAGGCGCCCGCTGCCCCCATCCCCCCCTGTGCTGGACAGTCACAGCAGAAATCCACGGCAACCTGTGGGGAGCGCCCGCACCCCCCCCCCTCCGAGTGGGTGAGTGGAGGGGAGAGGGAGGTGCACGATTGGGGGGTACCTGGGGCGCTGACAGGGCTGACACCGGCCCTGGGTATGAGTAAGGCGAGTGTCTCCTACAGGGGTAAGGCGAGTGTCTCCTGCAGGGTATGGGTAAGGCTAGTGTCTCCTGCTGGGGTATGGGTAAGGTGAGTGTCTTCTGCAGGAGTATGGGTAAGGCGAGTGTCTCCTGCAGAGATATGGGTAAGGTTAGTGTCTCCTGCAGGAGTATGTGTAAGGCGAGTGTCTCCTGCTGGGGTATGGGCAGGGTTGCCTACCCTCCCGGAATGGCCGGGAGGGTCCCGGAAATCAGGTCCCCCTCCTGGCCCCCCGGAAAGGGTGGCAATCCTCCCACATATCCCCCCCCCCAGCTCCCGCCATGTGTCCCTCGGTGGGGGGGTCCGTGGGTAAAATGCCGCTAATGCGATCGCAGCATCGCAATCGCAGCATTTTAGCCCCGCCCCCGCAGTGCAATGCCTGGAATACCGGCATTGCACCGGGGGGGGGGCTAAAATGATGCAACGCTGTAGGCACGCCCCCAACAGGGCAGCATCTGTGTGGCCATGCCCCGAACAGGCTCTTTTTCACTCCTGGCTATAGCCCCACCCACCTGCCTAACAGAGCTGGCTGCCCTCTCCCGGAGAGGGCAGCTCAAAAGTCGGCAAGAATGGGTATGGGTAAGGCGATTGTCTCCTGCTGGGGTATGGGTAAGTCGAGTGTCTCCTGCTGGGGTATGGGTAAGGCGAGTGTCTCCTGCAGGGGTATGGGTAAGGTGAGTGTCTCCTGCATGGCACGAGGTCCCACTAATGGCCATAATTCATTTAGATAAGAATATTTTGCTTGAGTGGACAACTAATTTAACTTTCTTAACAGAAATAAAATCTCAATTTGTTATGTCTCATTTTCCTAGCATTGGTTCTGTCATCATTGTATATAAGGAGACTATTCTTTGTGTATAAATATGATGACTTCTCCCTGCAGTGTAATAGAATAGCAGGAGACTGCAGCAGTGCTCATTAGCGGAACTGGTGCAGCAGAGTGTACATTATTTTCAAGTAATTACGCTTAACTTGTTTCCTGGCCCTAGCACTTGCCAAGTTAGGACATTTATAAAATTAGTAGCCTACAGTATTTATGAAAGTTGCAAAATGTTCTTTACTCGCACCAGCAGGCTATATTTAAGAGATCAATTTTTGAAGTTTTAATAGAATTTCTCTGAATTGGATCCTATCCAGATTTTAATTTTCAGACTTTAATCTTCTAAAATTGAGTATTCATGTTTGAAAAAAAAAAATATACAGTCACCACTGCCAGAGACTACACCCAGCCATAGCAGCACCATTCACCACAATTGTTTCTGCCGGCTGGATCATATCCTGGGCTGTAGGGTACACACCAGAAGGATTTGGCCTCAAAACACCCAATTTAGATACAATCTCGACTGATTGTATGGAAATTGAGCATGTTTTGGGCCATTTTTGATCCGATACGCAGAGTTTTTTGGTCATTTCACAGATCCTACCTGCAGCAGGTAGGATCTGGAAACGACCATTCAGCTGGGTACAGGTCGAGATCGGATCGGATTCAGATCATGTGCAGGTTGTGAGCAGATCCTGTGCTCCAAAAGATCGTGAGCTGATCATACGGGCATCTTACGATCTGCTCATGATCTGCATCGTTCTGGTGTGTGCCAACAGTTTTTGGAGATCAGTGTCCCGATTCTGGCCATCCCCTTTTTTCAGGACTATCCCTGCAGCAGCCATCTTCTTTTTCCTTGTAAGGACTGAGGCTGGATCTGGACTGTATTTCTGTGGGAAGCTCCGCTCACTGCTTGTTACTGACAAGGGGAAATCCTTCTCCTTCACAGCAAGAACCACAGGACTAAACAGGGCTTCCCAGAGTCCGCTACAATGGGTCTGAGATGTCATGCCTGACCACTGTGGGGCACTGCTGATGTCAACAATCACATTGCCAATCTGATCTCTTACTTCACCAGAGCCCATTAGCGCTGAGGTAAGGTCCCTCCAGTGCAGCTGCATCCCTTAAGGTGGACATACACAGATAGGTCTTTTAGGCCAATTTCACCAATTCTGACAGATTGGGACAATATAGCGGATGAAATCATCAGAAATTGGAGGTGTTTGACATGTGATCAGATCCAATGTGCGCCCCCATGAGCATCAGATTGGATCCTGTAGATAATTCATGCAACACATATGATATACAGATGAGCCATCCTCATCTAGCCGTCTCGAGATCCAAGGCCTATTGTTCTCATCTGCAATACAATACAGAAAACAATACAGTAGGGAATTAGCAGAGTAATCCTATTACTCACTTAATCCTATTAAAGGGCTAGATGAGGATGGCTCCATTTGTATCAGAATTGGACCATCAGCAACTTTTTAGCACCCGCGATGTTTTGCAATGGATTCACCTTGAACTCTACCGGTAGCACCCTGGGAGTTCTTTTACATGTGATAAATTGCATGCAGCCCTTCCGGGAAAACAGGTCTGGCTTTTCCTTCAGACAAGTCGGACCTGTAGGGGCCTTTACACAGTGCTCCCTTAGGATGGTCCTGACAGGACCCATCACCCACAGGTTAAATCACTCCGCCCTCTTCTCAGATACAGAGTATACACTGTGCCCTGTATTACTCCGCCTCTCAATTTCTCCTCTGTGATGGATACTTGTGTTTTTAATTATTGTTTACATAAAAAAACGTTCCCCCATATATTACTACCTGTGTTTTACCTAATTGGGTATACATGCATAGTTTTGCGAAGAGCGCCTTCTTTATAATGTAAACCTAGTGTAACAAATCATTTTTTCATTATACTTGCCTAGTGACAAAATCCTCACCTGTTGCTGTGGAGATCTTGCATATGTTTGCTGTAATACATTTAGGCCATGATTCCTCATTATACCATCATTGATGACCGTGGATCTGTTGGCTAAACAGCAAAAAACTTTGATTCAAAAGTTCTGGTCATTTTTGGTTGGATTTATAGAATCAAGGATTTCCAGCATGTTGTATTTCCCCAATCCCCTGACCCAGATATTGGCAAAATGAGAAATTGCCCCAGTAGCTGTCTGATGTATGGGACCCATAACAGCGAACTATTCATCCGATGCCTATCAGTGTTAACATCATTGATCCATGGTCATCCCTGTAATTACCAGCTGTTGATACATCGATGACCCATTTTTAAATAAACACTGACATATAAATGTATTAAGTAAAATGATTCTCCACTTGCAAATGTATTACTTAAAGCGTGGCTTTAAGCAATTGCAAGTCGACTGTGGTGGGTGGAGAAGAATATACATATTCTGGGTGGATGAATGCTGGATGGGAAAATGCTAAGCTGTTTGAGGAGGCAATTTCCATTAAATGTTCTAATATAATGTAGAGTGCGCAGGCATGGGGTCTTACTTGGTATTCTATGAAGAAGAAATTGGGGAAAACTTTATATAGAGCTTTTGTGAAGCGGTAAATTTAATGTTTTTCAATGAGTACCGCACTTAAGACTAAATTGCCTTTCAATGTGATTTGTGATCTTTCAGGAGAGCAGAGCATCTGTTTCCCACTCTGTTTTGTCTCTCCGCTAATGATTGTTTTCTTAGATTGTCCTTTTTCATGTTGCGCTTTTTTGTGAGTCTTCAGAAATCGTTTGCTGGAACAATACAATGTTGCAATGTACAACACAGTTGTATTTATATTTACCCAGTGCTGCAAGTACTGCGTTATAACTTATTGAACTGCAGATGTCATATATTTTATTTATTAACATTGATTTATATAGTGACATATGCTCTGCTGCACTTTACAATGGAGAACGAACACAGTCATAAAACAAGACTGAGTATGATCAAACAGAAAAAGAGGCTCCTGCTCACAGTCTTATAATTTATAGGAAATTGTGGCTCTTTCTGCTCCGCAGTGTGCCGGCCAAATCAAAGCTCGCCAAGAATCGGACCCGTGGGTGTGTCAGATTCCCAGCAATGGGAGCATCTCTGTGCACCCCTGTAGCAGAGCTAGGATGCCAGAGGTGCATGTTTAGGGAATCGGTACATCTGTCATACCAGACTTAGGTCTACAGCAGGGGCTGGCTGGCAACTTTTAGCCTGGGGGGCAAGTCAAGAGCACTGGCCCATAAGTAGCGCATAAGTGGCCCATAAGTAGCGCATTGTTAAATGCAGGTTTTTAATTAAAACACCACAGGCAGCTCTCCTGCATAAATAAATAAATAACAGGACACCACAGGCTACTCTCCTGCATATGCAAAGAACAGGACACCACAGTCTGCTCTCCTGCATAAATAAATAATAGGACACCACAGGCTGCTCTCCTGCATATATAAAGAACAGGACACCACAGGCTGCACCCCTGCGTAAAAGACAGGACACCACAGGCTGCACCCCTGCGTAAAAGACAGGACACCACAGGCTGCTCCCCCTGTATAATAATAATGCCATGATGCCACAGGCTGCTCCCCCTGTATAATAATAATGCAATGACACCACAGGCTGCTCCCGCTGTATAATATAATAATAGTAATACCATGACACAAATTATTATACAGAGGGAGCAGCCTGTGGTGCCATGGCATTACTTTTATATTATACAGGGGGAGCAGCCTGTGCTGTCATGGCATTATTATTATTATTATACAGAGGGAGCAGCCTGTGGTGTCATGCCATTATTATTATACAGATGGAGCAGCCTGTGGTGTCATGGCATAATGCCATGACATCACAGGCTTCTCCCCCTGTACAATAATAATTATGACACCACAGGTTCCTCCCACTGTATAATATAAAAGTAATGCCATGACACCACAGGCTGCTCCCTCTGTATAATAATAATGCAATGACACCACATGCTGCTCCCGCTGTATAATAATAATGCAATGATACCACAGGCTGCTCCCGCTGTATACTGTAATATAACAATAGTAATGCCATGACACAAATTATTATACAGGGGGAGCAGCCTGTGGTGCCATGGCATTACTTTTATATTATACAGGGGGAGCAGCCTGTGGTGTCATGCCATTATTATTATACAGAGGGAGCAGCCTGTGGCGTCATGGCATAATGCCATGACACCACAGGCTTCTCCCCCTGTACAATAATAATTATGACACCACAGGTTCCTCCCACTGTATAATATAAAAGTAATGCCATGACACCACAGGCTGCTCCCTCTGTATAATAATAATGCAATGACACCACATGCTGCTCCCGCTGTATAATAATAATGCAATTACACCACAGGCTGCTCCCGCTGTATAATAATAATGCAATGACACCACAGGCTGCTCCCGCTGTATAATATAATAATAGTAATGCCATGACACAAATTATTATACAGGGGGAGCAGCCTGTGGTGTCATTGCATTATTATTATTATACAGAGGGAGCAGCCTGTGGTGTCATGGCATTACTTTTATATTATACAGGGGGAGCAGCCTGTGGTGTCATGGCGTTATTATTATACAGAGGGAGCAGCCTGTGGTGTCATGGCATAATGCAATGACACCACAGGCTGCTCCCGCTGTATAATAATAATGCAATGACACCACAGGCTGCTCCAGCTGTATAATAATAATGCAATGACACCACAGGCTGCTCCCGCTGTATAATATAATAATAGTAATGCCATGACACAAATTATTATACAGGGGGAGCAGCCTGTGGCGTCATTGCATTATTATTATACAGAGGGAGCAGCCTGTGGTGTCATGGCATTACTTTAATATTATACAGGGGGAGCAGCCTGTGGTGTCATGGTATTATTATTATGCAGAGGGAGCAGCCTGTGGTGTCATGGCATAATGCCATGACACCACAGGTTGCTCCCCCTGTACAATAATAATGACACCACAGGCTGCTCCCCCAGTATAATATAAAAGTAATGCCATGACACCACAGGCTGCTCCCCCTGTATAATAATTTGTGTCATGGCATTACTATTATTAATAGTAATGCCATGACACAAATTATTATACAGGTGGAGCAGCCTGTGGTGTCATGGCATTATTATTAATATACATGAAACTGAACAGCACAGCAGATATGTAGTTTTTTATGTTAACTTACTACTGTGTCTGTCACTGTCTGTCAAATTTCAGTTCCCCTCTCTGCGTCTCTGCGGCGGCGGCCTCCTGAAGTGTCCCCCACGCCACTAGTAGTTTAACGGGCGGCCCCAGCCTTCCTCCAGTCCAGTGCAGACGCGTGGGTGGGAGGCGTCAACGTCATGACGTCCCCACCGCACCTAGCGTCTGCCGACTGCCACTGCCGCCCGCCGGGGACAAGAGGGAACAGGCTGCCGGCCGGAGCCCTCCTCCACGTAGCCGTGGAGGCCGGCGGCCATGTTCCTGTGGCCGCAGCCCGCAGATATCATATAAAAAACCACAGGAACATGGCCGCCGAAAAAAAAAAAAAAAGCAAAGCGGCCGCGGACACGGCCGCGGCGGCGCGGCCCGCAGCACAGCAGCCAGAGCGGCCTGGGGGGCAGATGGCACCCTGCCCCCCGGCCCAGCCCGCCCCTGGTCTACAGTCATTAGGTCGACCCCGGAAGGTCGACTGGCCCCAAGGTCGACATGGTCGACAAGGTCATGACATGGGTCAAGGTCGACATGGGTTTAGGTTGACAGTCATTAGGTCGACAAGAGTTTTCACTGTTTTTTTACCACATTGTTGACACAGTCAACATGGACACAGTTGGAGTTGAACCGTAGCCCCTCGCTTCGCATCGCAATGCTTCGGGCACGGTGCCTTGCTACGCTCGGCACACTATTTTATTCTCCCACCACTAGTGGATGGTAGGGCATAAAATACCGCCTGTCGGCTCAAAAAACTGTGAAAAACTCATGTCGACCTAATGACTGTCGACCTAAACCCATGTCGACCTTGGCCCATGTCGACCTTTAACCTTGTCGACCTTGGGGCCAGTCGACCTTCCGGGGTCGACCTAATGACTGTCGACCTAAGTGTGGTCTGATAGATGCCCGTTTCCCATGTTTAGGATGGAGCTGGGCTAGATGAGCGTTGCTCCATCTGTATATGTGGTTTTGTGCACCAAATGGCATATTAGTCCGGTCCATGCTTGCCTACTTTTGTATTCTTGCTCTCTGGGAGAAGCCTGGAGAGGGTAGACCAGATCCTACATTTCAGGGGGGCTGAATGAGGCCGATGTCACCAAGCCCCGCCCCCATGCCAGTAAATTGTATCAATTTGAGGGTCCACAGATTGGAGGAGGGGCTAAAATGATGCTATTTAGAATAATGATGCTGTTCATAATAATGATGCTATTAAGCCCCGCTACCTCACCGCGGACCCATGAAAACTAGTTTTGATTGCAGTGGGGAAAGGGGGTGTGGGAGCAATGTGGGAGACTTGCCCACCTTCCTTCGGGGGCTGGGTGGGGGACCCGATTTTATATATATGTCTAGTGTCTGTGTGTCACCGGAACACTGCCAGAAAAGGCACGAAAAAAAAGCTTTAAAATGAAACTTATTTTATGGAAAGTACGTTTTGGCCCAGGACAGGTTTGGGAACCAAGTTCCTGACGATGTCATATTTAATAAGAGGTTCGGGAACTGAGTTCCTGCTAGTTCCTGCTGAAAAGTAGCACTGAGTATTGCTGGTCTATAGGAGCAAGATTTCTATACAGATTTCCACTTTGAGAATTACTTGAGCGCCTCCCATTTTGCTTTTATCGGCTCCTTTTTTTTTTTAAATCCATATATTTTTTCTTTTCTCTATAATATAATATTGCAATGCTATGTATAATTCTTAAACACTGCACATATTTGGACCAAAGGTTTATTTTCATGTTTATTTTACAACATACTGGGTGACATTTAATGAGATGCGAAAATGTGATTTGTGCGATTTTTAGTAAAAAAAAAGTCAGAAATCGTACGTTTTTCCAAATTCGCATATTTAATGAGATCCGAAAAATGGCAAAAAGCTAGTTTATTTGCTGCAAAATCGCACATTCTGAAGGTGCGATTTTTAGTAATGCCGGAACTCGCATCCAGATGTTTTCCCATTGAAAAGTATACAAATCGCATATTTAATGAGATGCGAATTCGGGAAAATGTGTCTAAAAATCGCCACACATGCAGACCAGGTTCTGACAGGCGAATTGGCCAGATCCCTGCACAGATCATTGAGATCTGTGCATGGTCCTGTCTTAAAAAATGTGTAAAGTTTTTTGGGGGTCCCCCCTCCTGAGCACAACCAGCCCCAGGCTCATTGAGCCGGACCTGGTTCCAAAAATAAGGGGACAAAAAGCGTAGGACGCCGGTGACAGCCCTGGGCTTCAGCCCTGGGGGGGACCCCTTTATTGGGGGGATCCCCACTCCCCCAGGTACCCCGTCCAAGGCTGACCAGCCACGGTGCTCATGGTATGGCCGGGGGACCTTATTTCAAAAGTGTCCCCCGGCTGTCGGCTGTGGCATGATACCGCGGGCTGTTGGAGCCCGGTGCTGGTTTCAAAATATGGGGGACCCCCAGATTTTTTGGCCCCTGTATTTTTGGAACCAGGACCGGTCCAAGAGTCCGGGGCCGGTTTGAGAAATATGGGGGACCCCCTACTGTTTTTGTCCCCCATATTTTTGGAACCAAGTCTGGCTCAATGAGCCCGGGGCTGGTTGTGCTCAGGAGGGGGACCTCACGCCATTTTTTTTTCACAAATTCGCACATTTCCTCAAATACGCACATTTTCATGACTAAAAATTGCCCATTATCGCACTTAATCACACTTTTTTCCCGGAATATGCAGCTCATTAAATATGCAAATTCACAGCAAAAAATGTGATAATGGGCGAATTTTGAAAAGTTACTAAAACTCTCATCCTATT
Source organism: Crinia signifera (assembly GCF_055691185.1). NCBI lineage: Eukaryota > Metazoa > Chordata > Amphibia > Anura > Myobatrachidae > Crinia > Crinia signifera. The sequence goes on along the minus strand of NC_139220.1, from coordinate 88,810,010 downwards.
AAATATCACCCACTATATCTGTTTAGTATTTCTCTTACATGGTCATAAAATATAAATTGATAACTCCAATAATTACTAGCGGTACTTCTGTAGTTTCACGGCGCCACCGCGTGCACAGTCTGTAACAGAAACTTGGCAGCCTGCCAGAGGCTCTGTTTCACTGTGCGCGTGCCGCTCTAGCTCTGTCTGACTGAGCTTGTGCCGCTCTAGCTGTACGTAAACAGCGTAGCGGCCAGCCAGCAGCAGCAGCGCTGCCCAGGCGCTGACAGGTCAATGTCACTGTGGCACTTGTAGTTCCACAGTGAAATAGGCAGCGCCTGGGCACCGCTGACAATGGGGGGTATGTTAAAGTGGACACCCCGGCACAGCGATGCCGGGGCTTCTAAACTGTACGCGAGATTCAGACGCAACAGCGTCTGAATCTCGAGTCACATAGATAGCCACTAAGAAGTTTAGGTGGCCCTAGGGGAACACTATTGAAACCCACCCTCAGTGCCACTAGTGGACGCCACAGCTGTGGACCATGTAAATCCCACTATCCACGCCCACCCAAAGCGTGGCGAGCGGCGGCGGTACGCGTCCTACGACCTTTTCATACCCCCACTATCCACGTCGGCGTGGAGCTGAGAATAGATTAGTGTGGCGAGCGCAGCGAGCCACCGTGCCCGAAGCGTGGCGAGCGCAGCGAGCCCCGCGAGGGGACGCGGATACCTTCACCGAGCCCGAAGCGTGGCGAGCGGACGCTGACACCTGTGAAGCCCGCTGTGAAGGTATCCGCGTCCCCTCGCGGGGCTCGCTGCGCTCGCCACGCTTCGGGCTCGGTGGCTCGCTGCGCTCGCCACACTAATCTATTCTCAACTCCACGCCGACGTGGATAGTGGGGGTATGAAAAGGTCGTAGGACGCGTACCGCCGCCGCTCGCCACGCTTCAGGTGGGCGTGGATAGTGGGATTTACACGGTCCACAGCTGTGGCGTCCACTAGTGGCACTGAGGGTGGGTTTCAATAGTGTTCCCCTAGGGCCACGTCTGAATCCAGGCTTTCCGGCTTCTTAGCGGCTATCTATGTGACTTGAGATTCAGACGCAGTTGCGTCTGAATCTCGCGTACAGTTTAGAAGCCCCGGCATCGCTGTGCTGGGGTGTCCACTTTAACATACCCCCCGTTGTCAGCGCTGCCTATTTCACTGTGGAACTACAAGTGCCACAGTGACATTGACCTGTCAGCGCCTGGGCAGCGCTGCTGCTGGCCGGCCGCTACGCTGTTTACGTACAGCTAGAGCGGCACAAGCTCAGTCAGACAGAGCTAGAGCGGCACGCGCACAGTGAAACAGAGCCTCTGGCAGGCTGCCAAGTTTCTGTTACAGACTGTACGCGCGGTGGCGCCGTGAAACTACAGAAGTACCTTACTAGCAATAACATGGCATTGTATTTACTAGTTTAGCAGTGTAATTGCATCTAATATTTAGCAATAATTTTCTAACATTTGCAATAAATTTGAAATTGTAGTATTTAACACAGATTAACACACACAGGATTCCTACAGTTAATTCAATTGTGCAGCATGTTCAGTTATCTGTGAGGTAAACCTCGCACCTAATTGAATCCCCCCCCACCCCCCTAATGTTAACTTTTGTGACACATCAATAAACAAGCTTGATTTAGTTTCCTAGATGTCAAATATTTGAGACACATTAGCATTATAAGAAAGCAGTTATTGCATTGCTGCTATACAACAGTAGGTGGAGCTCCAGAGTGTCCTAAAATGTAGTTCCATTTGAATTATTCTACAGCTGTCAGAAGAAGCTAAAAAGTCCTTGATGGGTTTGGGGGGAATCTGACCAGGGAAGTGTTTATAAAACAAATGTACCTCTTTTTTTTTCAATAGGAAGGCCAGTGCCATACCTATTTTCTTTTTTCCCTGAATAATTTGTTTAGACAAATATGTTTTTTTTCTGAGGCTTTTGATCTTTCTCTTAACTTTTAATTGGGTAGTTTATTGGCTCTTTGTGCAATAAGGTGTCACATGGATTATCGCCGATGTAGCATACACCATATATTCACCTTGCAAACTCTGATTCAATGGGAGTAGTTCAATTGTCACCCAATTTGTTCACCTGTACGCCTATCCATATACAGCATACCTTCCAACTGCCGCGATTTTTGTGGGACAGTCCCATTTTTCCCACCCGTGGCTTTCAGTGTCCCGCAGTGGGGGGGGGGGGGGGGGCAACTTACACAGCGCTGCCCATGCCCCCACAGTTGTAAAATGCGGCGTTGTCTTGAAATCGTGGTTGAAGGCCAAGGCCATTTTCCTGATATCACACCCCCTTTTCAGGAACAAGTCCTGATTGCAGAATGTTGGGAGGTATGATATAGTAATAATAAACCAATAAATAAGTAATATGTGTTTGAGAAAGTTGTCACACCATGTCACTAGCTTTTTGAAAAACAGTGTAATATTAGTGAGAGACATCCTTCCACCTCCATATTTTTGGAACCAGGATCAGTCCAAGAGCCCATTACTGGTTCTTTACATAAAATATCCCAGGCTGGTTATGCTTAGGAGGGGGAACCCCACGTTGTTGGAAAAATAACCTGTGTATGCAGCATTGTTTCTCAGCAGTGGAGCATAAATGAGCTCACCATCGGAAACCACCAATCCTGTAAACATGGGAGCTTAGTAAAATACCAGTAGGAGTGGCCAGGATTAGTAAAGGGGCGGAGTCTATGCCAGGAGACAGATGCGAGGTGGGCCTGTGTGCTTGAAATGCCAGGGCCTAATTTTAGTCCAAGTCCGGTCATCCATGCTAACCATAGGCGAATCTAGAATTATGCTAATGGGTGGTCCCAGATCCAAACACAAAAATAGGCCTACCTTTGCGCGGCGTAGCCGCGCAGCAAAAAGGGGGTGTGGCATCATAGGAAGGAGGCGTGGCCTCATGTGAAGGAGGTGTGGCATCACAAAAAGGGGTGTGGTATTACACTTTACACCATACACAGTAATGCCCATTACACATTTTAGCAAACTCCGTAATATACATTACACATAAAGCCACACGCCGTAATGCCAATTACACATAAGGCCACACACCATAATGCCCATTACATACTATATAACAAACCGTAATGCCCATTACATATTTGCAACATAAGTGCTGCTTACCTACGTGCTCATTGCTAGGGGGTTCTTGCTTGATGGCACCATAGTACCCATTACACATGCCGCACACCATAGTACCCATTACACATGATGCCGCACACCATAGTACCCATTACACATGATGCCGCACACCATAGTACCCATTGCACATGATGCCGCACACCATAGTACCCATTACACATGATGCTGCACACATAATGTCCCTTACACATAATGTTGCACACATGCCGCTTACACACGATGCTGCACACCGTAATGCCCCTTACACATTAAGCCACACATTATGCGTAATGCCCCCACATACCGCCACTTGTAGCGTCCCTTAAGCAATGCACCCAAAAGTGCCACTTACTGTAAATTTTTATATGAGCCTTCGCTGCTGCTGCACGGAGAGATGGAGAGCAGTGCAGTTGCTTCTACGGGGAGAGGAGCAGAGCGCAGCGCAGAGCACGCTCCCACTCCCCCTCCTGGTGTCCCCTCTAGCAGAGTGGACATTTGGAATATTGTGCGCGCTGTTGTTGTGCGTGACGTCGGGGGAGCACGCCGGGCGCCGGAACCACATGATTAAAGGGGGGGGGGGGGCTGGGTTGAAAGCGGAAGAAGAATTGGAGTGGAAGCTGCAGGGGTGACAGTCATTGACAGCTGGGCAGAGAGCAGGGGGCTGCCCGGCTGTATTCAGAGCACTGCAGGTCACGGCTGTTTGAAATAATACCCCTTTCACAACAGAAAATGCAGGGATTTACCAGGGAATATGGTCCCAGGATCATGCAGGGACATTCCCAGGCTGACCCCTTATACACTAGCCTAGTCCCTGCATTTTCTGGTGTGAGGGGGAGAGACAACCACTCCCCTCTCCCTACCCCCCTTTAACCAACCAGCTATATCTTCGGAACCAACTGACCCATTTACATGAGACCAGTATCATATTGAAGAACTTTTGAGTTGGCTTCGAATGATTTTGGTCCCGTGAAACTGGGCTGTTTGGTTCCAGAGAAATCTGCCCTCAAAGAACATAAACAGTCATGAAATTACATTTAAGAAATGAAAAATAAAAACGATTTAACCTCAATATCCCTGGAACCAATTAACCCATATGGATCCAGCCTGGTATCAGATTGAAGGCCCAGCGATTTGTATTCGACTGAGATCAACCTCGAGCTTCAGTGATGCCGAAGGGGGAACTGGCAGCCGTTGAACTGGGTGGGGGTCGGAATTAGCGAGACCCATGTTATCCTATAGGGAAAACGTTCCAGCTTTGCCTGTCCATATCTCCGGTTCCCAGGGGGCTAAAGACACGGGGCTGGGCTCGTTGGAAAGCTCCTTCCCTCAGCTACAAAATGGGCTAATGGGTGGTCCTGTGCACCCCCGGACCACCCCCTAGATTCGCCTATGATGCTAACCATCATTTTTGTTTGTGGGTACCTGGAGGTTTACTTGAATTTGGGTGTTTTGGGGGCACATCTCTGAAATATTCATTACCCCAGAAAAACGTTATACAGTATGCAAATATTTATTGATTTTTTTATTTCTTTTCTTTCTTTTTTTGCCTCCCAATATCTCACCATAATAACCAATTAGTACCAGACCTTATTATTCAGACCTGATCGCATGGCTGCAAACTTGCAGGCCAGGTGATAGACAAATGACTGCGCATGCGTACGGCTCATTATACACAAGCAAACTGGGCTACTTTTTTATTGCTGGCCGTACACAAGTTTGACAGAAAACCAGTGTTTGTGGCTGTAAACTGACGTTTTTCCTGGGAGTGTCAGAGAAAACGCAGACGTGCCCAGGCATTTAAAAGGAAGTTGTGTGACATCAGCTCCGGCACAAACAGCCTATTTCTATAACAGCCTCCTGCACACAGTGAAATAAATCATTCATTGGTGAGTGTCTTGCATATGGATTTGCTGCTAATTGCCAATCTGCATCATTTTCGCAAGCCAATCTCGAGCCTTGCACACCGATTTGCAGGCTTGCACAGGGTGGGATTTCACTCTGGATGGGCGGTGATTACCTGATCCCAGGTCTCTGCAAATGGGCAGAGTACTGATCAGTTCTAAATAACCCATCCATACTGTAGTTAGTAGCATACCCTCCAACATGACCCATTGCAATCGGTACACAATGCTCTGCTCCTGGACTTCCCTGGTAATGTATGATTGCCAGCACCTGTGTGGAACTAGGTAATTGACGAGAAGGTTGTTTCAACACAGGTGATGACAATCCTACATTACCGGGGACGTCCAGGAACAGAGCATTGTGTACCGAATGCAATGGGTCATGTTGGAGGGTATGTAGTAGGTACAGATGCATTGCCGTGGTTCTCTCTTTTATCTTCATTTTTGTATTCTTATTTTCCCACAACAGTTAGCCAAAGGCTTTACCATGTATCTTCAGCTCCTGGAAAATGTGTCTCTGGAGCTATGTAAGTAGCAGCTGACGACTAGACCCAATGAAGCACTTAACCCCTTCCCGACATTTGACGTACATTTACGTCATGGCCGGGATGTACTTCCCGACACATGGCATAAATGTACGTCATGGCTTTAAACTGTCACCGCGTCTATAGACGCGGTGACAGTTTAAACATGTCTGCTGTCCCTGACAGCAGACATGTCCCTGCATGCCCAGGGGGGGCTGCGATGCCGCCCCCCCGTCGGCGATCGCTGTGATTGGCTGTTCAGTGTGAACAGCCATTCACAGCGTTTTCCTGTGTACCGGCGAATAACGTTCGCCGGTGACACAGGGATCGGTGGTGATTGGTGCTGTAAAGTACAGCACCAATCACCACGGGGTGTAAGGGTGACACTGGTGTCACCCCACCTCACCCCACCCGCCCCCAAAGGCCGTGATTGGTTCGTCGGACCGACGAACCAATCACAGCCATGGAGGGTGATTTAAACTAACGGTGACTGCACTGCAGACGCCATTCCGGTCTGGAATTGCGTGCAGTGCGGTCACCGTGCCTATCTGCCGCGATATACTGACCTGATCCTTGCAAATACTTACCTGATCACTGCTTGTAGCGTTCCTGGATCTTGTTACTTCTTGTGACTTCCTGTGTTGTGCTGTGCTGTGTTGTGCTGCTGCAGTGTGATAGATTTATAGATAGAGAGATAGAGAGAGAGAGATAGAGAGAGATAGAGAGAGCTAGTGACAGAGAGTGCTATATTTTGTGCTGCTGCAGTGTGATAGAGTTATAGATAGAGAGATAGAGAGAGATAGAGAGAGATAGAGAGATAGTGACAGATTGTGCTATATATTTTTTATATATATACAGCTGTACTGCGTGTGCAACTGACTGCTGCCCCCCCTTTTGTGCTGATCAGTATAAATTAACTGATCAGCAACTTTTTGGGGGCGCAGGTTTTTTTTTTTATATATATACCTGTCAGTGCTGCTGCTGCAGTGTCATAGAGTGATATATAGTGAGAGATAGAGAGATAGAGAGAGATAGTGATAGAAAGTGCTATATTTTGTGTCTGCTGCCCCCCTTTTGTGCACCCCCAGCAACTTTTTGTGGGTGCAGGGGTTATTTTTTATATATATAACTGTCAGTGCTGCTGCTGCTGCAGTGTCATAGAGTGATAGATAGAGAGAGATAGTGAGAGATAGAGAGATAGAGAGAGATAGAGAGAGATAGTGACAGAGAGTGATAGAGAGTGCTATATTTTGTGTCTGCTGCCCCCCTTTTGTGCACCCCCAGCAACTTTTTGGGGGTGCAGGGGTTATTTTTTATATATATAACTGTCAGTGCTGCTGCTGCAGTGTCATAGAGTGATAGATAGTGAGAGATAGAGAGAGATAGAGAGAGATAGAGAGAGATAGTGACAGAGAGTGATAGAGAGTGCTATATTTTGTGTCTGCTGCCCCCCCCTTTTGTGCTGATCACTATATCTGAGGTGATCAGCAACTTTTTGGGGGTGCAGAGGTTTTTTTTTTTATATATACCTGTCAGTTGCTGCCAGTTGCACTGTCAGTTGCACCAAAGGTTGTGCACCTGCTGCCCCTCACTGGTAATCAGTGTCGCATCACTGATCACCTTTTTTTTTTTTTTGAGGGTGCTGTGGGGTCTTTTTTTAATTTTTTTTTTTTTTTGATCAAATTCCTGTTGCCTTTGAGCGCTGTTCAGTGACGGACGTTACTGACCAACATCTGTGCTCAATTTTTGGCGCAGGACCTTTTTTTTTTTTTTCTGCACTACATACACACTACACACTACATACTACATTGAAATAAAGTTTGTACCCCCCCTACACTATACACGTGTTGAAACATTTCACTACCAGAAACACAAAAATAAAAATGGCATCCCAAATGTCATCCCAAATGTCATCCCAGTCATCCAGAAGAATGTATTCAGCGGAGGAGGCATATGCCATGCTTGCCTCTGACTCTGACACAGCCAGTGAGGCAAGCGGGGAATTTGAAGGATTCATCTTAAGCTCCTCTTCCTCCTCTAGTGATGAGGGACCCCCTCAAAGACGCCCCCGTAGAGCAGCTGAGACCCCCCCCCCAATAATTGATCTCGTATGGACCCCACCACCAGACAATTTTGAGCCCCAGGTTCCTGAGTTTTTGGCCATCCCAGGAATCCAATTTGATTCCACAGGTCTCAGAGAAATTGACTTTTTCAAATTATTTTTCTCTGATGATTTTATAAATTTAATGGTGGACCAAACTAATTTATATGCCCAGCAGTTTATTGCTCAAAACCCCACGTCATCATTTGCTAGGTGGACCCCTGTAGATGCAGTAGAGATGATGACGTTTTGGGGTCTGGTGTTTCATATGGGCATAGTAAAAAAGCCAGAAATTAGGCAATATTGGAGTACAGATGTTCTGTACAGCACCCCACTTTACCGTATGGCCATGACCCGGACTCGTTTTGAGTTAATCCTTAAATTTTTGCATTACAACGATAATGCACAGTGCCCACCCAGAGATGATCCCACCTTTGACCGGCTATTCAAAGTCAGGCCGGTCATTGATCATTTCAGTGCCAAATTTCCAGAGATGTACATCCCAGATAAATTCATTTGCATAGACGAGTCCCTTATACATTTTAAAGGAAGGGTTAAATTCCGCCAGTACCTTCCCAGTAAGAGGGCAAGGTATGGCATAAAAATGTATAAGCTGTGTGAAAGCACCTCAGGGTACACTCACAGGTTTAGGGTATATGAAGGGAAGGATTCAAGAATTGAACCGCCAGAATGCCCCCCCTCCCTCGTAGGTGTTAGTGGAAAAATTGTCTGGGATTTAGTGCACCCCTTCCTGGATAAAGGTTATCACCTCTATGTGGATAACTTTTACACTAGCATCCCCCTGTTTAAGGCCCTTGGTTCAAGAGGTACAGCAGCTTGCGGTACTGTGCGCAAGAACCAAAGAGGCCTCCCAAAAACGCACATTGCCCAAGTAATGAGAAGGGGTGAAAGCAGGGGAATATGCACCGAAAATATGTTGTTGGTCAAATATAAGGACAAGAGGGATGTCCTTATACTGACAACAATTCACGGAGACAGTGCCACCTCCGTCCCTGTACGAGGTACCAGTACCCACACCTCAAAACCTAATTGTATCCTGGATTACAATAGGTACATGGGCGGAGTGGATCTTTCAGATCAGGTACTGAAGCCGTACAGTGCCCTGCGGAAAACAAAAATCTGGTACAAGAAGCTGGCCGTGTATATCATCCAGATGGCACTGTATAACGCTTACGTGCTATTCCGTTCTACCAGCCAGAGGGGGACATTTATGCACTTTCAAGAGGAAGTCATAAAGGGCCTAATATTTGGGAACCAGCAGGTAGAGGGCCCCAGTACTTCTAGTACTGGCCCCCGTATTGTACCAGGGCAGCATTTTTCCTGATGAAATCCCCTCCACTGGAAAAAAGGGCAGGACACAAAAAAGGTGCAAAGTTTGCTATAAAAAGGTAATAAGAAAGCAAACTATTTTCCAGTGTGACACTTGCCCCGACAAACCCGGCCTATGTATAAAGGAGTGTTTTAAAATATACCACACATCTATGGATTATTAGGTTCATAATTTCACCGTGCTTCGGGGGTCTTGCTAATGCCACATAGCACCCACCATTCATTCCACCAGAATCTGAGCCGCAAAATCCAAAAATCACTCCTTCCCTTCTGAGTCCTGCCATGCACCCAACTGGTATTTTTTGATCACATGTGAGGCATTGCCGTACTCGGGAGAAATTGGGGCACAGATTTTGGGGTGCTTTTTCTCCTTCATACCTTCTGAAAATGAAAAATTTTGAGCCAGAACTGCATTTTTGTGTAAAAAAATGTAATTTTTCATTTTCACTGCCCAGTTGTATCAAAATTTGTGAAACCCCTGGGGGTTTGAAATGTACACTATACCCCTAGATGAATTCCCTGAGGGGTTTAGTTTGCAAAATGGGGTCACTTGTGGGGGGGTTCCACTGTATTGGTACTTTGGGGGTCTTGCTAATGCGACATAGCACCCACCAACATTCCACCAGAATCTGGGCAGCAAAATCCAAAAATCACTCCTTCCCTTCTGAGTCCTGCCATGCACCCAACTGGTATTTTTTGGTCACATGTGAGGCATTGCCGTACTCGGGAGAAATTGGGGCACAGATTTTGGGGTGCTTTGTCTCCTTCATTCCTTGTGAAAATGAAAAATTTTGAGCCAGAACTGCATTTTTGTGTAAAAAATGTAATTTTTCATTTGCACAGCCCAGTTGTATCAAAATTGGTGAAACCCCTGGGGGTTTGAAATGTACACTATACCCCTAGATGAATTCCCTGAGGGGTGTAGTTTGCAAAATGGGGTCACTTGTGGGGGGTTCCACTGTATTGGTGCTTGGGGGGTCTTGCTAATGCGACATAGCACCCACCAACATTCCACCAGAATCTGAGCCGCAAAATCCAAAAATCACTCCTTCCCTTCTGAGTCCTGCCATGCACCCAAATGGTATTTTTTGGTCACATGTGAGGCATTGCCGTACTCGGGAGAAATTGGGGCACAGATTTTGGGGTGCTTTGTCTCCTTCATTCCTTGTGAAAATGAAAAATTTTGAGCCAGAACTGCATTTTTGTGTAAAAAATTTAATTTTTCATTTTCACTGCCCAGTTGTACCACAATTGGTGAAACCCCTGGGGGTTTGAAATGTACACTATACCCCTAGATGAATTCCCTGAGGGGTGTAGTTTGCAAAATGGGGTCACTTGTGGGGGGGTTCCTAAATTTTAGCATCTTATGGTGCCTAGAAACCTACATGGTGCCTAAAAAATAATCTCATAAAAAGGAGGCTCCAAAATCAAGTAGGTGCTCCTTCTATTATGAAGCCTGTGGTTTGGTCAACGTGCACACTAGGGCCACATATAGGATATTTATGAAAACAAAAGAATTGGGGGAATCAATTTTTAGTCACATTTCTCTAGTAAAATCTACTGTGTTCCTTAGAAAAATGTATTAAAATTGCAAATCTGCAAAAAAAATGAAATTTTGAAATTTCACCTACACTTTGTTTTAATTCCTGTGAAACACCTAAAGGGTTAACAAACTTCCAAAATGCTGTTTTGAATACTGTGAGGGGTGCAGTTTTTGAAATGGCATCATTTATGGGGGTGTCTCACATACAAGTCCCTCAAAGTCACATCAGAACTGAACTGGTCCCTAAAAAAATCAGTGTTTGAAATTTTCTTGAAAATTTGAGAATTTGCTATTCATATTGTAAGCCTCCTAGTGTCCAAAAAAATTAAAAGGAAGTTGAAATAATGATGGAAACATAAAGTAGACATATGGTCTATGTTAGTTATTAACTATTTTGAGTGGTATGATTATTTGTCTCACAAGCAGAAAATTTAACATTTTGCAAATTGCTAAATTTTCCATTTTTTACGACATTTTGGTATTTTTCACAAAAAAACACAGACTGTATCGACCCAAATTTACCACTAATTTGAAGTACAATGTGTCACGAGAAAACAATCTCAAAATCACTGGGATAAGTAAAAGCAAAAAAAAGTTATCCCCACTTAAGTGATACATGTCAGATTTGAAAAAAAGGGCTCTGTCAGGAAGGCAAAAACTGGCTGTGTCAGGAAGGGGTTAATGTGGATTTTAGATAATACTCTATGAAGTTGCAAACACAAATCTGCATTATGTGATGCCGTGTCATGGAGCACTAAATTATACCCTCCAACATGACCCATTCCATTAGGTACAAAATGCTCTGTTCCTGGACTTCCCTGCCAGTGGCAGTTACAGAGGTGGCACCACTGTCCAAGTTGCACCACTGTTGGAGGGTATGCTAAATGAATAGCCAGGAACTGATCCTACACTGCAAATCCTGTGGCTAGTTTAATTCCCTGCTGTTTATATATGTGTCAAAGGGGTACATTTACTAAGATGGAAGTTCTATTAAAGATGGGATGTTGCCCATAGCAACCAATCAGATCATATCTAACTGGGGCATCCCACTAGCCCGTGCCCCTACAGAGACATCAGTCAGGTATTCTCATGAGTCCATGTCAATTTCTATGAGTCCATGCCCTGTTCTGGACATATGACTAGGGCATGTGAGAGTAGTTCTATTGACTGCACCAGGTGTCAGTAGCGCACGCAGGGGGGGGTTCTGAGTACCCAGAAACCCACTTAGGAGTCTAAGGACCCTAGGCTGAAGGCTGAGGGTCCCCTCTTTCCATGGGTACAAGAATTTTAAAAATCGGCCCTTGGGAACCGGAGATATCTGACTTCAAATCAGTGCTCCCCATCCAAGCCTGTTAATTGCTCTTCCCAGTCAGATATTTCAGGTTCTCTCTGACTTTCAGTTTTTCTGAGGGTATATTTCAAAAGCTGGGACTCCCCCTCTTTGATGGGCACTAGTAGCTTGTCTCTACTATTCACAAAACTAGAGATATCAGCCTTCCAGCAGCTGGTTACTGCTCCAGCTCCACACACCTCGAATTTAGTTTTATATTCTCATTGGCTGATTGCTCTGCCTCCTGAACTCTGATCTCCTAGTCCATAATACCATTTGGTAGGTGGGATTAACTAGTTTTTAATTCCAATTAAAATCTAAGAAATCTTTTTCCGGGAACTGGAGATATCTGCAGTCAAGCAAGCTGTCCTCCCACCAGAAAATTATGAATAATAAGCCCACTCCATTATACACCCCTCCTCTGCATATTAAACATCCTCTACCACCCTGGAAGTTATGTATCAGGGCCCCTTCATTCAGCCCAATGCCCCCTTCTCCCACCCAATCTCCCACCATCTGTGCAGTAAAGGGGTAATTAGTGGAAATTACTGATCCAGGCCCTACATGTTGAGCGGTTGATATAATACCCCCTACCTCCTGTGGGACATCAAAGCTTCCCCCACCCCTACCGCTGGAGGATCGGTAGGGGCCCCAATACATTGCTATGCACAGGGGTCTACACAGCTGTTGCTGCCCCTGTATATATATATATATATATATATATATATATATATATATATTATTTATATACATTTGGTCTATCTATAATACTTTAACTGACCCGGCATATACTGGGTCACCTAAGTGTCCATCTCCGGAAACCCCCTTCTGAAAATCCTGCGTTTGCCCCTGGGTGTAATTGACCCTTGGTAGTCTCACAGACAGTAGTGCCTAAGTTCATTGCTTATCACATTGTAGTGCCTCAAATTAGCAATGTGCCACATGGTGTGTTAGAAAAAGTAGCTGTTCTTGTGGTGTGGCTAAACTAGGCATGGAGCCTTTGTCCTTTAATAAGAACTACAGTATAAAAGAATAATAGTAATGCATATGGAAGTGGACCAACATACTAAAGTAAAGGCCATTGTTAGAAGTGCAATGTAATTTACAGATGCCACATTGCGTAATGCTGCATTAGCCCCATGACTGCTGTTGGAGTCCTTACTGCTGCTCCCACCATTGGTTTCATGGCTGCATCTTGTCAGCGCGCAGAGGCTTACCGCAGGTAGGGGTCGTGCTGTCTGCCCTGCGGGCCATGTGGTGTGGTCGGGACGCTGGGGAGCAGGGGCACACAGGAAGCAGGTTCTGGGCAGTGTGGTGCGGCAACAGAGGCCGCCAATGTAGCACAGGGTTGTGGAGGGGCAGATCTGCTGCGAGTCTGTGGCTGTGAGAGTAGCTGTGCCTGGTTCTCTGCAGTGTCTCCGGTATGTAGGCAGCCATGTTGGAGAACATGGTTTCTCCAATCCCCTCACCATGGGTTTCTCCAGCTAATCCGGTGTGTCTTTGCCTAATAAAAGTTACAGTTACTCACAGTTGTGTCCAAGTGCTACAGGTCATTACAGTCATCACCAAGTCTTCACAGTTATCCACAGTCATCTCCAAGTCTTCACAGTTATCCACAGTCATCTCCAAGTCTTCACAGTTGTTCACAGTATTTCCAAGTTGTATATCACCATCTACAAACTCTTTACAGTGGTCTCAAACTTCTTCAATCATTTCCAAGTCTTCACAGTTTTCTCCAAGGTCCTCCCAATCATCTACAACTTCTTACAGTGGTCTCCAAATCCTCTGGTCATCGCCAAACTCTTTACAGTTGTTTATCCAAGTTTTATGCAACAGTCCATCCATTGATATACAAACTGCTAGTGTTATTACTGTTGCTTAATTCTTTATTTTATCAGTATTTGTTGCTTGTTGCTATTTCAGTATATTCATTGACTGTATCGCAAGACCTGAGTACAACTTCTCAACCTCACTCAACGTCTCCGTTTATCTTGTACTCCGGTACATGAGAAAGCACTGCATCCGTCCACCAAGCTTCCACCATCCAATTCCCATCTCCTCTAAGGTTACTCCCCATTTACCAGTCCCTACAAATCCCAATAGTGTGACACATCTCAGGCTGTTAGCATTATAATCCAGGATGTATCTCATGCTGGTAGCATTGTAATCTGTGTGAAATACCTGTATGGGGGCCTTAATAATGTAACAAATTATAGAAATATTATAAATTACTATGAGATCTCAGTTACAATTACCGGTTGGGCTGATGGAACGAGTGTGGTATGATCTTTCAACAGTCATTAGACTGATGTCAGAATCCCGACTGCCGGAACTCAGAGCGTGCGTGCTACAAAGTTTTATTCTCCCTCTATGGAGGTCGTGGACCCCCACAAGGGAAGATAGCCCTTGTACTGTAAGTCAGGATCCCAACTGTTGAGCTTTTAACATTCTCTGGGATTCTGACATCGGTCTACTGGAATCCAGACTGTCGGGAGGGCACCTGATGGAACAGGCCTCATCCTAGAATATGTGATTCAGTTAATAGGCCAGATGCACAGATGGAGTACCTCTCAGCTAGCACAGGGAATTGCCAGATTGCCTTAGCTGAGGCAGGCTGGTGGAGAGGCGCTCCATCTTATGGGAACACATTAGCGTCTCACACACATGCACATCCCCTTCAACATGGCGCAGTATGGCGATAGGGAGTGCTTTCCCTGCCCGTCTCCAATTCAGGGAAATGGGAAGGGAGTGGGGGAGCCAACGGGGGCTGCGGGGAGATGCAGGGGACCGGTAGCGGAAGGCTCAGATAGAACGGGGCACGCGAGCGTCACTTCCGTCAGCTGGCGGCAGATGGCGATTCTATCAACAGGAGTAGCTCCTGCGGGAGTTGCTCCATCTTTGTCAATCTTCAAAAAGTGATAAAGATTGATGTTCCTGAAGCCATAGATCTACTTTATTACATAACGAAATAAGTTCAGCCAGGGTGGAAGAAGAGTCACGAGTTGCTAATTCATCTTTGATGCGACCGGCAAGCCCATTCCAGAAAGCGGAGACGAGCGCTTTCTCGTTCCACCTTAATTCAGACGACAGGGTTTGGAATTGCATGACATATTGTCCCACTGGACGACTACCCTGGCGAATTCTCAAGATCTTGGTGGCTGCAGAGGACACTCTGCCAGGTTCATCGAAGATACGGCAGAAGGAGGCAATGAAATCTTCATAATTGTTGAGCTGGGGATCTGCGCACTTCCAGAGAGGAGATAACCATTCCAGGGCTGGGCCTGCCAGGAGAGACACAATGTATGCCACCCGAGCCTTGAAGGTAGTTAGTTGGACGGCTGGAGGGTGAAATGAACGTCACATTGGTTTATGAACCCACGACATCCTTTCGGTGAACCGTCATATTTGCTGGGGGTTGGCAACTGTAGGTGATGAGGAATAACTGGACCTGGTAGAGCGGCAGAGACAGAAGCATTTGAGGCTGGGGCAGAAGAAACTGAGGGAGCCACCTGAGGTGGAGACAGGGTCTGAAGAAATTGAGCCACTTGACGCTGGGTAGCCTATACTTGTTCCAGGCGAGCCATGATGCCTTGAAGTACGTCCGTCATGGAAGCCTGTGCTTCACCCGACTCCATCGGGTCAGTACAAACTGTCACTGGTGATGGGCTGGATGAAGTCGTGTGGTGCACAGGAACCGGAGGCGGACCAGAGGAAGAAGGATTGAAGCGTGCAGGTTTAATAATCGATTTCATAAATGATAACAACTTCACTCAAATACTTTCTTTAAGTGGCAGTTAGGGGTAAATACATTAGAGTCCAGCACGATACTTGAAAAGAAGCAAACAGTTCTGTGCAACGTAAAGTCAATGGCAGGAGGGTATTGAAGGAGATAATGATCCGGAAAGAGAATGATACTGTTGGCAGATGGAATGGATCCTGAAGGCAAAAAGATGATGGGTAATGAATCACTGGATGAGAGTACTAAAGGAATGAGATGCCGGGTAGCTCAGGGACACGAGCAGACACTGGAGCTAGGCAGGACTTGCAGCGTTGGGGTCAGAAGTGCGACCTTTCCAGCAGCAGAGCGCAGAGAGTAAGGCACCAAAGTCAGGAGAGAAGAGTCAGGATTCATGAGTCAGCTGGGAGCTGTGAACGACTCTAGAGACTATTTGTACTGACTCTAAACAGCCCTAGGCAGATCCCCTATATCCCAAGAGGGCGGCTGCCATTGGCTGTCAGAGCAGTATGGGCGGAGACCTCAGACCTGGGCCAATCTGCTAGCTGCCCTGAAGCAAGATGGCAACGCCGGCCTCCCGGCGCCGCCAATGAAACATGCCGCCTGCGCTTCACGGAACCCCCTGCTGCCGTTCCGACACCAGGCCGCCGCTGCCCGCTTCCCAGAAGCCGGAGCCTGCAGCACGCTACCCGGCGGTGGGAGCGGACGGGTGAGTAATGTACCCGTCACGCTCCGCCGCGGCTGGCGTGTGACAGCTGTGTATGACTCTTTTTTATCACTTTTTTAAGCTTGCTACATCTGGCCCCATATATGCACAAAATATATGGAAATGTACTATAGTCACTCAAATCTCTCAATTGTCTCTCAAAAAACTTTTGTCTGATGCAGGGCCGGCTCCAGACACGTTCCTTAGGAGCGGCCACTGCTGATGATATCAGCCCTCCTTCCCAAGGCTTCAGCCACACAGCGGACACAATTGTGGTGTCCTACCCCATGGACAGAAGTCCCGCGATTTGCAGGTATTCAGGGGATGGAGCCTAATGCCAGTAAGTGCCTGCCCCCATCAGAGTCTTCTGCACTGCAGCAACAACTGGAGTCAGGTATTAGTCTCTCCCCAGGGCTGGATTTAGGAGTCAGGCCACCACTAGTCACCACATTTTTGTCCGCCCTCCCCCTTTTTAATGCATCCTTGCTGTAGACAGACATTGTGTTGCAGACACCAGTTTCCCGGACGTAGGGCCAGATTCTCTAAGCTTCAAAAGTGATAAAATGGAGAGTGATAAACAGCCAGCCAATCAGCTCCGACCTGCCATGTCACAGACTGTGTTTGAAATATGTCAGACAGGAGCTGATTGGCTGGCTGTTTATCACTCTCCATTTTATCACTTTTGAAGCTTAGAGAATCTGGCCCAAGGAGAGCAAGGCATGGCTGGAGTACCTGGCCAGCCCATCCCCGGCACTGATTCTGGCTCACTCGCAAAAGCAAATTCTCTATCTCTCTGTGGGAGAAATCCATGTACACTGCAGGTGGGGCAAATGTAACACATGCAGAGAGAGTTAGATTTGGGTGGGGTTTGTACATACATCTATATTACAGTGTAAAAATAAAGTATCCAGTATTTACCCTACACAGAAAATAACTCACCCAAATCTAACTCTCTCTGCACATTTTACATCTGCCCCACCTGCAAGTTCACATGATTTTGTCCATTAAAAAAGGAGTTTGCTTTTGCAAACCAACCAGAACCACCCCCTCAGTCCCGCCACCTGGCTCAGTGCCTCCACCTGGTGAATCAGCCTCTCCACCTGCTCCAGCGCAGGTTCTTTCAGGTTGGTGACAGAGAGGTAAAGTGGCCCAGCCAGCCTGAGCACGTCTTCCAGATACCTCTCCATGCCGAGCCGGAACTCCTCCATCTCCACCTGCACCGTGCTCCAGTCATTTTCCTGCCAGAGGCTACTGCAGCTGGCCACACCCACACCTCCGCACCGGGGGGTTGATAGTGTCTGGAAGGGAGTGCACTCCGAGACGGGGAGCACCCACGGAGGGAGCACTAGCGGCAGCTGCAGCGCACATTCCAGCATGGGTACCGCCAGACACCTGTATGAGTAGGAGCCTTGTCCAGCACAGGTCACTAGCTCCGGGTCTCTACGAGCAGCAGTGCAAGGGGTGATGTCAGTGCTGCAGTGGCCTGCTCGGCCTTCCATTGCTGCTGCCCGTAGAGACCCAGAGCTAGTGACCCGGTGCCAGGAGAGGCTCCTGGCTGTCGGCCGACCGTAATTTGTGCCACCCTTAGGCCCATGCCTCAAGGACCTAGTGGCAGGTTTGGTCCTGTCTCTCTTTCTCTCTCTCCCTCTGTCCTTCACTACCTGACGTAAGTAAAAGGTGCCAGACAGAGCCCCGTTTTGCCTCTACCAGGCATAACGGGACTCTGTCTGGCATAATGTGTAATGGGGGCTCTGCCTGGCATCATGTTTAATGGGGCTCTACCTAGCGTCATGTGTATGGGGGCTCTGTCTGGCATCATGTGTAATGGGGCTCTGTCTGGCATCATGTATAATGGGGGCACTGCCCGGCTTCATCTGTAATGGGGGCTCTGCCTGGCGACATGTGTAACGGCAGTTCTGCATGGCATCATGTGTAATGGGGCTCTGTCTGGCATAATGTGCAGTGGGGGCTTTGCCTGGCGTCATATGTAACGGGAGCTTTGGGTGTTCCAATGGGCTCAGCTATCGGCCACCCACCACCCGCAGTCTTGGGTGTGTGCAACCGGCAGTCTGCCCAACATCGAACCCCCTGTGCGAATGCGTGGGGGATCCGAACAGATTAGAATACAATCCAATGTGTAACGGGTGCTCTACTAGCCTTTCAAGATTTTGCTATGTGCCCCACAAAGTTCTAGTTATGCCCCTGACATGGTCACAGTTCTTAAAATGAGAATGGAGGCAGACATGCCTGGCATCTTATGTAGAGAAAGTTGGTATTAGGGAACCGGCAGCAGTGTATCAGTCGGTGTGTTACAGTATGCAGTCACTGGCACACGCAGCCCGGGCAGAGGCTGGGAGGCGGCACACGGCGTGCAGGCAGCGAGGGTTGGCCAGTAGGTGACAGCAGACACCCGGCGACTGCTCAGTGCCAGCAGCCGCCTCCTCCCGCCCGTGCGCTGAGCCGCTCGCCCTGATCCGTCCTGGGAATGTCCCGCAGGATTCCCACCGAGGATCAGAGTGACGGCTGCAGGGAGAGCAGCGCCCCCGGGTACTGATGCTGAGCAGCTAGGCTGTGTGACTGCTGCTGCCGCCGCCGCTATACCTCCCTCTGTCTACTCAGTCCACACCCCCAACCAAGTGCCGTAATCTCCTTCCACCTTCCCAGCCCTGTGCCGGGGACACTGACAGCTGCCAGTATACCTCTGGCTGCCACTGCCGCACACAGGCGCCTCTCTCCCGGCTGCTGCTGCGTGTAGTACCTAGGGATGCCTCGTACAGGAGCCCCGGGGAGACCCCTCCTGTAAGCGTGGGACACAGGCACGGGAGCAGGCAGAGGTACAGGGCAGAGACCGGGACTGAGCACGGAGCTTCCCGCTGCCGGCGGATGACGAAACCAGCAATATGAGCACCAATTGTAAGTACATAGCCGGCAGTCTGCCTCGCACCATCAGCACCAGGGTCCATAAATCTATGTATTGTATATATAGTCTCACACACACCTATATGCCAGCCTATATACTGTAGCAAACACTGTGCAGCATGGCAATAAAGGAGCACCAGGTACAGTGGCTAGTTCATGTAACATTATTACTGTATTCTTACATTTGGGTCACCAGCTGCTGCCTTGGTTTACATCATTAAGAAATTATTATGAATCATGTGTGTTCTCTGTATCCCTCTGTCATTATTAATGCATCATATTGGGCTTTTCTTTGTTGTTTGTGTGCATACTGTTCTGTCCATGTGCTGCTCTTTGTACAAAATACAACTCTTTTATTGTACATTTAGCTCATCAATTGAGAGGCTCAACCAGGAGCAATCATATATGTTCTTATTTCATTATATATATATATATATATATATATATATATATATATATATATATATATATATATATATATATATATATATAATATTATGAGGCAGATGTAGGCATATTCCAGTACATGCATCCATACAGGTAAGCGCAGAAATTTACTGAATAATGCAAACCGTAAAACCGGCTTCATCACGGAAGCCCACACTGGTAGCGGGTGAAATGCATGATGTAAGGCTGCATGACAGGGACCACATTAGAGTATACTGCTCATGCACAAGTGGAGAGCCTGCACATGCACAGTACTTATTTCCGCCCATCTCCAAACTGGGCGTGCCAAGCGGATAAGGGTCACATGCCCATTGGGTGGTTTACCTGGTTGCCATAGTACATTGCAACAGGACATTTCATAGACACCTCATTTCAAGTAGACACATGACCATAGTGATATAGTATTAGATTTGCTTCATAAACTGCAATTAGATAAGAAATTGCTATAATCGCCAATAATGACAGAACCGCATGAGAAATCTGATTTATCAGCAGTAACTAGTTTAGTAATTTGCTCTTTACAGTGATAATACCTTTTACCACTGTACCTAAGCCATACTATGATGGCTCATATCTAACTATATAGGATGGATCAGATGTAGAGATGCCATTAATATATAATTATAAGAAGTGAGGGACTGATGCTCTGTAACGTTCTGCATGCACTGGTAGTAGGACTTACCCAAATGTAGCAGAGGCGAGGTGTGTTCTCAAAGATGAGGATTTTTATGGGACCACGACTAGTTTTGAACGCATATACTCAGGTTGTACCATTATCCGGTCGGATGGCTGCTTGTTCGGTCGAACGGCTGATGTATTGTGTTTGCGCATGTGCAGAGGCGTTACTGCGCATGTGCGAACGCTGCACACCTCTGAATACGTCGTTAATTCCGTAAAAAAAAATGATCGGTCGGACCAACCCAAACAGGGGGTGGAGAGGGGCATGAAGGGCGGCTGTTTGGGCTCATTACCATATGCGAACACCCTGTGTTTCATGGGCGTTCCCATGAAAACGCTGGGCGTACATATGGTAATCCAGGCGTGTGGGGGGCGGAGGATGGGGAAGGTTTCCACAGATGGGGGAGGTGTTCACATGAAACATCCAATCGCGGACCGTTCGCTCGACGTCTTACCGCATTCGGACGGTGTGAGCGATCCGTACGGTAGGCGGGGCTAAGAACACTCGGTGGCCGTCCGAAATACGCATCCGTCCGAGTCAACTAGAATAAGGGCCAATGTACAAACTCTAGGTCACAAATTGGAAGCTTTTCTTTTGTTTTTACTGTTGTCAGGAAAAAAAAATAAGTTGAATGTTATTTTGCTTTCAAGAATTTTATATTGTGGCTTGTACAATTCAATAGTTTTGATCCAGTGGGATCTGGTCACTAAGTCAACAGTCAACAGGTCAACATGGACAATAGGTTGACACATGAAAAAGTCAACATGAGTTTTTCGCAATACTTTCCATGTCGATCTTTTGCTTGTGTCAAACTTTTTGCCCATTTCGCACTTGGGCATTTCGTAGTTTTGGTATCAACCTAGTCACTGTTGACCTGTGGACAGTATGATGTATACCCGATCCAGAAACTTTAAACACTTGTGTATCTGTTAGTTGTACTTTTTGCCAAGTTTCATCAAAAAAAGTGCACAGTTTGAAAACAGAATTTGTATGTGTGTGACCTACCCTGAGGATTTGTACTTCTGAAGGTGGTCATACACTAGGCTGACTTCTGCGAGGGGAGACGTCGCCCGCGATCCTCCTTGGCAGCACTGTATACAATACACCATATGCAGTCCTTATGCATATGATGTATCCCAGCCAAGCCTGCCAGAGATTTGGGGATGCAATAAATATATATTGCAGCACGAGTGATTTACAGGTTGCAGTGCGATGCTTACGGGATCATACATTGCATCGGACTTGCTGTCCAACACATGCGATTTTGACACTTTTCATCAGATTTTTTTTATCAGCTGTAGGTCACTTATCCATAACGGGCCATCACCATCGTGCCCGTGGAGCCCCACGCTGGTCCCATAACCAATGTGAATAAGTAAAGGTGTTTTTTAGCAGGGGAAAAATGGATCTTATGTAAAAACAAGATCCTGCCTGGAAGTTTCGGTACTATGATTAACAATGGGGTCAGGGCATTTCCAGTTAAAGAAGTAACAATAGTTTTGCCATGCAAATCTACAGTATTTTTAAAAAGTACCATAATTTTAAGATGACATCATGTGCACTTGTAATGGATAAAAGGCAAGAAGTATTTGTTGTATTTCTGCTTTCTCCCAGAGTGCTGTACTCATTCGTCACTGCCTACTTTCTCAATTATTCTTATGCTATATAAATATACAGGAGCTTAGGATCCTTCTCTCTCAGGAGGTGGATTTAGAAAGCAGGCCTGCAACCAAAAACTGTATTATCTGCCAATACCATCAGGTTTAAGTTTCCTAGAACAGGGTTTGAAGGAATCTATTATCTGCAAACCTCATTTGTTCAAGCGAGAGATGGCCACTTCTCAACAGCAATTGGTGGGATTGCCTTCTTCCAGAGAACTGAATAGCATCGATTTTTGTCCAGAGATGAATACATTGCCAGTTTAAGTTAACCAGGCTATCTTGTAAAAACCGAATGTGTAATACCATGGCTTTCATGATTCCAGTAAGGCTGAAAAGAGTTTTAGATATAGGCAACACATCAGTCCATTGGTGTACATGTTTCTCCATTAAAATCTTGCAAGATGATTGTGTGAGGGGTATGTTGGCACTGAATAAAATGCACATTTGAGATTTGTTTATGCTGTAAAACAAATGTTTTATAATAGTAGCAAGATCGGGAAAGCAATGCATCCCAAAGCGTGAATATGCTTGCTCTTTAGTTTCAGTACTGGTCGGAACATTCTGTTCTTTGACCAGGAATAAATGGCTGATCCATCCCTTTTAAGAAGCAGAGGTCAGTTATATTTTGTTCTGAGCTAGTGCTTACTGGAGAGCAACATCGACATCTGTCTGCTGCCATTGCATTGGGAAAACAAATCATGGAATGGAAACTTGAAAAGAGGAATGGAAAGAATGAAAGTAAATTGTATTCAGTTTTTAAAGGAACTCAAGGTCGCAGTGCAGTGTGAACGCGTTCTACCCATCCTACCCAGATTATCCAACCCGGGACTCATCAAACACAGTTGATTAGTGCTTCCTTGAGTGCTGTAACATAATGGCATCTTTGTGAGCCTGAAAAAAGCCATTTTTGGTGACATCGGTAGATTTTGCAAGGCTGAATTGTAGGCAGTGTGAATGGGGACAATCCGGAAATAGCCTGGGATTCAGGTGCTCTGTGAATGAGGTCTGAAAGAGGAATGCAATGTGACAGAGGTATTGATATTGTCCTGTAACTTATAGAAGAGTCAGGAAGGATTGAGCCTGGCTAAAATTGTCTCCGGTAGAACAGAGTGCTGGAAAGCATCAGTCTGGAACAGGCAATGTGTATGGTACATTTTAGCTTGAGTACCATGGATAGGGTATTCTTACACTTGCGTCTAATCCTACAAAGCTGGTGTGTCACCTTTAAAAGAATGCAGAGATGAGGTCAATGTCACCACCTGGATTGTTGCCACAAGGCTTGACACACAAAATAAAATCTAACGTTTACTCTATAAAGCTTAAAGGTCCTTTTTTGTAAAATAAATAGCTGACATTTTAAATGTCTGATATAGTGCATCCCATTTAAAAAGTGAGCTTTGTCCTTTGAGAATGATGGAGTTTATCTTTCTATGTTCATATGGTCTGTATGGACAGCAGAATGACAGTAGAGTTCCTGTAGCAGTAATATTCAGAGTCGTACACATCTCTGTGTAGGCAGCTCCAGCTGCAAACGCTGCAGTCATCACTATCACTAACATGCACACTAACATGCACACCTAACTGCTGGGCACAAGGAGATATGGCATTCCAACTCAGAATGGTAACCCTAGCAACATGACGATGACACGTACAGGTGACTATTGTGTCCCATTCATAAGCCCACTTTCCACCCACAAACACCAATTACAGCAAGATACCTCCAGGGTATTTATCGTATGCAACTCAGTTTGTCCGTATTCATATGTACATGAAACTGAATCAGCCCATGGTATTAATCAGCCTGAAGAGGGGGCAACCTGTTTGGTGATAATTTTGCTAGCCATGGTGATGATGACCATTGGAGTCTAACATACCGAGATGCCATTGGGTCACTCAGAAGTTGAATGCTGAAACCAATGTAACTGTTTGTACATAAGCACCAGATCTAAGATGCCTGCGGTGGTTGTCTCTGTTCACAAGGCGACGACTGAGTCATTAGCAGATTTCCGCAAGTCCATTGCATCCGAAATCACAGTTGGGAATATGGGATATATATATACGAATTCCCAGTGCTCAGAATGCTGGCAATCAAAAAACTAATCAGGATCAGTCTTTTGACTGCCAGCATCCTGAGCCGATATGGAGAATCCCTACAGGGTCTCTGGAAGGATATCTTACCCTTTTCCCTACCCCTAAACCTAATTTGCAGCAGCCTAAGTGACCCCCCCCCCCTACCCCCCGCAACTTGACCCTTAATCCTGCCCATATATATTAAATGCCAAAATCTTGACTGCTGGGATGCTGACTGCCTCCTGTGAATACAACTGTGTTCTCTTCTGAACCAGGGAGAGTGGCGGATTCAGGGGGGGGGGGCACCCAGTTACGCAGTTACGTGCCCCTCTGTCATTTCTGACATAGCTCATTTTGTAGTTGAGGACTGGGGATTTCCAACGAGCCAGGGCCAGCATGCCCCCCCCCCCCCCCCCCCTGGAACCGGAGATACTGCCAGACAAAGCTGGAACATTTTCCCCTTAGGATTACATAGGACCCAATAATTCTGCCCCCCACCCGGTTCAAATGGCTGCCAGTATCACAGCATCACAGAACCCAAATCGCTGTGCCTTCAATCTGATACCAGGCTGGTCCATATGGGTCATTTCGTTCCGGAGATATTGCGGGTAAACCGTTTTCTTTTATTTCTGAAATGTAATTTCACGGCTGTTCTTTGAGGGCAGATTACTCTGGAACCAAACGGACCAGTTTCACGAAACCCACTCAAAAGTTCTTCAATATGATACTGGTCTCATGTACAGTAAATGGGAAATGGGTCAGTTGGTTCTGAAGATATAGTCGGTTAAACGATGTAGCCGGTAAAAGGAAGGTGGGTTCTCTCCCTCTCACACCAGAAAATGCAGGGACTAGGCTGTTGTGAAAGGGGTCTGGGAAAATATTTCTGGGTAAATCCCTGCATTTTCTAGTGTGAAAGGGGTATTATTTCAAATAGCCGGGACCTGCAGTGCTCTGAATACAGCCGGGCAGCCCCCTGTTCTCTGCCCGGCTGTCAATGGCTGTCACGTATCATGGCAGTGTCTGTCCCCCAGTTACTGTGAGCATTTAATCCCCCTTGGCAAGGAGCATGTAATCCCAAATGGCAACGAGCATGGAACCCTTGGCAATGAGCATGTAGGTAAACAGCACTTATGTAGCATAATTTTTAATAGGCATTATGGTGGTTGGCATAATATGTAATGAACACTATGGTGTGTGGCTTAACATGTAATGGGCATTATGGTGTAAATGTTTAATGTGTGCCTTTGGCGCGCAATGTCCCTGTTTATGAAGCATATTGTGAATTTTGTATTAATTTGTGTAGCATTATGTGAATTTTGGCTCAATTCATGTAGCATTATGTAAATTTTGGCTCAGTCCGTGTGGAATTATGTGAATTTTGGCTCAATCCGTGTGGCATTATGTGAATTCTGTCTCATTCCATTTGGCATCATGTGTAAGGGCCAAGTACATACTGTATAATGGGGTCTAGTATTTTGTTGCATATTGTGTAGAAGTGGTATATGGTGTGGTACACTGCGCACAAGGACATGCCCCCTTTGAGTGACCACACCCCCTTTTCTGGAGCACGCCTTAGGCACGCACAACTACGTCCTTCAAGGTGGGCCTGTGTACTTTAAACGCCAGGGCCTATTTTAATCCCATTCCGTTCCTCTCTCTCGCTGCTCTCTTAGCATGTACACTGGCACCACTATCACCCTCCCTCCCAAACCCTCTCCTATCATGGTGCCACCCCTGTCATTTTCTACTGGATCCACCACAGACCAGGGTCCTTATTCTGGTTCACTCGCAGAGGCACATTCCCTTTCAACTGGACAAAAAAATGTGCACTGCAGGGGGGAGCAGATGTAACATTTGCAGAGAGATTTAGATTTGGGTGAGTTATTTTGTTCCAGAATAGGGTAAATACTGGCTGCTTCATTTTTACACTGCAATATAGATATTTGTTTGAAGTAGAACCCAACCCAAATCTAACTCTCTCTGCACAAGTTACATCTGCCCCACCTGCAGTGCACATGGTTTTGTCCATTTGAGAAGGAATTTGCCTTTGCAAGTGAACCAGAATAAGGGCTCAGGCCCTGTTATTTATTTAATTAAATGCAGTATACGGAACAATATGTTTTATTGTGGCTTTCACTGCAATACATTTCTTGGTGGTGACGGCACACAATGAATTATACACTATTTTCCCAGATTCTGTAGTGTATTGTCTTATTATGTGGATGACTTTCTTTTACTCTTATGGAACAGTGGCTAATCTGTTTTTCTTAATAGGAAGATTCTATGATTTTTAGGTTATTTTTTTGTTTGGGTCTGTAGTTAATTGTATAGCTCTACAGAACAGATTGTTTTTATGCCAATCCTGCTGATTTATCTATTTTTTATTGCAATAGGAAAAGTTGTGTATTTACGATATGGCTCAAGAAAAAAACATGTGGGCTTATTTACATGTACTCCTGCCACCCCCATCACTATAATTATTATATTTCATTGTTTTGTTATGTTTTGAGCCATTTTAAGCTTTCTTGGTTGACTACCAAAATGGTACCCATGGGTCCATTTTACGTTAGCTGGCACATTTGTTTGTTGTTTTAAAAGTTATTTACTGTAGCTATAAGAGAACTGTTCTCATAACGCCTATTATTATCATTTTTTATAAGATTACTTCCACATAAAGTTGCCATTATATTATGTAGCATTGTACAGTGGAGAAATAAAGCCAACATTGATTAAACCATAACATAACTGAAAATAAAAGATGGAAGTACTTTGCTTGTTAAAGGTTACAACCTATTCATTTCCTTGTAGCATGGCATTTTTGTAGCTATTTTATTTATTTTTTATTCTTTTTTTGTAGGGTATTTACTATTTTTTGCTTCTGATTTGGTATACTTTAGTTACTGTACATAAAACATGCTGATATGCAGTCCAGTCTTCTCTTATATATCATTTATATGTCCTTGCTGAGTTTCCTTAATTAGCTGTCCTTGCTTAATGCATTGTAAATAAGTATAGATTGTACAGTTAACAGATATATAGTATTCCTGTAACAAAGGAAATAAGATGTTTAATGTGATTGTTTAGAGTCACTGCAGAGATTGGAAACCTCTGACAGCACCTCAATTTACTATCCAGAGTTGTTGTTTTGTTACGACCAAGGTTGACATATTTTACTATAGCAGAAGATGACCACTTCCTGTGGCATACAGTAGCCATTTTGGAAAGTATTGCTATCATTATGTCACATTGGGGATAATGAAGAGTTGAACTTATGTGTTGTGATCATTTACACTTATGACCTAAGAGGTGAACTGAGAGCTATAGTAAAAGGATGTTTTATTGCATATACTGCCAAGTGTATGAAGATGTATCTATTCCATCTCGTATCGGGCAACTTGAAGTACACATGATTAATAATGATGAATAGTTATAAATCAGGAGCAAATGTCCGAAAAGCTTCATGCTTGCATGCAAAAAAAATATGCTGTATTATGTAGTTTGTTTCTTTGTGTAATGTACGTCCATTTTACTGCTATCGTCCCCATCATGTATTACTATTGCCTTACAGATGAATTTCTCTGTAAGCCAATACCTAAAAGAAATTTCGCTTTGTAGCCAAAACCCAACACTGCTAAGTAGATTATTAGAAATCTTCATTATGTGGCTTATAAGGAGACCCTGATATTGTCTCAATTTAAAATAATACAAACATTGTACAAAGTACGATTTATCTTCTACTTATGACTTGTGCATGCGCTCATGAAAATACGTATATGCATTGCAGTCGCAGTTTGACTGACAGGAAGCCAGCATTTCTGGGCAGAAACATGGTGCTTTCTGGGTGTGTCAGTGCTGGCCACTTCCAGTCTGTCTCTGTCACAGTTTAGTGGAAGCCCCAGTCTTACTCAGACGATGTTCTGGGATTTGCGAATAGATCTGCATTTGACCCCGATTAGCAATGCATTTACAATGGCCGTTTATTATTATTTTTTCGTTACTGGCAGATTTTTGCTCGCATTCAACTGCTTTTCGCTAATTAGCGATCAATGCTGATTTAGACCCAATACACACAATCATTATTACATCTGGCACCAATTGTTAAAGCTAAGGGGCTCTATATGCATAGGTTCCAATTTTTCCATACCTAATGCTGTGTACACTTGGTGAGATTTGACATTAGATTTTGACTATATATTCATAATCGCATGCAGACCGTATGCAGATCGCACAGGTTTTTTACCTTGCGATCCCGAAGCGCGCTCCAGTGACAGCACAAATCAAAACCCAGATAGACAGGGCAGCAATGACTATATAGTGCAAATCTAATGCTGATTGTATGTATTGTATGTTAATGGTGTGTACACATGTTAGATGTGCCTTAAGATCCTATCCACGATCTGATCAGATAGGGATAGCAAGGGAATCTCGCCGTGAGCACACAGCGTAGACTGATCACCAGTCTAACCACACGTCTAGGCCACCAGTAAAAGATGTATACTAATAAAGAAGAAAAATTTAGACACATGACAGCGATTGCTACTTGGTGCTGATGTAAAGGAGGCACACTTTTCATTGCTAATTATAGATTGAAGTTAGCTAAATCTACATTATGTTTTAGCAATATTTCTTGTTTACAGATTTCACAAGGAACTTTGGTTACTGTGAGGCAGATGTATTGAGCCTGGCGAAGAGATAAACTGGAGATAAAGTGGAAGGAGATAACGCACCAGCCAATCAGCTGTGTTTGAAATACGACAGTTGGGAGTTGATTGGCTGGTGCATTATCTCCTTCTACTTTTTCTCCAGTTTATATCTTTGTCAGGCTTAATATATCTACCCCAATGTGCCTGCTTTAACCTCCTTCTTGAAGGCCGAGTGATTAGAATGACCTATTCCTAGATTTTAGCCTTACCCGTTCTTTGAGCTTCCCAGTTTACCGGACTACTAACACCAACCTCATACTCAGAGATAGAAGGGCTCATTTATTAATGAGTGGTAAAACTCATTGTGAGTGATAAAAAAAGGGATAAAGCTCTTTGCGTATGATAAATAGTGCTTCAGGCAATCAGCTCACAACTGTAATTTTTCAAAGACATAAAAGGAACTGATTAGCTGGATGAAAATATGTCCTCCTACGCAACAAGCTGGACTTGCCCCTTAATCTACATGAGACCCCTTTATGTGGTCTCAACATTGTATTGATCATGGAATACATCATTGTTCCTGTCTCAGAGCTATTTGCCGCTATTCCACAGGTATTACTAGTCTGTTTTAATACCCAGCAGGCTGCATTATCCTTAGAGAGTTCTTGTTTGTAAGATTCTTCCTTTTTAAATAACGGTGTCACATGGTTTTGTAACAAATAAGTTGTATTATTATTATTATATATTGTGCTATATTATAAGCCGGTGCTAGCAGTGTGTTACCATACCCCAGATCTTCACAGGATTCAGTTCAGAGACATACTTTCTCCAATGGGATTTGCTATTTTTACACGTATGTGCTGTACAAAAGAAAATGACTGTGTGTAATTCTGGAGGAGAGTATGAAAGTACACAGCTCGGAGGAGTGACCCAATCAGTGCGGGGACGGCGCGTATATCAGTAAGGGCTTTGTGCAGCAGTGAATTGATATGAATGAGAAACGACATGAAAGTGAATATGCGCAAGATGACATTTTAGGAATGTAATTGTGAGGAAAATATTTGCCTGTACAGATGTGGGTGGGATATTTATTCAGCACAAGGGGCAATTGTGTGCACAGCGTGACTAAAATCATTGGCAATGTGTGGTAATGTTTACATTGTACCCTGCTATGTTGCGTTCTGATCTATTACTGTACGTTTCCTTCAGTCCTGTATGCGGAACAGCAGTGGAGAATATGGTAGCGAAATGGTTACAAGGACAGGTTTGCCGTAGACTATCTGCATGTGTGTCTGTGCTCTATGTGCGCTTGATCTACCGTCACAATGTGTGTGCTAAATGATTCTTATGTTATTTTCCTGGGAAGCGTATGAGTGCTGCACACATGCTTCAATAAACTGAGCATCTATCCTGCTCAGACAGCAGAAGAGTGCGAGGGAGCAGATGGTTTGTCCTTGTCACTCTGTGCTCAGCAGCCAGACTCTGGTCCATGACCATACGCTGACGGCCTTTCGTTGTCACTGACCTCTAGGTCTTGTTACAGAATCTACAGTCTCGCTGAATCTCTTGGCTGCTTTGACAACACTGGCAGCTCCAGGCTTAGCGCCCGAATGAAAATATCTGCATAAGCTAATTCAAAGCCACTGAACCCAACTGTACGGTTATGTATAGCCCCCTCCACTGTGCTTGGTTATCTGCCAGTCTCCCCCTTGAAGCATTCACATGGGTTATAAATAGTCACCTATGAGATGTATATTGGGAGCGTATCCACATGATGTAATAACTGTCTCTCTCCAAACTATTTTGCACTACAGTGCCCTTAAATGTCCTGCAGATGTTACCAATGTGCCACGGAAACAGATGTATGTGGACACATCTGTATCCTGAAAGCTTCACCGTGTGCATAATGGTGTGGTGTACTGTAGTAAGTTGACACTGAGAATGTCAGCATGTCAAACATCAACATTCATAATTTCGACATTGCCAGAATGTGTAAGCCTAATTGCAGCATAACCTTATTCGACACTAAATCTTATTGCAGGCTCATTGCAGCCCAACCCTATTTTAACCCTAAAGCCTCATACACACTACGCCGACCCTGGAGACACCGATATTGGCGGTGGCGGGAGGACCAGCATTGGCAAGATCGGGTAAAAGATTTAAATCTTAGACCCGATCCAAAGCCCAGCTCTATGCCCATTGGATCAGGGCCCCTAGATCGCTAGTACGGCACTATAGATATATCAGACCTGTAGCCTTGGCTGGGATTGCAAAATTACCGCATGCGATATATCACATGCAATCCTGCCGCCTGGGAAGCTGCCAGCCAGTTCAAGGAGGTCGGTTGTGAATTCTGCCCTTTGGTACTGATAGGATTGCAGCATGTAACAGGACACATTGGCCCTTATTCAGATCTGATTTCAGTACAAATTTCTTTGGGAAATGGGCAAAACCATGTGCACTGCAGGTGGGGCAGATGTTACATGTGCACAGAGAATTCAATTTGGGTGGGGTGTGTTGAAACTGAAATCTAAATTGCAGTGTAAAAAAATGCAGCCATGTACCGTCACATGTACCCTGCACAGAAACAAAATAACTTACACAAATCGACCTCTCTCTGCATATGTTACATCTGCCCCACCTGCAGTGCACATGGTTTTGCCAATTTTCCAAACAAATTTGTACTGCAATCAGATCTGAATAAAGGCCATTAGGTGATCAGCCTGAATTCACACAACATTGCTCATAACCCTAAAGGTTTAGGCAGTTGTAAAGTGCAATGGCTGCCGCAATGACTCCCACCTGTGAGGTATAATTGGATTGAGCCCATATCTAGCTGTTTTGTATGGGCTCACGATAGCTTAATGTATTGCTTCAGTGCTAGCCTCCCAGTTCCACAGGTGTTTGAGGAAACTGTGTTCTGGGCATGAATACCCATCCACAGTTTCTTCTTCTTCATTGATCACAGCCACCCTGTCACTCCATACCCAAGTTAATAAACCTGCCAGGGAAAAGTATGCGTATTGAGTAGTATGAGTTTCCTGAGTTTGTTCAATGAGATTATGCAATAACCTGGTCTTGTATGTAAATGTGGTAGGATAACAGTACTGTTATGGTGCACATCTGTATGTGGTGTGGACAGGATCTAGAACCTACAGTAATTTACACCCAGTGGGAATGATGGATTCTATGTGGGCTTAATGATTACTACATGTCCTAGTATCCCTGTTTCAAGACAGTCTATACTGTGTGTATAAGCAAAGGTGGTTTGTAGGAAGAAAACAATGTCATTATAGGCTATTATGGGTTATTTCATGTGACTTCATGTAAGCAGGCAGCAGTGCAGCCTGTACTAAAGAAAACAGCATGGCATGAAACAAAAAGGTACATCACAGGTTCTCTCACATTTATAGAGATTACATGAAGATATGCAGACAGACTCTATGCATTCAAATGACAATTTAAATATAATTCAACATGCCGGATGTATTTGTGGATATGTCTGGACTATTTAGCCCTCTTTTCTATTAATATATGTTTGGTCTCTATAACTGAGAATTACAATGTAAAAATAAATCATTTTGTTTCCCTGCACAGAAACAAAAAAACTCACCCAAATCTAATTCTCTCTGCACAAGTTACATCTGCCCCACCCGCAGTGCACATGGTTTTGTCCATCTAAGAAGGATTTTGTCAGAAAGAATGAACTAGAATAACCCCCATAGTGAGCAGAAATATATTTGTGTGTATTTCATGTGTTTGATGTGTTTATACAACATAAATGCATTTTGTGTTCACACATACCTCATTGAAATATAAAAATATTCAGAAATATGGAATAATCTGTTATCCAATATTCTTCTGGTCCCGAGCAGTTTGGATGAGGGATACTCAACCTGTATTACTATTATTTAGCTTTTTATAAACTCAACTAAGTGAATGCTAGAAATACAATATACCACATTAGCAATACAGTACATACTGTATCTCTTAATCTCTTAATCCTGTGCAGTTTAACGTTTATGGTATTATCTCTATTATTTATAATATATATATATTTTTAATTATTAATAAAATGTTACTGGTAAAGTAATAGTACTGCAAATACTCGTGTATAAGCCGAGTTTTTCAGCACAATTTTTTTGCTGAAAAAGCCCCACTCAGCTTATACATGAGTGAGGAGGTGCACCTCCTCCCTGTGCTGCTGTACTGATGGCCATAAAGCACACATCTCCTGTGTCCCGATATCTCCTGTGTCCCGCCACTGGCCATATCTCATGCAGCTCTGGCCCCGCTGACAGTACTGCTCCTCCGGGGACACTGACATGTACAGTATTTGTTCAGGTGCTCTTTGTCTGGGAGGGGAGCGGGTTTAGTTAGGTGCGTGCCCCCGGTCCATATACCTTATATAAAGTGTATGTCAGTGCAGCCCACCCCCATTCCCTGTACAATGTATGTACTGTATGTGTACCCCCACTCTCTGTTGTCTTTGTCAATGTGCCTGTTGGGGAATATATTCTTATCTCCCCCTTACCTGATAGACCTCAATGTAATCACTCCTTAGAATTCCGTGAGAGAGGGACCCTGTATAGAAATGATCAGTAATCGGAGACCACGTAATGCAGGGTACAACTCTGCTTTTAATGGGGGCTTACAGCATATTTATAACAATACATAGAATATAGGCTCGACAAGCTAATAGGCTGGCATATAGGTAGGTGGGTACAGTGTCTAGGGAGGGGTGAGTACAAGTTACCATATAGGGCCATAGTGTAGAATACAGCAATTTT
This sequence comes from Crinia signifera, assembly GCF_055691185.1. Lineage (NCBI taxonomy): Eukaryota > Metazoa > Chordata > Amphibia > Anura > Myobatrachidae > Crinia > Crinia signifera. The sequence continues at coordinate 88,776,450 of NC_139220.1, read as the reverse complement.
GGACAAATCACAAAACATACAGTTATCTGAAAAATACACCATCCAGAGTGAACTGAGAAAGGATGGGGAAGTAGCAACACGTGACATGCAGGAAAAGAAACTTACAGAGTGTGTAGGAGAAACGAAACTCAGGGACACACTTAAGAATGTACAGGAGAAATGAAACTCAAGAAGTACATTAAGACAAGATGGCTGATTAACCCTTCAATCCCCTCTTAGAATCATAGTCTCTCAGACTATCTGATTCTTATAAACGGCTTCCCTCTTCTGGCGTTGCTGTGTGACATAAGCAGCGTAATCTTCTGGGGAAGGGGTCTTGGCAGACAAATCAGTATACATAACAGGTGTAGCATTGTCTAGGTATTTTGCCCCAATCTTCTTGCACAGGGGGAAAACACAATAGGCAATAATCATAAATAATATCAGTACTACAAGTAGGAAAATGCCTAGCTGAGCTAAGGCATGTTTCCAATTGTTCATCCATCCAAACCAAGCACTCCAGGGGTCGGTGACACCTGAGTTCTTCTTGAGTTCGATGGATAGATCTTCTAACTTTTTAATAGCTAAAGTGATTTTACCGTTGGGACCTGTGTTGTCAGGTATGTACGTACAACATCCTGCTACTTTATTAATATACACACAAGTTCCTCCTTTTTCAGCAAGAATCATATCTAAGGCCATTCGATTTTGGAATGTCATCTGGGAGGTGGCCTCTAATTGTTCAGCTATACCTTTCAAAGCATCTCGGGTATCATTAACAAATCTCTGCTGATTATAATACATATAATTTATCCATGCTACATTTTTATTGATTGTCACAATGGGTATCAGTGATTCAAAGCCGGCAGCAACTTCGTTTCGTGCTTTGAACTCATCTGGGACCCCTCTTGGGACACCAATAGTATCTATGTAGACATGGGGATCAAAACTTTCCTTAGGTGTTTCTCTTTTACTTCTAATAATGTTTAATGGTTTTGTTGTGGGTGCAGGTGCGGGTATTTCAATGCTGGAGGGTAGAATGTGGATAGGCATAATGACTTTAGCCAGGGCACATTCTCCTTTCCATGCGTTTTCGAGTCTGGTTCTAATTTTCATATCACCACAGATAAAATAAATATCACCAAGGGACTTTTTCATAATGGGTAGGGCAAAGAATCTGCGAGTGGCACAGAATCCTTCAGGAAATACTTTCAAATCAGCTCCATTGGTGATATTTGAGTAATAACAAGTGTAATTACCTGGGTAGATGGTGATAGCGTTACCTGGGTTGGTGTGTTTAGACAAAATGGGGTAGTTCCTTTTCCATGACTCACATTCATTATCTAATGTCTTACTATCAGTGTACAAGGTAAAAAAGCATTTATCCTCTGATTCTGGTATATTCAGGGGTACAGTACCTAGATGAGGTCTAGATTTAGCACATACATAACAATCAGTATTATTACTTTTATGGGCATTATATTTCATCCATTCTAACCAAAAATTAACATCTGAGAATCCAGTTTCCATAGCTATATTATCTTCATAAGTGGGGTTGTTGATAGCTAACATGTCTTTGAACTTAACTATGTGTGGCATAAGAGGCTTACCTGTGTCATCCCTTCCCCTCTGTGCACTGGGGGCATAGTTTTTACCATTATACATATCCTTTAGGTAGAAGGTTTGCCGGGGGCTAGGGACTAGGCCTCGGGGGAAGTGAAGTCCAAATACGTACAGGCCGCTGTCTTGGGGGCTGGGGTTTTCTATATTTATCGTAAACTGGCAGGGCTTGAGGATCTTAGGTTTCCAGTGCCCGTGGGGTCGGTCTGCGTTAGAGGTAGTGCAGATAGTGGTATGCTTGGAGATAGTCATTCTGTCTATGAGGGCCCTGTTATGTTTGTCTTTCCTGTTCAGGGCCTCGGTGGGGCGGTAATTCCACTTGTTCCCTGAATTCCAAGCTGCCGCCCCCCAATAATCGCAGTTGTGTCCCCAGTAATCACTTGTTACACAGATATAAATAACTTCGGGCCTTAAGTTGGATGGTGGTACTTAATCGAATCGCATGGCTATATCGATTTTTTTTCTCTCTTTAGCTATTTTTGGGAATTGAAAATAGTCAAGCACAAATGTGGCAACATGGGTATTAGATGAATTATACCATAGGGTTAACAGTTCGTTATCTCGAGTTATATCTACTTCAGCTTTAAGGGGTATATATACTGCAAGACCTAGCAAAGTCACTAGGGCTAAAGTGGGGGGAATCATTTCTTTCAAAGTCCCCCTCGGCTTCAGGAGTTTGTAAATCCTCGTCCTCGGTGTCTCCAACCGGCAGTTCTTCTCCAGGGTGGAGGTCAGGGTTGTCTACCCTCGTTAGCACCTCGCTGGTCCGGACTGTGTCAATCTCGGGATCGGTGTCGACCTCTGTGTCGATAGCAGCTGAAGTTGGGATTTTCTTTACTCTGGATGCGTGGATCCACGTTGGTCCCTCGTCTGTAAGAACAGCCGTTCTTGTGACAGCGACCACTTCTGTCTCTGGTCCGTATGCGAAGTCTCCGGGGTTCTTGTTCCTTGGCAGGATCTTCACAACGACCTTGTCTCCAACCCGGAATGGGTGAGTGGGTATCTGTGGATGAGAAGGATTTTTAAAAATAACATTTTGTTCAATCTCATCTAGTTTCTGTATTAGGGATCTTATGTATTCTTCTCTTATTACTTCTAAGTCCCCTTCCGCTATGACTAATGGTTTCTTCGCCCAGGGCGTGGGGAAGGGTCTGCCCATTAGCACTTCGAAGGGGGAGTAACCTAGAGTCTTTTGTGGCGTCATTCTAATTTCAGCCAGTATGATAGGAAGGACTGTCTTCCATTTGCTGAAGGTGCCGCCTGTTGCTTTTCTCAATTTATCCTTTAAAGTCCTATTCATTCGTTCCACAATACCTGAGCTCTGGGGATGATAGGGAATGTGGAATTTCCATTGGATTTGCAAGGCTTTAACTAGAGCTTCAGTGACTTTTGCAGTAAAGGCTGATCCTTTATCACTATTGATTTGTAGTGGGCATCCCCATCGCGGAATGATCTCCTGCGTGAGAATGCGGGCAACTGTTTTTGCGTCTTCGGACTTTGTTGGGAATGCTTCTGGCCATCGCGAGAACATATCAACTATGACCAAAGCGTATTCTTGTTTTCCTGTACCTGGTATATGGGTAAAATCTATTTGCAGGTGAGTAAACGGGGTGGTTGGGTATTCAAGATGCTGGTGTCTTGCTTTGTTGGGGTTGTTTGGATTATTTCTAAGACACACAATACATCTGCTAACATATTGGTTTACAAGTTCTTTTGCATTTGTGATGTAAAAATCATTGGTGAGGAGCAGTGTTGTCGTGACTTTACTGTGGTGACCTACTCCGTGGTAGTGTGCTATGAACAGTGAAGCACTTGTTTGGGGGATACACGGTTTCCCCTCTTTGCAGATTAATCCAGTCCGTGGATTCTTCTGCAGAATTGGATATGTCCAATCTGATAAATCAGAGTTAGAGGCAGCCGCCTGTAATTCCGTAAGTAAGTATGTGTCATCTAATGACGGTGGCGAGATTACGGCCAGTGTGAGATTGTATGTGGATGTGGTAGCAGCCTGTTTTGCAGCAGTGTCAGCAAGGGCATTGCCCCGCGAAATATCGTCCTTTCCTCCGGTGTGTGCTTTGCAGTGGAGGATGGCAATGTGTGAAGGCAGTGTGATTGCATGTAGGAGATCAGTGATTAATTGGGCATGTGATATGCCTTTTCCATCAGCGCCTGTGAAGCCTCGGCGCTGCCAAATCATACCATGGTCGTGGACAACGCCATAGGCATATTTGGAGTCTGTGTAAATAGTGACAGGCTTTGCAGTGTATAGGTGGCATGCTCTTGTGAGAGCAATTAGTTCAGCAGCTTGTGCTGATTGTAGAGGAACTGCTTTTGCTTCAAGGACAGTTTGAGGAAGTTTAACTACTGCGTAGCCTGCCTGGTACGTGTTGTCATTTGGTCGACTGCAAGATCCGTCAACAAAAATTATGTCGGCGTCAGGTATGGGCACAGTCGACATGTCACTTCTGGGTGAAGTTTCTGAGTCAATTGTCAGAGAACAGTCATGTGGAGGAGGTGCCTCGTCGTCAGGTCCTTTTAAGCCTAAAAGGGCATTGAGTATGGGCACCGGTCCCTCTGAATTTGTTGCGTACTTGATAATGAGTGATGGGTTACCTAGTAGGAGTACCTCGTAACCACTGAGTCTTTGGGTTGACATGTGTTGTGTATGTAAGCCTTTGAGGATGGACAGTACGTTATGTGTAGTATGGAGAACGGTACTGTGTCCTAAAGTGAGTGCGGCAGCCATTTCAACAACCATTGCACAGGCAGCCAGTGCTCGAAGACAAGCAGGCATTCCTTGTACAGTGACCGGCATTACCTTTGAAAAGAATGCGACGGGTCGCATTTTGCCTCCATGAACTTGGGTGAGTACACCCGCCATAGTTTTACAGGTGTCCCTTGCAAACAGGTGAAATGGCAAAACATAGTTGGGGAGACCAAGCGCGGGGCTTTTAACTAACATTGCTTTGAGCTTTTCATATGCAGAAAACATTTCATTTGACCATTGTATGACTTTGGGTTTGTCTTTGAGTGTGCATTGTCTCAAGATATTATCGTAATAGGAACAATCAGAAATCCACTGTCTGCAGTAATTTACCATACCCAAGAAAGACAGCATATCCTTCTGGGTAGCTGGGGTGACCAGGCCCAGTACAGACTGTATGCGTTGTGGGCTGATTTTCCTTTCTCCCTCAGAGAGCACAAAACCCAAGTAATTGACATGCTTTTGACACCATTGCATTTTTGTTTTGGACACCTTGTGTCCACATTCACATAACCAGTTTAACAGTGATATACCATCCTCCCGGCTGGCCTCCTCAGTTGGACTACAGAGTAGCAGATCGTCTGCATACTGTAGCAGGACAGAACTATGGGGGGGGTGCCATGGAGCCAATGTGGCTTGGAGGACTATGCTATAGACTACAGGGGAGTCAATATAGCCTTGTGGTAAACGACACCAGGTGAGTTGTTTACCTTCAAAAGAAAAAGCAAAGAGTAATTGGGTCTCTGCGTCAATCGGGATACTGAAAAACGCATTCTTCAGATCGACAACTGAGAAAAATGCTGCGTCTGCAGGGATTGATGAAATGAGTGTGTTAATGTCTGGCACTATTGGTGCAATTGGTACTATGAGGTCATTTACTTTCCTCAAGTCCTGTACGAATCTAATGCTTCCATCAGCCTTAGCGACCGGGTTGATGGGTGTGCAGTATGGTGAGATCACATATCTCAGTATGCCTTGTTCTAAGAACTCCTGTATCATTGGTCTAAGACCTTCAATCTTCTCTGGTGATAATGGGTACTGTTTACTGTACACGTGGCTTGAATCTGGTTTGAGTTTGGCTTTGTATGGCGTACAGGGTATGAAGCCTGTGTCATAGGGACCGTTGGCCCAGATTCCTGCGTTGATTTTGTCAATTGAAGTGTTTAGTGAGTCTTGGGACATTAAGAAGTGTGGTGAAGTGACGTGAAGTCCACTTCCCTTGGGTGAAGGTGTGATGGAGATGCGGAATTTATTGAAAAGGTCCCTTCCCAATAAGTTGACAGGGCATTCTGCGATGACCCTGAATTGATGTTCACCTAGATAACGTCCGTTTTCAGATTGTATGGTCAGTTCGTCAGTCAGGTAAGTGTCAGTGGGTATCCCGTTGATTCCCATTGAAGGAGTAGTCTTTTGTAATTCACCATCATAGTGTAAGGAACACAGGACACTGGTTGTGGCACCGCTGTCTACCAGAAAAGGTAGTTTCTTCCCATTCACATATAATGTGACAAGGGGTGCATCTTCCCAGTGGGTGGTAAATTGGACAAAAGATAGGATACCCTCCTCCGGGCCCCGTCACAGGGTGGGGTCGGACCAGTCAACCCTAAAACGTACATGGTCTTGGACCGGTGTGGGGCCACGGGATGGTCTGGGTGGCCCTTGTGTGAAAGGTGGTTGTTGAGACCTGTGTGGGCCTTGTGGAGGTCGGTATGGTTGTTGTGGTCTTTGGGGTGGGAATGGGCATTCCCTAGCCCAGTGTGTATCTTGGCCACAATTGTAACAGGTTGTCTGTTTGTGTATTGCGCCAGTGTTATTATCCCTATTGTAAGGAGGGGCCCTATGGTGTATTTGGGGTGGGCCCTGTGGTGGTCTGAAGGGTTTCCTTTGACCGTATTGGGGCGCCCTGTTCTGTCTATTTGGTGGGCCCCTGTTGTTTTGCTGGTAACTGTGGGTTGGGGCCATGGGTTTTTTAATGTCGAAACAGCCTGCGGCCTCTTTTTCATATAGGTGTGTTTCAAAGTTTTCAACAGTATCAGAGGTCCAGGAAGAGACGCTCTGTTTTACTGCGGTGGAGATGGAAAAGTGCAGATTACTGATAAAGGTGGAAATGAGTAAGTGGTGCATGTCGAGGGAGAGGCCAGCTTCCTCGGTCCAACATTTCTTAAATCTCTTCCAAAATTCAGTGACTGTTTCAGTGGCCTTTTGTCTACACGCTACAGCAATGGGTAAGGATGATCGAGTCTTAAATACTTCGACCATATATGCTTCTAATTGAGCCCACATTGCTTTTATTCCATCTGGGTGGTTCAAAGGATATCTATTAGCTCTAGAATCGGTAACTCTTTCACTAATAGTTGTGACCTTTTCCCAATTCCAGGCATGATGGTGATCTATGACATTATCGACAATTAGTCTGATATCATCCTGTGTGTAATTTCGGCCTTTACATGCCTTTTTTAGATATGCAATGCATCCTGTTGCTGTGACCGTGGGCTTAGGGCAGTGTTTGATTATCCTATTTAGGTCTTCTATCTCAATAGATTTTATGAGAAGTTGGTCTCCAATAGTCATAAATGGTGTATGTGACGCGGTAGGGGCATCATAAGTAGCACCAGATCTGACAGTTTTGGCGCCAAGATCATCAGTTATTAAAGATTGATCTGCGGTTAATCTCTTTTTACTGGTGAGTTGGATTTTTAAAGGTGTTATTCGTTCTTTCTCTTCTTTTTCCTCATCCTCACTGGTTTCTGATTTGAGGAGATCCTCCTCATCTCGGCCAGATGGTGGGGCTGTGGGTTTTAAGACATGATGTCCGACAGCCATTAATTCAACATCTGTGAGTGAGGGATATACTGGACTATAGGGAGGAGGTGACAGATTTTTAAGGGTCTTATTACTCCTTAATTCTTCTATTTTGTGTAATTTTGTTGTGACAGATTTTATCTTTCTCTGTTTCTTAGATAAGTTTGTGTCGTACCAGGAGGGAGCGATGATGAGCCATTGTTCTCCTCCTGCACGCATGTATTTCATATCCCACTTGGGATCTGCTGTGTAATATGGCCAGGCTTCTTTGTCCTCTAGACAAAGACCTTTGACCATATCCATAAAGAAAGGGTAGTTTGATCCATCACGGGGAAAGGGGTTGGGACTTACTGCTTCTGTCCACCCTGCTAAATTGTCTACCCATGGGTTAACTAAGAAGTAATCCGTGGATGAATTACGGGCAACATATTCCTTACATGTTTCACTAGGTAATGGGGGTGGATAGACTGTTTTATTCTTACTATTATTTCCACCCATGTCGGGGTATGATTGTGTATCAATATTTCTGACTGTGAATGGGAGCGTGGAAAGTTCTTAATACTCAGACCAGGGGCGCCGTCTCAGTCAGGCAGGTCGGGACCTGTGGCAGCAGACTGTGAGGGTTGGTCTTTATCTGAATATTATATGAACTTTATTTCCTCTAAGTACATCCCATTAATATAAAAGTACAAAATGTTAGTGAAACAACAGACCGTCTACGTGACGGTGGACAGAGTCTTGTTGTTATGTGAATACTGTATATGAAGCCTCACGTAGCGTTATCCTTAGAGGTAAGGAAGCATCAAGGCCGCTAGTCTGTTGGCATACAGTAAACAATATTTTCCTGATGTTATGGTGCGTGAACTTACCAACCGCACTTACAATAGTTATACAGATATCAATTGTGTGTTCACTTACCAACCACACAAAAGATATTCAATAGAACAGACAGTTTTAAACATACAATAAATGAAGACAGAAAAGAATGGCCATAAGGAGATGAGTGATCAAATTGAGGTCACTAAATCGGACCCCAGGTCCTGTCTATGTGTCCCAGACACAAATGTCAATGTTCAGATCCCAGATCTGTGTGCGCACATTGAAGTGAAGTCCCTGACTTCAGAAGTCCCAGACTTCGTAAAAGTGTTCTTCTGTTCCCGGAACAGATATACACGGGTTCAAATTCTGACTGTCTGCAATCCCAAAATGACAAAAAGATTAGTTCTCTGTCAGTCTAGGGACAGACCCAGAATCCCGGACGAGCCCCCAGCTGTTGGGGAATATATTCTTATCTCCCCCTTACCTGATAGACCTCAATGTAATCACTCCTTAGAATTCCGTGAGAGAGGGACCCTGTATAGAAATGATCAGTAATCGGAGACCACGTAATGCAGGGTACAACTCTGCTTTTAATGGGGGCTTACAGCATATTTATAACAATACATAGAATATAGGCTCGACAAGCTAATAGGCTGGCATATAGGTAGGTGGGTACAGTGTCTAGGGAGGGGTGAGTACAAGTTACCATATAGGGCCATAGTGTAGAATACAGCAATTTTGGACAAATCACAAAACATACAGTTATCTGAAAAATACACCATCCAGAGTGAACTGAGAAAGGATGGGGAAGTAGCAACACGTGACATGCAGGAAAAGAAACTTACAGAGTGTGTAGGAGAAACGAAACTCAGGGACACACTTAAGAATGTACAGGAGAAATGAAACTCAAGAAGTACATTAAGACAAGATGGCTGATTAACCCTTCAGTGCCCATGGTCTCCGTACAATGTGTGTGTGTGTGTATCAGTGTACCCCTGACCTAAGTACAACATGTGTGTGTATCAGTGTGCCCAGTGTAAGACAGTTTTCCCAAGTATGGGATTCAAATTTAGCATGCGGGTCATTTTCCTTATACAGTATGGCCTCTGTGGGTGGTCTAATATTTACAAGTAGCTGCTGCATTTCCCACTCTAGGCTTATACTTGAGTCAATGGGGGAAATTTACTAAGATATTCTACTTCACATGTGATGTTGCTATGGACAACCAATCAGATCCTGTCTACTATCTTCTAGAGCAGGGCTGGGCAACACCGGCCCTCCAGATGTTGATGTACTACACATCCCAGCATGCCTTGCATCAGTTTCAGCATGGCCACAGCAAAACTAATGCAAAGCATCCTGGGATGTGTAGTTCATTAACATCTGGAGGGCCGGTGTTGCCCAGCCCTGTTCTAGAAGTTGCTAAGCATTTAAAAGTAGATTCTGATTGGTTGCCTATAGTAACATCACATGTGAAGTAGAATACACATCTTAGTAACATTGAGTATATACGGCATATAATATTAATATAAATAAATATATTACTACAGTAAGTAACTATATGGACATTATTACTACAGTAAGTAACTATATGGACATTGTCCTCTCCCCACTCCGTCCTGCCCCATGTACTTAACTATGCCAGTGCTGGTTCTCTCTCCATTGCAGCTGTGAGAGTAGTTGATGGGGATGAGAAAGGGTCCACATGTTCATTTTAGGACAGGCCATTCTACATGTTATAGAAAAAAGAAGTAATGCAGAAAGTCATATAACTAGTTTTTCAAGTTCTTAAAGCTATATTCATTTCTAAGACTCATCTGACATTTACAAAAGCTACCTGGTGATCTGATCTCATTTTATAAATGATGCTGTATGTACAAGAAAGGGGACTTGACTGTGACCATGTTTGTCTGGAACGGCCTTAGTCAAATCCTATGAGCTATGCTTTGTATCAGATCAGCTCCCTAAAGGAAGCTGCAAAGTGCAGGAGACGTAGGTCTGTGGGTGACTAGGGTGTTGTGCTGGACTTTTACACTACACTGAGGCTGGGACTTTGTGGACATGTGAGTCGCAGCATTATTCTCCACTTCTGGCTATTACACTAGGAAGTAGGTGTGATGGGGAGGGCTGTCCTCAGAGGGTTTGGGACCCCCCCCCCCCCTCCAAATGCATTAGCATGTGATATGGTACCACATAGTGAACTATATAATCAGATAAACAAAATAATTTGTTATATCAACAACACTGGTTCATGAATTTGGCTTACATGTCCTAAGCTTTTATTTTAAGAGGATTACGAGAAATTAGGACAAACTATTTCAATGGAAATTCAATAATAAAGCATGTGAGCGTGATTACAACTTTTATTACTGGGATTTTCTTGTCTTTGCTGTCACATCTACAAGCCAGAAAATGTTGTTTTATTAGTAAGTAGGGAGATGCAGTTGTCAATTATAGATAGAAGATGTCATATAATTACTATGGTAGATCACTATGAGCCTGATTCTAAGGTTGTAGTAAGGGCCGGGCCACACATGTCGGTCAAGTGGGACCCGCTTGGCCGCAAGGAGGCTGTGCGTGGCCACACACAGCATTGTGATTGGGCCCCCTAGAACAGGATCTGGCCACTGCCGACTGTATTTCAAATGGAACACAGTGCGGCACCACCGCACTGTGTGAACACATACATTAAAATGTATGTGTACACCTTGAAAAGCGGTTGTCCCACCATCCTGTCCTACCGCAGCATGCATATGGTAGGACCCAGAGTCTGCGGCCCTGCCGCTAATGTGTGGGCGGCAGCATAGGAGCCTGTGCGCAAGCTCCTTGCGGTGCAGTGGGTCCTGCTGAAGGGCAGAAGCTGCCTTGCTATGTGTGGCCCGGCCCTAAAGTGAAAAGTGAAGGCAAACCATGCTGCACTCAACTACAGTTAGCCTTAGGTTTCCCACATTGAAAGGACATTATTGCCTACTTATGACTATCCTTTAATATTCTCTGCTTTATAGAAGAAGTTGCCCAAGTTGTAGAACATACACATGTCAGGAAACAGGAGCCATATTTCTTGTTATCTACTTGATAGCCTGCTGCATCTGTCTGCCGGAATGATGAAGTGACTGGCATGAGAAAAAGGAGACACAGACCTGTAATGTAATCATAAGAGAATCTGCATGGCACCATCTCTGTCATTCTGTGACAAAAGTAAATCATCAAAGAAAGTTAATAAAATGACTTGGAAGGTAGGAAAGAGACAACTGATGTATCAAAGTGACTCGAGAATGACACTTCTGAGTACCATGTCCTACAGGCTGTAATGACTGTTTGATGGTATGGCTCTAGGATGAGTTGTGTTTTCAGAATATATGGCCCTATATCAGCTACATACTTTGTAACTAAAACAAAGCAAAGTGTTTCTATACAGTGGAAGAAAAGGACTTGCGTGACTGACAGACCTTGTTATCATGTGCTGCTATCTGCTTGGGCAGGTGGGATCTCCTCCCCCACCACACACATGCTGGAACATATTTCTTTCCACAGCTGCTACCTGTCACTTTCTTTTACTCTGGGAACTATAAACTGTGTGTTTTCCAATACAAAAATGTGGGGGTTTACAGCCACTGAATGTAATGATATGTCTTTGTAAAATACACACCCATTGAATACTATGGGGTCTAGTATTATTAATATTATTATTATTAACAGTTTCTTATATAGCGCACACATATTCCGCAGCGCTTTACAGAGAATATTTGAACATTCACATCAGTCCTTGCCCCAGTGGAGCTTACAATCTATATTCTCTACCACATGTATACGCACACAGACATTCTAGGGTTAATTTTGTGGAAGCCAATTAACCTACTTGTATATTTTTGGATTGTGGGAGGAAACTGGAGTACCCGGAGTAAACCCATGCAAGCATGGGGAGAATATACAAACTCCGCACAGTTAGGGCCACGGTGGGATCGAACCCATGAGGTCAGCGCTGTGAGGCAGTAATGCTAACCATTACACCATCCGTACTGCTGTTTGCCGTTAAACTTCAGTTTCCAACTTTTTTTAGTAGAATCCGTGATTACACTTATTCTGTTTTTTTTTTTTTTTTACAGAAACAGGGACAAATTCTACTGGTTTGGCCCATTTCGAACAACCTCAGTCCAACTTTAAAAGAAGTTGGATTGAGGAGATGAGGTGGAGAGGACGGAGCCGGGTGAGCAGCAGCAGCAGTGGTGGTGCTACTGCTGCTGCTGCTGCTCATCCAGTGCCACCTTCCCGCTGCTGCTGCTCACCAGGCTCCATCCTCCCGCTGCTGCTACTCACCCGGTCCCAGCACCTGGACCAGGTCAGCAGCACCACCACCTGCTGGAGGACAACATTGGGTGATAAGCAGCATCAGTGGTGCCGCTGCTGCTCACCCAGGTCTGTACTCCCACTACTGCTGCTTACCTGGTCCCAATGCTGGCTCAAATACGACAGACAAATTTGGCGTCACAATTGAATAGGTATTGTAGGATCCATTCCGACAAATGCATGTCGGAATGGATCCGACTTTAATTGAATATACCCCTATGGATTGTAATGCTTTGCTACTGTACTTCATACTACATGACAGGCCCTTTTATTTAAGAGGCATACACATGGTGCCATTGTTGGCTGTTTTCTAAGACTTCTGTCTAGATAACTTAGAAATTAAGCACAGATACAGTACTGTAACTCCGTGTCTACACCCCATAGCTATGGCAATGCGTGTCACCGTCGCCCGCTCTGATATTTAGCACATGCAGTCAAAATCTAGATAGGTCACCTGCATGTGCATAAAGAACACTGAGTTAGCACAGATCACCCATGCACACATCACTATGTGTGTATGGGCAGACTAGCCAGTGGGGAAATCGCCTGTCCTACATCACTAAGCAGGATTGCCATGTGTGTATGCCCCTTTACACTTCACTACTTTGCCTTTGGGAAAGTACAAGTCAGAAGTTTAAGAAAAATACCTTTAATAGCAACTTAATGTTCTTAAGAGCCAGTCTGGAAAACCAGAACTATCTGTCATGGATGTTTAAAGTGAACATGTTGCTAGTAAGGATAGGGTTGGGATAGGATCTATAACAATCTAGGTATTGAAGCTGTCTCAACACAACAGTGTGGCAACATGACAGTAGCATACACCAGAGCTAGTGGTAAGGCAAAAGCTTTTTTGTAAAAGTATGTCCTTGTGCACCAGACTGCAGTGCAATTATTATATGGTAGAGAAAAGAAAAAGAACAGTACTGTATGTAAAAGTTGATAGAGAATGCTTTTTTGATGCAGATTTGTCAAGGGGTAGGAATCATGACTGGCCATTAACCACTTATTTGTTTACCCAGTAGTGCCAAAGGACAAACTCAATATGGTGACGACCAGACGATTGGTTGTCACCAAATCATCATGTCGATTACAGGATTGTCATGGACAAAAGGTTGCCATGAGTTTTTTTAATTGTTTTCTTTTATAAAACTTTTTCATACTTCACCATCCACGTGGACACTGATTGGTAATGATAAATTGGGCATGTCAGGGGACGCCGTACACTAATTTGGGGTCCATGTGATGAAATCTACAGATTGACACCAGGAAAAACTTATGTTGATCATTTCATGTCGCCATTTTGCATCATCACATGTATCATGTGATTTTCTCAAATGTTTTTTTTTTTGTAAATTTTTGGCAAATTTTTATTGATACTTTGAGCCAGATGCACTAAGCTTCAAAAGTGATAAAACGGAGAGTGATAAACAACCAGCCAATCACCTCCTACCTGACATTTTTTAAACAGTCTGTGACATGGCAAGTAGGAGCTGATTGGCTGGTGGTTTATCACTCTCCATTTTATCACTTTTGACGCTTGATGTTCCCTTGGGAATGTGGGCGGGCCGATGCCTGCCAGGGGTGGGTGGCTGGCGCCACAGGACGTCAGTTTCCCGACCTGTCTTCATCCTAGGGCTTGTAAATAAGGGTCACTTTAGACTGACTTTTATTTGCTGAGGCATGAGAATTCATTTGCTGGCCATCAAATGATTTCTCCTGCTACCGGCTGCATGCGATTTCTCCTGCTACCGGCTGCACACTCGTACACTTTTGCAATTACAGCATTACAAATGCTGATGAACTGTCACATCACTCTATGCTAAAATCCTGTCTGCATGTTTACCTAATTAGTAGAAATAGGCACACATTCACTGAATAGGCTTTCATGACAGCATTTGCGGGATACGTGTGCGTGCTTCACAAATTGACCTTATTATACAGTTCCTGCTGCTGAATTTTTTTTATAGGTGCTGAGCTCAAAGATACAGTACTGAAATGAATTAATTTAATGATGTCCACCGCTGTCCTCAGTCTGGCAAAATATATATAAATCACTTGTTTCTCAATTTACAAACCATATCCTTTCTGATATGTGTTTAGCAACTATGATCTCGTCATTGAAACATTACTTTCTAAAACGTTAACATTTAGAAGAATTTATCTTAGTAAATAGGACAACATATGATTAAATCACAGACACACGATTATTGAGGGGAGATATTGAAGTCAATTAAACATGCAGCATAGTGAAGATCTCTTATTGAAAGGTAATGTAAGACAGAGAATACAGACTTAATCAAATGAGAGTTGGATTAGTAGTTAGTATTACTGACTGTGTAACGATGACATAGTAGGGATGTAGCAAGGAAATACAGTAGTGTATAGCACACGGGCAAAATCAAAATCCATCCTGCTCCTTTTCCATCATTATAGTCTTTCTTGGGGTGATTCAAGTCTATATTTATATGGTTCTCCCTATTTTTGGATTTTTGTTTTGTTTCAACTTCTATGGCAAAGAAGGTTAATTGGATCAATTAAACAATAGTGGGGAAGATATATAGTACAGAATACATAGCAAGTGTTTGAAAACTGAATGCAGACTATACACATTTGGTACATACAAGCCTCACATTAAGATGCCACCATACTTTCACATGTGGGCTTCATTGAGAGTTGGGTGCATCCCAATTTTATTGTTTAATATATTGATTCCTGTACATGACTATCATCTCATTAAGCCTAAAGAAGGCTGAAGCCGAAAGTCCTCAGCTGCTTACAGTAAGGGCATGTTCACCTAAGTGCAGCTTAATTGGACTTGGATGCATCCCCAGATATGCCTCTTAGGAGACGTGTCTCTTATGAGTACTGGAGGGCTGGTTTAGAGAAACAGTACAGTATGTCATTATAATGATAATCAGCAGCTCTAGCCCTGCACAGAAACATAGTACCACCTGATGTGATGGTGTTATACAATTGACCATTTATCAGGTGGCGCTATGGGTTAATGCATTCACAGTAACCGCGATAAGGGCAGAAGGCCAATGTAAGGTTTCCGTTTGAGCCTCAGAATTCTGGGTATGGTATGGGGTTCCGACAGTTGGGATCCCGACAATCATTAGCCCGACGTCGGGATCCCGACTGGCCAGACTCAGACAGCATGGCGAGCGCAAAAAAGCCCCTTGCAGGTTTGCTGCGCTCGCCACGCTGCGAGCACTGGGCTGGCTAGGCGAGCCACCTATTCTATTCTCACTCTATGGGGGTCGTGGACCCCCACGAGGGAAAATAGCGGGTGGCCGTAGGGAACCCGGCTGTCTGCGTTTTGACAGTCGGGATCCCGATGTCGGATAAATGACTGTCGGGATCCTGACTGTCGGGAACGCGTCTGGCACCCCAGAATTCCATGCTAGGTTCAGCTTGTGGGCTGTAGCCCCAGGCACTGCAACATGACTAGTTTTAAATAGATATTGAATGTGGCCCATAAGGGGAAATATAACCGGCTGCGAGATTCCCGCAAGTCTGCCAAATAAGCGTAAAAAAAATGAAAAACCATCCTGGCCAGAATCTCACCAATGCCTTCACTTCGCAAGCTATTACATTTCCCCATAGACCGACCTCCTCCTGTGTTATCTTGATCTGTTCGGCCCTCTGTGGAGATTGGATGAAATGAATAACACACAAACTGTATTTTTTGTAGATTATAGCTATTGTCAGACAAAGCACCGCTGTCTCGTGAGATGTGTTATTTACGTCTTGTCAACCAAAGCTGAAAACAGAACATTTTCTATGGTGGATACAAAACCTTTGTTCTTGCTGAAATTTGGTGATGTTCTGCTTTTAGAGAAATAGTTAAAAAAAAGCAAAACGCTGTCCTATTAAACACTGAAATGTAAAGATGTTTACTCTTCTGTGAATATTACTGAATATAAAATGAACAACTGATGGCCTTTATCAGTGCCCTCCTGTATGTGTGCAGATTGCAGGCACCCACAAGTGTCAACTACTGTCCTCCCACTTTCAAGGAGCCACTTGAAATGACAGGAAGGTTACAGGGAGGCAGATATTTCCTACACACTTTGCCCTTTAAGTGCCTAACATATAGTTATCTCTTCTTCTTAAAAAAGAAAGGAGGGCAGCTTTCCACATTTTTAAATAGTGCCTTGCATTTAATTGCTGAGATGGTCTGGGTGGGCTTGACGGGAGTTATAATTTTCTGAAATAACATAAACAGTGTATGCTTCACTGATTACATTAAGTTTACTTTGTTATCATCTTCTACATTGGTATTTTCCAGCAGATTTGGCACAATATGTTGCCAGATCGCTCAGCATAAAGCAATGCATCTCCGGTGATAGCACTGGCCATGACCGATTAATATGCATGCTGTATATTAATTGGCAGGCGATAATGACACTTGGGGCTGTACTGCGATATGGCCCCTACACACGGAGCGAGGAAGGGGCATTTTGTAAGCGATCTTGTGAGATTGCTTACAAAATGCCCCTAAATTGCTACAGGTCCGGATTAAGCCTTGGGGGGCCCAGGTCACTGTAGACAGGGGGGCCCCCACCTACTTGTCATTACTGCCCGTAAACTGCACGGAAGAATATTACACTGTCAAAACACAGTGTAAAGGCAGTACAAACTTGGTAATGGGTAACTGCAGGGTAGGGGATTAATATATATATATATATATATATATATGTCGACATTGACCGGCACTCCAGGAGAGAGGGTAGGTGAATTACCGGGGTGCAGCACTCAGGGATAATGCAGGGTTGGGAGGAAGAGGCACTCGCTCGGATTTTCAAGAAAGGAACAGGACAACAAGAAGTTGTGACCGACGTTTCGGAGTTTAATCCGTTATCAAGGCAGAGAACGTTCTCTGCCTTGATAACGGATTAAACTCCGAAACGTCGGTCACAACTTCTTGTTGTCCTGTTCCTTTCTTGAAAATCCGAGCGAGTGCCTCTTCCTCCCAACCCTATATATATATATATATATATATATATATATATATATATATATAGTCTCGTAGGAAGGAACAGACAGCGGCACTCCAAGGGTTTTCAACAGCGTGTATTAAAGCAAACCAACGTTTCGGGGTATCATTCACCCCTTTGTCAAGGTTTAAGTGCAATAACTTAAACCTTGACAAAGGGGTGAATGATACCCCGAAACGTTGGTTTGCTTTAATACACGCTGTTGAAAACCCTTGGAGTGCCGCTGTCTGTTCCTTCCTACGAGACTACCTGTTTGTTCCAGAAGGCACCCAGGTACTGAATCCCAGCTGAGGGAGTGCCAGGCCGTCTACCTCTCTCTCTCTATATATATATATATATGTATATATATATATATATATATATATATACTCTGTAGGAGACCTCACAGGCTCAGCGCTGTCTCCGATTAAAAACCCTCCCATGGCGAGGCTGCTGCTGTCTTCCATTGGCCTGAGCTTCTCAGCCTCTGATCTCTTGTGCAAAGTCTCATGGGTCAACTCCCAGTAATGCACTTGTGCAGTCAGCGTGCGTTTGTCTCCCGATGCACAGCACCATTAGTCATTGTTGCATTGGCATATAGATGAAGCTGCAGCACTAACCCACTCCCATGCACAAAACCATTAGCTTGAAAAAAACCTACTTTTTTTGGTACTTGTTTCCTAGAACGGCCACAATCTTGTCCATCGTGTACCTTAAAGTTAAGGTACACGATGGACGCGATGGACCCGATTTCCTTTGAAATCAGGTCCATTTTGCCGGCAAAGGCAAAATCGGGAGCATCGCGTCGGTCGCGTGCATTAACATGGCCAGCGACGCGACCGACGCAATAGACGCGATTTTGCCATAGGCTTCAATGTTAAAATATTTTTAACATTGAAATCGGGAGCATCGCGTCGGTCTTGTGCCATTATAATGGCACAAGATGAGATGGACTTGATTAAGTCCATTTTACATAGCAAACAATGTGAAATGGGTCATATTGGCCCATTTCACATTGTATATGGCCCCGTCATCGTTAAAAAGTGAAGCAACCCCATTGTGAGCGTCACCCCAGGATCGACGCCAACCCGAAGCGTGGCGAGCGGTGCGCGTCCTCCGACCTTTTCATACCCCTACTATCCACGTCGGTGTGGAGTTGAGAATATAAAGTGTGGCGAGCCACCGAGCCCGAAGCGTGGCGAGCGCAGCGAGCCCCGCGAGGGGATGCGTATACCTGTGAAGTTATGCGCGTCCCCACGCGGGGCTCGCTGCGCTCGCCACGCTTCGGGCTCGGTGGCTCGCTGCGCTCGCCACACTTTATATTCTCTACTCCACGCCGACGTGGATAGTAGGGGTATGAAAAGGTCGGAGGACGCGTACCGCCGCCCCTCGCGGGCTCGCTGCGCTTGCCACGCTTCGGGTTGGCGTCAATCGTGGGGTGCCGTTGGGGTAAAATTTGGGGTCTGGGGACTACTTTACATTAAATCCAATGTAAAATAGGGTCCCAGGGGCCCTATTCACATTTGATTCAATGTAAAAATCGGGTCGCATCGCATGCGATTTGGTCGCATGTGATGCGACCGACGCGATTTTTCCGACCCGATCACCCCGATACAAATCGGTGTGGCCGTGCTAGGAAACAAGTACCCTTTTTTTTTAAAATACATGCTGATCACAGGGGGCATAGAGTGGGGCCCATGGGTAAAGAGGCCCCCCCCCCCTTAATCCGGCCCTGAATCGCTATGTGTGTAGGCCTCACTAGTGTGTCCCCAGGTGAAAATGAGAGCTCCATGAAGCTAGTCTTACCATGTGGACCAATGCAATGTATAAAAGCTATGTTATGTTCCTAGCAATTACAGGGATACAGACCAGTGTCCCAAGTTCCATCATTAGAAGCACAGTGGTTTTCTGTTATCAGTGGGTCCTACTGTGATGCATGGGGGTAGTTATCCCTAGGTCACTGCTTTCCCTATGTGTAATTTACTTGGACAGCACTTGGACTTCTCCTGCCTGGCCATTACGGAACTTTGGGCCTTATTTTGGTTCATTCTTTCTGACAAAATCCTTCTTAGATGGGCAAAACCATGTGCACTGCAGGTGGGGCAGGTGTTACTTGTGCAGAGAGAATTAGATTTGGGTGGGGTTTTACTTCAAAGTGAGATCTATATTGCAGTGTAAAAATAAAGCAGTCAGTATTTTCCCTGCACAGAAACAAAATTACTCACCCAAATCTAATTCTCTCTGCACATGTTACATCTGCCCCCCCTGCAGTGCACATGGTTTTGTCCATCTAAGAAGGATTTTGTCAGAAAGAATGAACCAAAATAAGGCCCTTTATCACATACTCCTGATCGTTATAGCGAACGTCAATAAGAACCATTGCTCTAGGATACAGTGTGCACAGTAAAGAATGTGTGCTGCAATGCAACTACAGTATAATGCAATAAATCAGTGATATCAGGAGAATAACATGAGAGGATAACCGTTATAGAGAAATGGTAGATAGAGAAAAGAATTCACTTAAACAGGCTGATTATTTAGAAGTAGGTCAGTAGCTTAGAGAGCATGACTGCAGATCTGGCATATTGCCCCTTTAAACGGGGCCACTTATAAGGCTGTATCTTGCAGAGCTGTGCAATTTGTGCTGCCCGGTTGTATGCATATTTTATAAGAATTCGTTTTTTTAAAGGTATAGTAACTTTAGTGTGGTCTCATCCACAAAGTGAATAGGGCATAAAAAAGTATGTGGATCTAAAAATAATCTGCAAACCTGTGAGAAAAGTATCTTATCATTGGTTTACAAGGGATCATAAATCAAAGTCATTTTGGGGATTACGGTTGCGAGAATGTGGTACTCTTGGCAACGCATTGAAAGCACTCCAGTGTGTACATGCTGCACTCTGTAATGTACAGTATATTGATATTGGCACAAACTAGCTTTCACACTGATGATATTGTAATCTGATTTACAGTTCCTCATTGAAGAATGACTTTGCCTAAGGTCGTGTAGCCATTCATGAAACTGTATCTTAGTTCACTGACAGTTCACCATGACCACAAAGACAATGGGGAAAATGCACTATATTCCAGAGCAGTATTTGGGGGGGGGGGGGGGGGGGGGGACACTGAGAAAAGAGATACAGACCAGAGGTCTCCTGTGCCTCTGAACCATGACACTGAAATTGTCAACACATTAGCAGCTCCTGTGTAATTTATCCAGATCTCAGGAGAGTAATCCCACAGGATGAAATCTGAGTGCCTGGTACATCAAACTGAAGCAGCGAGGGGCGACAGGTGCAGAATGAGAACAAGACTTTGACTGAACAAAGCCTATCATATTGACTGCGTATCCATTCTTTTAGCTCCCTGAAAATGTCCACCTGTCCTTATGGCTTTTCATTTAGAGGTTATGACCCAAAATACCTTCAGCTTTTTACGCCTATTAAATTGTAAATGTGAATTCCAATGCTGCATGGTATGATTAGCCAAATCAGAGTAGGAATTGAGAGGCACAGACAGCTAACATGTTATGCGTATATAACATTTATTTTTACTGATGGAATTCTTATTAAAGGTTATAGACAGTGCTAGGTCTGAGTATTATATATAACATTAGTGTTTTGTACCTAAAGCCAAAGAAATAGAGCTAATTTTCTCTGTTAAGGCCTATGGGGTGCAGATATGGATCTCCTAGCTATTTTTTCTGCCTCCTGAGTTCCGAATTTTCACACCTTTTGACTCTGCCTGTTGGCATATTACAGCAGGCCTATGGTATCTGAGCACTGACTGGTGGCATACCTTCTATGATGCAATGGAAATCATGATCTCCGCAGCTGCTTCTGCATGCCTTAAATTACTTCTAATGGATGTAAGAATATCTATTTAGAATTTATACAGTGGACCTGCTTTCAAGTGGGGTCACCAAGGCAAGCCAATAAATGCATGTTCATCACATGACTCTCCAGGCTAGGTCAGTACTGGTATAATCATCGACTCATCATTTTTCAGTGCTGGTATATCAAATGTAGATGGTACAGATCTAGGGCCAGATTCTCTAAGCTTCAAAAGGTATAAAATGGAGAGTGATAAACAGCCAGCCAATCAGCTCCTACCTGCCATGTCACAGACTATGTTTGAAAAATGTCAGACAGGAGCTGATTGGATAGTGGGGGTATGAAAAGGTCGGAGGACGCATACCGCCGCCCCTCGCGGGCTCGCTACGCTTGCCATGCTTCGTGTTGGCGTTGATCTTGGGGGTGGTGTTGCGTAAGGGGGCCATTTAACATTGTACGGACCCATCAGGGTGGTTGTACAATCAAAAATCGTATACGATCGCATCCTAAGACATTGTATGGCATACGATGCGATATTTTATTGTACAACCTTGCGTCGCATCGCATATCATCATATACGATATTTAGTGTTATGGTATGCGATGCGCGCCGTGCTAGGAAACAAGTACCGAAGAAAAATCTTCAATTCCTCCCACTCCATGCCCGATGTCTAAACCATACCGAGATGCATACAAAACTGATTAATAGGCTTTACCTGACCCCAGATAGATTGAACACTTGTTGGCCCTCGTGCTCTAAACTATGTTGGAGACACTGTGGAGAGACAATCTACCATATATTCTGGTCCTCAATTGTAAAAAAAGAAAAAAAAGAACCACAGGCACAGCCAAAGCTGCTGTACAGGAAGTGTGTAAATCTCCCAAATGTATAAAACTGTTTCTTATAAAGAAAATGTTGATGTACAGCGCTAGGTTTATGACTGAAGGATGTACACTACCACAAATAAGGAAATTTATATACCATTTATTAATTCATCAAAATATACACAGTTTAATGAGAATTCTCATAATAAACAATAAAATAATGTTACCAAATGGAGACTAGGTGGTGTTGGAGGTCTCCTTGTTAATGTAGCTGCATAAGTTTTGTCCAAATTCCGGATAATTACCCAGTGAGTCCAGGTATTCAGAGCAAATTTGTTGTGGGCAGTCCTTTTGGTATATGCATACCTTGCATGACACTGCTTGAAGCTGCTGAATGAAAAGAATCCTGGAAGTGTGTGGAAGAATGGTCCGGAATAAAGTGTTGGATATGGTGCAGTCTGGTATTGTGCAAAGGAGCAAGTTGAGGTACAGTGGAGCTGATACTCAACGCATTTCGACGTTAACTCACCAGCTCCTGATGAAGATGTGTCATGCAGTGTCATGCAAGGTATGCCATGCTCCACCCAAAGGGCATGTCTAGTTCCATATATCGAGAGATTGTGAAAAAAGATTGTGAATGAGGCACCTAGAAGCTTTGGTGTGGATTCAGTATGAAATCCCGGTGGTCGGGATCCCGGCGTTCAAAATCCCGACGCCGGATTCCCGACCGCCGAAATCCCGACAAGGGGGGGACGTGGATCGCCCCCCCCTTACGGGCTCGCTGCGCTCGCCACGCAGTGGGCCCAGTGCCTCGCTACGCTCGGCACGCTAATTTATTCTCCCTCCAGGGGTGTCGTGGACACCCACGGAGGGAGAAACTGTCGGATTTCAGCGGTCGGGATTTCGGCGGTCGGGATTTCGGCGGTCCGGATTTCGGCGGTCGGGATTCCGGCGTCGGGACTCTGAACGCCGGGATCCCGACCGCCGGGATTTAAACTGCACCCCTTTGGTGTGTACTGCTACATCTGAGAGAAATCTTGTAAAATGACTTACTGTATATCAAAATGTAGATGTGCCCCAAAGCAGTTAGTAAGAGCTACTATACTTGCTAAAGTGCTGGGAAATGGTGCTGATGATTCAATGTAAATGTATCTATCTCTCATTCCTTTTTGCCCCCCAAAATTGAACAGTTTAATGTGGGCTAGGTGGCATGTGGGATATTGCTAGACTAATGAGGGAGAGAGGGAGATTGCTGCTGTTTCAGGGAGTCTCCTGCAGAATGCAGGAGGGTAGGCAACTATGAGCCAAGCACTATCTATGATGTCACTACTCATTGATAAATAACCTCTTATACAAGTTACCATCCATCGCTAAAATGTTCACCAGTCTGTTCTCTGCATCAGTCTGGATGCCAGTGCTAGAAAAGTAAAAACATGCTTGAAGCAAGTTGTCTTAATGGTCCTGCAGAACATTTATGTAATTTGCAGGTAAATACAAACATAAAATGTGTCCGAAAAAAAATGCATTTTGCCACCTACAGTATGCACAGTATTACTGCATAGAGTAAATGTGATTTCTTCACAGGTAGTGCACGGATACTGTATATGAGTACTCAAATATTGGTGCAGTTGTTATAGGTGTCAACTTAAGCTCTTATCATTCGTCCTGCTCCATCCAGAAACTGACCTTTAAATAGAGTTATACAGAATCCTTGCATTACCTCTCATAAATAGATCCATCCTACATTTAATCCACACCCTAGGTGCAAATGCTAACTGCATTTTTTTTTTTTTACTTCATGATTATATGGAGAGGGCATAGTAATGTGATGAATTCACAGCAGTCTTTATAAATATGCAAAGGCCTTGTAGCTTTGTTTGCCACTTTTTCAGCAGGAAACTATTATTTATATACACAGTAACAACTGATACCTCTCTGAAACAGACAGAGAAGTACAGTAAGGACACAGCAGACACTTTTACGGAAGGGAGAGAATCCACCCAGTAAATATGTTTAAACTAGTTCTCTTTATCTTATCTTATCACTGAATCCTCTATGAATCCTGAGAAAGAAAGTCCAAAATCACTTTATGAAAAATGTAATGCACATGTATACAAAACATCAAATGTGAGACCTCTGTAGTTTAATTTATTCTCAAACCACAAATTTCCATAAATTCTAATCCAACTAAATATCACCTTCTCCCCAACCCACAAAATATATATACCCTATCCCATTGTCGAATTGGGGCATAGTCTAGAGGGCTCACCGTGGACTGCCGTTGCAGGGGCCCATGCTTAAGGGATGTGGTTATCTGCCAGAGGGGGTGTGGCCAATCACTACTTACGCTTGTCCAACCATTAGTCTAATAGTGGTGCATTTGTTATATTTGTCAACTCAAGCTTCCATCTCTTTCAGTAGTACTGCTCCATTGGGTAAGTGACCCTTTAATAGAGTAACAATGTGTCATGTGTGTCATTCTGGAACCTGCCCCCTAGTGAAGTAGGGTGGTTTTTCTTACTATGCTGTTTGCCAGTCCAGCCCTGTTTATAGGTAGTGCATAGGTGTGATTACTGTGCAGATGTGGTTACTGCTTAAGCCAGAGGTTCCCAAACTTTTTCGGTCCATGGCACCCTTTGGGTCTCCATAACTTTTTCATGGCACCCTTAAGCCAAAATCAATTATTATGAGTAACCAGGTGGCCTGTGCAAAAATTTCATGAATAAAATACGATCAATTTTATAGCGAGGTTAATGGTTTGTAGGAAGATGAAAGAAGAACCAGTTCGTTGCTATTTTGAGTAGCCAAGCAAATATGATCATTTTAAGGGGCCTACACACGGGGAAATGCTAGATTGCTCAGTACACAGCAATGTGTCAGTGCTGTGTGCTGAGCAATCTGCCAGGGCCAGTGTTCTCTGGTGAGACTGATTAATATCCAGCATGGTGGATATTAATTGCCGGGCAATAGCGACTAGCAGGGCCATGCCTCACTATTGCTATGGCCCCTACACACGTAGCGATGTCCCAACCCTTGCATCTCTCTATCCCTACCCCTGTACCTCTTCATCCCTTTGTCACTGCTGCATCTCTCTGTCTCCCGTCATCCTTACACCTCTGTCCCCCCCATCACAGCTACACCTCACTGTTGCCCATAATATTAAAATATAAAGCATAAACCTGCATATTTTCTATCCTAGACAGCAGGTGGGCAGCAGTCGATGGTCAAACGTGCAGGCGGCAAGGTGATGGCCATGGCGGGAGGCAGGATCCTGTCTCCATCCCTGCAGTCTCCAGGTCCACATAACGCAGATGCCAGCCGTGGCTCTGCAGCACTGCGGCTGTGATCGCTGGCAGTGGGAGTGGAGCAGCGTGCGGAAAAGATTGCTGACAGATTTCATCTGCGGATGGAGCGGGGCCCCATCAGAGAGGGGGGCCTAGGGTTGCTGACCCTTAGAGCCCCCCGTAGCTCCCTACTACTATGCAACAGTTTCCCCCTGTCAGGAGGACACTTGTTTGCTGTGCACACTCTCACAGCCACCACTGTCTGAGCCCAAGCACGGTAAGCACCATAAATCACCTGGTGAACCTTCCCCCGCTGCGGCAGGCTGATTACTATGACAGGTCACTGACTGGACTCATTCCGCAGTCCGCACCTCCAGCTCAGCGCTCACCCCCAGTCCCTGCTCCCCTCCCGGCACTCACACCTTGCACCTCCAGCCCGGCGCTAATTCCCAGTCCCCGCCTCCCTCTGTGCGCACTCCCTGCACCCGCCCCCGGTGCTCACTCCCGCACCCTTCCTCTGCTAATTTCACATGAGGCTGCCTCTAGACAGGGACACTGGCTCCGCGGCACCCCTGTCACTATGCTGCGGCACCCCAGGGAGCCGCGGCACACAGTTTGGGAACCACTGGCTTAAGCAGTATGTAGATGTGATTACTCCATGTAGCATTCCCCAATCCTGGCTTGTCATTTCTGTACGCAACAACTGGCTTCATTCTCATGGCATCTCCTCACAGAACATGTATAACATTGTTCCAAGAGGTCTCATTTTTGGCAAAACAATGCATTCTCTATGGGCCAGCTTGCTTTGGCAGCCATTACATTTGTGCATGACAGGGCTTGCCTGGACCTGTAGTTCTTCAGGAAAAAGTTTTATTGTATTATTAACACTTCTATTACTTGATAACTTGTTTTTAAAGGGGGAAGGGGGCACATTATTTTGGCAAGCCCAATTACCCAAGCGTTTGCTGCTGGTACTACAATGCTGTGGTCTCACTCTATGTGTTCCCCCTACTATAATGCCAATACTCTAACACAGTGGTTCCCAAACAAATCACGGTGATCTAGAATATCAGAATACCAGAATAGTGATTTTGTCTATTACAGTGGCCATAAATAATTTGATTTGGTCCTAGACCATTAACCCATGGCACCCCTGCAAGTGTCCCTAGGCACCCCAGGGTGCCACAGCACACAGTTTTTGGAACCACTGTACTAAGAGGACCATTTTACTGCTCATGACCACTTCAGTAGGAAGTAGAAGGCAGTGGTGTAGCTACAAACATGTAACCCCCCCCCATATTTTTTTATACCTACATGCTCATTGCCAGGGGTTCCTTGCCTGTTGCCAGGGGTTTCTTGCTTGTTGCCAGGAGTTTCATGCTCATTATTAGGAGTTTCTTGCTCATTGCCAGAAGTTTCATGGTCATTGCCAGGGGCTTCATGCTCATTGCCAGAGAGGTGCATGCTCCTGGAATCTTGCACTTCCAGGTAATGCTGTAAATGCTGCGCTCCCCTGACAGATGTATTTGTCTTCAAAAAGGCGGCAACCATTTTTGGAGGGCTCTGCCACCACAGCTTGAACTGCAGTGCTATATTTATGCCATGGGAGAGCCATAGTTTGGGATTGGGAGAGCCAGAGACAACTTGCCTACCCACTCTTTCTGGGAGAGTCGGCAAGCATGCCTTACCTGTGCCCTTTCAGCATTTGTAGTATAGGCATTGTGGTACACTTTTTAAATTATGTTTGCCATGTATAGAGTGCTTGTAAAATACAGTGTAATTGCATAATGCTAATGATGTTTAAAGCCAGATCAAATGCCACCCTGTGAAACTTGCTGACCACAAGTGTAGCACATTTCTAGAACAGTGTAGCAAATTTCACTTGTCTCCGCACAACACTAATAATAAAACAGGACTGGCATAATGTCTGCATGTGGTGTGTCTAGGTATTATTTTAAGCTAGTTTCATTCTTGAACTTGCCATATTATTAATGTGTATTTGTGTCCAGACTTCTATGTAGGAATTTATGTGACAGAGGCATGCTGAGCACATATGTTTGGTGGCTGCTTTGTGTGCACATTTGCTAGTGCATGTTCCATGATATATCTGCAACATTGTGTATTTTGTCATTTCATGGACAAGCTCCAATTATTATTTTTTTTTTATCCTTCGGTAACGTGATATGTTTCCCCCATGATTTTCAATGAAAATGTTTTTTTCAGTTGAGACGTTTCTCTTTAAATTATTTCCTCAGTGCATTTTCTTCCTGGTAACCCATCTTCCTTCATTGTTCTCCCGCAGCCAATCAGATGATAATAAGACCTTGTCTGCTATTAGCCAATGAATTTCTTTTGGGCTTGTGTCTTTTACACATCTCATAATAAAATAGATGGTTGCAAATAATCAGAACTTCTCTGATTTTCAAATTGACTTGGAATTGACTTGGAATGATTTTAATATTTCATACAAAAGGAAGCAGTGAGAGGCCAGCTCTGCACGTAGAAAACATGGGCTATATTATATATAACCTTTAGGTGAAGTCTTTGTCCAATTGCATTATATTTTATCTCACTACAGTTTTTATATTAGTGCAGTGTGCTTTGTTTCCTAAATACCTTAAAAAAATACTATGATAAAAAGCTACAAAGGGGCAAATTAATACAGGTGTCAACTTTCAGAAATTATTTTCAAGTACAGTAATTAAGATGATCTTCCCCCTCCATTCGTATTAATAATTGTCCATGATACACTGTTCCGTCACATTCTTTACCCTCATTGTCCTCACAACGCCTTCTTTCCCATTAAGTTTTATACATAAAAAGAGGATTGAGTACCTTGTATATATATATTTTTCTGTATCCATATATCATGTGGTATTCAATGCGGGCCGATGAGGGGGTTTCTTTGCCGAAAACAAGCCATCCTCACCATCCTTTGCCATATTCAACATAAAGGAGAAATCCTCACCGTGAGATCCCCTTAACGGGGAGATTCCACACACTTGTCATTTCTACCTCGCCGAATGGAAACAGCGAGGTGGAAATGGCGAGTGAAGGGTAGTGCGTTAGATACTCTGACGGTGAGCTATCAGCACTGCTCGCCATCATAACTCGTTGTCAGAGCATTGAATACCCCATGTGTAATTATTACTTATATTCATGCTTATATGTATCCTGTTAATCGTGGATAATAGGCTCGTAGGGGCTATCTAATCAGCCCCAAAAAGCCGTCTGTGCCACAGCTTATCAGGGATATAGTTGAAGAAAAATCTCCGATAACAGATTGTTTTCACCAGTGCGCAACCTGAAATACTCAGGTTTCCTTGAACCCAAGTTGGATATCCCAATAATATTGGTAAAACATCGGGTGGAGATGTTTTACCAATATATTTTTTTTACAAAAAAATTGAGTTTAAATGCAACGGATAATATGAACAATTCCAGTGAAATAAAATTCCAAGCACACATCTGAGTGTGTCCTACAGAATGATTTACAGTTGGCAATTATGAAGCAATAAGTCACTTATTTTATTTATTTATTCACAGTTTCTTATATAGTGCAGCTTATATAAAGTAAACCCCAAATGCAAGAGTTAAATCCCACTGACATCACATCTGACAGCTCTTTTTTCCTAAGAAGTACCAGAAATATGGAATGCCGTTTAGCTTTTGAGGAATCATATCAACTCAGATCAAATTCTGTAATGAGAGAGAAATGGACACGGACAGGAATCAAAACCGTTTTTTTGCGTAGTTGAACGCCATCCAAGTGTCAACTTAAAACTCTGTTTGAGGTTTGTTGCCCATATTTACAAGCTGTCTCGTAAAGATACAGCATATGGATTTGCAAAGAAAGAAGAACGAGCAAGACACATTATGACCTCGACTGACTTCTCCTGTCTCCAATTTCCTTGGCAAATCCTAATCTTTTTCTGCACCAGCAACAGTCACTCAAGCTGTGTATTGCAGTTGTCATGGTGATTCTGCATTTTAATCACCGTTCTCTCTCGTCTCCCGTATTTAAGTATATGTGATAGCTTTTTCTTTGTGAAAATAATATGCTCTTTTTCTGCCGGCACCATGCAGAATTTATTTCATAATTCATGAACTGACTTCAATGAGGATTATAGTGATCAAAATGTATATTTATGTAATGTTCTTTTTATCATATTGTAATGTGTTATAGTAATTAAGTTTTAGATGATATTTATCACACATTTATTCCCTTTAGATTTTTCCTTATAATGAGATAAGTGGGGATTTTTCCAGTACTGATCTGATGTGGCCACACATACAGTGGTTTTACTTGTATTGTCAACACATTGATCACATATCTGAGCACGTTTGAAGATTGTCTAAAATATGTACGTATCCTGATGATAGATGTTATCTAGACAGACAGTCAGTAGGGCTATATGCATTGGATTGACAGGTACAAAAGGTCAGCGTACTTAGGGCCTGATTCAGATCCGTTCGGTACTGCGTGCATTCGCACGCAGTACCGATGTTGTGCGTCTGCGCATACGCAGGCAGGTATCTGCGCATGTGCAGGCGTATGGTGCGTGCACCCACGGCGACCTTTCGTTCTCATGGTAATGAGGCAGTGACGCGGGTGTGGGAGGCGGGTAGCTGACATCACCGGATGTCAGCTGCCCGGCCATATCCACGCCAGCGCGCACGCATATATACGCAACTGAAAAGTCACTTATATATGCGTGCATGGCCGGTTTATGTAAAACATCCATTCCCAGCTGTTCGGGCGAAGCCGCACTTTGAGGGGGCGGCAGGTGGGCGGTCGTTCGCCGGGCGGGGTTTGGTGGACTCGCGCTAGGCTGCGAATTCGCAGCCTTGCGAATCAACCTGAATAACCCCCTTAAAGTCAAGTTCAAAAGGTTGAAAGAGAATGGTCAACAAACAACATAAAAATGGTCAACACATGTTTTTTATATGTTTTCCCAACATTTGCTTGATTTACTATTATAGTTACCATAGTATACTATAGAAACCTGAGTCAAGCACAGCCCAAAGTTTGGTGAGCGAAACGAGCCTGCATTTGTCCTGATGGAAGTCAAAAATGACCAAACATGCAAGATTTGACCCAAAAAAGGAAACACTTGTGTCGACCATTTTCATGTCATCCTTTTGGGCCCGGCATCCTTTTGTCACTGACGACTGACTGAGGTCTTTTTATCTGTCTACCTTATCCACTGACGATCTTTCATCTCATCTGTTGACCTTATCTATTGACGACCTTTCATCTGTCGACATAATGCATGTCAACTATTGGTGTTGACCTATTGACTGTCAACTTAAATACGGTAGATCTTCTATACCATACCCCATGGGGGTTATTCAGACCTGATCGCTGCTGTGTGAAATTGCAGAGCCCTGCGATTGGATAGTCGCCGCCCAGACAGAGTAAACGCACCCTGTGCAAATCTGCGAATGACTTGCGAAAATCCATACGCAACTCACTCACCATTGAATGATGTAGCCAGTCTGCGCGTAACCCTGACCCTTCTACCCTGTGCGACAGAGACAGGCTGATCGACGCCAGAGCTGATGTCACAGAACCTCCTTGAAAACACTTGAGCATGGCTGCGGTTTTTCTGTCAAACCCACAAACGGTGGCTTCCTGTCAGCCAAATTGCAGGGATTACACTGTTTTTTGTTGCTGCATGGCCTCGCGCATGTGCACTACAGTCCATACACATGCGCAGTGGTTCAATAATCAATTGCCGTTCAAATTCACACAATAGCAACCAGCTCTGACTAACCCCCCATCTGTAAATGCAATCAGCAGACCGCTGCTGCCGGCCTGTGTGTGGTCATCTGCTGACTACATTAATAAGCCTCCATATGGTGTGTGTGCACTTGGACTAGGTGTCTCACTGCTCAATGTGTCTAGCTTGGCAAGCTATTTCTGTGTCTGTATGTGACCGTTACCACTGCCCAATTTGTTTCCTCAGTTCAAATGATTGACATGACATGATGGGGGTACTGTAGATAAATGATAAAATCCCATTAAAAATTCAGAGTGGAAATCATTGGGTCAAATTGAAATGTCTTCCACATTTTTATGTGCAGGGAAAAAAAATAGTATTGGTGATCAATAATCCTATTTACCTTTGTTTAATCTTTCTTCGGGGAGGACAATACTCTATCATTTCCTGTGCAGGTTGCATAGGAACATGTGAAATATTGTTACTCTGTTATCTTCTATACCAGGCTTGTTTGCAGAATTTGATTTACACACAGAAAATGAACACTGAGGGAAATGTGTTAGTTGTGTATTCACTTTGAAGGACAGTCCTCAGTAGTTTATTATTGACCTACAGAACACTGGAGCACATATTTAGGAATTGTCTACTAAGATCCAACAGCTGCATCCTAAGGTGGTTATTAATCAGGAACATTTATTACAGTCTACATTGCCTGGGTCATTATCGATTAAGTGCTTTAAACGAGGTAAATGAAAATAACACTTCAGACTTTAATGTATTAGCTCTCATCTGTGAACCAATAGTGAGATTATCATGGTTAAGGATCTCATTAGCAACTGTACTGCCGTAACAGACCTCAAATGCAAGTGCATTTTACATAACAAAAGCACATTGTAACATTCAGAATATATATTCAAAGCTGGGTACACATTACAATAATGTGTACCTTGTGATGAGACCCAACACACATGCCTGTCAGGGCCATAGCGGCATGAGGGGGATATCCTCCATTGTCCTGTATGTACAGATGATGGAGGGCGCGCATTGTTAACAATATAGTTCATGCACGCTAGACTTTGTGCATGAGAATATTGTTAAAAACATTGTTATTGTGCATATTAATTCATTTATCTAGTGTGGATGCACTTTTAGTGTGTGTACTGTACATTAACAGAAATGTCCTGGGACTGTTGAATGTGGTGTTGTTGAAGGATATTTTAGGGGTGAATTCTCTCATTCAATTTTTATTAAAATCAGAATTTTTAGGACTTGCACCCTGGCGGCAAGCTACCATGGTTGGTCCCGGGAAGGTCCTGGGTTAAGGGGCCATCTGAACGGATATATGAGTCATACGACCCGGGTGCTGTTAACATTCTATGGAGACCAAGGTCACTGGCGCTTGGACATGATGTCATTTCCAAGCTTCGGCAAAGTGGAAGCCCTGGGAATATCCCTGGTCCAGCCTTGGGTGTGAATGGGTTTCAAGCCCCTGTGACATAGCTTGAAACCTATGTTCAGCGACGATTTTAATGTGAAATCAGTCTGTACATTTTTTTTTTCTAGATAAGGGTCACTGAAAATAGCTTTGAGCCTAATGCTCATTAAACGAGTATTTATCTTTTTAAAAATCATCTAGTGATGTCACTGAGCAATATCGTTTACCGATATTGTTCAGGGTGGACATTGAATATCAGTTGCCCAGTGAGTTTAGGGCAGGGCTGGACAATTGTGGCCCTCCAGATGTTGAGGAACTACACATCCCATGATGCTTTGCATTAGTTTTGCTATGTGGCCATGCTGAAACTGATTCAAGGCATGCTGGGATGTGTAGTTCCTCAACATCTGGAGGGCCGCAATTGCCCAGCCCTGGTTTAGGGGGCATCACTGCCCATATTACTCATAGAGTAGATTTTTCTAGTGTGTGTGTGGCTTTAGACTAGATTGCATCCTAAGTCATTTACAATGACCAATTATTGATTGTTGTCAATTTCTCATGACGGATAATGTATTATTGTCAGAAGGAATTCATGGACACTGAAAGCACAGATTTAACAAATTGATGTTAATTTAAATTTTACTATGGGGTATATTCAATGGATGCCGGATCCAGTCCGAAATTCTTTTGACGGAATAGATCCGTCATCCATTATTCAATGTAGCGGCCAAATCCGGATGTCAGATTTGACCGCTGATTGATGCTCACGCTCCTGGCACGGGGAACGAGTGAGCATGGTGGCAAGAAGCAGTGGTAGCCGGGATGGTGCTCTCAACCGGCCCAGCGGTCAGACAGGTGAGTGTGGCAGGTGGGTGCGGGAGGGGACAGGAGGTGGCGGACAGGAGTATGGACCCATGTAAGCTGCTGCTACTCACCCAGCACTGTCCTCCTTGCCTTAACCTTTTCATATCGGATTGAGATTGCCAGAAGCATGGCCAAAACATTTTTTGGTTTTGGCTGTGTTTCCGTGAAAAGCAGGTGAATTAGCGGCTTTCCCGTCAATCCACCTGGTTTTTCTGCAGGTCGGAATGTTCCGACCTGCCAAAAAAAACCCCCCCGCAAGACGGCAGTTTTGCCATCAAT
This sequence comes from Crinia signifera, assembly GCF_055691185.1. Taxonomy (NCBI): domain Eukaryota; kingdom Metazoa; phylum Chordata; class Amphibia; order Anura; family Myobatrachidae; genus Crinia; species Crinia signifera. The sequence continues at coordinate 88,742,898 of NC_139220.1, read as the reverse complement.
TGAATATACCCTTCAGTAATCTTCCCTGGTAATTCCATTGTTTGTAATATGCTTTTGCTAGCCAATCCACCCTTTACAGTGTTTGCTCTGGTATTCATGAATCTCGGATCTCTGCCATACTGCCCAGCTTTGACTACATGACTTTGGTTAGAGCCAAAACATTACAGTACCGGCTGCAAGTTTAACAAGCGGGAATATGAAGCTCCGCTCCTTTACAAAAAGACTTGGGTGTCACTATTTTACACAACTTCCCTTAAGTGGTATTATGCGAGTGGCAATGAAATGGAAACATCATCCATTTAAAGTAATGATATAACCTTCCGAATGCGGCAATAAAAACATTACAGCATTATGGATCCAGGTGGATAATGGAACATTTATAACTTAACAACATGCTTTTTTTTTTTTAAAGCAAATGCATAAAAGAGTATGTAAAGTCTTCACAGACTGGCAGAGGGCACAGTAATATGTTACTTTCTGAGCGTACAGATTGGAAATAATATAAAATACAGCGGCACATACTGTATATGGCAGAATCATTCATTTATTACTTTAAATAAATTGAATTCCTGCTCCATTAATAGGAGTTATCCCAAATTTCCAAGTACTGATGTCAGCCTTCTTTATGGCATGCTGTAAATACTACATTTTGCTGTAAGTGAAATATTCTATTTAGTATCACATCAAGGAGATGTATCATAGAATGCTTGCGTACAGGCTCACTGGCTGGCCATAAAAGCAGATTGCATTTCCATTAAAGTTGGAAAAATCCATCTGACTGCAATGCAAATGTGGCTGAATATCAGAAATATTTAGCTAATTATAATTAGCTAAATATTCTCTGATTATTTTACACCAATTAATGGGTAAGATGCCCCCTTTTTACAAGGTAGCTGTGACCAATTATAATTAGAGATGTGCAGGTTTAGTTTTACCCGGATTTACTCGGATCGCAAAGCGGGATCTTATTGGCTATACACGGTCACCAGTTTTGGATATCCAATAAGATACCGCTTTGAGAACCGAGTAAATCCGGATAAAACCGAACCCGCACATCTCTAATTGGAATCTGTTGCTAGCGCGCTACTGGACCCGCAGCAATAACACAACCAGTGCTGATTCCATTAAAATAGTAATGAAATAAATAATAATGAAAAAGAAAGGTAAGCACGAGATTATGACTTCGGTAGTGGGTCTGCTATAATGAGCCAAGAGGCAGATTTATTAAGGCCCATAAAGTGGCTGGTGATAACAAACCAGCCAGTCACCTCCTAGCTGTCAAGTTGCAGGCTGGATTTGAAAAATGACACTTTGCGATCGAATTGCTGGTGCGTTATCACGAGACGATTTATCACTTCACCGTGCTTAATAAATCTGCCCCCTAGTACCAAAATACAATATCTTTTATAATAAGGAATCCTTGGATACCCGAGTAAACCTAAGCTTACTCAGATGGCCCAGCGGAATTCCACCATCGCAGTCAGGAAATCTTCTTCTGAAGTAACATACCTTGCACATGGGCCGATCGGAAACCATCGGGTTTACATACAACTCTGTATCAGGCCCGTAGCTTAAATTACAAAAGAACAGAAAAAACCTGTACTAAGTGAACAATTAAAGCTTGTGCTACTGTGGCAGTCTGACAGTTGTCTGTCTGTTGGCTGCTACTCACAGTTTTATTGGCTACTATGTCGTGTTGATAGATTTCTTGTATGCCATTACATGTATTTGGCAATGGAATGCCAGCATTTGGTTTCTAATTTTAAAGGAAAAAATAAACATTATGGTAATGTCAAAATACATTTTTCCACTAGCTTAACTAGGCCCTTATTCTGATCGGTGCGGATATTCCTGCATTCTTACGGAGCGGTCCGCACGCCACGGTGTTTTGCCGCATGCGGCCATCGTCCGTAGAAACGCCCACGTGTCCTCCGCATTCGGACGGACTCACTCTTTAAGAACAGGGCGTGTTTACGGACGACATACAAACCATGCGTGTGCGGGAGAAACACTCCGATTCTGCACGGTATTACAGAGTATTACAGAGTATGCTCGGAAATACCGCATCCGACCGGGAGCCAAGCGGTGCTACCGCCCGTAAGCGGAGTATTTACGCCAAACAACCCACTATTAAGTATCTTCTGCAATACATCACATGACCCACTTATTCAATTACCTATCCTCATAAAAAACTGCTTATTTGGAATTGGAATCAATTAGATGCCAATATATCCTTACAAGCATGCCTAACACATGCATTGCACACATTAACCCTTACAGCAATTTAAGTGCAATGGTTTGTATTAGACCCTGTGTAAAAGATTATAAACAATCTACACATATACTGTTTAATGTGCAAAGAAAACCAACAACTGTGAACTTGCATAAACAATTTATTTGAAAACACAATTAACATATAACTAAAAAAATATCAAATAATAAATTAAATCAGGAGATCTCTGAGGTCCTGCAGGTCGGCTAGCAGTAGCCTCAAATGGTGCTCCGCCCGCAGGAGGGCCCCACGCACCCCCTCATCTGCCGGTGTGGTGTCATCTGTGGGCATGTCAAAGGGGCAAAAATTAGTCATGTTATTCATGCATACATTTCACATACTGCGACATAAATTGCACAAATGCTAGGTGACATGTGTGTGTATATATATATATATATATATATCTATGTAGAGAGATAGAGACACACATAGATAAATAGATATGACACATACATATATACATACATGCAAACTTATTTACTACATACTGTCTTTTTTTGCCTCTACCCTTTACTCTGCAGAAGACATAACAGTCATAGTGTTTCTTCTCAGTCACAACCCACCCATGACTAACCAATGACAAGCATGTCATGGCCTCCGTCAATAAGAACTTGTCACAATCTGCTCAGTCTAAGTTCAGTGATGGTTCGTGGCATGGGAGTTATGCAAATGTCAGGAATGCACAGTACACATCCTCAAAATCATAATTCTGTCTAAACCAACCTACAATTCTGTGAGGGCAAAAAAACAATCTGAACTACAGGGGGTGTTTAGGTAGAGGAGGCTCCTGGGACACTGGCAACTTCTGACTCCATTCCAAGGTAGGCCGGGCCATACTCCATTTATAGCATACATCCTAGAGTTTATAAATAACATTCACCAACAATATAGATTCCACTATTTGATGGGTCATAATCTACGATTGCAGCAGGTGAATTTAATCCACAAATGATCCACTCATCCCTTTACTCCAGGATCCTGTTTAACTACAACGGTTATGTGGCAGTCAAAATGGAGCTCCAACCCATCCCACAAACCTGTGTAATTGAGAGGTGTCCTGGATGAAAGGGATGCCTTGGACACCCCATCTAACCCGTACCTGTATCTGTAGCTACCCACTTTGGGGTCTATATGAATAGTATTGGAACAAAATTTTAAATCACCAGTGCTACATAACAAATACCAGTACAACTACTTCATGAATGATGCATTATGTAAACATACCGATCTGCTGGGACTCCGGGGCTTGGCACGCCTCCTCCCCCTCGGAATCGGAATCCTCTGGGGCAACCGTGGCCTCCTCAGCCCCCTCCTCCGCCAGCTCCTCTGCCACCATGACCACGTCCACCTCCTCCGCCACAAGCACCTCCTCCTCCACCTCCTCCTCCTCCTCCTCCACCTCCTCCTCCTCCACCTCCACCACCACCACCTCCTCCTCCTCCTCCGCCACCAACACCTCCTCCTCTGCCACCAACTCCTCTTCCACCTCCTCCACCACCACCTCCTCAGGCACCTCCTCCTCCTCCACCACCTCCTCCACCATCTCCTCCACCATCTCCTCCAACATTTCCTCCTCCTCCACTTCCTCCTCCACCCTTGCCGCCACCTCCTCCTCAGGGTCTTGGGCCTCCTCCTGGGCCAGGGCTGCCTCGGCCTCTTCACGGGCCTGTCGGGCTCGGGCTCGTGCTGTGTGGTAGAAAAAAAAATCATGGTCAATGTCGGGTCATTGGGGCACATGTATTAATCCATAACAAGACATACATGGAAGGGTGATAATGATGGCAAACGATGCAGGCAAGTAGCTCCTTACTGTTAATGGACTCAAAAATGTGACATTTAAATTATTATGTGATTGTTAGTAATTTGTTCAAACATTACAACCCTGGCATTTATCAATGTGTAACACATATTAGATCTGGCACATTGTATGCATCAGAATCCTCAATGCTATGTCATTACATATAAAAGCCACATGACTGCATGTTAACCAGGAAGAAGCACACATAACAGTCTATGGACTTTTAAACCCATGGACACCCACTTATCATGAGACACATTTTATTGTTTATATATGCTATGTTGTAAGTGCGAAATTTCATAGCTAAAATACTCACAATCAGCAATTTCGCCCCTGATTTGCTCTAGCAGCTGGGGCTGGCGCCTGCGGAGGTCCGACCACCGCCTCTCGAGCTGCCCGATGGACCTCCGCACCCGAGTGCGGGCGTAAATACGGCGCCCTGCCGCAGCATAGGCCCTCCGCTTATGGCGGTTACTGATAACGGGCCCCGCACGGCCCAGCCTTGTCTCCATGACGGAGACCAGAACCCTCAGCTCCGCAGGTGAAAAGGGGTCTGCCCTTCGTGTCTCCGCCATGTTAACAATGGCATCTATCAACCAATCAGGTGGTGGCATTGGTTTATCACAGTTATTTGTGTTAATAACTTTATTGTTCATCTTTACATGAACAGCGTCTCTGCGCCAACACAAATGGTGACAAATTCGCATGCCTTCAAAACAGTAGTGCTGATGTATGGCAATGAACAAATCTGATATATATAAAACACAGTGTGTATGCACTTAGCAAATCCAATGACGCCTCGCTCCGCCAAGCAACGCGTGCTATAGCTTAGCAACGCATAGCTGTAGTTAGCATTACTTACTCTATGCATCTATGTGTATGCGTACATTTATGTTTAAAAGACACATACACATACTTGCAGGTATCCTGAGACCAGCATTATACACCAGCCCTGCCTGCCTGCCTGCCTGCCTGCCTGCCTGCCTGTCTGCCTGGCTGCCTGCTCCTTGAAATGTTGAAACATGTTAAGAAATTCAAATATCATATATATAGATATATATATATATATATATATATATATATATATATATATATATCTGCAAACAAATCATACATCAACACAGGAAAAAATCCCCAACACATTAGAGAATAAATCAATGTACTCACCAGTCATCAGGGATAGTATCAACTACAATAATGAAGATATAACAAACACATAAGATCCCTTGTACAAGGTATAATAATGAGCACCTATATTGAACTTCCCCCAAAACTAAGCACATATGATAAATATCTACTATTTCTTTGCCATTAGGAGGGCATGCTGGCTAATTTTCGTTTAGTAACACTGACAACTAACACACTGTACTTATTTGAAGGGGGGATTTTTACTAAAATTGTTGTGTTCTGTCAACTAGATAAAATGTACCTGAAGTATCTTTGCGCCACAGAGTCCCGCAGCTGGTATCCCCTCCGGCATTCAGGGGCGCGGGATGGGCGCATGGGCGGATCTTGCGGCTCAGATGGTACCTCCCACTCATCAAAGGGTATCTCACGCCGCACAGCAATGTTATGAAAACATACACACAGGCCCTCGATCCTCGACACCATTTCAGGCGCATACTGTAAGTCACCACCAGTGCGGTGGAGCACTCTAAATCGTCCCTTTAAAAGGCCAATTGAGCGCTCCACCACTTGCCTGGTGGCAACATGCGCCCGATTGAATGCCTCCTGTGGGCCCGCTGCTGGGGAGCTGTACGGCGTAAGTAGCCAGGGCGTACATGGGTAACCGGAGTCACCCAGAACCCACGCATCACGGCCTTCCAGCTCTTGTAGTCTTTGCCAAATCCCGGTTTGTCGGATAACATGAGAGTCATGGGCACTTCCGGGAAACTTCGAGTTGAAGGAGAGAATTTCCATGGATGGGCCACATACCACCATCACGTTCAGTGAGTGGAACAATTTGCGGTTCCTATATATCTTCTCACTTCGAGATGGAGGCACAAATGGTACATGGGTGCCATCCACAGCCCCTATCACATTAGGGAAGCCAGCAATTTGATGGAAGGCCTGCTGGCTTCTGCGCAGGGTCTCGGTGGCAAATGTCATGGCCATGAAGTGCCCCTTGCGCCTAAACATGGCCGACGTCACACGCCTCAGGATTCGGCAGAAGGCCGGCTGAGATATTCCAGCAAGTACTGCCACTACTTGTTGGAATGATCCTGAGGCGCAGAAATGCAACACCGCCAGCAGCTGTGTGTGAGGCGGAATTGCTGTCGTGATCCCGTGTAGAGGTTCCAGATCGCTCTCAATTAACGTGAGCAGATCCAGAATTACATGTGGCGGTAACCGGTACCTAGTAAGTACCTCATCATCGGGCATAGCAAACAGAGTCACCCGTGTGCGATAGATTCTAGCACGTCCTGGCCTCCTTGGGCGACGAGTGGGGAGAGCCGCAAGTGCCCTTAGCCTCCTCTCCATGTAGCGCATCATTGCTTCAGCAACCTATAAAGAAATGAACATAAATACTGATGCACCTATGCACATAATGGCCATATCCGACTACAACTAGATTTGTAGGCTTCAATACGTACAATAGATGGCCGCCCCGTGAAATCCCGCAGATCCATTTGACTCTATAATGCTGTAACAATAATATGAACTCAATACACACCGTCCTAAACACACAGATAAAGGTGTCAGCATTTTTTGCCGACATCATGTACTATGAGACATTTCATCTATTGCTGGGACATGTTGTCCTGCAATAGATGAACCCACACAGGTTTAAGACCTGTGAGTGAAATAGTGAACATGTGACATGTTGCAATAATGCTACACGCACTTTGCTGGCCCAACAATCTGTAGGCAGTGAGGCAATGGTGCATACATTCATACACTTACATTGTTAATGGATATCATATCTACAAGGAGCATGGAAGAGCTTACCTTAGACCCTGACAAGTCCAGATCTGGAGACAAATGATTCTAGCAGCAAGTCACTATTTATAGGCCTCTCACATGTGTGGTCTATAACAGTAGAGATGAGTATTGCATGACTTGTGGCCTGGATTATCTAAGGGATTGGGCTACTTTTAGCTTGCAATCAAACTCCACAATACCACAGTAGTCATGAATCAAATGTCATGTCATGCTAGCAAATAGCATGTGTATTGTGCAATAGTCACAGGTGTATCAGAAGATTCTATGCAATGTTAGCATTGGTGACCAGTATTTCATGTCGAACTTTCGCCAGGTTTTACACAATGGAATTTCCGCCACCGTATGCGGCGCGAAAAAACAGCGACGTACGCTCACGCACGGAACGCAGCTGCCGCTGATGTCCGCCAAACAGGATACACAAACAGTATATAAAGGTGTATTAGAAGGTGACAATGTTGTTGCTAACATGTCTGGATCACAACCAGAGGTGGACCCAGAGCTGCAGCAACTATTTGCCCAGATGGACTCCAGCACCACCTATGTGCCACTGCACATGCAGCCAGTGGGTAATGAGGAGGCTGCTGGCCCTTCTACAGCAGGGCAACCTGCACCTGACCATTCTACAGCAGGGCAACCTACACCTGGCCCTTCTGCAGCAGGCCAACCTGCAGCTGGCTCATATGCACCATCAGCAGAATTGTTTGGAACACAACCGGGGACGTCACAAGGTAGTACCATGGCCAGCACTTCAAGTGCAGCGACACGTGACAGGGGGCGTGGCCATGGACGTGGCAAGGGGAGAGCCAGGGCAACAGAGGAACCACCAAAAAAAAATAAGGCATATGAAGCACAGGAGCTTGCCATCCTGGTTCCCCGAGCACGTGATTGGATTGAGTGTCCATCGGAGAAGCTGACACACACACGCAGATGGAAGATTTGGGAACAGATAACGGCAGAGATTAATGAAGTAGCGCCACAAGTTCGTGAGACGGACCATGTGAAGAAGAGGCAAGTTGTTTGGTGATACATGTGCCCAGTAATAGACAAGTAATGATTGAATTGATGCTTAGATGGATTTTGCAAATGGCCCGTGAGGTTGTTACGATACACAGACATTATTGCCATGTTATTTCGTTGAGAGTTAGAGTAGGGTGATTGTGAATGTGTATTGTAACGGTTGATATCATAGTTGCATGTAATATTATATTTTGGACATTAATCACATGTCGTAATATGTAGCACAGAGCAATGGCTGCAACAGCTAACATCTGGAGTGACATGTATTAATATGTCAACTTACATTGCAGGTGGCAGGACTTCAAAACCAACCTGAAGAGGAAGATGACCAAGCGGTGGGAACACAGCCAGACATCTGGGGCCGGGCCCATGCCATCAGGGCTAGAGCTCACCCCCCTGGAGTTGATGGCCGAGAGCTGTATATCAGTTGAGGAGATCAGGGGGGTGAGCACGATGGATAGCGAGGCCCCAGCTGAAGTGTTTGTGTCTTTTATTGAAGGTAAATATTGGTCATGCCTTAAACTTGTGCAAGTAATTATCTTAGAATGTGTCCTAATTGTGTTTATCTTTTTCCACAGACACCCCACCGCTTGGTGACGACTCTGCTCAGGAGGTGGAGGAGTCCGTGCCACCTGGCCCCAGGGGTAGGCCTGTGCAGCAGCAGCCATCGGCCCAAGCCGATTTGGCAGCCTTGGCCAACATGCTTGGGGACATCAACCAGCAGGGAGACTTGGCATCAGAACGGATGCGTAGGACCGAGGAGATCCTGGCGAGCTTGGTCAGCACCCAGCAGGCCATCGCTGCGAGCATGCAGGCCATGGCTGAGTCACATCAGGCCATGGCTGCAAGTGCTCAGGTGCTGGCCGAGCAAGCCACCCGCCAAAATGATCTCCTCCTCCACCATAATGAGCTTATGGTGGAGCTGGTTACCAGCAACAGGGTCCTAATGTCATCCGTTTCTGGTGCATTACCACCGGCAACACTCCCTGCTGGCAGGAGGGGTAGACCAGCCAACCCCATAACATCATCTGCTCCACCTGCCCCAGCATCTGGCCGTGCCAGAAGAGCTGCTGCACAGGCCAAGGAGCCTACCAAGGCCAAACGTGGTCGCAAATGAACTTGTGGCTGCATTAATCTCCACCGTTATGTGGTCCCAAATCTTCCATTGTGCTGTGTGTGTCAGCTTCTTGTGTCCAATCACGTGCTGAGGGTAACCAGATGAGCCCTTGCTTCATATGTCCTTTTTGGTGCCCCTGTTGTCCTCTTTTGCCTGCCATTACTGTCAGCTGTACTTGAAGTGATGGCCATGGTACTATCTTGTGAAGTCCCCGGTTGTGTTCCAAATGATTCTGCTGATGGTGCATATGAGGCAGCTGCAGGTTGGCCTGCTGCAGAAGGGCCAGGTGTAGGTTGCCCTGCTGTAGAATGGTCAGGTGCAGGTTGGCCTGCTGTAAAAGGGCCAGCAGCCTCCTCATTTCCCACTGGCTGCATGTGCAGTGGCACATAGGAGGTGCTGGAGTCCATCTGTGTGCAATTATATTTGTTTTGTATTATTATTTATTTTGTTACATTCCTGCCATGTTGTTTATTTTTTTGATTTTTTATTTTTTGCTCATTGCATCACAGTGGCATTGACTGTGACATGTATAGAAATAAATTTGTTTACTTTACCAAAAATGTGTGGTTTCATGAGTACATGTCGAATACACATGTGTATTGATAGTATTAATATTCAGTCATGTCCATTGTTAGCAGTTTTAAATTGTCTGACAAGTACAGCATATGTGGGGGATTAGTAAGGTTTCCTTGAAGCAGCAATGGTTTCAATTAAAGCACTGACAAGCGGCCTATTAGTGAGTAATGAGTAAAGGAGTCTATTCTATTGGGTTCAGGTGTTAATGCTTGTAGTCATTAGGCGGTACGTTCGCCTACCGCATGAACGAGTGGTGTCCGCAAAGCAATAGTACACTTGTGGACACCGCACATTTCTGCCCTTTTTCATCGCGTGCATTCGGAGTGCTATCCGAATGTACGCCCCCCAACATAAGTGTACTCCCCCGTGTCCGCCCATGTTTCCGCCCCGTTTTGCCCACTTTGAAACTACGCCCATGTGTCATTCCGCATGACGCCCATAATACGCCCATATTTCCCGACTGATTGCGGGGAGCAGTTTTGGACGGGATTTGGCCGAACTGGTACGGAGTCAAGGCGTGGCACATGCGCGTTGCGTTCTCCACGCAGGCGCAGACGCCGTAAAGACGCGATCCGAAAGTATGCGGTAAAGTACGCGTCAATCAGAATAAGGGCCCTAGTGAGAATGGGGCGCTGCTGAGATAAACAGACCACGGCTATTGCATGTAATTTGAAAATATATATGTATTTTTATATAAAAAGGATATTTATCCACATATATAGACACATAAACACAATTAGACATACGTATGGCCATACAAACACAAACAGAAACGCTCCCCCTTAATGAATGCAATATTAAAAATATTTTCAACAGTCCATCTCCCTTTCTTTTAATTGGAGTGACTTTAATGGTAGTCTTGCTTTCCCAAGTGGTCAGTCCTTTTGATCAAACTAGTCCTGGTGGCGCCTGTACCTGCTTTTCAGATTTGATCACAAGTATGTTCCACTCCCATACTAGGCATCAGCCCTGTTTACCTTAGTGGGTGATTGAGCAGCTTCAAGTGCAGGTTTCGGTACTTGTTTCCAAGCACGGCGCCCACGATTTTAATCTTATGCCATCGTTTTGATCGCATCGCATCGCATGCGACCCGATCGCATGCAATGCGATCAGACCCGATTTTTGAATTGTACAGGCACCCTGATGGGTGATTACTATGTAAAATGCACCCCTATCGTTAACACCACCCCCACTATGAACGCCAACCCGAAATGTGGCGAGTGGCTGCGGTACGCGTCCTCCGACCTTTTCATACCCGCACTATCCACGTCGGCATGGAGTTGATTTTATATAGTGTGGCGAGCGCAGTGAGCCGCCGAGCCCGTAGCGTGGGCGCGGATTACTACACATGTATTCCGCGCCCCCTCGTGGGGCGCGCTGCGCTCGCCATGCTTCGGGAATGGTGGTTCGCTGCGCTCGCCACACTATATAAGTTCGACTGTACGCCGACGTGAATAGTGGGGGGTATGAAAAGGTCAGAGGATGCGTACCGCCGCCCCGCGCGCTCGCCGCGCGCGCCACGCTTCGGGTTGGCGTTGATAGTGGGGGTGACGTTAAGAATGGGGGTGCATTTAACATAGTAATCACCCATTAGGTTGCCTGTACAATTAAAAATCACATCGTATTATAATGGCATGCGATGCGACGCAATATTAAAATTGTACAGTTTGTCTCTTAGGACCCGAAAATCGGGTCCCATCGCATGCCATCACATACTTTAATGTGATGGCATACGATGGGCGTCGTGCTAGGAAACAAGTACCCAGGTTTCTGTCTGATCACCAGTCTACTACCTCATAGCAGCTCTCCAGGGGCCCAAATAATGTGTTTCTCTGCCTTCGTATATATAAGCGGCTTCCTCAGAGGTCTGAGTACTAATCCCAAAATACCGCAATTGGATACTCCAATCCCGGGATTGAAATCCCGGCAGTTTGGGGGGCAAATCCCGGGATCCCGTGATCCAGATTCTGTGGTTGACCACCCTACTAGCAAGTCTAACTTTAGCTGCCATGGCCATCACCATGGCTCTCACTGCACATGTTTGCGTGGGTTTAATCTGGGTACTCCGGTTTCCTCCTACAATCCAAAAATATACTGGAAAGTCAATTGGCTTCCAACAAAAATTAACCCCAGAATGTCTGTGTGTGCCTGTACATGTGGTAGGGAATATAGATTGTAAGCTCCACTGGGGGGCAGGGGCTGATGTGAATGTTCAACTATAAAGCTCTGCGGAATATGTGTGCGCTATATAACAAACTGTTAATAAATAAATAAATGACCGAAAACACACTGGAATAGGGGTTAATAGATCCACAGTAAAGTGTTGCTTAGACGAATAACATATGTCTACTGATGAGATGTACTAAACACAGCCTGTGACATGGCAGTTAGCTGATTGGTTGGTGATTCTTTACTCTTCATTTGATCACTTTTCACGCTTAGTACATCTGGTCCTAGACCTGTAACCGGCATAAGAGTGCTTAGGTAAAACATAATAGTTGCTAAAGGGCTGCATCATTTGAAAGAAGGGACTCTGTGTACAGCAGGTGCCATTATGGGAGAGGGAAAGTGATAGGACACATTGTACACTTCCCTTTATATACAATTATAAATGTATTTTTTTTGATCACACAGGATCACCAGACAGCTGTACTAAAGTGCTGCAAAGAGTGATCCTCTGTCAAATGCAGGTGCCCTCATGTATGGAGGTGCCATTATGCAGAGCCAGAATAGCAATGGGGCAGATGGATAGCAGCTCCAGGCCTTCACGTAGAAATAATACTTTAACCATGCGGGCAACAGCTGGACAAATATTTAAAGCATTAACATTGCATTTCTATTTTCCACACAAAATGATTAATATATTGTACTTTTCTGTATTTAGGTACACTGGGGCTTATAGTGTATGGGTTCTACATGCCCATATGTCATTGGCCTCTCCTCCTCCATGTATCATAATAGGCCCTGGAACATTTACACTCCAGGGCCCATGAGGCCCTCAATCTGCTCCTGCCATAATTAGAGTCACTCATATGCATTGAAAACATACGTTTTCCATAGTGCAGGATAATATACCCCTCAGATGACAGATGATCACCAGATATTATCTACTGCATTCTCCTCATTCAATTGTAGATTGCCCTGAGATAATGGAGGCCAAGGTAGGATCAATTTTTTCTTGTTCCTTCCTTTCTTTAATGCAGATATTTTTTTCAGTCTTTTATATTATATTTAAAAATTTATTTTGTTTGGTAACTCTGGGGGTTATTCTGGTTGGTGCGGCCAAACGTACGTACGTTCCATATTAACGTACACTCTCTGTACGCGGCCGTTGAGGTTAAGTCCACCCACAAATCAGCCGCATACGTACGGGCAGAAACAACGTCGAAGGGGAGTGGCGTACAATTGAGCGTACGCCAACGTACACGGACGGATCAGCCCTTAGACTCCGACAACTGGCGTACAACAGAGCGTACGCCACCGTTTACGGACGTCTCTCGTCCGTCTTCCCACCGACTTCTTGCGGCTATCTGAGCGTACGCCACCGTGCACGGATGGGTCTCTATTGTTTTCAATGGAAAACTCAGCGTATGTCACCGCTCATGAGAGTGAGCGTACGTCCGTGCACGCTGGCATACCCTTCACATATATGGACCTGCAAATCTAGCCTTTCAACTATGATTAAGGCAATTAAATGAATTATTCTAATTGTTATTCAATTATTGTTTTCTATTCCCTTATTTGTCTACCTTAATGAACACCCTAATAAAAATACATTTTAACCCTCCTTACATGTATATTTATTATGTTCTAATGTTGCATTTTAATCACTATCTATGTGTCCCCACATTGCTGTTACTTTTAGATCAACTTATGTTGATGTTACAGTGAAAACTTTGACACATGTCGACTTGTGTAGATTGAGTGTCCTACTGTGTAAAGTCTATGAAAGCACGTAGTGAATGTGTATAACTGTTTAACAAATACCTACCTTAGCATATATAAGCAGGTCTTAAAAAGATTCTTACCTTAAATTAAACAAACATTTAAATGGCGAGAAGTATAGAAAGATAAGCTTCCAAGGTGTTTCAGTGCTGTGTGTGGCTTGCAGGTAGTGAAATAATGGTTTGGACTTAATAGACTGCAGCATTGCTTATTACATTCAGGTGTATGTGTTTGAGTAGTAATCAGCGTAAATTAGCAAACCCAGGCGTCCGCTGTCATGCGGTATCTGTAGGGGTGGTCTGAGGTGGCGGTTGGCGGCCGCCTGTTTTGTGTCCGAAATGAACGGTGCTTTAGCCGATCGAGCGGTAGTAGCACCGTTCATTTTTGGTGCACACCCCCGTGTACGCCCATGTTTACGCCCATTTTCCCTCATTATTTCGGCCGCTCCCCTCAACACGCCCCTATGCCGCCCCCAATGACCGTACTCTCGCGTACAGGTTTTTTCGCACGGAGAGACCCGTCCGTAAGCGTTGTGGAGTGTTCGCGCCTGCGCATTGGAGATGGTACGCATGCGCAGATCATTAAAAACCCCGGAACGTACGCGTACGGCCCAGCCGCACCAACCAGAATAAGGCCCACTATTTCTTATTTCCTTAACATTTGCGACCAGGAAATGCCATATAGGAGGTGCAGGGTTTTTATTTTGGAAATTGCATTATCAATACCCTATCCTTTCCGGCTGCACAGTGCTGCTATTCACGTAATTGTTCTGCTAGGGGATGGTTACGATTAATTGATTCACTAGACCTCCCGTTCTATTGGAAAATGCTTAAAACCAGACAGCTGATTTACTCTCTTGGGAGTCCCAAAGAATGAATCGACATTCAGAAGTCTGGATATTCCAGAAGGATGCTTTATTTAAAAAAATATTGTGTATTTTTAAGGAGCTGGTACTTGGCATACTGTATGTTGAGTAACAATATAACTTTCCCACAAAAAAAAAAAAGCCACTTGTTTTTTCTTTGTTTAAGGTCATGTCCTGCCAATCCATTTGTTATATATTATGCAATTTCCCTTTGAAAAGAGTAAGCGAGGGATAATCAGGAAGCATCCATGATTGCAAAATTGTTTTCCGAGCTGCTTCTTACATCCCTTAGTGACAGTTGGTGACCTTGCTTAGAGTGATCCGAAAAATCGCCCACTCCATGGTAAAAGGCAAGTAGTTTACTAAATAGTCCATTGCATAATTCCCAACCTGTAACCAAAAATCTCAGAAGAATGGGCTTGAACCAGAAGCAATGAATCAGGTCTGTACCTGACATACAACATCTTTGTAGTTTATAGACATTCACTATTTATTTTATCATTTATTAGCAGTTTCTTTTATAGCGCACATAGATTCCGCAGCTCATTACAGAGAATATTCACATCAGTCCCTGCTCCAGTGGAGCTTACAATCTATATTCCCTACCACATGTACATGCACACACACTAAAGAGTTTGCAGTGCCTGTGCATTTCCAGGGCTCGCTGACAAGTAACTCTCCAGCAATTACAGTATGTGTCATATATATATATAGGTTTGCTCTAACTGGGGAAATTCTGGATACATGTTTAGACCTGAGAGTTACTTTTGATACGCGTGCACGCACATGAAAAGATGTGGGAGGCTCCCCCTGGCCTGCAAATGGATGTTTATTTACGCAAATGGATGTTTATGTAAAACATCAATTCGCATGATGGGTGAATGAACCCAGCGTGTGAAGGGGGGGCGGACATACCACCATTCGCATGGCGCATTCTGCTTGACTCGCAAGGTTGCGAATTCACATCTGAGCAAGTCAACCAGTATAACCCCCAGTGTGTAAAGTCAATAACATTTGACTAGCGCCACTGCCAATATAGTTATAAGTAAATCGACGATGCCTCTAGTCATTTAGTGTGTATGGGACTTAACAGTGAGTACAGCTATACCATCACTCGTTCAATAAACAACACTGTCTGGTTAACCCCTTACCGACGCAGCCTGTTTTTGCCTTCCTGACAGAGCCCTTTTTTTCAAATCTGACATGTATCACTTCATGTGGGGATAACTTTTTATTGCTTTTACTTATCCCAGTGATTTTGAGATTGTTTTCTCGTGACACATTGGGGCAGATGTATTAAGCCTTAACAAGAGATAAATGCAAGGGTGATAAGGAGAGATAAACATCCAGCCAATCAGCTCCTTACTGACATTTTTCAAACACAGGCTGTAACATGGCAGTTAGCAGGTAATTGGCTGGACGTTTATCTCTCCTTATCACCCTTGGATTTATCTCTTGTTAAGGTTTAATACATCTGCCCCATTGTACTTTAAGTTAGTGGTAAATTTTGGTCGATACAGTTTTTTTTTTTTTGTTGAAAAATACCAAAATGTCGTAAAAAAATTGAACATTTTGCAATTTGCAAAATGTTAAATTTTCTGCTTGTGAGACAAATAATCATACCACTCAAAATAGTTAATAACTAACATAGACCATATGTATACTTTATTATTACATCATTATTTCAACCTCCTTTAATTTTTTGGGACACTAGGGGGCAGCAGAGTCAAAATTTTACACATAACACAGTAAACGCTGCTTTTGGCTGTTCACGTTTGAACAGCCAATCGCAGCGATCGCCGATGGCGGGGGGCATCGCTGCCCCCCCTGGGCAATGAGGGAAGATGTCTGTTGTCAGGGACAGCAGACATCGTCCCTCTGTCACCGCGTCTATAGACGCGGTGACAGTTTAAAAACATGACGTACATTTATGCCATGTGTCGGGAAGTACATCCCGACCATGACGTAAATGTACGTCAAATGTCGGGAAGGGGTTAAGTCCACTGGAGTTGTGCTGTACATGATCAACTCCGCTTTTGAAAACCTTGCAAGTCCAAACTATATTGTCTGCAAGTAGCGCTATACACACACCTTCTGACAAGCATTTACTCCGCTTTTCTTTGTGACAATTTCAGAGTTGCCTGCAGTGTCCAAGGGCATAAGTGCTCGGTAAAATATATAATGGCGTTCTGGGGGTGCGCTCATTAAGTACACTGGGCTGCAGGGAGGCTTTGAGAAAACGATTTAAGCCCTCTGTGAAAAACAAAGACAAAGTACAAAGTTTTGGCTCCACTTTTAACAGGTTTTTTTTTTTTTCAACTTCCAAAAGTACGAACCCTTATTGCAGAAGTTATTCATATGCTGAGACAATGGGCCTTATTTTGGTTCATTCTTTCTGACAAAATCCTTCTTAGATGGACAAATCCATGTGCACTGCAGGGGGGCAGATGTAACATGTGCAGAGAGAATTAGATTTGGGTGAGTAATTTTGTTTCTGTGCAGGGAAAATACTGGCTGCTTTATTTTTACACTGCAATATAGATCTCACTTTGAAGTAAAACCCCACCCAAATCTAATTCTCTCTGCACATGTTACATCTGCCCCACCTGCAGTGCACATGGTTTTGCCCATCTAAGAAGGATTTTGGCAGAAAGAATGAACCAAAATAAGGCCCAATGTTCTTGTGTTCTGAATGTATCTTGTTGTCTCTTGTAGAGGAAGCATGTGGAAACAATTTACAACACTAATACAGGTTGAGTATCCCGTATCCAAAATGCTCGGGACCAGTAGAATTTTGGATAACGGATTATTCCGTATTTCGGAATATTTTAATATTTCAATGATGTATTTTGAAGTATCTTGCATGTATGCTGTATAAACACATAAAATACACACAAATATATTTTATTACCACATAAAATACACACAAATATATTTTATTTGTTTAAAAAACAAGGTTTCAAAACATGAAACAAAATTTGTGTACTATCTCAGATATTGAATTTGAATGCCAAGCAATCATTGTCTTGCACATATATAGTGCCAGTTACATATCATGTCCCCAGTAGTGCTGTTACAAATGTCCCCAGTGAGTTTTTAGCAAAAAAAAAAAATTCACTTTCTGGAATGTCTGGTTTTCGGAATAATTCGGATAACGGATACTCGGATACGGGATACTCAACCTGTACCATTATAAATGACATGTTTTCCTTGGTGTGTCCTGTGTGTAACCTGCTCATGTAAGACCAAATAGATTGATTTTCTCCAATTAAACTGATTTATCCAGCCTTAAATATTGATCAATACTGTATTTATGCCATGCTTTAGCAAAGTAACAAATCATTCCATACTGTAAATCGAGGTGTGAATTCATACATGTTTACCACTTTGTTTAGGTGTTTTTTGAGAATTACAAGTTTTTTTTTTTACATTTTCAATTGGTTTATATCACCAAAGATAATTATCACGTATTTACCAGTTTCTTTGTGAGACGTGTAATTCTGTCTGGCAGAATTTAAGACAGCCTATGGCAGCGTCTCTGAGGTGAAGTGTACTAGTTGTCATCAGTACTTCCTATCACTTTTACTTCTAGTTATACTTAACCTCTTTATTGCCAGTGATGTGTATATATGAGAATTATCTCCGCACTATTACATTGCTTTACGGTATCCCCCTTTTCAGCTGCTCATCTTGGTGTTGCACATTTATCGCAGCAATTTGGAGTCAGCTTTGCCCTTGGGGTTACAGTTAATTCATTCGCCACCCTGCAGTCACCATGGGGGCATCAGTGCAGTGCCGCCAGCCAGCCTGTTGCCATGGAGACCAGAAATTATGCAGTTCTGCACTGAAGCGAGACCAAGGAGGGAACAGCTTTCTAGTGCCTAGTAAAACCTACGAGCTGGTGTCTCTGCTCTCTGTGATACCGCTTATGTGTTATCTGCAGTATCATTAGGCTCTGGCTTGGTAAAGTGAAGCATACAGATGCAGAGTCTTTGTAAGCAGCTTCCTTTATATGCTGCAAAATATGTTATGTCTCTATCATTACTTTATGTGCAAGTTGGAAATACTACATTAATTGTATCAGCTGTATTGAGACTATCAAATTATTTGTGGTTTGAGATCTTGCATATTTGCTAGGCAATATATTGAACATCTATTGTTCTCTAATATTTTATTTGTAATAAGCCTTGCTAACCACAAATTGGAATTAGACCTTTGAAACGAGTCCAGGGCTTATAGTACAGAAATCAGCACTAACCTGGTATTCTCTGTGGGGTAAAACATAAGTCTGTATAGTAGCATTTCATTTTTAAAGGTCAATAAGTAAAAATCACACATGCTGGGGAAATTTACCAAGATGGGATGCTGCCTATAGCAACCAATCAGAGTCCACTTCGTATTTATTTTGTACCTTCTAGAAGATAATGAATTAATCTGATTGGTTGCTATAGACAACATCTTATCTTCAATAGAACTTGCATCTTAGTACATTTACCCTGCTTCACTTTTTTACTTATTATATACAGTAAAAGTCCATTGTCTGTTTGCTCCCAGCATTGGAAATAAGTAATCAGCACAGAATAGTGCTTATGTACCTAATCAGAGGCATAACTCTGGGAGGCAATGGAGTCATCTGCCGCCGGGCTCCTGCTCCCAAGGGGGCACCCCTCCTCCCCTTCAAGTTTGAATCAGTTAATTGAAAGCAGTTGATAACGCTAATGTGGCTGATTGGGTTCAAAGATAATCTTTGCAAGTGTCATACTCTGTATTAGATCCCATGACCTGTCCTAATGGAGACAGACACCTTACTTATTGAGCTACTTGGGGGCACCAACATTTATCTTGCCTCTGGGCAACTCGGATGAACTTACACCACTGTACCTAATACCTATACCACAACCAATGTTCCCTCTAATTTTACGAAGGCTGTGTGCGGCAAAAGATTTTGGCTGTGCAACTTTGGAAGGAAATTTAAATTTTTGTGCGTCACTTATATATAACGTAATAATTAATGACGCTCAGCATTTGTGTTAACTTTACTTCAAAATGATATTAAACATTTAAACATTCAAAACACAGCACACGATGTAGTTAATGGGTGAAACACACATTAATGGAGTCCACAACTGCAAAAAAGGGACCACTGCTGCTTTGTGCGCTCTGTGGTAATGTCTGTGCACACGCCCGTCAAGTTGTGTGCGCGCGCACACGCGCACAGCTTAGAGGGAACACTGACCACAACCTAATATTTAATAGTGTTGCAGCATTTACACAGCCACCTTGCTCATACAGCTATTTGGCTGTTGGAACACTGTATATAATACCCGTTATCCCTTACAGAATTATTACGTGGTCAAGTGGAAAAGAAAGGTTTGGTCAGAACACGGTTGTCCTAAGCTGACCTAGCTAACCTCAGTACGTTCTCTGGCGAAGCAAACTGAATACTGTATGCTGGCCTATTTCAGTGACATTGCTAAAAGCTGAACAACTAAGGTATAAAGGGTCAAAAGTATCTAAGTCGACATCAAATGTTCAACATGCACACAGTCAACACACTTTACCATTCCCAGTTGGATTCTACATGGATTGCATAGTATCCAAAAAGTTTAAAAACTCATGTCCTCCTTTTCATGTGTCTCCCTGTCAGACGCCGCCGCCGTGCAGTCGCTTCCCCGTCCTCCGGGGTGCACGGCGAGCGGTCCTCTGACGATTAGGACGTTGCTCAGCAACGCCCCGAGCGTCGGCAACGTCCCGAGCGTCGGTGACGTCACGCCCGGCGTCCGAGCATCGGGGCGTTGCCTGGCAACCACGTCCTGCTGCCCGGCGTCCTTCCCCGCCGCGTCATCACCTCGCGCGCGCACAGTCTGCTGCACGCACACTTCTCCTATAAATGGAGATTACACAGTCCAGCAAGCCGCTGGTTATAAGATTGCTTAGGCACCCTGGGGTGCCCTTCGTGTTTTCTTCAGCCCATACTGCAGTTCCTTCCCTGCATAATACCCGTGGTTTCTCCAGCTCCTATACCCGGATTTCTTCCCTGCCTGTGGTCGGTGGATTCTGCTACTCAGAGGTTCCCAGCAGATTTCTCCTGGCTTCCGGCTTCCTGCAGTCTCCTTGGAGACATCCCGGTCTTCTGCCTTGGGTCCTGAGTGGTATCGTTACGCACTCCTTATTTCCATTTCTTCCTGCTGTATCGTGGTTTATTATTTTGTGTATTCTTATCAGTGCTAGGTTCAGTAGGCAGGGGTTACCAGGGCTCCCGTCCATTCCTGTGTCCATTTCCCTGCCACCTGTCTCGGCCACCGGGGTCATTTAGTCAGCTCTCCCCTTGTCCACCTCGTTCCTCCAACGGTAGGTTGTGGCCACCACCTAAAACGCTTTGGAGGGCACCGGAGTTGTACAGGCTTAACCCGTGCTTCAAACGTGGCTGCCGTGCGAGAAGATTTAGGGCCTCCGCACCTACCGTGGGACGTACTGGGTGACAACGGAGTTAGGGGCCGAGACAGTTTCCTTCCCACCAGTGCTGATCATCTCCACCTCTGGGTCAGTCACCTGCCCTCACTACTACCCCATGGGCCTCTAGGGCTATTGCCCTCCATTACCCTGTTGATTCCTCTGTGGCCCATGTCGACCGGTGATGATTACCAGCTAGGACCCATTTAGCTTCACAGTTACCGGGTCTCCTAGCACGTCTGAGCCGTCTCGATACCTCCACTTTGGGGTTCCCGGCACCTTGTGCCTAACAGTATAACCAGCCAATAGTGTTGTGGGCCATCCACCTCCGCAGTGAACGGTCCATATTCCCTCACCGCGATTTTTTCATTTTTTTATTGCTTGGTCGTCATGGATCCCAACGCGGCCCAAGCTCTGGCCAATCAGGTTTCGCTCCTGACCAAACAGCTACAGGATTTGTCTATTAAGGTGGACACCAAACTCTCAGCTCAGCCACCAGCAGGTTCTCACCAGGAACCCAAAGTTAATTTCCCTGATAGGTTTTCAGGTCATAGGCCCCATTTCGTAAATTTTAGAGAGAGTTGTAGATTGTTTTTCCAGTTAAAACCACACTCCTCAGGTTCTGAGCAACAGAGAGTGGGTCTTGTGATTTCCCTTCTCCAGGGGGACCCCCAGTCTTGGGCCTTTAGTCTGGCTCCAGACAATCCTGCTCTCCGCTCGGTAGATGCCTTTTTTCAGGCATTAGGAGTCCTTTATGACGATCCTGACAGATCAGCCTCCGCTGAGGCTTATCTTAGAGCCCTGAAACAGGGTCATCTTTCTGCCGAGGAGTACAGCGCCAAGTTCAGACGTTATGCCGCCGACTCTGGGTGGAATGATCCAGCCCTACGGAGTCAGTTTCGCCTAGGCCTGGCGGATAACGTCAAGGATGGCTTGGTACAATATCCCTCTCCTCCTTCTTTGGATAAATTAATCCTTTTAGCCATACGAATCGATCGGAGGATTAGGGAGAGGCGGTGCGAAAAAGAGGCTCAAGCATTACCCAGTTGCGAGCTCCCAGAGGAGGCTCCCCCAGACCTGGGTGAACCCATGCAGCTTGGGGCTACCAGGTTATTTTCTAGGCTCACTCCCAAGGAGAAGGCCCGACGACGTTCCCTGGGGTTATGTATGTACTGTGGATCTAAGGATCATATCCTGAACAAATGTTCCCTGTTACAGGGAAACGGCAGAGCCCAGAAGTAATGGGGAGTATCTTCTCGGGCCTTTCATTGTTTTCCCCATCTGATTCCTTGTTTATCCCAGTTAGTTTCAGTTCCTGGGAGGGTAAGGCGTTAGTGGATTCTGGCGCCGCAGCCAATTTTTTGGATTGTAAAATTGTCTATGATTTGGGTTTACCGCTGCAACTGTTGACGTCCCAGCTCACCGTTTGCGGATTAGACGGTAATACCCTGCTTGGTGGAGCAATCACTCATTTTGTGGAGTTATTAGATTTTCGAGTTGGACTTTCCCATTCGGAGAGCATAAAGTTTTTTGTTTTTCAGTGTCCCATTACACCCATTGTGCTTGGCCTTCCCTGGCTTAAGAGACATAACCCGGTCGCTTTTAGATTAGGGCTGCCCCGCTCTCTCAGGATCTACAACACTTTCCATTGCTCTCTTCTCAAACCTGCTCTTCAGCCGGTGGTCCGCAGGCCAGTGCCCATCTTACGTCAGGGCCAAAAGGAGTATGTGGTTGATTCCATCCTGGATTCCAAGACTTCCAGAGGGAGGGTCTTCTTTTTAGTACATTGGAAAGGTTTTGGACCGGAAGAGAGGTCGTGGGTCGCTGATCTAGATCTCCATGCTCCTTCACTCAAAAGGAGGTTTTTTCAGTCGTTTCCGGACAAGCCCGGTTTCAGAGGTCGGTTGACCTCTCCTCGAGGGGGGGGTACTGTCAGACGCCGCCGCCGTGCAGTCGCTTCCCCGTCCTCCGGGGTGCACGGCGAGCGGTCCTCTGACGATTAGGACGTTGCTCAGCAACGCCCCGAGCGTCGGCAACGTCCCGAGCGTCGGTGACGTCACGCCCGGCGTCCGAGCATCGGGGCGTTGCCTGGCAACCACGTCCTGCTGCCCGGCGTCCTTCCCCGCCGCGTCATCACCTCGCGCGCGCACAGTCTGCTGCACGCACACTTCTCCTATAAATGGAGATTACACAGTCCAGCAAGCCGCTGGTTATAAGATTGCTTAGGCACCCTGGGGTGCCCTTCGTGTTTTCTTCAGCCCATACTGCAGTTCCTTCCCTGCATAATACCCGTGGTTTCTCCAGCTCCTATACCCGGATTTCTTCCCTGCCTGTGGTCGGTGGATTCTGCTACTCAGAGGTTCCCAGCAGATTTCTCCTGGCTTCCGGCTTCCTGCAGTCTCCTTGGAGACATCCCGGTCTTCTGCCTTGGGTCCTGAGTGGTATCGTTACGCACTCCTTATTTCCATTTCTTCCTGCTGTATCGTGGTTTATTATTTTGTGTATTCTTATCAGTGCTAGGTTCAGTAGGCAGGGGTTACCAGGGCTCCCGTCCATTCCTGTGTCCATTTCCCTGCCACCTGTCTCGGCCACCGGGGTCATTTAGTCAGCTCTCCCCTTGTCCACCTCGTTCCTCCAACGGTAGGTTGTGGCCACCACCTAAAACGCTTTGGAGGGCACCGGAGTTGTACAGGCTTAACCCGTGCTTCAAACGTGGCTGCCGTGCGAGAAGATTTAGGGCCTCCGCACCTACCGTGGGACGTACTGGGTGACAACGGAGTTAGGGGCCGAGACAGTTTCCTTCCCACCAGTGCTGATCATCTCCACCTCTGGGTCAGTCACCTGCCCTCACTACTACCCCATGGGCCTCTAGGGCTATTGCCCTCCATTACCCTGTTGATTCCTCTGTGGCCCATGTCGACCGGTGATGATTACCAGCTAGGACCCATTTAGCTTCACAGTTACCGGGTCTCCTAGCACGTCTGAGCCGTCTCGATACCTCCACTTTGGGGTTCCCGGCACCTTGTGCCTAACACTCCCATTGAGAATGTTGGCAAAACCTTAGTGACCGGAAACAAGAAACAAGACGGAAGCGTTGGGACAGGGCTTGCAGTGTTCTGATGTTTACTAAAGCAATCATGAATGACCTTACTAGAGCTAGACAACTAGACACATCCTATGAGCAAAGCAGACGTTTTTCCTAACCCTGCTTTGGGTGTATTAGGTATAGCCCGCCCCACAGTCACTGCTAGTGCTGCTGATTTATTGGATGTATCTGTACAAAATGACATGCCAGCTATGTGAATGATGGTGCTATCTAGGAAATCATTAGGCTTAGAAAAAGACCAATGATTGTGGCTTCGGGGCATACACATGCAGCAATGTGTGCTAAGCATTATTGCTAAGCAATTT
Source organism: Crinia signifera (assembly GCF_055691185.1). Classification (NCBI taxonomy): domain Eukaryota; kingdom Metazoa; phylum Chordata; class Amphibia; order Anura; family Myobatrachidae; genus Crinia; species Crinia signifera. Next base: position 88,718,501 of record NC_139220.1, on the reverse strand, counting down.
AGGGTAGGAGGTTTCCCGGTGTCTAGATCGCCCATAGAGAGCCCATACACATGCAGCAATGTGTGCTAAGTGATTTTACTCAAGCAAGAACAAGGCAAGGTAGTGCTACAGGATGATGTAGATCATGAGCGCTGTCACTCATTCTGTACACAGAGCGATTTGAAGTCACTTGCTAAGCAATTTGACTAGATTTTGACTGCATGTACTGATTTAACTAGCGGGTGATAGCAACGTGCGGGACTGCGCATCGCCATCGCTCAGGCACATACACACAGGACTACCTGTGCTTACTTTCTAATGGGGCCTACACATGGGGAGATGTGTTAGATCGCTCAGAACGCGCACCAAGATTGCTCAGCACACAGCGCTGCATAACGATGTGCCGCTGAACGATCTGTCAGGGTCAGTGTTCTTTGGTGAGAACACTGGCCCTGACACCGGCGATTATAGATTTACCCAGCATGCTGGATATTAATCGCCGCGTGATAGCGATGTGTGGGGCTGCGCATCGCTATCGCTATGGTCCCTACACACGGAGCAATATATTAGCATTTTCTAAGCGATCTAGTAAGATCGCTTAGAAAATGCCCTCAAATCACCCTGTGTGTGGGCCTCTTAAGTAATCCAGTCAGATGGCATACAGAATCGCTCAGTGTGTATCCCCCTTTAGGCTGTGTGCATCAGTATGTGCTGCTGTGCTTCTCTGCACTAGTGTATTGGCACAGTGACGTACTCCTGCTAACTAACTTCAGGGAGAACATGAGCCACATAAATTGTAAATTTCTCCATTGTGAGACGAATAAAGGAATTCTATCTATAACGACAATGGATCCTTGCCATTCTTTATACAAGTTCTGTTTGCAGATAGTGTTTTTTATATGGACGTTTCTGAAAGAGCTTTCCACCTTCAACCTCTCACCCAAATATGTGTCTTAATTCTGTACTGGTTGGATCCCAGTTGTGAATATCCAAGACAAACCAATGTACCTACATTTTCTAACTTGAAAAATACACCTCTTCACACAATGCCGACATATAATATGCTGCTTTCTATTTTAAAGCAATGGCTTCATACCAGCAAAAGAACTAGAAGACCTGAGTTTTAAAAGTCCCTAGAGATGTTGTTACTAATACTCATTTTGGGCGTGTCATATAAGGCTATAGAACCCAATTGATTGGTATCTCTCCATAATTAATGCTTGAATTGACTCATGACCCCAGTGTTGTTAGGTGGTAAATATTTTCTTTACACTCTTGGATTGCATGATGTAAAGATAGGTTCAATAGAGAGAAAACAAATGCTGTCCTGCGTTTCTATCCTACCTGTGTTCTTCAAATAGAGAGATTCCGAGTGCTAGTTTGGCCAGGCTAGTAAGCATGGGATGTAGTCAGCATCCCGCCGCTCAGTATGCCTGACGTCACTATACTATACTAGAACGATTTTTTGGCCGATGCTCGCTCCCGTGGATCTTTTGCGAAATCTTCTGATCTTACGTGCTGCACAAAAGATCAGAAGATTTAACAAAAGATCCATAGGAAGGCACACGGGATCTTAAGAAAAATCTTTCGTAAAGATGTGCACTTGCCTGAAATCTTTTGTCCAGGACAGGCAAAAGATTTGAAGGCTAATTTATGCACACATCTTATGATCGCAGATCTTTCTAGTGTGTGGGCACCTTTACACCAGCATCCCGAATGCTGTCAGAAGACCGCAATGCAACCTCAAAAGGTCCAAGAAGCCAACGCTGGATTGCAGACAGCCGGCATCTCGATTGGTGAGTATGTGGGGTGAGTTAGGGCCAGGCTGGGGATTGGGGGGTTAGGTTTGGGCACTAGTGGGGCAACTTAGGGTAAGGCTTTGGGGAGAGAAAGGTTAGGTTTTGGCATCGGAGACTGGGGGTTAGGTTTAGGCACCAAAAAGGGGGGTTTAGGGGCAGGCGGTGGGGAGGGGGTGGTTAGGTTTAGGCACCAATAAGGGGGGTTAGGTTCAGCAGACAGTGTTGGTTTAGGTTGCAAGAAGGGAAGGTTGGGGAGGGTGTGGGGACAGGGAAGGTTAAGTATACTTACCAGACCCCTGTCGGGATTCCCTCCATTGGGAGGCCAATGTGTCCCATGAGCACAGCCTCCACCAGCAACAAGACAATATCATGACTAAATCATGAACCATTAGGGCCTGGGGTTGAAAATGATCAAAAGCCTCTTATGATAAGAGAAGGCACTGTGACCAGTGTAGTGGCCAGAGCCATGTGGGGATGTATAGCCTTTACTCTTTCAAATACATAAAAATAGAAAAAATTCCATAATTTTGTGAGAAAACTAGAAATACAATGACTATTTTTATGTGAAGCCTGGGGCTGTAGTTCCATCGGCTCCACTGTTAATCTGGCCCCGGTGGCCTAACGCTGACCTCTACTCATGGCTGTGTAATTAGGTTTTTATAAGCCTAGGGAGAATTATCTCAGCTGCATGCCCTAAGGGAGGGGTTAGGTCTCCATGTGATACAGAAAATTTCAAAAATAAAAAACAGAAAGAAAATGGGCCACTTCTGCTAAACGAAAGTAATGTAGATTAAATGAATCAATAATGTGAGCAAATGACATAGGTGGCAGTGTGTGGTAGGATCAGAAAGCCAATTTGAAACTCTCCCTTAGGGTTTCCATCTGAGCTAACTCTCATTAGGTTAATAATGATCACACAGGCATAAGTATAAGCCAGTGTTAGGTCTCCCCTAACAGAGGTCACTGATGGGGGAGCTTCATAATTTGGCCAAGCTTGCATTAAGAATCTGCAATTGAATTATACTACGCAGGAAGGTTAGAAGCACAGCGTAACTTACTTTCCTTTTTTTGTATCTCAAATAGTTTTTCATTTAATTCCAATCTCTTTTTCTTTTTTGTTTACCAAAAGTAAATCATAGAAAAATAAAAGGCAATGTGGTGTATTTATCAGCTTGAGGGCCAATGCTTCAAAAGTGATAAAATGGAGAGTGATAAACAGCCAGCCAATCAGCTTCTACCTGCCATGTCACAGACTGTGTTTGAAAAATGTCAGACAGGAGCTGATTGGCTGGCTGTTTATCACTCCCAATTTTATCACTTTTGAAGCTTAGAGAATCTGGCCCTGAGAGAGATAAAGTACCAACCTATCAGCTTCTGTAATTTTTTGAAACACAACTTTTAAAATATAAGGCATAAGCTGATTGGCTTGTGCTTTATCTTTCACTCTTGTATCTCTCTTATTACCCTTTCTCACCACACCTCAAATTGGGTTGTCGCCGGGTCATCCCAGGTTTAGGTACAGTGTGAAAGCACCAAGCCTTATATCCTAGTTCGACCAACCCAGCAAGATATAAGAAGGGCTAAACCTGGGTCACTCTGTGTATAATGGGCAACCCAAGTTTAATGTGAAAGGTGCCGGACCCGAATCCGATCCGGCAACGCAATGTGAAGGCGGTATTTGTGATAAATGTGAGACTAAAGAACAAGGGGGAGTTATTCGTTATGATTTGCTGATTTTCAAACATACCTATTGTGATTTTTACAAATATGCTGTCCCATTGTGAAAAAGTGAAAGGGCTTGAATGAACAGGGCGGCGGCACATTCTGGACAACAAAGCAGTATCCGGTTCGGGGGGGGGGTGGAAACATGGCTGCCATGCACTTGGCTTCACAGCTAGGCTGCTCAACCAGGGGCTACCGGTGTTGTGTGAGCACTCCGCTGTGTAGTGTTGACATGCTACTAAGTAGAGTTGCAGTTTTGCAAGGATTTTGCTAAATCAGATCCCAGATACGGGTTTACAATGATATAATTACATTTAATTAATTTAGGAAGAAACAAAACAAAACAAAAACACTAAAAATGCAGTGATGATGAGCTTGTGTGCTATGAGTTTTCAGCAGTGTGTGGTGCTTGCATGTTTCATACACCTTCATGTACCAATTAATCAAGTATCTTATTGTGAAAGGTAATTTACTGCAGAGACAACAAAAGTAAACGTACTACTGCTAAGAAATATTTTAATTACTAGTCTCTTATGTTTGTTTGGTTGTTCTTCAAGTGGCCACACAGCTCTAAATCATACTTGCGTACTGTTGAAAACTAGTTTCAGGGAGATTATAGTCGGTAGTAGAAATTTGCACAGAGCCCCATTGAAAGGGTGTCATGCTCCACCCAAAGGGCGTGTCTAGTTCCATATATGGAGAGATTTAGAAAAGAGATTGTGAACGTGGCACCTAGAAGCGTGGGTGTGTACTGCTATATCTGAGAGGTATATTTTAAAATGACTTATATCCAAATGTAGATGAGCCCCAAAGCAGTTAGTAAGAGTTACTATACTTGTGCTGGGAAATGGCGATGATGATTCAATGTATATGTATATATCTCTCATTCCTTTTTTCCCTAAAAATGTAACAGTGTAATGTGGGCTAGGTGACATGGGGGAGATTGCTAGAATAATGAAGGAGAGAGGGAGATTGCTGCTATTTCAGGGAGTCTCCTGCAGAATGCAGGAGGGTAGGCAACTACGCTCTGAATTTGAGCATTGTAGCAGTAGATGGGGTCAGTAGGTTACACGGCACTCCCAACTTTTTCCCAGCCTTCTCAGTTCTGAGATTTTGGCATTTGGACACAGCAGCAAGCAAGCACTTTGCAAGCTGTTGTATTTTCTGGCCCAGTCGTCCTCTGTGCTCCAAGATATTCTCACTTTTCTCCTAGCAAAATAATTAAGAACTTCCTTCAGTGTTAATATTTCCAAAGATGGAGCCAGAAACTCAACGCTTTCTCTAATCACTTGTTTAACCCTGTGCTAATCAGCAGAGTAAGGGGCCCATTTAACAAGGATCGCATATATACAATGCGATCTGGGCAGAATATTACCACAGAGGATCGCATTGTAATACGCAATCCTATCGCGGGGATGTACTGTATGTATTCTTATTACTCAGGGAAAGGGCTCTGAAGGGAGTCTGTCCCTGTGATGCGCTCAGCCAGGTGCACATGTGAGGTCAGAGCTAACCCCGCCGGCAGTTTGGTGCATAGCCCATAGTCTGCAATAGGCTACCGCCATCCCAGAATGGCAGTAGCCCCACATACTGATGCAAAAAGAACCAGAAACCTAACCGCCCAATTCACAGCCTGACCCTATCTCACACATATACTCACCGATCAGTATGCCGCCTGTATGCAATCCGGAGTCAGCCTCTTGGTCCTTTTGAGGTTGCATTGCGGTCTTCTCACGGCATTCGGGATGCTGGTGTTAGTGTAGTGACCTCGGGCATACTGACCGGCAGGATGCTGACTACATCCTGTGCTTACTAACCTGTCCAAAGTAGCACTAGCACTCGGAATCTCTCTATTTGAAGAACACAGGTAGGATAGAAGCGCAGGACAGCATTTTTTTCTCTCTAACTATACTAAACCTATATTTTCATCATGCAATCCAAGAGTGAAGAGAAAATATTTACCAACTTACAGTACTGGAGTCCTTGCAGTCAATGGATCAATTCAACCATTAATTAGGGACATATACCAATCCATTGGGTTCTATAGCCTTATATGACACGCCCAAAATTAGTATTAGTAAAACATCTCTAGGGACTTCTAAAACTTAGTTCTTCTTGTTCAATGGTGCGATGCAAGGGGAAGCTCTCTAGTATTGGTCCTCTGTATTTTGCATTTTTTTACACAGGTTAGCATCTGACTGTAGACAGCAGCTGCATGCAATGCCATTGTCAGTGTTAAGGGCTCTTGTGACATTTTCATGCAGATGCTTCTTTAGTAAAGAAGTTTCAGGTTAGACACATGGAGCAGCTTAGCCGCAAAGTCTGTGGCGTGCAAAATGAGGCTGTTTGGTGTGATTTGTGGATATGTGTATGTGGACACCAGGGCTGGATTAACGGGGGGAGTGGGGCTCAGGGGGGTCAGTAACCCTGCACCCCCCTCTATCTAGGGCCCCCCTGTGGCTGGCATATATTTAAAAAAAAAATGTGCATGGCAGTGGGGTAGTGCTGCAGCTTCACCTATCTGCTGATGTGACAATGATTAATGGTGCTGAGCATTGGAGGCTGAGGCACACTGAGTGCACAAGTGTGCAGTCACTGTGCATTACTGGGAGTTGACCAAGTCCCATGAGACTTTGCACAAGAGGTCAGAGGCTGAGAGGCTTGTGGTGAGCTCTGGTCTCCTTATGGGAGGGTTTTTAATCAGAGGCAGTGCTGAGCCTGTGAGGTCTCCTACTGGGCAAGGTATAGAGGGGCAAAAACAGGCTTTCTATGCGGTGTATACAGTATACTGTATATATTTTTTCTCTCTCCCTGCAGTTACCCATTGACTATTGATCCTTTAACCTGAGCCCCTTATGGGCACTTCTCCATTAGAGCTTTCAGATTATTATTATTGTAGATCCCACATCTAATACCAGCAAGTTTGTACGTACTCTCCCACATCATTTTTTCCTATTCTTTCTGATCACCTCCAGTTGAAGACCACATATATTATGGGTACAACTCTCTGATGATCCAGACGCCCAGACCAGCATGCTAACCCATGGAGTTTACACGTACTCTCCCAACAACGCTGGGGTTTAAATGTACTCTCTTAGCGCAATGTTCCTACCTTTGCTTTATCACATGTCCTTACATTTGAACTTATACATATGTATGTCTACATGCAAGGCTTTGCTACTAATATTGTCACATGCTTTTATCTGTTATTTTTTCGACTCTATGGCCTTCTAAGTCTATACTGCCTTTACTCTGTAATATTCTCCTGTGCAATTTGCGGCCAGTAATGACAAGAGGGAAAGGCCCCCCCTGTCTAAAGTGACCCATGGAAAAAGTTTTCAAAGCAATGCACATAAATCTAATCGGTTTATTGTCATTACTGTGTAACAGACAGATACAGGTTAAGTATCCCTTATCCAAAATGCTTGGGACCAGGAGAAGTTTGGATAGCGGATTATTCCGTATTTTGGAATGTTTTAATATTTCAAGGATGTATCTTGAGGTATCTTGCATTTATGTTGTACATATACATCAAACACATGAAATAAACACAAATATATTTTATTTGTGCATAAAACAAGGTTTCAAAACATGAAACAAAGTTTGTGTACTATCTCAGGCACTGAATTTAAATGCCAAGCAATTATTGTCTTGCACATATATAATGGCAGTTACATATCATTCCCTCAGTAGTGCTGTTACAGATGTCCCCAGTAAGTTTTTAGCAAATAAAAAAATTTTTGTTCACTTTCTGGAATGTATGGTTTTCGGAATAATTCGGATAACGGATATTTGGATACGGGATACTCAACCTGTATGTGTAATTTGACCCAATGAATCATGGACAAATCTCGTTGTCTGGCGTTTAGGACAAACTATTTGATTTGCCCATATACGGACAGCATTGAACGATTCTAAATCATGTCCACTTTGTGAGGGCGTGTGTGGCTAACGATGATCAAGCTAAATGGCAAAAATCTATTTGCAACACATCAATAAAATCACCAGCCTATGCTTAAATCAAACAAAAAATAAAGCTTGCCCTCACAATCTGTATCTCTACAACAACATTTTGCAATAACATGAATTTCCTAAGCCATGCCTTATACTTAGGGTAGCACCAGTCTTTCTAATACTAAATTAGCAGCACAAATGGCAGCATTTATTTCTCCTGTAAAGCTCAGTTTTTCTCTATCAGCAAGTTTGGCTCCGCAGCCCAGATTCTGTCAGTCTGGTTTAGTCTTTTATCCGCCACCAAATGCCCTCATCTTGTTTACTTCCCCTAAAACCACAGGAGGTGACATAGTATTACAGTGACAGGTATGGGCTGTGATAGCAGCAGACAGGTGGCTGCTAAAATTGTGTCTGTGATCTAATTATCCAGCACAGGGGTCCCTTGCACACACAGTGCTTGGCACACAGGAGCGTTTGAAGCTGCAGGCTCAAAGCTAATACATAATAGTGCGCTGCTCCGATGCTGTGTGACCGCTTACACTGCATGTTATAACCAATATTAGTTCTGAGTTATCATCTAATGGGAAAGGATCCTTATTAGGCTATTAAATACATGACATCTTCACTAAACAACACAAGAAGAGTTTGACATTTCTCTAATTCAATTTATTTTCTAGCATCTGATGAAAGCTTTTACAAACAGATCGCAAAGACCAGTGAAAAGAGAAAACATGACACCATATTGTCTGAAGGATTTTCTCCGCCTTTGTTTAAGTCACCTTTGCAAAAATTACAATTACAAAGAATTTTAATAGGCACAAAGAGCAATAGATTAGAAGCTTAGATTTGTTGTAAAGTGTTGGGTTTTGTTGAATCTGCTCTACAGTTCCAAAAATTGCAGCACATTCTCCAACAGACAAAAATCAGGGCAGGTCTCCATTTTCAGTCTGGTTCAAGGGATCCGGGTAATCCAACATGTTGGAAAGCCTCCCCAATTCTGAAGAATAAATGATCGGAATGCCTCCATGCATCTGTAATTTGGGCGATTTGGCATTTTGCAGATGATTGTAACAATAAAAATTGCCAGTTCAACATCAAACAATGATCATTCTTGGATGTTGAATGCTTTTGTATGGAAACATATTAGCCAATTTGCTTATCTAGTAAAATGATGAAGTCTTTTTAAATTGGCAGATCTGTATTTTCTGAAAATAATCTTCCATCTACCATTGCAAAATATCTGTAATATTATCTGCACAGATTTGTGGATTGGGGAGTCTTTAAATTGGGTAAATTTAAAGCCCTTTACACACTAGATCAGCGGTTCCCAACCTTTTTTCTATCCCGTACCCCTTGATTAGGCTTTTCATTTATAAGTAACCCTCCTCTCAATTTGAAATTTCCACAGTACTTATGAGTGGAAGTGAGCAGTATGCGTGTCCTAATATTAAGCAGTAGCCGTGGACTAGTATATGGTCCGGAATCAGGTCGGTCTTTGTCTGGCCGCTGGCTGTGTATTGTCTCCAGAGTTCCCGCTAACGCCTGTAGGATTAATGCTTCTTCCTCCCATGTCAGTGTGGGGCAGATGTTCACAGGTAGCTCTCAGTGAATTGCTGGTTGGGCAAAAGCACGCGGAGACGCTGATGACGCTGCACATGGAAATGACACAACGTGGCTTGTTTCCATGTCAATGGTAGACTTCTTTTGCCATTGGGAGACTTTTTCTTCTTCCACCATTACCAATATTATTTCCAAGTACCCCCAGCTGGTCTGCAGAGTACCCCCTGGGGTACTAGTACCCCAGGTTGGGAACCACTGCACTAGATGATTCACTCAATGAGCGATATCGTCAGTGATCCACCTGTGACGTTTCCTAGTGTCCAGGGCAAACGATATTGACCGTACACACTGAATTATATCAGAATACGATATTGTCAGTGATGTCACCCGCCCCCGCTGCTGCATGCCTCATTGACAATATAGTCAGAAATGAGCCTGCAGCACAAACAATGACAGGGGGGTGTCTTACTGATATATATGTGGGACCATGCATCGTTAACAATATTGAGCATACACACTTGCTCAGATCTAATGTGTAATGACCATATACTGTATGTCTGCTGATTGGTGTATCGGATCAGTCATCGATGTAAAGCCACATAAAGTTTGCTGATAACTTCACTGTAAAGCAATTGTAACGATCTTCCATGCAAATGAACACGGTTGTTTCCAGGGTCGGACCCTGCTTCATACCCCATTTACACAGCAATTTGACCTGGGTCGGACCAGGGTCTGCACCATTTACACTGGACCTGGGTCAGCCCTGCCTTTCCTTGTGGATGTCATTACAAATGGCCAACAGCAGCACCACATTACCCCCCTGCACATTACCCCCCCTCCTAGCAGCAGCATCATCACCTCCCTAGCAGCAGCATCATCACCCCCCTAGCAGCAGCATCATCACCCCCCTAGCAGCAGCATCACCCCCCCTAGCAGCATTAACACCCCCCTAGCAGCATCATCATCCTCCCCAGCAGCAGCATCAACCCCCCCCTAGCAGCATCATTTCCCCCACACGCATCAAATCACACCCCCCTGAAGCATCCAATCCACCCCCCACCTCAACCCAGTGCGGGGTCCAGCCTCCAGGCAGCGGGATCCGGCAGTGCAGGGCAGGCGGGCAGGAGGTCCATCCAGCGTATAGTAAGTTGCCGGTGGGGTCCCTCCAGTGTATGGGAAGTAACCCGCAGGGTCCCTGTGGCGGATGGGAACTAGTAGCAGTAGTTCCCAGCCGCCGCAGGGACCATCGCCGGTTACTTCCCATATGTTGGAGGGACCCCGCCGGCGACTTCCCATTTGCTGGATGGACTCCCTGCCCACCTGCACTGCCGGACCCCGCTGCCTCCACGTCCCGACCCGCGGCTCCAGGGGTGAGTCTGCGGCTCCATCTCCCCCTCAGCAACCTGACAGCTCGCCCCCTCCCCCCCTCTCCTCCCGCAGCAGTTGCCCCAGCGCTGCATGCCATGCACGGACCCGCTGCAGGTGCCTCAACCCGCAGCGGACCATTTACACCGGGCTCTACACGGGCCCTGACCGTGTTCTACCCAGGTCAGGACCTGGGTAGAGGACCCATGTAAATGGACACGGCTGGACCCCATTTACACCATCGAAGGTCCGGGTCTTACCCTTCCGCTGACCCGGATTTTTCGGCGGTCTAAAAGGGGTATTAGATGGAAGTTCTATTGAAGATGGGATGTTGCTATGGGCAACAAATCAGATTCTATCTATTATCTTCTAGAAGATGCTAAATAAATAAATAAAAGGTAGATTCTGATTGGTTGCCCGTAGCAACATCCCATCTTCACTAGTACTCCCATCTTAGTTAATAAACCCCATAGTGTCCCAAAAATAAACAGTGGTGCTACAAACAAGTTGGATTCCCTAAAACTGGTGACATTCATTTCATTTTATTTTATTTTGTACCATAACCAGTAATTAATTATAGTTTTTGTGTTGTTTATTATATTTTATCATATAGCATTGATCTTAACCCTTTGAGTGACAATATTGCTGTGAGAGATCCTCAAAATATCCGTTAAAAATGTTTTTTTGGCCCCAAGAAGTAACTGTAGGTATAGGAAGTCTCTGTTCTGCAGGCTTAGAACGTCTCTGTCTCATTTTGTCTCTTAGTCAGTTATAACCAGCTGTGCGTGGTTGATAATTGCAATAAAGCATTTATTTCCTTACTGTGAGAATACATAATAGCTAATCGGCAATACTCCAGAAGAGGCTCTGCGGAGACACATTCAAAGCATAATTACAAAGTGTATTATTACTATTTTATATCCAGATCAAATAAAAATGTGAAACTGCTCAGTATGTCTTGTAAGAGGAAGGAAGTTAACTTCAAAATCAATAACATTTAATCATTTAAATTTTTTATGGCACATCTGTAGAAATGATGAAAAATCATGATATGTATATTTGTTCTCTGACACTGTTTTGATTGGGGTTATTTCAGTTTCTATTCACATAATTATACAGTCTGTGCTCCTGCTATATGTGAGAAAAAATGGTCTCAATATGTATCATTAACCAAGTATTTCTGGTGATATGATCATTGAGTTTCACATTTGCTTCACAATATGTTAAGGGGTGTACACTTGGTGCGATGTACTTTCTATTCAATCCCGATCGAATCGGAATTGACTCGCATGGCGCTGTGTACACAATTGATTAGACTATATAGTACAGATACATACCTCCCAACTTTTGATCTGAAGAAATAGGGACACTCGCGCGGCGAAGCCTCGCGATAGTCCGAAACGGGGGCGGGGCGTATGCAAATGAGGGCGCTGCTTATGCTAATTAGCCGCGACCTCATTTTCATACGAGAATAGATGCTGTGCGCATGCGCACAGCATCTATTCTACTAGATTGGGGGGTCTCCCAACTGCCACCCCCCGCAGCGGGACAATGCCTGCCGCGGGTGGGACAGCGGGACAGGACCCGAAAATCGGGACTGTCCCTCTAAAATCGTGACAGTTGGGAGGTATGCAGATATGTACTATATAGTCTTGCCTGCACAGTCTATTTTTGTATTCAATTTCTATGCCACAGTGCCACGCATTGGGATCGAATCAAAATCGAATGTGTTTAATTTCCGTTAGATTTTGCTTATATAAGATAAGACAAAATCAAACCGTGTATACCTCTATTAGAGTGCCATTCCACACTAAGGCCCTTATTTAGATCTGATCGCAGTACAAATTTGTTCTCAAAATGGGCAAAACCATGTGCACTGCAGGTGGGGCAGTTGTACATGTGCAGAGAGAGTTAGATGTCAGGGACTTACAAGGCCACAGCTACTTGGTAACTTCCTATATCTTATATCTTCTTAATTCAAAACGCCACAGCTACTTGGTAACTTCTTATATCTATACATTTTAATAATAGAAGAGATATTACCCCCATTGTGAGTTCTGTCACAAAACACCATGGGTTCAATCAAACTATATGGGAAATTAAACGCTTACGTGGCATTTAAACGCTGGCAACGGCACCTTGTCTTGCAGCCGTCACAGGTTGGTTTCAGTCCAAATTCACAGAAAATAGTTTGTTGCCCTATGGAGAAGCAAGGACTTTTGTGTGACTTGATGCTGTAAAGTGCGCCCACTGCTGCGATGATTTGTGCTAGCTATATAATCAGGCCTAATAGGATAAACCCCCATATCTCTATAATTTCTACTAAAACATAGTGTAGTACAGGGTTCCTTACTTTGTGGCTGCCCTGTCCGGGAGAGGGCAGCCAGTTTAGTGAGGCATGGGGGGTGGGGCCACTGACAGGGCAGGGTATGGGCGGGGTGGCTGGCGGATGACAAATGTGGGGGCATGGCCAACATGATTGCGTCCTCATGACCATGATCCGCTGTGCAATGCCGGTATTTCAGGAATTGCACAGCGGGGGGGGGGTTTACAAAGACGCGAATAGCATTGCTTGCTCGCACTGACTCTCGTGAGGCAGGGGAGACTTGCCTACCTTTCTGGGGGGGGCCAGGAGGTTGACCCAATTTCTGGGACCCTCATAGCCATTCCAGGAGGGTAGGCAACCCTGGTGTAGTATTAAATATATTGGCATTATGGTATCATTTATATACTGCCCCTATATCTTATTATACTATTTAGTGGTATGCACTTCTGCTGTATATAAGTAAAACCTACAGTACTGTCATCATTAAATGTGATATTGTGTACAATGCCTTGTACAGTATCTTGTGTAGATTGCTCATTTAGTGCTTACTTGGCAGCTCATCTTATGTGTGGACTGCTCAGTGGCTGTCACTGTAATGTTTGCTCATGTTTTTGTTTTACATTGATATATCTATTAAAAGCAAGTCTGAATGCAGAAGCAAAAGCTACGGCATTCAGTATTGATCTAAAGTGTCTGTTGATAGTGCTGCCAACTGTTACTGATGGCTTAGACACTTGTGACGGTTGCTTACAATAATATTGCATTGCTCTGCCGGAGGTCACTTACAGATCTCTTCGTTGTTGTCATGTGTTAGGAAACTGCCCCTTAACCCTAGTTTAGCTAGTTCCTCTTTTCACAGTGTATAAAATGGACTGAAGAAGGTATATTGTAAATCATTCTTTTTATTGTGATATTATAAGATATATTAGGCCAAATGTAATAGGGCGAGAGAATCAAAAAGTTATAGATTTTGTAAGTGTCCCATTTTCTTAAAGCAGTAATCAATTTTTTTCTCTAGTGTCAAGAATTTGTCACATTGTATTTGCCATGCAGTGATCCAAGGTCGTAACTAGAATTCTGTGGGCCCCATAGCAAATATGTTGAAAGGCCCCCTCCGCACCCCATACACACACACACACAATTGTCAAGCGAGACAGAGAGAGAGGGTGTGAGGGAGAGAGAGAGAGAGAGAGTGTGAGTGAGAGACAGAGAGAGAGAGAGGGTGTGAGGGAGAGACAGGGAGGTAGGGAGGTTGTGAGGGTGATACAGTGAGTGAGAGAGGGTGCAAACTCCCTGTCTCTCTGCAAGAGGATGTGAGGGAGAGACAGGAAGTGAGAGAGGGTGGGAGGGAGATAAGTCATCAGGAAGAGAGAGGAAAAGTGGGAAAAGAGGAGGGGGGGGGAGAGACAGAGGAGAAAAAGAGACTAGAGTTAAAAAGTGCTGAGAGAAAGAGAAGGAGCAGGGGAAGAGAGAAGGGACTGGGAAGAGAGAAAGGGAAGAGAGTAGGGGAAAGAGCTGGTGTGTAGGAGAGGGGGAACAGTAGAGAAAAAGAAAGGGGATCAGGAGAGAGCAAAAAAGTAGAAAGATGAGTGGTATGAATAGATGGAGAGAGCAAAAGATTAAAGAGACTGAGGGAGAGCAAAAGATGAAAGAGATGGGGCGAGAGAAAAAGATAGAGATGAGAAAGGGGGATGAGAAATGGGGATGGGGAGAAAAAAGGGGAGAGAGGTGAGAGAGGGGGTAAGAGAGAGATGGAGACGAGGCAAGGAAGGGGTTAGTTAGGGGAGAGGATGGAGAGCAGATTTTTAAAAGGGATACATTTTTCCATCATAATCCCCCCATAATCCCCACACCCACTCCCCAGTATAAGTGGCCTGGGTATATCGGTAGTTACGCCACTGCAGCGATCACCACTATGTAGTGCTAGGATTGCTCATTACAGTATTAATGGTTTCTGGTCAGGTGACGACTAATTGTTATAAATAGTGAATTTAGGGTCATGTAGCTCTGATACTGAAGTAGGGGCTGGTAAAGCAGAGGTCCTAAGGACATACAAGTTTGTATCTTGGACTGCCGACAATGAGTTGCCAGTGCCACAGAATGATCTGAAAAAGAAAATACTTTGTGAAGCACCCTATAGGGATAGAAACCCCGAGACCCCCCCCCCCCCCCCGAGTAATCCCAGAGTTTAATTTATATAAACAAATTGGTTACTTAAGCATCACAACAAGGTTTTAGTAGATTAGAACAGAATAGTGCCAGTCTGGTAGGTATCTACCATGCTTTATAGGCATTTCCAGTCATCACAATGGTTGTCAAGTGTTGTGTCATTTTCAGTAGACAAAGTCAAAGTAATGGTCGACAATGACTAGGTAGAAACCTGAAAATGGTGGACATCGATATTGCCAGGTGGTCGATACAAGCTTAAGGTTGACATGGACATGGTAAACACCCACAATGTTGACACACATTTTCACTGGGTTTTTGGTGTTGACATATGTCGACATGGACACGTATAAGTGTACCACGTCCCCTCGCATTGCTTGTTTGGAAGCAATATGCTTCATATTCTGAATGCAGCAAGCAAAAATGCCTGTGTAGCAAAGTGAGTATCGGAGGGAAACGGCACCACAGTCAGGGCCGGTGCTAGGGTGTCCGGCGCCCTCCTGCAAACCATAAATTTTGCGCCCTTTGACATTGCCACTGCAACAAGCTGCAGCCTGATTGAGGGAGCGTATGCAACATGCGATGCTATGTAGAATCTCGGGTACATGTGCATGTACATGTATGCATACACCATCTCAGTGCTGTGTCCGCAAAATGTTGCAGGCACTAAAGGTGCCCATACACGCTGCGAGAATCGCATACGTTATGGGCTAGATCACATCGCATGGAATGCATGCAATGTTTGTGCGATGCGATCCGAAAGCAGTACAAAAAGTATGTGCAGCACATACTTTTTGTACTGTGCGATGCGATGCCCGCGGGCGAGCGCACATCACATTGCACGCTGCTATTGCAGAAGCCAGTGACAGTGAGGGCTGAGGCGCCTTTTCAGCATGGCGCCTACCTGCTTTGCAGGAGCTGCTGAGTGGGTAGCGCCGGCCCTGACCACAGTCCTTGGAGAAGGAGAAGGAGATTCTAAAATAGGAGAACCCCATTGCTCCACCTGAGATCCTTCTCTACATACAGTATGTAAAACTAGACACTTTTTAGAACCAAAATTGTACTCAGTGACCAGTTGTCAAGTTAATATGGATGGCGGCTATTGCCCTCTCTATGTATCCTAAGGTGAAAGGTCTAACAATCAATACAGTGTGACCGCCTCTCAGCAACACCAGAATCTTCAGAAGCTCTTGAAATGCATTGGCTACTGACACTACTTTGCTAGTCGATAGCAAAGTAGTAACTAAAATTTTTATTAAGCGATCGCATGTTACAGTGTAAATACCACATAATAGGCTTTAATACCATAAACACCACTTTAAATCTAACAGCGATACTAAACATAGTGTATTGTGACAAGGATCACAAACACTGGGGACTCAGATGAAGACTATGTTGTTTATTTTGAACAACGGCTATTGTAGGGACAATGGCCCCAAAACTAGCCCACACACCCCCGGCCTATTGCTTGGGCAGCTATTCCACCATCAACAGCAAGGTGACTCTGCCCTGGAAACCCTTATATCAGGAAATCCCAGGGGCTACTGATTACACACCTAATGCTAGGTACACACCAGGACGACTAGGGCCCGATCAGCACAATCTAGATCCAATTCCGATCAATCGGATGTAGATTGTGTGCTGATTGGGCCCTTTTCTGACCTGGTGTGGAGCGATTCCGATCCGATGCGCGGTCCCGCGGGTCGGTCGGTCGTTATTGAGATCCTACCTGCTGCAGGTAGGATCTCAATGACGACCATAGAACCGGGTGCGGGTCGCCATCGGATCGGACCCGCTCACGGTGCACATCGTGAGCGGGTCGTGCCCTCCCGCGTCATCGTGAGCGGGTCGGACGAGACACTGACGACCCGCTCACGATGTGCATCGTGAGCGGGTCGTCCTGGTGTGTACCCCGCATTAGATGCTGCTACTGCTTTCAAAACCTGGTCTGGTTTGTATATACAACAAAGCCAGAATGAAAAAAGTGAACTGGCACCGTACAGACCTATCTACTATGAAGTCCATATTGTCCATGTCCTACTGCCACCAGGGCCGGCAACAGAAATCTTGGGGCCTGGTACACTGATATCTCTGGGGCCCCCCCAACGACACACCCAGATTTTAATAACATTGAATGTGTTTTTATTATTAGAAAAAATGATAATTAATATTCACTATGCAATATAATAGGGCAGGGCAGATGGGAGGGCGCAGCATTGGTTTGTCCTATGATTAGCTGTGTTGTGTGATGTCACTGGTGGACAGGTGACCAGACTGGATTGGGGTCCATGTCAATTTCCTTCCAGGAAGCCAGGTGGGCAGGCAGCACCTTTATAAACTATTGCTAGGGCTGCACTACCGCAGCCATGCTTACATTCCCTGAGCCCTTCAGAGCCTTGGGGCCCCTCACAAGCTTGGGGCCTGGTACGATTGTCCCCTTTGACCCCCCCTGTCGCCTGCCCTGACTGCCACTTTGGTAGTAATCCAGTCTAGATGTAATTTCACTAAAGAGTGCACACAATGGTGCAAAGACCACAGGCAGCAATATATGTTTCACTTCATTGTGATGCCATACACTGATGCCATACACTGATACAGCAACATAACAAAAAACACAACAAAACCACAGTTCCACTCCACAGTCATGATACTTTAAGACAGCTAGTACCATAATCCCCAGTAGTTCCTTACTCCAAACACTGCTGATTGTACTTGCACATGTTAGTGCTTTTGCCTTTCATGGCATCTGCAGGTCTACCATGGAGACTTCCAGGAGAATTAATAGTATATATACAATAGTGAATAGCCTCTCAAAATTGATGCTTACCCTAATGCAACCCAAGGATAAATTATGAGTCCCCTGATTTTAGTCACCTGAATATTCTATGGCACTTCTACATGGGGATCAGCCATACAATAAATAAGGCATATACAACTCCCATCTTAGTACCTTTCCCCCTATTTCACATGGGGTATTGCTATGGACAACCAGAAATATTTTGTATTTAGCACTTTCTAGAAGAAAATAGATAGTATCTCATTGGTTTCCCATAGCAACATCCCTTGTGAAATAGAATTGCCATCTTAGTAAATTTCCCTCCATAACCTTTATATAACATGTATTAGTTACGGGCACCATTCAGGGTCAAAGTAGCAGTCAAACTTTAACCTCAAAATGCATATTAAGGAGGTCATGTCTCCAGCAAACCACAAGTTAAGTTCCTAAGAGGGAGAGGGGGGAAGGTTCCTCAACATTTATTTAAAGTTCCCAACACCCACTTCCTGCCAGAAGTATGGGTAAGAATATTCAGAGACCCAACCTTGTGTCTTGTGTTAAGCAAGATACCGAAGGAATAAAGCAGTCTCAGTATCTTGTTTCATTACAGCAGTTCTGTTGACCAAACATCTTGGGAATTTGCCTGGGAATACTGTTATGCTAGACACCAAACTCCACCAAATGGGAATAGTTGTTTTATTGTTCATGTAGATGTATTGTGCAAATCAGATTCTTCTCCAAAAATAGAGAAAGATTGGGTACTTGTTTCCTAGCACGGCGCCAGCGATAAAAAATCGCGTCGATCGCATCGCATGCAACCAAATCGCATGCGATCGACGTGATCACCGCAATTTTAAAATTGGAATCAATGTAAAATGGTCCCTGAGACCCGATTTTACATTGGCCCCAATGTTAAATGGCCCCCAGACCCCAATTGTTATTGTTTTCCAATCCTGATGGGTCAAATGCCCCCCATTGTTAACGCCACCCCACGATGAATGCCAACCAGAAGCGTGGCGAGCGCAGCGAGCCCGCTAGGGGCGGCGGTACGCATCCTCTGACCTTTTCATACCCCCACTATCCACGAGGGGACGCACATTACTTCACAGATATTACGCATCCCCTCGCGGGGCTCGCTGCGCTCGCCATGCTTCGGGCTCGGTGGCTCGCTGCACTATATAAAATTAACTCCACGCCGACGTGGATAGTGGGGGTATGAAAAGATCGGAGGACGTGTATCGCCGCCCCTCGCGGGCTCGCTGCACTCGCCACGCTTCGGGTTGGCGTTCATCGTGGGGTGGCGTTAACAATGGGGGGGCATTTGTTATGTAAAATACCCATAAGGGTGGATATACAATGAAAAATCTGGTACATTGGACCATTGAACATTGTTCCTTATGTAAAAACACCTTCATCGCATCGGTCGCATCGCATGGACGCAATTTTTTAATTGTCGGGGAAAAGGCTAAAAATAGCCCTAAAATCGCGTCGGTCACGTCCATCGCATACCTTAAGTTAAGGTATGCGATCACCTACGACGGGCGCCGTGCTAGGAAACAAGTACCAAAGATTGTGCGTGTTTACTGTAAAGAATATTTACTTAGGAAAATTAAATATTTTATCATTGTATCTTATGGCAAAAGGTACATTAAGGTTTATTGATTGGCAAAACAATTAATGAATAGAGTGTAAGAAGTTCTTAAAGATCATGTAAATAAACGCAAGCCTGAACACTTATCAAAGTATTCCCATATGTGTTATTTTGCCTATTTAAAGAAAATATTTTTTTTTTCCCATTTAATTGGCTTCCAATAATTTTCTTTTTAATTGGGCTTGTAACACACTGCCGCTGTTTCAGTACCAGTCCTAGAGGATTTTAGCTTGAATATCCAGGCATATTTGTGAGCTGGTATTGGCAATAGCAGCTTAAGGCGGATTTTGCAAAGAGGATGACTTACAGGCCAGTTAAAGCAGGAAATATGTGCCGGATTACTGTAATTAATCACTCTGGAGTTAGGGATAGATGAGAAGGGGGGGTTCTGTCACAATCTATTTGTACACAAACCTATACATACTAATTTTTAACGATGCTCAGCCATTTAAAACAAAGGCAGGGGTCTAATAAACTCACGCTGCAGTTTTGATGAAGTGAAGAGAATACTCCATTATTTTCCATGCTGGATGCAGTTATTGTGTAATGATTTAAGCAGCCACTGTACAAATGCAGCCATGAATTAGTTATGACGTAGAAAGCTTTAGATGAGCTTGGGAACAATCTGCTTACAAGACAAACCTCAGTGAATCAAAACAATGGGCTGATTAGCAGGCCGTAGACTGGGCCAGTTTGACGCACGTTGATTGTCTGCCATGGGATTGAATTATTTCTGAAGGAAATAATCAGGTCTGCGTTCCAGTAATGGTGTTCTCTATAAATATATAACAAGGAAGCACTTCCTGTATTGGAATAAATGGTCTCACAACTCTGTTTACATCAATGCTTTCTGTGCTAGTTACAATTCCAGTAAAGAAGTCATCTTTATTGCTCTGACAATAAGGGGGAAAAATATTTTAGGAAAAAAAAAACACGTAAATACAGTATACGCACACAGATAAAAGGCACACATTTGGACATTTAGGGGTCAATTTCCAATGATAGGAGTGCTATCTACATATCCTGTGGGTTTACGTACAAAAATCTTGGGGTCGATTTACTACAGCTTCTAAAAATGAAAAGTGCTGGTGTTGGTCATACTTTAGTAACCAATCGGATTCTAGGACATAATAGAGAAATGAAAGCTAGAATGTGATCAGTTGCTAGAGGCAACACTACCACTTTTCATTTGTACATGCTTTATTCACGTTATAAAATGTTAGCATGAGGTGAGATAGGTAGCCTACAGTAGTATGGTAGTACAATAGTCCCATTTTTCCAGTTACCAGCAGCCTTCTTACATTAGAATTATTATAACCGGTTTATAAACCGCTAATGTCTGGATGTACACTGAATATGTATTATTACAACAATCTCTGCCCCATTAGTACTCACAGTTTGAATTCTCTAACACACACTATGGTACAATTTAGACAGCAGCCAATTCAGAATTAATATGTTTGCTTTGTGTTTGAGAAAACAAGAGTACCTGGAGGAATCCTGAGCACTCGCTGGGAAAATTTAAAAATTCCGTACATATAGGGTGGAATTCAGTAGTTTATTGCACTCAATTTCCCATCTAAAGTGACAGAAGTTCAGGGTGGGGGCAAAATGTACCCATGGATTTTATCATGCTTGTCATGCCCAAAGAAGTTGGCTTAAGCCAAGTAAATAAGCTAAACCTGACAAGTATTTGCTGCTTCTTGAAAAGTCCCATTTGAATGCTTAAATAGGTCACTTTGTGCCCATCTCAGCTCGCCATCCCTGGTGGGTGCAAGTTGAAATGCCATTGATTAAAAGTAGAATTCTGCCCATAGGGTCCAAGTTTGGAATCAAACTCGAAGGCCCATTGCTCTGAGAAAAAAAGGATAATCACTGTTTCCTTTTGCTGTAATATAGAACCCATTTGGTGAACAGCATCCATAGAGAGGGGAGATGTATTTCCTGCTAATGATGCCATATGCACTACACTAGAGAGTAGATGTGACAGGGATAGGGGCCAGCCTTGGAGTACCCTTGTACTGAACTGCTGCCTTCCCATGACCTCTAACAGCCAGTCGGCTTGAGGGGAAAACCAATTGTTGGAGTAATAGAAAAGAGGCAACTAATATTCCTACTAATTACAGAGCCAGTTTAATCTGAAATAATCCAATGTAATCTAGTCTAGTCTAATCTCCGGTCCTTCCAACAAAACCTTAGGAGTGATAATGTGCTAATGCAGCTAACTAAACCAGTAATAGAAGCTATTTAGAAGTACATCATTCATATATAAAAAAAGCTACAAATATGAATATATAGGACAAAGAAGACACACAGCTCCCTGGTAATATTGCTTGGAAAAGGAATGCTTTATATAACCAGCAATATGAAGGCAGTCAATGGTGTTCCTTGAACTGTTGCGGTCCTTGTTAATCATTACTAGTAAGTCCTTGTATACATGTTACATGTCACTGTATCACTGTACATGCCCCCCCCCCCCCTCCCACCCACACACACACACACACACACACACCACCAAGTGAAGCAGGCAGGACAGGGAGATGACACTGGGAATGACAGCTCCGTTTTGAGGGCGGGGCTAAATTCTGCATAATCACATCACCTAGTCCCAACCCTACCTTGCAAACCCATGAATCGCAGCACTTGTCCTAATGACATGATACCCTGACCCACACTACAAAGTTGTCTGCAGGATTCTCCCAGCCAGGGAGGAGTCCTATAGCGTTGGCAAGCATGATGTACAGTAATCATGTGTTCAGAATTTATGAAGGTGTATGGGGTCCCTTGATGAGTTGGAAGCCTAGATGTTTTGAACACAATCCCCATGTTTTTATTTGCTAGATACAGTACACACAGATTTCCATTATATTATTGTTAGCACTGATAGCAAAAGTCTTTCTGTTTTGTATACATGCTGTATGTGTCATTAATACCGCCACGCAGCTGGTACCATGTACTATGGGTAAAACCATATATGGTATTTCTGGTGACCTAAACAATCTGCTGCCTATGTAGATTTAGTAATTTCCAGCTATATCTAATGTACTGTATTGGCTGTATACTGTAGTCCATAGATCTCTCAGTGTATATGAGGATGTTTTAATAGTTCATGTGGAAGTAAAATTAGTATCAGTTTTGCATGCAGCAATAAATCTTTGATGAATCGTTTCTATAAAGTAGACGGAGCAATGTCTCACAAGAGGAAACAGCTTGATGGATTTGCTCTATCGTTTTGTGTAGCAAAATGTATCCACTTGTTTTTTCCCCCATATATATATTTATTTATGTATGTTATTTATATTACATTTGTCACATAATAAATTCATCGAGCCTTGATAATCTGTAGTTGCTGGAATGTGCACATTGACAGTCAGAAACCTTAAAACATCAACAAGCGTCAACTATTTTCAAAGGCATGTTTAATGAAACAGGCATAGGTGTGCGCACATAGAGTGTTAGGGGTGCACAGGCACCCCCTAATGCTGTGCCCACACCTATAAACACCTCCTTGCCGCTAGCAACCAGCAATACCTTTTACCAAAGACTTTTGCTTTTTAGAACTGTATTCTATTATAGGAAGCGCCCATCAATTAATTATGTGTGTTTTGCATTGTTAATTATACTAGATAGACCATTGTCATATCACTACATACCTGTGTCATCCATATATGTTTTTGACTTTATTTGCATGAACTGTTACAGAGAGTAATTAAAAACTGACTGAAATCGGCCGGAGATTATTCGCAAGCCTATGGAAATGGGCATATAATTACGCATCAGTCTGGTCTTGCTTTATGTCAAATATATTTGCAAATGTCAGCACCTTTAATAGAAGGGAAGATATGTGACTTTTAAAAGGTTGTGTCAGTATTATATTAAGGCTAAAATCATATATATATATAACAGTACATGCGGTAAGAGATATGGAATCATTCTGCACAAAATTGGGTTTTCATCCTGGCCTCCTGGAAAGCTGGGCATGTCCCCTGATCTGGTCCTAGGAGACCAGGTGACACAATTCATAGTGACATTTTGCAGCGGGGGCTTGGTTGCGATGATTTGCTTGTGACTGGAACGCCACCCTTACAGCCTCCTATCAGTCAGGGCCATCTTAACAGCATTATGGGCCCCCGGGCAAAGCAGTGCAGTATGGCCCCTACTAATACATACATACAGATATATATATATATATATATATCATTTTATACACACACACGCACATATATATATATATATATATATATACACACACACAAACTGTATATATCTCCCCTGCTCATACCGGTCTCGGTGAGGTTGAGGCTCAACTGTTGAGCACCTGGTGCTCACATAGGCCGGCCCATACACATAACCCTGGCCCTCCATCTGTACTAGCAGCCAACGGGGGTCGACCAGGGCGATACAGGTGAGCACCAAGGCCAGGGTCTATACGAAGGCGGCTGGTAGAAATCACTAGGAGGGAGCGAGAACAGCGATGAGCAGGATCCCATGCACAGGGTCGGACTATGGTGCCATCTTCCCAGCTTTCACCAGCTGGCAGCTGCATTCACCAAGCACCAGTAATGCTCTGTGGGCCAGGCGGTGCAGTGCAGGGTGGCTACCAGTGTGTTGAACAGTGCCGCAGATCGGGGTGGGGGGTTTCCGATGGCCTGGGATGAAAGGCTTGGGCCTAGAACTATGGGGCCCATGTGCAACTGTCCATCAAGCCCATGCATTAAGATGGCCCTGCTATCAGCATCACACCCAACTGTTCCACACCCTGGGCGAGATGTACTAAGACGCAAATTCGGTAAAATCCCCATTTTATAAAATGTTCAAATGCACAAATACCCGACCACCGCATCACCTTTGGGTAGCGATACCCTATACAAGCCTATGTGCTTCTAGCACCGCCCGCTGCCCGCCATCGGCCGCAATCTCCTACCCCCCTCCCAACGTTTTTGCTGCTCCTCCTCCCCCAGCAGTATGTCACAGCCCGGGATGTCCTTCCGGCTGCAGGGGGGAGGAGAAGACGCCAGGGACCACCGTAGAGCCCAGGCGGTGATGGAGAACCCCCACACACCACATCACAGGTATCGCGGGGGGGCCTCCGTCACTGCACCGCGATGCTAGCCGCATATGTTAGTACATATGCTCTAGTATCGTGGCGAGGGGCGGCAAAGTATGTTAATACATCCCGCCCCCTTTGTCACTGAGCTGCCTGCCCTCTTACAGCCAAGAAGTCGGCAACCCTTGGTAGAATGTAACTTTCACCTTTCTATAATTATCATATAAGATCTGTAAACTTAAGAATGGATAAGTAATGTTATTATTTATTTGGGTAGTGGTACTTGAGTAGTTTCACAGCGGCAGCCTAAGTTACGTTTAAATCTACATTGTCAGCGGTAGAACAGCGTAGTCCAGTGGCTGCCTTACTTGTGAAGTTTCACGGCGGCTGCCTAAGCTACATTGTCAGCGTAGCCCAATTGCTGCCTAGCATAGTAAGCGTACTGTCTCCGCGGCAACCCTGCGTAGTTAGCGTAGTCACTGTACCATCCCCAGAGCTGCAGCTCTGTCCCTGGCGTCCCTGGCAAGTATAGTGAGCGCTTCTCACACAGCACCGATACCCGCTGGATGCCTGTGGAGAGGGGATCATGCAGGCACCGGCGGAGAGGCGCTCCACCTGTATGAGACGCTTGTGCGTTTCAGTTCTTGTGCAGCTCAGTATTGCGGCAGGGTACGATTTTTAAAATACCTGTCAAATGACTGGCTGTTCTCAGCCAATCAGAGAACGGCCAGTCATTTGACAGATATTTAAAAAAATCTAATACCCGCCACTGCACATCCCGTCCGGCAGCGCTGCTGATATCTGTGATCACACCGCCCTTCCAGGTCATCACTCGCCGGCACCGCCAGCTAAGCGCTCAGGGACCCGCTGCCCCACCGGTAAGTCTGCCTGTCAGGCGGGCAGGCATATGCATACAGGGAGGTCGGTACAGGGAGGTCGGACGTGATCTTATGTGCTGACCGTCCGACCTCCCTGATCCGGTCCGATGCGCACGGGACCGCGCATCGGATCGGATCAGATATCACACACCTGCAATTTTGGCCCGATTTAACCCGGTTATCGCCCCAAAGTGCCGAAATTGGAAGAAATCGTCCCAAAATCGCATAGTGTATGGGGGCCTTAACAACCAACTACAAATATCCGGATTGACTGTGTGAACGTGCAATTTTGCCACCAAAAAATTATATCAACAAGCTCAATGAGCAAATTCAATTGAAACTGCTCGGCAAAACAGTCAAATACAAATCGATTGACACAGTATTGGATGAAGAACAAGCTGTCAATTATCCAATTTTATTTTTAAATTCATTGGAACCACCCTGAATGCCACCGCACGTATCAACATAGAATGTTGGATCACCGGTGATGCTTATTCGCAACTTAAACGCACCAAAGTTGTGCAACGGACTGTACCTATAGATATCTGCTAAAACTTTGTCACATGACGGCCCCCTTCCAACCACCAGAAGTCATCTGGCTATAGATAATTTGTGCTTCCCGTGCGAAGCCGGGGCAGGTCGCTAGTCTTCTATATAATCTGAATTGGTTTTGATGTCTGTAAAGCGCCCTGAGGCCTGTTGGAGAAAGAGCGCTCTATAAATAAAATTATTATTATTTTTATTACTTTGGTCAGTACAGATGGTTTAATGGCATAATGTAATACTTCATTACTGCCTCAAGGCACTGAGGTTTAAATTCCACCATGGCCCTCCCTAACTGTGTGGAGTTTGTATATTCTTTCCGTATTTGTGTGGGTAAAGTGTGTTTAGGGCAGACTGGATGGAATTGGGTGTGTTTTATCTTTTGCCAAATTTGATGTTACTTACCTTAAGAATATTCTAAACTGTTGTGTTAGACAATAAAAACACAAATATTATTCAGATCTTCTATTATTCGAAATGTCTCAGGGCCTTAAAGGTACACTATATTCAGACAAATCGTAAAGCAATCTCTACCTGAGCATCACAGATGTTCATTGCAGATTATTGGAATTCTCCTCCTCCCAGTGGAATATCTTCTAAGATTCATACACAGTGCCGAGTGCTCTTGAAAACATTGCTCATTGTTCCACTTACATGAGAACTTGTTTGAGTCAGCAAGGAATGAGGGGCCAGGAATATCAGTTTCCAACACTTAGCATACCCATAAAAAGGTCTTTTGTACATTTATGATAGAAAATCCAGCTCTAGTGTCTGTTCTCATTCTTAACATACTGGATTATTGATACAAATGAATACACCCAACAAAGGCCCTTATTCTGATCGGTGCGGATATTCCCGCATTCTTACGGAGCGGTCCGCACGCCACGGTGTTCTGCCGCGTGCGGCCATCGTCCGTAGAAACGCCCACGGGTCCTCCGCATTCGGACGGACTCACTCTTTAAGAACAGGGCGTGTTTACGGACGACATACAAACCATGCGTGTGCGGGAGAAACACTCAGATTCTGCACGGTATTACAGAGTATTACAGAGTATGCTCGGGAATACCGCATCCGAACGGGAGCCAAGCGGTGCTACCGCACGTAAGCGGAGTATTTACGCCAAACAACCCACTATTATGTATCTTCTGCAATACATCACATGACCCACTTATTCAATTACCTATCCTCATAAAAAACTTCTTATTTTGAATTGGAATCAATTAGATGCCAATATATCCTTACAAGCATGCCTAACACATGCATTGCACACATTAACCCTTACAGCAATTGAAGTGCAATGGTTTCAATTAAAGCACTGACAAGCGTCCTATTAGTGAGTAATGAGTAAAGGAGTCGATTCTATTGGGTTCAGGTGTTAATGCTTGTAGTCATTAGGCGTACGTTCGCCTACCGCATGAACGAGTGGTGTCCGCAAAGCAATAGTACACTTGTGGACACCGCACATTTCTTCCCTTTTTGATCGCGTGCATTCGGAGTGCTATCCGAATGTCCGCCCCCCAACATAAGTGTACTCCCCCGTGTCCGCCCATGTTTCCGCCCCGTTTTGCCCACTTTGAAACTACGCCCATGTGTCATTCCGCATGACGCCCATAATACGCCCATATTTCCCGACTGATTGCGGGGAACAGTTTGGGACGGGATTTGGCCGAACTGGTACGGAGTCATGGCCTGGCACATGCGCGTTGCGTTCTCCACGCATGCGCAGACGGCGTAAAGACGCCATCCGAAAGTATGCGGTAAAGTACGCGTCAATCAGAATAAGGGCCAAAGCGCTATGCCTGGTAAAACAAAGATGTGCAACAGATACTAAGGGGGCATACACAAGGGGCGATTTTTTTGGGGGCATTTTTTGGGTTACTGCCCCAAAACGCCCGCAGGGTGTCAAGCACCCTGTGAGCAGCCAGCAAAGGCTAGCCTTCAATGCCTGTCTTCATTACCTGTCTTCGTACATACGGCTCACACATGCGCACAGTGACAGTTCGGGGCTAATAGCCTATCAGCGCAGCACTTGCCGAGATCGCCCCTCTCCACCCATGTTGCCTCCCTTCACTGCAGCCTGCTCACAGCCAGCCTACAGGCTGGCCTCAGGGAAGAAGCCTGGCAACACACTCGCCACTCCCCCACCACAGTATGGACCTCCATAACCCGCCGAAGCTGCCCCTCCAGCACCCCCACTACCCTTGCACACCACCCTCTGCACCACCACACCCGCACCTCCCCCACCAACAGCACCCCCGGACACCCTCCCGCACCCCCAGTTGCACCACACCCACTCCTCCCCACCCGCAGTACACTCGCCACCACTCCCCCACCTTCGGCACACCTGCACCCGCCCCTCCCACACCCACAGCACACCCTCCCCCACCTGCGGTAACTACACACCCGCCACTCTCCCACCTGCAGTACTACTGCACCCACCCACGGCACCCCCACACCTGGACCTCCTCAACCCCCCAGTACCCCCGCACCCAGCCGGACCAACACCTCACCCGCCTATTAACCTCCTGCGGTACCCACGCACCCATACCTCCCCCACCACACCACCATGGGTCCTGCACCCACAGCACCCCCCGCAACTGCTCCTCACTCAACCGGTGCACTCCACCAACCCCTGCACCTGCAGCACCCCCAATCAGCCTCCCCCACCCATGGCACCCTCACACCCGACCCTCACCCACTCATGCCACCACCACACCCACCTGCCACTCCACCACCTGCAGCACACCCACATCCACCCGCAGTATTTCCCCACCCGCCCCTCCCGCACAAACCATATTTCACACAATAAATGCTTCGCAGGTTAAGGGGGTGCAGTATAACACACCTGCCCCTCCCGCACAAACCATATTTAACACAATAAAGGCATTCAGTGGTTAAGGGGGCGGAACACCTTATGACGGTGTGAAGAGCACCCATAGGGCGCGATGAATCACCTAGTCATGTGTAATTTACAACTTGTTTGTAAGATCTTTATGTTACTACAGCAGAGCACATGCATTAAGCTCCATCTTCTGTATATCACCTTTATTTTCTTTCCCACTAGGGATATTTATATTGCTTGTATACATTAGTGGATTATATGCAGTAATGAGCTTGTCTTGATCCTTTCTGCATTTTGTCTGAGCACATGGTGGACTGCTGGGTAAAATTAGTAGACAAATAAAAACATGTGTGAGGTTGATAGATTGAAAACATATACAGATCTTTTTTGTCTCCTTCCTTTATGATTGAGAGAACTTGTAGTCATTTAATATGCTAAGCTGTTGTCTGTGGCTTCAAGCCAGTTCTCATTTCTATCGTAGTCCCTGTCTCCTCTTTTTAAGCACTCATCATTTTTCTGTGTGTCTTCTGGGAGTCTGCTGACGGTTGCCATGGACAACCTATAATTTCTTAGCAACAAAAGGTCTGTAAATATGATGGGATCATTTGCCGTCTTTTTTTTTTTTTTACAAATTGCTGCACCAGGAAAAATGGATCAAACTTTAAATATGAGTAACTCTCTGACTGTACACAGAAGAAGTGTATTGTTTTATTAGCAGTTTTAACCCTATGTTATATTTGCACAGTTCTCTGCATTTTTATGAATCATTTTAAAAACTACAGCAAGTAACACGTGTCTTTATAATGATAAACATATTATATTTTTGTCCGCAACTTGAAAACATGGAATCATACCTAATGCCCCTTTCCCACTGCAGGTCTTAAACGGTATATTGCCGTTTTTTCCCCCTTTCTAAACGTTTAAGGCTGCAGTGGGAAAGCGCCAGAGTTGATTTACCAGTTAAAGTTAACCGGTATTTCAACCCGTTTGCAAAGCAGAGCTGTTTTTTTATGCAGTGAGAATGGCTCTGAAATGGTATTTAAGATCCTACACTAGTCTTCCCCCTACCCTGGTACCTGTCCTGCCCCCCCCCCCCTCTCCCCTGGTACCTTGCAGCTGGTACCTTGCATCCGGGCAGCGGGGCAGCATGGTAGGCAGGGTAGGCAGCGGGCATTCAAGGGCTCCTAGTCGGCAGGCTCCCCCCCCCCCCCCTCTCCCCTGGTACCTTGCATCCGGGCAGTGGGGCAGCATGGTAGGCAGGGTAGGCAGCGGCCTTTCAAGGGCTCCTAGTCGGCAGGTCCCAGACTGATTGCTGGAAGCATCATGCAGGAGGAGGCTGGTGCACAGACAGCGGGGGCACTGGGGATCCGGGCAGCTCGGTCCGTGCTCAGGAGGAGGAAGTGGAGGAAGGTCCATTAGGAGATTGTCATTTAATCGGCGGGGGTCCCTGCCGCGAATGGGAAATAGCGGAGCCGTTCATTGAATATGTGCATATTTAATTAGCGGTTCATTAGATATGCGCATATGTAATTTCCGGGCCCGCTATTTACCATTCGCGGCAGGGACCCCCGCCAATGAAATGACAATCTCCTAATGGACCTTCCTCCACTTCCTCCTCCTGAGCACGGACCGCGCTGCCCGGATCCCCAGTGCCCCCGCTGTCTGTGCACCAGCCTCCTCCTGCATGATGCTTCCAGCAATCAGTCTGGGACCTGCCGACTAGGAGCCCTTGAAAGCCCGCTGCCTACCTTGCCTACCATGCTGCCCGGATGCAAGGTACCAGCTGCAAGGTACCAGGGGAGGGGGGGGACCTGCCGACTAGGAGCCTTTGAATGCCCGCTGCCTACCCTGCCTACCATGCTGCGCCACTGCCCGGATGCCGGGTACTGCCTGACAATCGCAGTCTGACTGTGACTGTGCTGCTGCTGCCCGTGCGCTGGCTGCACTGGCTAAGCACGGAAGGCGGCCATGACACTCAGCAGCCCCCTTGCAACAACCATCCCCTGTACTTTGTGGTGGGCGGGTGAAGGCGGGGCAGCAGTGACGAATGACAGGGGATAAAGTATGACACCCTGGCTGCCCCGCTGTGCGCCGCCAGCCGACAACTGCAGAAAGTAGAGACTTGAAGGCCTTTCCCCCCACCCTCCTCGAGGTTCCTCTCCTCTGACAGCGGAGGCAGCCTGCGTTCTTGAAGGGGATCCATATAGACATACATATGTGACACAGTAGGGAAGAGGAGTGAGGGGATGTGTACATTGTCAGGTCTGGGGGTGGGGGGATGTGTACAGTGTTAGGGGTGCGGGTGGGGGGGATGTGTACAATGTCAGGTCTGGGGGCTATGGGAAGGGTATGTGTACAGTGTCAGGGGTGGGTGGGTGTGTACAATGTCAGGGCTGGGGGTGAGGGGGGGATGTGTACAGTGTCAGGGCTGGGGTGATGGGGGATGTGTAAAGTGTCAGGAATGGAGGTGAAGGGATGTGTACAGTGTCAGGGCTGGGGGTGAGGGGATGTGTACAGTGTCAGGGCTGGGGGTGAGGGGATGTGTACAGTGTCAGGGCTGGGGGTGAGGGGATGTGTACTGTGTCAGGGCTGGGGGGGGTGAGGGGGACGTGTACTGTGTCAGAGCTGGGGAGTGAGGGGGATATGTACTGTGTCAGGGCTGGGGATGAGGGGTAGCTGTACTGTTTCAGGGCTGGGGGGGTGAGGGGATGTGTACTGTGTCAGAGCTTGGGGATGTGTACTGTGTCAAGGCTGGGGGGTGAGGGGGATGTGTCCTGTGTCAGGGGGTGCCAGACGATATTTTGGCTGGGGGAGCAAAATTTGTAGTTACGCCACTGTGGCACACCCCTGCTCTTCCATGACCAGATTACAGACTATGATGGTGCGATTCTGCCCAGATTAGCATACCCTCCAACATCTGAAGAGCAAAAACCGGTACAAATTCAGAAAGGGGCGTGGTCATGTGTAAAGGAGGCCTTTCCTACACTTACAATATTCTGGGTATGTTCACATAGATGTGAAAGATGGCTTTGGTGGGCATATCATTTCTTTCTGAGCTTCACTTGTGATGATTAGCAGCAACAACTGCAAGTGCATACAAACAAACAAGCCTTAAACAAATAAACCATTCACTGACTATACTGTACACTAGCCACAAACAAAGGTGATATGGTCATTAGACGACATCTATTAAGGTCGACATACATTGGATCTACATGGAAAAAGTAGACATGCGTAAAGTCAACAGGGTCAAAAGGTCAACAAAAGCATTATGTCCACATTGGGAAGGTAGACAGTCAAAAGGTCGACCTGCGTTTTTAGGGCTTGTTTGAGCCGACATGAGTGGTATTTCATGCCCTACCATCCACTAGGGTGTGGAGTGAGAATAGAATAGTGTGCTGAGCTGAGCGTAGCAAGGCACCGAGCCCAAAGCATGGCGGGCACATCGGTGCACTTTTTTTTGTGTCGACTGTGTTGACATTCGGGACGAAAAAACATGAAAAACCCATGTTGATCTTTTGACTGTCAACCCTCCCAATGTGGACCTAAAGCTTGCGTTGACCTCTTGACCATGTCGACCTTAGACATGTCGACCTGTTCATGTGTCGACCTAAGGCCTGTTGACCTTCAGTTGTCGACCCAATGTAAGCTGACGTTAATTTGGTGGACCTAATGACCCATACCCCAAAAAACGGATCTTCTCGTGGTAGTAACCTGAGATGTCTATGACCTGTATGACCACACTGTATGTACCTTATACAGCACCAGCCAGCAGCGCTGCACCTTTATTCTGTAGTTGGTTACTACTGAGATGATTTGTAAAGTACCAAATACAAATAATCTTATCATTTACAGTTGAGTATATTATCGTACACATATAAATCTGCAGACTGATTGCTGATACTCATTTTCCAGGTAAACATCTTTCATGTACATAGTAGGCCTTGGTTTTATCATACACATATTACATAATTATGTACAAATTGCAGTAATTATGAAATAAAGCTAAACATAATCTTATAATGTTATTCTAAAAATCAGATTGTGATTTTTTTGTTAAAGAGGCTCACTGGTATTTTTATAAAAGCTGTGTCAGGATTGGAAAGCGTGAAAGACTAATCTCTGTGTAACCTTCATCATCTGTTATCATGGCCCCTGAAGGTAATAGCAGGTCATGGCAGCATATCTATGGCGGAGTCCTCAGAGCAAGTCTGTGCAGCGTCTAAAAAGGTTATCTTGATGTAACATTTGTGAAAAATTTGGATGTCAACCAAAGTTGATCATGTGCATGAATAGGCTGCTTTCACTAAGCACATGTGCTGGGATCTGAAATTAAACCTCAGCTCTTAGCGGAGAGCATCTTGGCTCTGAGCGTCGTAGTATCTACACAGCGGAATGTAGCATTGTATCTGATCACAGAACAAACTAGCTAGCATTATGCAATGACTGCCAGGCTCTTAAATCAACAGGTGCTTACTGTTAATTGGATATTGCAAGGGTTTTTTTTTTTTTTCTTTCATTTATTACTTTGTCAGGTCTTTCATTTCAATATTTCATTTTATTAAACAAAAAAAATTGGTTAAGAAGCCTCAGTAGTTGTGAGGAAATGTACACATTAAATTTACCCTCTATGGGTTAGTACACATTAGCTGTGGGTAGGGTCTGATTAAGCCTTCAGGGGGCCCTGGGTCACTTTAGACAGGGGGCCCCTTTGCCATTACTGGCCGCAAACTACACGGGAGAATATTACATTGTCAAAACAGTGTGTGGGTACATGTGGTAGGGAATATAGAGTGTAAGCTCCACTGGGGCAGGGACTGATGTGAATGTACGAATATTCTCTGTAAAGCGCTGCGGAATATGTGTGTGCTATATAAGAAACTGTTAATAAATAAATAAATTACTCGCTCCCATTCCCGACTGCAGGACTTTTTTCGGGCTGCACCCACTCTGTGGAATGCCCTCCAAAGCACAATAAGACTCTCCTCCAGTCTCCAAACCTATAAGTGTACCCTAAAAACTCATCTCTTAAGGCAAGCTTATCAAATTCCAGAACCAGTCATAGAACCTTGCATTCTGGTATAATCGATGCAATAAAGAATACAGTATCTATCCTTATGTATCAATGCCTATTTCCCTATAGATTGTAAGCTTCCGAGCAGGGCCCTCCTACATTTTGACTGTCTGTAAATACCCTGTTTGTTGTATCACTGTCTCCTTTGCAAAGAGCAATGGAATATGCTGCGCTATATAAGAAACTATTAATATATAAATAATAATAATAATATGCTGCGCTATATGAGAAACTTAATAAATTCATAAATCTGACCCAGTGTCACACAAAAGTGTATAGTTGTATTTATATATATAAATAACATGATGTAATTGGAGTTTGTATATTCTACCCGTATTTGCGTGGGTTTCCTCTGGGTACTCCGGTTTCCTCCCACAATCCAAAATTCAAGTGGTATTTTTTATTTGCAACTCGCCCCCCAAAAATGGGTATTTCGGTGTAATTAGCCACAAATATTCAAAAGTAGATGGGCCCCTAAGTATGCTCATATGCATGCCTTCTCCTGCCACCTCGCAGGCGATGGGACCCAGTAGGGAGCCAGCATCAGCAAAGTGCATACACACTCACCGATGCCAGCAGCAGCAAATCGCCAGCGGTGGCCATGCTGCATTCAGGAGTGCATCAGTGACGTAACTGGTACATGGGTACTAGATGATGTGCCTGATATGTCTTTCTGATGTGCCAGATCGGATGACATATTTTCTAATGTGTGCCCAGCTTAAGGGGGGTATTCAATCACCCGCAGCCATTGCCCGATGGGGGAGATGGCTGCGGGGCCCTATTTAATGCTGTCTTCATAGAATAGAACAGCATAGAACAGGGTATCTCGGCAGAACGAGCCCGACTTCACAAGTAGTCGGGGTCGTTCGGCCGGCAAGTGACGAGCTCCCGGCCGCAGCTCGCCACTTCCCAGCAACAGCTTGCGGCCACGCCCTTCTTGTCCCGCGGCAGACTGGATATTGAATCCCGTCTGCTTGTTCACATTCGAGCAGACCGAGAAAGGGACAGGGTCACGGCTGTCAGGCCAGCCCGACAGCCGTAACCCCAGATTGAATACCCCCCTAAGTGTGTTAATTCTCAAGAAATGTGTGATGTTAACGAGGCACATCATGACCAAATATTCACCAGTGATTTAAAATGCCTTCAGGTTCGAATTTGCCAATGAGTCAGTCAGTAAAGGAATTAGCCATGATTGTTGGTTGGTGAAACCATTGATGGTCATTCATTACATAGTTTGCAACAAAATGGCCAGTTGTCATTGCACATAGTAAACATAACGATGATCAACCCTAGTAGCTATGTTATAACTACTGTGTGACATGTAGATATAATAGATTAAATTGACTATATAATGTGTTCTTATATGTAACAAGACTGTCCACATCTTGTGTTTTATTTCCAGCAGTACCCTATCAACACAATTCCTACAGTACATCAGGGAGCTCCGGTCCTATCCAATGTTACCGTTGTGGGGAGATATGTAAAGGAGAAGTTGTTAGAGTGCAGACCAACCACTTCCACATCCGTTGTTTTACTTGTCAAGGTACCGCTCACTAAGCTGCATGTGTCAATTACAGAGAAGCTTTGCAAATGCCTGAGAGCTAATTGATGTTTTCCTTTTTATTACAGTTTATTGCTTTTCTTGAGTGATCAATTTTAAAATGATGTTTAATTAGGGCCAACAAGCCAAATATTAAAAATCTCAGAATATAAATCTTTCATAGACTCAGGTCACTATATACAAAGTTGTCATGACAGCTGCATTCAATATAGAATTCTGGGTAATTTACCACCCCATAGGCGTTCTGATCAAGGAAGTGG
This sequence comes from Crinia signifera, assembly GCF_055691185.1. Lineage (NCBI taxonomy): Eukaryota > Metazoa > Chordata > Amphibia > Anura > Myobatrachidae > Crinia > Crinia signifera. Next base: position 88,682,998 of record NC_139220.1, on the reverse strand, counting down.
GGTTATAACCCAAGAGCTAAGAAGATAACATTGCTGTTGTAATTTATAAATGATGGTATGTTTTCAGGGCCGTAACTAGGGGGGGGGGCTAGGAGGTCACACGCACTGGGCGCTGGAGGGTGGGGGCGCTAGTGTGGTGTCCCGGCAGCGTGGTCCCTGGGATGAGCAGTGGGGTCCGGGGACTGGTGGGTTAACGCCAGGTCCTAGCGGGGGTCCGGGGACTGGAGAAGGTTAACTCCTAGCGCTGCCGGGCGGTGGACGGGAAGCAGGTTTTGAAAAGACTTGCCGGACGCTGATTGGCTGAATTCAGCCAATCAGCGTCCGGCAAGTCTTTTCAAAGTCATCAGCGCTTCCCGCCGCCAGGCAGATAACGCTAGGAGACGGAGTGAGTGAAGGCGGCCGCTACACCAGTCCCTGGACCCCTGGACGCTGCCTACCCCCACTGGCTGCACACAGGTATGTTGGCAGCGGGGGTCCAGGGACTGGTGTAGTGGCAGCTTTCACATACACAGCCGCTCGCTATTTGCCTGGCGGCGCGAAGCGCTGATGATTTTGAAAAGACTTGCCGGACGCTGATTGGCTGAATTCAGCCAATCAGCGTCCGGAAAGTCTTTTCAAAATCTGCCTCCCGCCCACCGAGCCGGAGTTAACCTTCTCCAGTCCCCAGACCCCCGCTGCCTGTCCCCAAGGCAGTGACTTGTGTTGTTTGGGGGGGCGACCAAATGACTGCCGCCCCGGGCACCGAAACACCAACAGCAATTATCCAGTGGAGCGGTTTAATCACAATCCACAGCTTAGCATATGGATGTAATATGATAAATTGTCCCAACCTGTAATGCAATAGTTGAAAACATTGCAGGAAAGTGCTTGCAAGAAAGCTCTGTGTTTGCGAATGCAGTTAACGCAAAACCCCGGTACTTTGCCATGTGGGCGGGATCTGAATCACAGCCAATTACTTCTATCTTGTGCAAAATGTATCTTCCAACTGCAAATGACCTTGTAAACTGCAGCAGATTTTTTTTTCCATTTTAGCATTCCAGATGTAACATGTGCAGAGAGAGTTAGGCAGGGTACACACCAGAACGATCAGGGCTCAATTCCATCAATCTGGATCCAATTCTGACCGATTGGATGTAGATTGTATGTTGATTGGGCATGTTTTTGCATGTTTAGAGCCGATTCCGATCCGATGCGCGTCCCCGCTGTCGTTTGGTCATTTTACAGATCCTACCTGCTGCAGGTAGGATCTGTAAAAGACCCATTCAACTGGATACAGACTCAGATCGGATTGGGATCAGATTGGATGCAGATTGTTAGCAGATCGTGTGCTCCAACAGATCGTGCGACCATCACACAATCTGCTAACGATCTACTAACAATCAGGATCGTTCTGGTGTGTGCCCAGGCTTAGATTTGGGTGGGGTGTGTTGAAACTGAAATCTATATTTCAGTGTAAAAATAAAGCAGCCAGTATTTACCCTGCACAGAAACATAATAAATCACCCAAATCTAATTTTCTGCCCATGTTACATCTGCCCCACCTGCAGTGCACATGGTTTTGCCCATTTTGTACTGTTGTACTGTTTTGTACTGTGATCAGATCTGAATAAAGGCCAATGTTTCCCTGTTGTAACACATGTATTAGTGAAAGACACCAAGGAGATGAATAGCGCTAACAGGCACTGTAAATAAAAGTAGGAATATTTGGGCCTGATTCAGACCTGTTCACTAGTTTAAAACACACAAAAAGAAATATTCCCGCACCAGTATTCAAGTCGACAGTCCTCTGCCCTCAGAAAATTTCCTAAATGGGGGGGAACCAATGTCTTTGCCCACACTAGGTCTGAGGGGTGCTACCCACTACTTAGATACAGACATAAACACCCACAAGAAAAAAAGAAGTATTTCTGTGGATGCACTGAGGACCAAATGATTTCTCATAAAAATTAACCTTTAATGTTTATATTCTAAAAAAGTCTCTATTCGGAGAGAGACCTGATATCCTTGTTATGGTGAAATATTAAAAGATAGATAGTGAATAAAGAGATGAAAATCTACGTGAATAAATTAAAAAAGAAGAGAGAGAAAAATACACATGTGTGTGTGTACGAGTCTATGGTTTAAATATATGACTTTATAGTGTTTTTATCATAGACCTCGATATGTTGCCCTGTTTCTTGTAATAAAGAATCGCTTTCTTTTTCTCATGCGATATATGTCTGGACAGAAAATTCGGGTTCACTGGATATGGCTTTTTTTTGATAAAAGAGGATAATTATGGTTCCTCAGGGTCCAGTGAAAAAATGACCCTACTAGTTCACCTCAGTATATAGGCTGGTGTAGTACTTCATGGGGTTAGTATTATTCATTCATATACCGAGATATGTTCTATCTGAAAGCACCGCTATGCAGTGCCACGTTAAGGGTACGAATGACAAGTTATACTGTTCAGTAATATTGCTGTGTGCTTGTGTCCTTACATAGGGTTTTATGTCTCACCAGTTGTGAAATTCTGGTGCTAGATATATAGCATCCGTGTTTAAGCGGTTTATCCGCCGGATCTTCCTATGTTGGGGTAGGGGTATTCAGTGGTATTTGCGGATCTGGTATTATTTCTTTAACATACCCAAAAAGAATTTGTTACCCATATAATAAGCGGGTCACCGCTGGGATAGGGTTGTATGTGCATATGTTGATACGCGCCTCACACACTGATTCAAATGATCTAATATGATCTGTCTTTTAATAACAGTACCCCTAGTTTCTACCCGTAATTAAAGCAGTTTTACCGCCGGGTCCCAAAAGTGGCTCGTATTGTAAGGAGCTATCCACAGCAATACTGGATATTATATAAGTTCTTTTTAATGTCTCTTTACTGCCGTCTGACAGTTATCCTGTCACATTCGTATCCTATCATAGACCTGCTACTATAGAGGGATATCTTAATTTAGTTATCTCCCTCACTTCCACGTTGTCAAATCTCTGATCCTCCGTGGTGTGAGGTACACACTGTGCAAGCTGTTAGTGCAATCCCCAGATCTGGATGTCAGTGCGCTAGCGCTGACTATGTTGTCAGAGCTGTTCGTGTGCTTTTATTAAGCATTTATGCCTCAGGTTTCCTCATTAGTAAGAGGGCACATTTCATATAACAGTACATGTATTATAGCGGGGAACAGGCTATTAATTAAACCTGTCTATCATACACAAAAATACTGACTCAGTCCAATTTTTATAATAAATAATCCTCCTGTTAGCAACTTGCTATGTTACTGTGCTTGCAGTGTTAATAACATGACGGTGTCCGTAGATATTTAGAAAATGCGTGTTTTGTGACACACTTTATCTTTTATCATGCGCAGGACTGTGATGTTAGAGTGTAATCGGCTCCGTGTATCTGAGTTTACACTGCTGCCGTGCCTCTATGCAGTCACACTCTCCCAGGTTTGTACACCCCACCCAGTGTTTATATAATCTCTGGGGTTTATATAATTATTATAAGAGTGTCAGGGCTTTCATTAATCATTTGTCACGCATATTACATGCATATATATGCGGGCGGTATCAGCTGTAAGAACGAGTGCCGCTTAACATTGGCTGCTCGTTCAGCCCATCCGGCGTGAGTAAAAGGTTTTGGTAGTAAATATTTGTACAGTATTTTATTAGTACTATAGCAGATAAGGGGTTGTGTATTATCTTACACCTTTCCCCTGTCCCTGCGATATAGCTGTGTCTCTCGGGATAACCCGCTTGGTCTGAGACACACGCTGTTCCTGCTGTCAGATGACAGCTGGGTTACACAGTCAGTGTTCCCACGGCTAGCGCAGCGTTCTTACTCCCTTCCCCTGTATGGGGTCAAATAAGTAACAAACACACCAGAACTTTTGTATCAATTGTAACTACTGTGGTTAACTGATATAAGGTGAACTTCCAGACATTTCACAAATAATGTATAACAGGCTATCTACACACACATTGTATTTTCTCAGTCTACAGCCTACGATCGTTTCACACAAGCTTTTTCAAGGCATCAACCCGTCCATTATCCCCGGCAGGTTTAAATCCCCCGCCTTCTATCCTGATTGGATGGTCATCTCCAATCACGTCATTATGCCCTCCTCCTTCTGGTAATTTTTTGCTTTTGCTATATTTTTGCTTATTTCCATTATATTTCGACTAGAAAACGTAATCTCATGTTACTTTCCTTGTTTTATTGTATATTTGTTTATATTGTTTCTCCCTCGTGAGATGGTTTTTATATCCTCCTCCGATCAGTATTGCCCCGGAGTTGGTATTAAGATTTTAATCGGAGTATTTAACGGTGGCAAATAGGGACTATCAGTAAGAACACCAATCAATATAATAAAATCCGTTAAATACTCCGATTAAAATCTTAATACCAACTCCGGGGCAATACTGATCGGAGGAGGATATAAAAACCATCTCACGAGGGAGAAACAATATAAACAAATATACAATAAAACAAGGAAAGTAACATGAGATTACGTTTTCTAGTCGAAATATAATGGAAATAAGCAAAAATATAGCAAAAGCAAAAAATTACCAGAAGGAGGAGGGCATAATGACGTGATTGGAGATGACCATCCAATCAGGATAGAAGGCGGGGGATTTAAACCTGCCGGGGATAATGGACGGGTTGATGCCTTGAAAAAGCTTGTGTGAAACGATCGTAGGCTGTAGACTGAGAAAATACAATGTGTGTGTAGATAGCCTGTTATACATTATTTGTGAAATGTCTGGAAGTTCACCTTATATCAGTTAACCACAGTAGTTACAATTGATACAAAAGTTCTGGTGTGTTTGTTACTTATTTGACCCCATACAGGGGAAGGGAGTAAGAACGCTGCGCTAGCCGTGGGAACACTGACTGTGTAACCCAGCTGTCATCTGACAGCAGGAACAGCGTGTGTCTCAGACCAAGCGGGTTATCCCGAGAGACACAGCTATATCGCAGGGACAGGGGAAAGGTGTAAGATAATACACAACCCCTTATCTGCTATAGTACTAATAAAATACTGTACAAATATTTACTACCAAAACCTTTTACTCACGCCGGATGGGCTGAACGAGCAGCCAATGTTAAGCGGCACTCGTTCTTACAGCTGATACCGCCCGCATATATATGCATGTAATATGCGTGACAAATGATTAATGAAAGCCCTGACACTCTTATAATAATTATATAAACCCCAGAGATTATATAAACACTGGGTGGGGTGTACAAACCTGGGAGAGTGTGACTGCATAGAGGCACGGCAGCAGTGTAAACTCAGATACACGGAGCCGATTACACTCTAACATCACAGTCCTGCGCATGATAAAAGATAAAGTGTGTCACAAAACACGCATTTTCTAAATATCTACGGACACCGTCATGTTATTAACACTGCAAGCACAGTAACATAGCAAGTTGCTAACAGGAGGATTATTTATTATAAAAATTGGACTGAGTCAGTATTTTTGTGTATGATAGACAGGTTTAATTAATAGCCTGTTCCCCGCTATAATACATGTACTGTTATATGAAATGTGCCCTCTTACTAATGAGGAAACCTGAGGCATAAATGCTTAATAAAAGCACACGAACAGCTCTGACAACATAGTCAGCGCTAGCGCACTGACATCCAGATCTGGGGATTGCACTAACAGCTTGCACAGTGTGTACCTCACACCACGGAGGATCAGAGATTTGACAACGTGGAAGTGAGGGAGATAACTAAATTAAGATATCCCTCTATAGTAGCAGGTCTATGATAGGATACGAATGTGACAGGATAACTGTCAGACGGCAGTAAAGAGACATTAAAAAGAACTTATATAATATCCAGTATTGCTGTGGATAGCTCCTTACAATACGAGCCACTTTTGGGACCCGGCGGTAAAACTGCTTTAATTACGGGTAGAAACTAGGGGTACTGTTATTAAAAGACAGATCATATTAGATCATTTGAATCAGTGTGTGAGGCGCGTATCAACATATGCACATACAACCCTATCCCAGCGGTGACCCGCTTATTATATGGGTAACAAATTCTTTTTGGGTATGTTAAAGAAATAATACCAGATCCGCAAATACCACTGAATACCCCTACCCCAACATAGGAAGATCCGGCGGATAAACCGCTTAAACACGGATGCTATATATCTAGCACCAGAATTTCACAACTGGTGAGACATAAAACCCTATGTAAGGACACAAGCACACAGCAATATTACTGAACAGTATAACTTGTCATTCGTACCCTTAACGTGGCACTGCATAGCGGTGCTTTCAGATAGAACATATCTCGGTATATGAATGAATAATACTAACCCCATGAAGTACTACACCAGCCTATATACTGAGGTGAACTAGTAGGGTCATTTTTTCACTGGACCCTGAGGAACCATAATTATCCTCTTTTATCAAAAAAAAGCCATATCCAGTGAACCCGAATTTTCTGTCCAGACATATATCGCATGAGAAAAAGAAAGCGATTCTTTATTACAAGAAACAGGGCAACATATCGAGGTCTATGATAAAAACACTATAAAGTCATATATTTAAACCATAGACTCGTACACACACACATGTGTATTTTTCTCTCTCTTCTTTTTTAATTTATTCACGTAGATTTTCATCTCTTTATTCACTATCTATCTTTTAATATTTCACCATAACAAGGATATCAGGTCTCTCTCCGAATAGAGACTTTTTTAGAATATAAACATTAAAGGTTAATTTTTATGAGAAATCATTTGGTCCTCAGTGCATCCACAGAAATACTTCTTTTTTTCTTGTGGGTGTTTATGTCTGTTCACTAGTTTGCATATGTTTGCAGCCCAGTGAACAGTTAAAGGCCACCCCGCTGAACGACCCCCCTCCCCGCACCAATCAAATCCCCTCTCTAACGCATCCCATCACATGCTCCCGGAAGCAGGAGAAATCATTTGCTGGCCTTCGCTAAGAAAAGTCAGCCTGGACAGACTTTTTTCACGCCCACTATCCACTGAATTCCTGTGACGTCAGCTGCTTGCCCCAATCAGGGATCAACATGTCTGCGTCTACAGCGTTTTAATGGCCACACCCCTGCCCCCTTCCCACCCCCTCCTGGAGCCAGTGAGTGTGAAAGTCTCCCGGGGTTTGCATATGGACATAGTCGCATATGCGCAAACCACTAACAATCGGGAACGGGGAGTGAGGTTTCCCAGTGTAGATTGCAGCCCACTGTCATTTTTGGGGATGCGGTCATTTGGTCTACTGCATTATGGTAGAAAGTCATTAGGTCGAATCCATTAGGTCGACATGCTAAAAGGTCGACATGACTCTAGGTCGACATGGGAAAAGGTCGACATGATTTTAGTTCGAAAGGTCATTAGTTCGACAGGTCATTAGTTCGACAAGGTCATTAGTTCGACATTGTCTATGTCGACATTCACAAGGTCGACATGGAGTTTTTCACTGTTTTTTGAGCCAACATGTGCCGACAGGCGGTATTTCATGCCCTACCATCCACTAGGGCGTGGTGGGAGAATAAAATAGTGTGCCGAGCGTAGCGAGCGCAGCGAGCGATGCGAGGGGATGCAGTGCACTTTAAACTGTGTCCATGTCGACTGTGTTGACATTCAGGTAAAAAAAACAGTGAAAAACCCCATGTCGACCTTGTGAATGTCGACATAGACAATGTCGAACTAATGACCTGTCGAACTAATGACCTTTCGACCTAGAATCATGTCGACCTTTTCCCATGTCGACCTAGAATCATGTCGACCTTTTAGCATGTCGACCTAATGGATTCGACCTAATGACTTTCTACCATAATGCAATAGACCAAATGATCCCAACCCCATTTTTGGTGGGGTTTCTTCTGTCTGTTACCTATGTAGGTGTCAGAAGACGCCAGTTAAGCTGATGTATCATTTTTAGGGAACTGAATTGTTATGTGGCTCTTGTGCTATCACATTCACCATCCAGTAATAATAACACACAGAGGGGGATGCATTATATGCAATGTACACAGATGAAATGTCTGGACACGCTAATCCCTGACAGTGTCAGTAGCCCAATATTACTCCTTTTCCACCCGCACTTCTGTGTTGGCGTCTGTAAGGTGCCCTTTACTTACCATCCCCACATCATTCTGGAATAGACATTAAATCCCCCCCCCCCCCCCCTAAAACTAAATCCCACACCCCACTCCTCTACCACAATACTCCAAACAAAAAGTCCAGGTAGTATAAAAAAAGAGCAGGAATCTATATGGTGTATTGTATTATCAATGTTGGGGTGCAGTGGCGTAACTATGAATTGGGCGCCCCCCCGCCGTTAATGGGGGACGCCCCCGCCGCACCCCCCGCCCGCAGCCTTACCTGTCTTGCTGGTCCCATCCCGGCTCCCTTGCTGGCTTCAGTCTTCTTCATGTCCGCCCCCATACAGCAGACAGTTTCAGAGAACTGTCTGCTATATGGGGCGGACATTTCATTGTGGTCCGTCTCACTAGCAGAAGAATGAAGCCAGCAAGGGAGCCGGGACGGGACCAGCAAGACAGGTAAGGCTGCGGGCGGATTGGCGGGTGGCAGATGGGCGGCAGATGGGCGGACGGGAGGGGGCTAACTATAGCACCACAGCCCCCTGGCGCCCACACATGCACAGCTCCCCCCCGCAGCCGCGGGGGCTGCGGTGCTATAGTTACGCCTCTGTTGGGGTGTGAATTAAAAACTAAAATGAAATAATGTAAGAACTTGCGCTGCAAGATGCACAATCACTTTGCACTTACGATGCACTTTGTATACTGCAATGTCTGTCAGAGGTCACAGCAGACAGCCAGCACCGTTCTTGGCGGCTGCAGTGTATCTAATGAATGTCTACAATGCACCTTTATTATATTATGCAATGTCATCCATCACAGGAAGGAGGCTCACACAGATTTAGAATCCAGGCAATCTGTAATCCATTCAGAAATGTGATCTGCATGGCTCCGTTCTGCTACTAGTAAGCTTTCCTGGCCAAATAACTCTGCTCCTGCTGTAAAGGTTCATTTTGCAGTGACCGCTACAGGTTTTTCCACACGCACTAATCACTTACAGGACAGTACAAGGAAAATATAAGAATTGCTTTTGACATATTTATAGTATGGTTTGTCAAGTAGCTAATATTGCAGAATTATGTTACCAGCGATGTGCGCTGTGCGATCTGGCACGGCCAGTGTTCTCCGGTGAGAGAACACGGGCAATGACTAAATTTATACTGCATGCAGTACAACTCTAGTCCGATGATGGCAACACACGGGACCGCACATTGCCATTGCCAGCGGTATACACACAGAGGGCTTCAATTCTAAGCAATCTAGTCAGATCACTTAGAACTAGGGCTACAATCCCCTCGTGTGTATGCTGAATAAGACGTTCATGAAGAATATTTACATTTGTACTTGTGCAACATTGTTTATTTTTCCTATATGTTTATATATTACATGCGCCACTGTTTGTACTATAATTGTAGTTCTATCATAAAAATATTTACAAACAATTATATAAAAATATTACTTGTTAGCAAATGTATGTGCTGAATCATCGACTAAAATCGACCTTTATTAAATATTAAAGCTAGAAATAATAATAAATAAAAAAATAACAGGTTTAGCTACTAAGACAATACAGGTTGAGTCTCCCATATCCAGGATATCTCATTATGATCCATTAATTCATATGATGGAAAAAATCCAAAATACTTCTGGTCCAAAGCATTTTGGATTAGATTAGATTAGATACGTCTTTATTGTCATCACCCCAATTAGGGCGACAAAATTCAGTTTAGCATCCATCCAAATACATACATATAATAAAATACAAAAATGATCCACAGATAATTTACCATAAAACTTAAATCCCTATTACCCTCCCTCCATGACCCAAACTAGCATTTAATTATAAAATGGCCCTAGGAAAAAAACTATTCTTTATCCTACTGGTCCTATTCCTTAGGCAACTAAACCGTCTACCCGAAGGCAGTAATACAAACAACCCATTAGCCGGGTGGGTACCATCTTTTAAGATATTATGCGCCCTACGCAGACAACATTTCCGCTGAATGTCATCAGCAGAAGGGAGAGTAGTACCCATTATCCGTTGGGCCAGTTTAATTACCCTCTGGATTGACTTCCGTTCTGCAACGGTACAATTCCCATACCAGACGGAGATACAACTAGTTAGAATGCTTTCCACTGCACAACGATAAAAATTTACCAAAATTCGCAGTGACAATTGTTGTTTTTTCAGCATTCTGAGAAAAAAAAGGCGTTGATGGGCCTTTTTTACCAAACATTTTATGTTAGTTGACCATGTTAAATCCTCAGAGATATAAGTGCCCAAGAATTTAAAATTAGAGACTTGGTCAACATTTGTCCCATTAATCTGTACCGGCATAACTGGGTTACATTTTTTCCTACGAAAATCTACCACGATCTTTTTTGTTTTGCTTGCGTTGAGAAAGAGATTATTGGCACTTTACCACTCAGCCAAGTGCTGAATCTCCTCTGTATGCCGTTTCATCGTTGTTATTAATGAGGCCAATTAATGTTGTATCATCGGCAAATTTAATAATGATATTGGAATTGTAAACCGGTTTGCAGTCGGCCGTAAAAATAGAATAAAGAAACGGGCTTAATACACAGCCTTGCGGTACCCCAGTATTCAGTGTCACCAGATCTGAGCTATTCACCCCGCTCTAACCGCCTGAGGCCTATTGCTCAAAAAATCCCCTATCCAGTTACATAGAGAACTATCGATCCCTAGCTCAAAAAGTTTTAAGACTAGCCTAGACGGTATCACCGTATTAAACGCCGAACTGAAGTCGACAAACAACAGTCGGACATACGTATTACTTTTATCCAGATGTGATAGTACAGAATGCATTAACAAGGAGACTGCATCATCAATGCTTCTATTACTGCGGTAAGCAAACTGAAATGGATCCAAAGTAGGTGAAAGACCAGCCTTCAGATGTGCTAACACCAATCGTTCAAAGCACTTCATAATTATCGGTGTAAGAGCCACAGGACGATAATCATTCAAATTCATCGGCCTGGAATTTTTTGGCACCGGGATAATAGTAGTGCTTTTAAAGCATGCCGGAACAATTGACGCAGATAAGGACAGATTGAAAATATCCGTAAATACCCCCGTCAACTGCTCAGCGCATGCCCTCAGCACCCGTCCCGGTATGCCATCTGGACCAGCCGACTTATTTGCGTTAATTTGGTTAAAACCAGCTAGGACCTCAGCAAATGTTAATACAAGAGGTTGGCCAGATGAGGGCAATCTAGTCACCCTTTCACTGTTGTCTCTATCGAACCGTGCATAAAAATGGTTCAGCTCATTTAATGAGGAGCCACTCAGATCATACATGTTGACCTTTGCTCATGTCGACCTTCCCCATATCGACCTTTTGGTTGTGTCGACCCTTCAACTATGTTGACCTAATGCATGTCGACATTTTCATGTGTCGACCTTTGCCTGTTGACAAATAATGGTCAACCTATTGACTGGGTCAAGGTATCTGTATGCTGGGTACAAATTGCAATATGATGTACATGCAATGTTGTGCTCGTGAAGCTGCTTCATGAGCAGGGATGTGGGTCATAGGCCAACGGGTATTCAACCAATTAATAAATTACTATTGTACCAAACAAACTAACACAGGCCGTATCACAACCTCAGGTGCTGCCTGAGGGTAACATAAAACCACACCTACTAAGAGCACCGAGCGCTACATCAACCCTGACAGTTTTGTCCAGATTAAAAAAAAAACTCCAGTTACACAAAGCATCTGGACTGAAGAGAACCCATGCATACACATGGGTTCCCTTCCCCAGCTGCTGGGTCCACGGGTGACTTCTGTCACTTGGAGGCCTAGGAGCCAATCAGGGAGCACCAAGCGGAGCTCAGCAGACACTATGGGGAGAAATCACAATTCAAAGTAGCTGTGGGAACTTTGCGGCTACCTCTTAACCACAAGGTCAATTAGGACAGACCACATTCTCAGTCAAGGATGCTTTCATTACTATGATTTTCTATCCATTATCGACAAAGATTTACCATAGCCTATTTTATCTCGGTACACATTATCCCTACATTTTCTGGCTCTTCAGACTCCTGTTCTTCCTTCAGAGGTGTCTGTTCCCGGGTTTTCCACTCAGTTCTCTGAAGGTTCATGTTTTAGCCCTTCCAGAAGAAACTATCTGTCGTTCCAGCAGCTCAGACTTTTCTGCACAGGGTGTTACACGTTCGGCCCCACTTCATTTCTTCGGTGGTGCTTTGGGATATAATAGAGCCTAATTCTGACCTGATTGCATGACTTCGAATTCATAGGCCATGCAATCATGGATAGGCTGCACATGCGTATGGCCGTAACCTAGACGTGCCTAGGCGTTTAATGGGAAGTCATGTGACATCTGCTCCGGCCCTGATCTGACTGTTTCTATTACACCCACCAAATAAGTCCTATGAAACGCACAGACTGTACACACTGGACAAATCATTTGATGGTGAGCAGCGTGCGAATGGATTTGCAGCTAATTGCTGATCCAGCTAAGCCGTGCTGAGCAATTCAAAGGTTTACACGTGGCGGGATTGCATTCTGGTAGAGCGGCGTATACCTGATCACTGGGCTTTGAAAATTAGAAGCCGTGCAATCAGGTCTGAATTAGGCCCTTAGTCTTGGTACTGAAGGTACTTCAGAATCCTCCCATTGAACTGCTCCATAGACCTGCAGTGCATGACATGGAAGACTGTCTATTTCTTCAAGGGTTTCTGAATTGACAGCTTCGTCACATAGATCATCTTTTCAGCTTTCTTTATCATGATCAGACAGTCCTTGAAGTTGTGGCCATGTTTGCGCTGGTCATCCCGTTCTGCAGATGGGTCAAGCCCACTCTACTAAGTCTGTGGGTTCTTCTTGAGCAGCTCACTGTGGCACCTCTGCAGCGCAACTTTGTAAAGCTGCCAACTGCTCTTCCTTTATTAAGTTCTATTAGTGTCACATCTTTGTATAGCATGATGCAAGTTTGTCACATGCTTTTATCCTCATCACAGGAGCACACACACCTGTAGGGACAGCTTTTACACATACCCATTGTTGCTGCATTGTTCCTCATTGAATGTTACAGAAAACAGAATTTTTGCTCTTACAGTACCTGATAACTTCATTGTATGGAGAACATCTGGAAAACTAGACACTCGCGTCCTCAAGATTGGCCTGAGGAGCCTTTTGTTTTATTGCAGCTGTCTGCTTGGGTGTGTGTGTTTGTGCCTGCCTTCTTCTCCTATCCTTTTTTTGCTCCATCGGTCTTTTGACTTTCTTAGTGTAAACTGGCTGTCGGGAGGCAGAAGAGCCGATGCAGAATGATTTTTAACCCTAAAGAGCCCAGACTTTCTCCCACACCCGCTATACCCATCTTTGCTCCAGTGTCCACCCATGGACTCATGACATATTTTGAAGTGAAGGGACTAATACAGAGACAGCCTGTGTGAGTGAGTTACCTCAAGCCACTGTTATTAGGGCTAGAATTGCACCTGTCCTATACTAGGTACTAAAGAGAGGCTAGTAGGTGTACTAGCCCTCATAGCCGCAATATATGGTAAATGAAATATTGCTATGCTGACTTACTATACAGCATTGAGCGTATGAGGCTAAATCCTTCAGCACTAAGAGAATAGCATTACTTTTTAAATCAATGAAACTACTGATTAAAATCAATAGCTTTGTGACTAACAATGAATAGAATTGGCAGCAGAAGAGCTTAGTTAAGAGGACATAACTGTTTAGTGCACCAGGCTGTTATTATGATCAAGACGTAGTAACTATCATAACACAGTACATCTGTGCTACATAATATGCCATGGCCACTAGAAGTAGTCATTTAAATGTAACTATAAGAGGAAGATAGTATTGTGGCTGACTATGTTGCCGAGCCAGCTCATTTACAGCCTTGATGTTCTGATTCTCAGATCTATGTGATGATGTTATTATAAAGCTACTGTAGATTATATACTTTAGGTAATATCAATTCATCAGGGACTGAATGGTAACTTCCAGCCGGGGGGACAAATGGATGCAACTGGCCCTTGTTCAAAAAGAGGGCATGGTGCAACAAAAATGGGGCGCAACCTCTCTGCACAAGGTGTAGACTCTGTCTTGTCCAAAATTACACATTGACCCCCACAAAAGGGATACATATGATATCCCAGTGCTCAGGATGCCGGCAGTCAAATGACCCCAGCATCCCTATATGGAGAATCCCAATAGGGGCTCCATATGTGCCCTAACCCTTTCACCCTACCCCTCCCTTGCTGCAGACTAATTTTCCCCGCTCTGCCTAAACCTAGCCCCCCTCCACGCAGTCTATCCCTAACCTCACCCCTCTTCCTGCAGTCTATCCCTATGTCTTCCCACTAGTACCTAAACCTAGCCTCTCCCCCGAACTGACCCTAACCTGCCCCAGCATACTTATATTCATCTGTCAACTGTCGGTAATCTGGCATCTGCATCCTGATACTTTTGCAGTTTCGGTGTCGGTGACATATATTGCCCCCAAACAGGAAAAAGATCCATTGCCCCCCACCAAAAAATATAAAAACTATAGAAAACTGCCCTGGTCAGACTGACCCATTATAAACCCCTTCAATAAAGGAACCCTTTACAGTCATGCTTAAGATCTTTGGGGCGACCAAATAGATCTACTCACCATCCTCCAGTACTGCTGCTCCATAGTCCCTCCAGCCAGCAGCAACTCTCTCTCTCTCTTTCGCTGCTCGTCTAAGTGCACCCAAGTTGCCGTTTAACCTGATTGGCAGATATCACCATCCAGTCACCAACCAGTGCTCAGATGCACCCATGACTGTTATTGGTGGATGTATATGTCATTGCTAACACCCAGCGGTACAGCTGCAGTGCAACTGCAAGCACCTACACCACCTGCACCCTGGCTAGCAGTGGTTTAGGTCTCATGAAACGAGTATGGCCACACAATAGTAGCTTGTTTAAAATCATGTTTTAAACACAGTAGTACCCCTAATAAACATTATGACACACACTAGAGCATTTTATTCCCATTATGTACATAGTATTACACATTGGGGGAAATTTATAGTATTCGTATTATTGGCATTTACTATGCCAAAAATACACATATTCGTATTTATGGCACATTTGTATTTGTATTTACAAATACGTATGTATACGCCATTGGGAAATACGAATAGGAATCAGTATTCATAAGAATGGTGATTCCTAATTTACTAAGTATTTGGCTTTAGCCTGCACAGATCAGTCAGATCCGTGCAGGCTTCAGTGCTGCCGTAACCAGCACCAGGCTCAAAGAGCCGGGGCTGGTGTTAAAAAATCAGGGAATAAAATGCGTAAGGCTCCGCTGATTTTTAAAACCAGCCCCAGGCTCCAGGGCCGGGTCTGGTTCCGGGGGACAAAAGGAATAGGGGTTCCCCCGTATTTTAAGAACCAGTCCCAGGCCCAACCAGCCAGCAGTGTAATGCCACAGCTTATACAAAAAAGCCTTCATTTAGCACCACCTGTTGCCATATAATTTAGGACTACTTATTATCAAAAAAGGAAAGATTTCCTGGCAAAGTACAAAGGTGCGATTCACTTTCCCCGACTGCATAGTATGTGCACTTTCCCATACTGTATAGGATGTGCCAATAACATGGTAGTTTCGGAGGTGCAGGACTTTTGTACAAGTCTGCTCCATTTTTCTAAGGCAGTAAATATTTACAGGGCCACATCAGGTTGTCTCTGCCTTGTCTTCCTTCTCTAGTCCGCTGCTGCATCCATAGAGCCTCCGAAGATCATTGTATTTATTTGGCAACGCAAAGTTTTTGCTAGGCAGAGTTTCCGCGAGCTGGGTGTAACTTTGTAATTATCTGCGTAAACAATTTTGTGGGCATGAATAGAACCATAACGAAATCGCTATGTACATATCCGTCATTATTTTCATTTGGATGAATTAAATCTAGTTATCAATTAGTCTCAGCCATTGTGATCATAGTCTGCAATATTACAATGATTTTTCTACTGAAAGAATTACTTTGAGGGTGAGATTAATTAAATTACAGAGCAGGATTGATCTTGAACAAAAGCTTAATGATTTGACTTGCTGCTGAGCCAGGTTTCCTGGTTCCTTTGATGCAAGCAGCAGCGCACAGCCCTATGATGGAAAGTGTAGAGTATAGTTGGGAATTACAGCGACCCCTGGTTCGGCACTGACAGACTAGTAAGCACTAAATCCTGCCTGATCTGTGCAGCATGCCTCCCTCAGTTTATGACTTCAAGGAGGGGGACTTTAGCTGTAATCTTTCATATACATCACTACCCATTCTCTCTTTTATAGGCTTTTATTGATTTTAAAGTGCATTGTCTATTAACCCCTCGAGATTTGCACTGCAGTTTAGCCATAATTCAGATCTTTGAAAGATAAAGATAGCTGCAGAATACAAAAGATATCTTGTTGCTTCAGTTTTGTGAAGAGAGGTTAAACAGTGTTTGGTGAAAAGTTGGAGAAGACAACCAATCAGCTTCTAGTTATTATTTATCTTGGTAACAGCTGATTGGCTGTTATGCACAACATCTCCCCCGGGGGACCAATTGATTGCGACTGTGCATAGGTTTTTATGCGCATGTGCAGCCACTGTGTTCGGGCGCCCAAAGCGCTCGCACACTGAAGTTTGGGCAGGGGGCGTGGAGGGACGGGGGTGGCGGCCTGGCCAATTTGCATATGCTAATGCCCAGTGTATAAATTATACACCAACGATATGATGACTGTAGAATTTATGAGGGCCTCCTCTGCAAGTCTGTATATTTTGTACCTGACTCATCAACCGCTTTCTGTACCCCAGAAGTGTTTACAATATTACAGAAAACTTAAGGGGTATTCTGGTTCATTCACTCAGATGTGAATTCGCATGCCACTGGAACCCTTCCACATATTTCGATGGACGCCGACCATCGAAAGATGTGGAAGGTGCACGCCTATGTAAGGTTGCTCTAAGCAACCTTACATATGTGTGTACGCTCGGGGGGAAGTGGGAGGGCAGCTGACATCCGATGTGGTCAGACGCCCGCATTCCGCATGTCCGTCACGGCTCCATTAGTATGAGAATGCCAACGTTCTCATGGGAACGCCCATGAAATGCTGGGCATTCCCATATGCTAATGGACCAGCCCACCATCCTCCCGTCCTCCGTTCTCCAGCATGGGTGCATGCACCCTGCGACCAGTATGGTCACCAAGCGCATGCATGGTCCTTATGGTCCTTATTACGGACCATAATAAGGTCCTTAAAGTACAACTTGACATAAATAACATATATAGAGATACACATTGTTTATTAAATGTAAAACTGTGAACCATATGTGAGCAATAGAAGACTCCAGCTCAGTGAATGAAAGCACTGTTACGAAAGGCTACAGGATAACAAAACATGTCATACAGTAATATATCATTTACCAGCACAATAAGTAACAAATAGTGTAAATACAAAATTACAACACATGTTATGACAAAATGCGGCTAATCCAAGAATTATACTCCCATAGCATAAATATGTCAAAAGGATTTCTGAAAATCCAAAGTAACAGATATTTAAGAGATCCACATATTATCCTTGGTTCTTAGAGATGACAGATTTTCTCCACACGTGCTCTGAAATATAACTCACACTATGGGATTGCAGTGAAATGCCTGAAGTTTATTATATTCATTCTTACTTTCGGTGTGTGACTATTCAGTGCAAATATAAAGAAGCTTTCCTTCCTCATTTACAGCTGGGGCCTCATTCAGACCTGTTCGCTAGGCTTCGTCTGTTCGCAGGTAAACGCCCCCCCCCCCCCCCCCCCTGGCGAACATCCGCACCCCCTTGCCGAGCGATTCCCCGCATTTACATGCGAGAGGGTGTGTACGCTTACACATCCCCTCGCATGCGGCCGCACATGCCCCCGTATTACCACCTCGCCTTCACAGTGGTAAAAAAATAAATCAATGAATTGGTGAAAGAGTTGCCGACGTCATCTCTCTCCTGCCACAGATGCGTTGCTGCAGAGCAATCAATATTATTCTGCTAAATCGTTCCCTTATACGGAATGCTGTCCATAAATATAGATAATGGTTGCATATTTAATGTGAACCTGCAAATATGGGGGGTTATTCTGATTGACTCGCTAAGCAGCGGAAATTTGCTGCTTAGTGAGCTTTCTATCGCTGCACGCCGCCAGCATGAATACCCATGCGAGGGGACGTGTTACGGAGATACATCACTTCACGTGCCGCTGCTGCAAGAGAAATCATTTGATGGTCACCGACCATTGAATGATTTCTCCTGTCATCGCAAATAAAAGGCAGTCTGAACTGACTTTTATTTGTGGAGGCGGTACAAAGACAAGGCAAGCAGCTGACTTCATGTGACATCAGCTACCCACCCCTGGCCCGCTGGCTGACTTCATGTGACATCAACTGCCTGCCCCTGGCCCGCTGGCTGACTTCACGTGACATCAACTGCCTGCCCCTGGCTGCCGGCTGACTTCATGTGACATCAACTGCCTGTCCCTGGCCCACAGGCTGACTTCATGTGACATCAACTGCCTGTCCCTGGCCCACAGGCTGACTTCATGTGACATCAACTGCCTGCCCCTGGCCCGCCGGCTGACTTCATGTGACATCAACTGCCTGCCCCTGGCTGCCGGCTGACTTCATGTGACATCAACTGCCTGCCCCTGGCCCGCTGGCTGACTTCATGTGACATCAACTGCCTGCCCCTGGCCCGTCGGCTGACTTCATGTGACATCAACTGCCTGTCCCTGGCCCACAGGCTGACTTCATGTGACATCAACTGCCTGCCCCTGGCCCGCTGGCTGACTTCATGTGACATCAACTGCCTGCCCCTGGCCCGTCGGCTGACTTCATGTGACATCAACTGCCTGTCCCTGGCCCACAGGCTGACTTCATGTGACATCAACTGCCTGCCCCTGGCCCGCCGGCTGACTTCATGTGACATCAACTGCCCGCCCCATGCCCGCTGGCTGACTTCATGTGACATCAACTGCCTGCCCCTGGCCCGCCGGCTGACTTCATGTGACATCATTGCCCGCCCCTGGCCCGCTGGCTGACTTCACGTGACATCAGCTGCCTGCCCCTGGCTGCCGGCTGACTTCATGTGACATCAACTGCCTGTCCCTGGCCCGCTGGCTGACTTCACGTGACATCAGCTGCCTGACCCTGGCTGCCGGCTGACTTCATGTGACATCAACTGCCCGCCCCTGGCCGCCGGCTGACTTCACGTGACATCAACTGCCTGCCCCTAGCTGCCGGCTGACTTCATGTGACATCAACTGCCTGCCCCTGGCCCGCCGGCTGACTTCAAGTGACATCAACTGCCTGCCCCTGGCCCGCCGGCTGACTTCATGTGACATCAAGCCGGCTGACTTCATGTGAGATCAACCACCCTCCCCTGGTTTGTCCGCAAGCCCATGGGAGTGACCAGCGTTTTCATGGGGAAGCTCAATAAACGCTGGGTGTTCCCATGGCGTTTATACGGGCCTAATTCAGTATCATATACAGATTCACAAAAATTGTCGATCTGAGCATGAGCGCATAGGGTGGTGACACCGCATTGTGTGTGCGTAAACTCATTGTTGCTGAGCGCAGTCCTGACAACATTGGAATGTCCGGACCATGTAATTAAACACTGTAGAATCAGCTTGCTTTTAGGTTTAATAATGTTCTCACAGACAATTTGACCAGGGCCTAATAATTGTACATGGGTACCAAACATACCTAAGCCATCTCCAGTCACAGCAACTGTGGATTGGAAAGTCAGACATTAGGGATGCTGTGGACATACCGGCACCGAAATCCTGACACTGGTAAAAGTCTGGCGCCAGAAGCCAGACACCGCTCTCAATGCAAACGCCGGAATCCCGACTTTCAGCATCCAGAATGTAAGTATTCCGGGGAGAGATAGGTTTAAGCATAAAGAGGGGAAGGTTACACTGCCATGGGGTGGGTTAGGGTTAAGCTGCAGGTATGGTGAGTTAAGGGGCCATGGGGAGAGGATTAGGATATTACCTATGAGGTGCCAGGATCTTATGACTGCCGGATCCTGTACCCTACCCAGACATTTTGGGGGGTATTCAATCCCCACCTATTCAATGCTGCAATTTCTGACAGCAATGAAGGCAGTTTACAACAAAACAGTTCCGACTTTAGAACTAGTCGGATCTGTTTTTCGGAAATGGCCGCGGATTGAGGAAATTCTCGAATGTTTTTGGACAATCCACAGCCATTTTTGCCAGTCCTCGCTCTGACTTTTGACACTCAAAAGTCGGATCATTGAATTCCGACTGTCGAGTTTCTGTCGAGAGTAATTAAAATGGCCCGGGATTCATGACTGTTGGGAAGTTCTTACAGTCACAATCCCAGATTGAATACCCCCTATGTCCCTCAAGTTGCACTTTTGGTATAAATACATAACTTCACAATGAAGGTTACAATAGATACACATTCCTCTAACACTGAGTTAAAAAAAATGTTAATTCTCTAGCTTAGTGGTTCCCAAACTTCTTTGAATCAAGGCGCCCCTGAGTATCAGAATTTTTTCATGGCACCCCTAGGGAATATTTTCTCATTGATAATAAATCAGAAAAAAATATTCAGTTAAGTATATTATATTTATATCTCATCCCTAGTGTCAGTTATGGGATAATGGACAGAATTCCCTTCTGTTTGTTCACATTTTGCCTATTAAATTAGTCATGAATAATGTTTCATGGATATGGACCGCCAACCCAGGGCACCCCTGCAAGTCTTCCCAGGCACCCTGGGAACCACTGCTCTAGCTAAATGGTTTGCTATCAGGGTGATCTGTTGGGTGACATTTTTCTTTCTTTCTCTTTGCCAAATCTTCCATTGCCAGATTGTGATTGTTTCCATATCAGTCAAGGAATGTCCACTTAATCCTGACAGCTGAGTGAATCTGATAACGAGAGGTTGGAAACTTCTTGGGCACATTGTGAATCAAGTTGCACTGATTTGCTTGATCAGAAAGTAACATGTGAAATATGCTTATTTGAGCCTGTTCCTATTATTCTAAGCTTAGTATAACATTACAGTGTTTTTTTGTGCTTTAACTTCACGCCTGTACATGCATAATTTGATCAAAGTGTCTTTTACATTTGACAAATGTGTACTAATTTTGTTTTAATCTAATTTTCCATTATATTGATTTGTTACTTTAATTACACTTATTCCCTCAAGTACATATAACATTTAATAAGGGTGCAGTCTTATTTATTATAAAATGATACATCCTGGCTACAAAATGTAGGTTTGTTGAGTTCGCAGATGATTTAGCTTAAATAGTAATAGAACAACTTTATACATTTCTTTTTCAAGTTGGGAAAGGACGACATTTTAAACGATTTTGCTGATTCCAATGTGTTGGAACGACAGAATCAAAATGTTTCTGATGATGCACTCATTGAATTGAATTCCCCCCCCCCCCATCCCCCATTTTATATCGATAGGCCCATTCATGCACTTAAATGAACAACTCTTTATTCAGTCTGCAATGCTACAGGTGATGGGTTCGAAACCTGTGGATTTCAGCATCTCGAAATCCAATAAAGGACAAAGTGACTGAATAAGAAGGGAGGATCAGGGGATGTCAGACAACAAAATGAGGGAAGCTACAAGTGAAAGTAGTTGAACCAGATGATTGACAAGTGCCGCCAACAGTGCCCCCTAACCTGCAGCACTGTGTCGGGTGGCATACTCTGCCCCTCCCTAGTTATGGCCTTGCACTGTCCATATTACTATGAGAGGAGTATCATACTATATTTTTCTTTACATTTTGCATTTAAAGCAGCTAAACACCACCCACAATGCACTAGATACGTTTTATACATATGCAAAGTAGGAAAAGAGTGAGGATTTCCTCACAAACTAAATTTATAGACATTAGCACTAATCTACTTGAAAGCGGACAATCATAGGGTGAATTGAGAGCTGATTTTTTAGAAACCCTGAGCCAAAGAATAACTTACAGTAAGTGTTCTCAGGTTTTTACTAACACTTTCTGCAGTTAAGTTCTATTCAGATCTGATTGCAGCTATGTGAATTTGCAGAGGTCTGCGATTAGATAGTCACCTCCCAGAAGGAGTGAAAACCCACCCTGTGCAAGTCTGCGAATGACTTTCAAAAATATCGCCAAACATCGGCCACCTGCACACCCATAAGCTACTCACTGTCCAATGATTTTTCCAGTCTGTGCAAGTACATATAACTCTGACCCTTCAGAAAATCTGCTACGGAGGCAGGCTTATCAGGCTGGAGCTGACGTCACACGCCCTTCTTTAAACCACCTGAGCACGCATGCATTTTTCTTGTGACAATCCCAGTACATGTCCAGCTTCTACCCACAAGGCTGCTTCCTTTCAAGGGGATTGCGAAAAATAATTGCTGATTTTTGTCACTGTTTGGTGCCGCGCATGCATGCTATGTTCCGTATGCATTTGCAGTCATTCGATAATCGATCAGCTTGCGAATTATAGCTATTATCAGTACACTTAGCATCGAATTTGCCCAACATATGCATTTTATTTGCATTGATAAAAAAAAAGCAACCGAGCTCCATTGTCGGCATACACTGACCACTGGACACATGTACACGTGTACTGGTCTCAAATCTGTGGTGCAAAATGGATTCCAATACAGGCTGCTATGGCTGTTCCTCCCACTGCGTTCCGTGATGTTATCAGCAGCTTACTACTTGTGTTATGCCACTGCCTGTGAGAGGAAAGACGCATCTCTGGTTACAGTGATTGGCTTTGGGTCATGAGACCAGGACACAACATTTTGAAAAAGATTAGTGTTTGAGTATCTCAGTCATGCTGGGTGTCTCGCACCATACAGTGCAGACACTAGGTATAGAGGACGCATCTGTATATCTCTATATCACAAGGGGCATGTGCTTCCTGAACAATAATAGGTTATACTCAGGGCTATTTTTCTGCAGGCTCCAGCAGGAACTGAGGCCCTTATTCTAGTTCACTCTTTCTGACAAAATATTTCTTAGATGGACAAAACCATGTGCACTGCAGGTGAGGCAGGTGTAAAACCCCACCCAGATCTAATTATCTCTGCAGAGGTAACACCTGCCTCACCTGCAGTGCACATGGTTTTGTCCATCTAAGAAATATTTTGTCAGAAAGAGTGAACTAGAATAAGGGCCTCAGTTCCTGCTGGAGCCTGCTGAAAAATAGCCCTGGTTATACTTGTCTACTCTGCCAGTATTTCCAGGAGACTTCTGAATGTTGGGAGGTTCACTTGGAGGCATGGTAGGGCGCATACGTTCACACGGCATGCAAACGGATGTTTCACATAAACACGCCTTCACCGGGGGGGGGGGGTCGAGTGATGCGGCAAAGGAAGGGCATTACAGCCCGAAAGTGCACTCAAGCTACCTACTGCCGCCGAACGGACCCTCCTGTGGCCTGGGGACTGAAAGCTTCTTGTCTTTGCTGACAACACTGGCCGGTTGATGCATTACCATCTGACTGGGACTTTTCCAAAACCCCAACCAGGAGTATTCCATACACCATTGAGGGTGACATGCCATTTGATTCATTTAAATTGCACTATATCTATCCTTTTCAAGTTCCCCAGGACTAAAGGGAGAAATCCTGATCTGTTTAAGAGAAGAATCACCTTCCTTCTCTGATATGCTGATTAAACTTCGCTCCCATGTGCGTGTGTTGCACTAAATAAAAGCATCCTCAATCTGCCAGACTATATTTGCACTATGTTCTTATTTATATTTTTAGTCATTCAAGGGATTACTCAGATTGTGTAAAAATATTTAGCCATTTGTGTGAAATTTCCCGAGGTGCACTCCATCCTATTCTTATTGTACCTATTTCCCAGCATTGTGGTGAAGGCTCTCTTTGTGACACCTAGGCTTGAACTTCACAGACTGCGTTGTGGAAATCACTTTTTTCCTTGTGAATATACTGTACCATTGAATATTTGCCATATGTTATATTTCATTAACCTTTTTGCAACTTGATTGTTTGTACAATATATTTTAACTGAATGTTCTTTGGCAGAATATCCAAATGCTGTTAAATGTACTTAATAGGGCCGCACGGATGGTGTAATGGTTAGCATTACTGCCTCACAGCACTGTGGTCATTGGTTTGATTCCTGCCTTGGCCCTGTGTGGAGTTTGCATATTCTCTCCCGTGCTTGTGGGGGTTTACTCTGGGAACTTCCGTTTCCTCCCACAATCCAAAAAATATACTGGTAGGTTAACTGGCCCCAACAGTACAGTATATGTGATCGGGAATTTAGATTGTAAGCTCCACTGGGGCAGGGACTGAAGTGAATGTTCAAATATTAGGGGTCATTCTGGTTGACATGCAGCTTTGCATGTCATTTTAATGCCACCTGCAAGAACAGCCGCCCTCCCCCCAACACGCTAATTTCCCCGCACGCTTGTGAATGCATCGCCCATCATCTAATGATTTTGCAGGCACTCGCATGATGTAAGATACCTTTCTGGTGTCTTACATCTGCGGGCGCCCTATACGGGAAGCGGGCGGGCAGCAGTTTGCCGTGCCCGCTCGCACCAAGTTGCTGCACATGCGCATAAAAGTTTATGCGCATGTGCAGTCGCTCACCATCACTCCTCTGCACGAACGTGCAGGGGAGCGTGGTGATTAGAATCACCCCCATTATCTGTAAAACGCTGTGGAATATGTGTGCACTATATACATAACTGGTAATAAATAAAATAAATAAGGGATATATAAATTCAGTATTGTAAGGGATCCACAGTACAAGCAGTTAATACACCAAGAACTCACATTCATATTCAATATGTATGGGTACTCAGCTTAATACATAAACCACAATATCTCTAATAGTACTGTACATTGACATTATTCAGCAATGCTTAACCCTTTGCAGTCCAAATCATTTTGCAAATTAAACAGGTTGGTTTAAATTTATTGTAATTTTTTTTTTTATTCAAAAGTGGTCTACATTGTATATTAAACCATGTTAATGTTCTTATTTTAAAGTGACTCACCATTGGATCTGCTACTAGCGCTAGGGCTGTTGAGCCTGACTAGACGTTGGACCTGAAAGGGTTAATGTTTTCCGTGCAATGATGGCATTGCATTAGTCTAGCCAGCAAAATCAATATATCATGCATTTTTCATGCATGTTAAAGAGCCAGATAAATGATTTCCTGGAAGTGAGTTATGATTTGATGATAAAACACATATGTTTACTGCATTTATTGATTAGTTATAGTCTGCAAAGATCCATTTTCATTTCATTTAAGAGATTTGATGCCAGTAGTGGAATTTACTTCAATGAATATCAGTATTATTTGGATTGACTTGCCAATGTACGTGTTAAGTGAACTGATCTGTGCATCCTCTTTCTGGCCCACAGTTTGCGGCTGTGACCTGGCCCAGTCTGGCTTCTTCTTTAAGAATGGCGAGTACATCTGCACTCGAGATTACCAGCAGCTCTATGGGACTCGATGCGACAGCTGCAGAGATTTCATTACGGGGGAAGTCATCTCCGCCCTTGGACGGACGTATCACCCCAAATGCTTTGTATGCAGCATGTGCAGGTAAAATGGTTACATTGTTATAGTCTAAAACAAGAACATATGTTCACACATTTGTAGTAATGTGAGAGATCAGTGCAGTTAGTAGAGTTAAAAAGAGAGGAACTGTGCAACTGGCAGAACCATTGCAAGCTGTCCAGGCTATGAACTATCAGAGTAGCTCAGTACAGGTGTAGCCACGCTCAGGGTAACTGGATCGCCACCACTCATGCCCTTTTGTCGCATCAAATTTGCACCCACATGTGGAATATCCAATGCATTTCTAATTAGATGCTCTTGGGATTGCGCCAATCACCATGGGAGTCACGCATGGTGATTGGCGTGGCAAGGATGAGTGTATCTATATCTGTTTGTGCATTCTTACTTAGAATATATTCAGAACTATTTATATATTTCTCCGACCAACCATTGAGCATGGACAGAGACCGGTGTGATGTATTTGGACTGATTTGGGTTGGAATGTGCAATTACTCCAAATACCCCACTTCCAGTGGTGTTGTCTTATGGGCCACAGTGGAATCACGAGTGAGAGACACTGAACTGAGTAGCAAGGTACCGTATACTACTGGGCATGTTTCTACTGCTGGGGCATATCTCTTGATAGATTAATATGCCCAGACAGTAGGGCAGATGTATCAAGCGTGGTAAATTGTGGAGATAAATGTAGGAAATAATGTACCAGTCAATCAGCTGTGTTTATAAAAATGACAGTTAGGAGTTGATTGGCTAGTGTGTTATCATCTTCCACTTTATCGCCACTTTTTCAATTCACCAGGCTTAATAAATCAGCCCGTGTGTCTTATATTGGTTAGTTTGAAAGCATTTGGGCCACCTGCAAACGTATGCATGGACAGTGTAATGGCTAGCTGTCTATAAAGTGCAGAGAGCTCTTTGTTTTATAACAGTTATTATAATTCGGTACTTTTATGTTGATTCTTTTTAAAAAGGACATTTGTTGAGTTTAAAGGCACATCATTTTTATTATGAGAATATAGGCATATGACTGAATGTATAGAAGGATTGTCCTACCGCTACTTTTTAAATAAAATCTAATACACTGTAACAATTTCCTTTGCAACTATCCTCTTGTTTAGCGTAAAAGAGTGGTTTAGTATATAATGTGCTAGTGAATCGTGATAAAGTTCCTTCTGTGAAAAGAAATCAAAAGATAATGAGCCTCGGACTCTATGTACACAATAGTTGTCCATGGTCCTTTAGGACCCATGGACTGCCATAAGGAAAAACTCCCTCCTTAACTACCAATCAGAACCTTACACCTACAGGTGCTGGGAGAATGTAAGCCAGAACTCTGAGGAAGCCCGAGGAGGGTGAAATGCATTCTGGTACATTCTGGTAGTCTCTGGTACAGGACATATTTTTAACATTTACCCTGCCGCATAGGATCTAATATCCTTTACCTGAGATGCTCAGACCATATGGTAAAATGGTACTTGTTTCCTAGCATGGCACCCATCGCATCGCATACCATAAGGCATATGATGGTATGCGATGTGATGTTAGCCGATGTTATACAATTTTAAATTGTATACCATCGAATTGTATGCCATTGTATGGCATATACAATGGTATACGATTTTAAATTGTATAAGCACCCTAATGGGTGTTTTCAATGTTAAATGGGCCCCCTATAAGATAAATAATTGTATAAGCACCGTAATAGGTGCTTACAATGTTAAAAGCACCCCCACGCCACCCGTACTATCAACGTCAACCCGAAGCGTAGCGAGCTCGCGAGGGGGCGGCGGTACGCGTCCTCCGACCTTTTCATACCCCCACTATCCACGTCGGAGTGGAGTTGATTTTATATAGTATGGCAAGCACAGCGAGCCACCGAGCCCGAAGCGTGGCGAGTGCAGCGAGCCCCGCGTGGGGATGCGGAATACATGTGAAGTAATGCGCGGTCCCTCATGGGGTACGCTGCGCTCGCCACGCTTCGGGCTCGGTGGATCGCTGCGCTCGCCACACTATATAAAATCAACTCCACGCTGACGTGGATAGTGGGGTTAAGAAAAGGTTGGAGGACACGTACAGCCACCCCTCTTGGGCTCACTGCGCTCGTCACGCTTCATGTTGGTGTTGATAGTGGGGGTGGCGTGGGTGTGCATTTAACATTGTAAGCACCTATTAAGGTGCTTATACAATTAAAAATCGTATAGGGGGACCATTTAACTTTGAAAAAACCCATTAGGGTGCTTATACAATTTAAAATCGCATCGCTTTGCATTGTATGCCATTGTATGCCATATACAATGGTATACAATTTTCAATTGAATACAATGCCATACGACTGAATATCGTGGGCGCCGTGCTAGGAAACAAGTACCGGTAAAATTCTCTACATGAGCTCTACCTGAACCTACCCTGTGGATTCAAACCCATTCTGTGGAATTAAACTGGAAGGGCAAATAGAGGAGAGAGATATCAGAGAGCCGGGACATTTCTCCCAGAGAGTCTCGAAATACATCCATTCATTCACTGCAGGACCCCAAGCTAAAAGACCTGTCCAGTGATGTTTCTGAGCAATATACCAAGAGGGGATCCAGCACTTACAAGAATCTAGGACTCTTTACCATGAAGGTGCTAAGCAACCTGTGGGAACTGCATACAATAAACATCTTACCGGTAAGATCTAAGCAGGACGCCACTTCAGCCTTTTCATTATATTGGTGATGTCATTTGTACAGACTATGGGACTCTAATTAAAGGATAGAAAATATTGCACATACTCTACTCCGTGTACACTTGTTTATAATGTAAATGAACTTGCAAGATATATGCACTCGTGCCCTCTGCTCTAGATGAATAATTTGATAAATGTTTAGTCTAGAGGCACAATCTAGAGATATTACCAATCTCACAGGTAAAATAAATCCTTTTTAAATAATCCTTAGTTCCTATTTTTTTTTTGTTTAGCTGGAGTATGAAGCTCATTTTCTTTTCTTTTATTTCCACAGCAGGAACTTTATTTTTGCTACATTAAATACTAAAACTACGCTTTTAAGCTAACCAGGAGGATATTTGTAAAGGAACTTGTTACAGTGTATTAAATTTTAGTTATTGAAAATGTAGTTGTAGTAGTTTTTTCTATACATTCTGTGCATGCATATATTCTTATAACAAAAAATAACTTATTTTTTAACCCTTTAAGTGCCACGTGAATTTGTCCACATAGGTGTGAAAATTGGCAAGCAAACATTTTAATTCATCATAATGACCTGTAATGTTTACGTTATATAGGAAATATAATCTATTTTAACACAACGTAACAAATGTGAGCGACGCTGGCATTTTTAGCAGATATTTTGAACATCTCGCACAGAGATTTTGGCACTCAAAGGGTTAAACTCAGTAAACATCCTTTAAAAAAAAATAATTAAAAAAAAGAGTCCAGAATTATAACTCTTATGAAACAAAGCGCTCTTTACACTTTTAAGAATTTCGAACAAACACAAAAAGCGGAGAGGACCCCCTTAATAAAAATCACCAGTGGGAGTACTGCAGTCTGATTCACATTTTTGCTTTAATTGCTAACTGCAGCTCATTATTACAAGCACGTGGCACATACACACAGTTATACCCCTTTCACACCGCACTTGTTAAACGGTATATTGCCATTTTTTTCCCATTTCAAAACATTTAAGGCTGCAGTGGGAAAGCGCCAGAGTTGATTTACCGGTTAAAGATAACCGGTATTTCAAAACGTTTAAAAAGCAGAGTCCTACACGTTTCAGAGCCGTTTTTGTGCAGTGAGAATGGCTCTGAAACGGTATTTAGTAAAAACAACAGATTACAGACCTGTGATAGGCTGTCCCCTGCATTCTGCCTTGAAACGTGTTCAGGGGAATAAACGGGTTGACTGATGTGAATGGTACTTAAACGGTATTTAAAACGGTAATCTACTGCAATGTGAAGGCTCAGACTTGTTTTAAATACCGTTTAAAAATACAGTTTTTTGAAACGTTTTGGCAGTGTGAAAGCGGTATAAGTCACTACCATAGTCTCAGGTAGAAGCAATGGGGTGATTCTACCTCCCTCCAGTGATCTAGTTCTGAGGATGCTGCTTAATCATTCTCTTGCACATCAGCCTGTCACGGTACGGATTAAGCATTTATGAAAATGTTCTTTTTCTGATATATAAATGATAGTGTTTAAAGAGTTTGTGTGACACAAAGCCTATGGTATTTCAATAGGTAGTTTGCTTGTGTCACAAATCATTAGGGAACCTAGAATTACCCTGATGATCAGGTCATGTAGAGAAATTACAGCTTGCCAACTAAGGGATAAAATGCTGGTATACTACATAAGGTAGCTGGATATCTTGTAAAAGGGGTGTGATGGATCGGAATCTGTCACCTATAACCACTGATAGGGCAGTGGAATTTCCACTAGAACATTATGCAGTGTTTTAGAGCTTGCCTTGGATCAATTGACACTTAATGAGTGAAGTAGCTGGCAGCTGCCTCTGAGTGCATGCCATCTCTGGCCTGGGTAGCGGTTTGCAGATGAGCTCAGGGGCTATTGATTTCTCCTAGCCTTTACATATGAGCACGGTGGACAGATGCACATACACAGTCGCCCTGCGGCCCTCTACAAAGTCAATCAGTTGGTTACTCTGTTTAGTAAAATGGTGGAGACATGTGCTAGATATTGCCATATTGTGCAGATAAATATGCAATTTATTGTAAGGCTGCAATTAACAAAGGGATTTCACATGATAGCAACGAGCACTGAAAGACAGAATGGGGTGAGGTTGGGAATGCAGCTGTGCGCCTTCTATTTTAGTCTCTCTGCAGAACAACTGTGCACACATTCAACTCCCATAAAAGAGATCAAACCTCAGTAAAGTCCATGAAACACCACTCAGCTGTCAAGGCCCCCTGGGCTGCTCCAGATAAACTGGAAAACCTGTACTGCTGCAGACCAAATAACAGTATAAACTAATTCATCTTTTGCATATACAATAGTATTGTAACAAAACAATTACACATCACTTCAAAACCCTGGTTAATGAAATGAAGCAAGTACTGTAAGGGCATTAGGCTCAAAACAATTATTTATAGGAATTGAGAGCATTCATTTAAGAAACACGTTATGTGAATATGACTAATTATTTAAGCTTCAGATGTACTGAAAAAATATGTTATATCAGATTATACAGATTTGTCTTTTACAGGTAGCCTCAGATGCGAGACACCTGGCTAGAGTAAGCCCCGGGGACCCATATGACTCTAATAGCACTGGGCATCTTATTCGCAACTTTTTAACTCACCAGGATACTGATTAAATTAATATACTGTATATACTGTATGTGTGCAACATATACGGCCTACACACATGCCGATATTAAGGCATTTTCTAAGCGATTTTGCTTAGTTTGGCAAAGTCGCTTAGAAAATGCCCTCACCTCGGTGTGTGTGTGGGGACTATATCGGCAGTAATACGCGTCCCCGCGCGTCTTTATCGCTGTCCGAGATTGATGGACAGTGTCCATCAATCTGGACAGTGTCCATCAATCTCGGCATCGGCAGGGTTCTCCCAACGGAGAACACTGGCGCTGTCTGCTCGCTTAGCACACAGAGCTGACAGCTCGCTCTGTGTGTGGGCTGTCAGCCCTGTGTGCTATGCGATAGCGGCGCAGCACAGCCCGACCTAGCATAGCTAGGTCGCCCTACACACATTGCTATGTGTGTAGGGCCCATTAGTCTGCATATGTAGCACATTGACCACTGCATTGTAACAAATTGTATACAGATTCAGAGACTCAGCTGCACACAGATATAGAAGTGTCATCCATGTAATGAATCAGTGCAGTGTACAGGTTCAACCTAGCCACATCAGGACCCATACACATTTTGGGGCAAAATTATGGTGAATAGATTCCTGGTTATAGCAGAGTCAAATGGTGCCTGGCAAAATGAGAGGGGCTGTTTGGTACGGCTGTAGCAATAATGTGGATATATCATCTATCTATAGTGTTCATTCTAGCACCCGCCAACTTTAAAAACCCATGCAGTTCCTCTTCCCTGTCTGGGGTGTTGCTGTCTGCTGTGGTGTTTCTAACACGGGTCTGGTTTGCATATCAGTGCTGATATACAGACCACACTGTGCTAGAAACACTACAGCAGACAGCGACACCCCAGGCAGGGAAGAGGAACTGCATGGGTTTTCAAAGATAGCGGGTGCTATAATGAACACTATATCTATATACTGTATGTGTCTAGTGTCCGTGAGTCTCCAAAACACTGACACCTGCTGGCAGAGCGTGAAACTACATATCTTTCTCATGCATGCACAAACAAAAGTTTTGCAGATTAGAAGCTTTTGCTTTAAACGAGCTTACTAGTCTGAATAGGCCACAGATACCATCACTTTAAACTGGGATGCTGATGAAGTACACAGGTTCTGTGGCTGATAAAACCAGGTGAAATAAATGTTTGTCAGACAGCCACAAAACCTGTGTAATTCATTAGTGTCCCTGGTTAAAGTAATAGAATGGTAAGCCTTCATATACACCTATTCTATGGGCGGTAGTCAATGCCATGGCGAGGGGGGTTTCTACGAAGAGGAACCCCTTAAACGGCTAGGTTCTCTGTAAATGCAGCAAGTCCACTGCATTTTGTGGTGAGCCCCGTTGATTTAATGGCCACACTCACCGTTTCCACCTTGCTGAAAATAACCAGCGAGGTGGAAACGGCGAGTGAAGGGGAGTTGAATACTCTGACGGCGAGCTATCGGCACTGTTCGCCGTCAGAGCATTGAATACCCCTCTATGTGTTTCTTTATACAAGTATAGATGTATTTGATTGAGAACTTTAGAAGAGTTTGCATCTTGTAAGGTAAGGAGCAAGATAGAAAATGAAAGCAACAGCACCTTCAGCAATCATAGTAAGAAGGGACAGACTGAGTCTCAGGATCTCCAAAGTGCTCAGTCTGTATAATGAATAAGACAGGATGGCAATATGATTATGTTCCTGATTATGTGCCTTGTATGCATTCCTACAGAAAACCATTTCCAATTGGAGACAAGGTGACCTTCAGAGGCAAAGATTGTGTTTGCCAGAATTGTTCCCAATCTTTAGTAAGTGACAAGCCAATCAAGATCCATGGGCCGAGCCGTAAGTAAAACAGCAAATGCTATTTTTTTTTCATGGTCAGAGACTTCTAGTAACAGAATACTGTCACAATCAGGGGCCTGTTAGTAAGGACAGAAGATGACCATGCAGACATCCCAACTCATCTCACTCTATTTACTGACATTGCTGATAATGATCCTATCAGTTTCATTTGGCCGGTTGTCAAGAACCACAGTTGCTGCACATGCTACAGTACATTTAGTCAGAATTAGATCTTAGAGTTGTATATAGTAACATGGAAATTGCTCCTCACCTGCCCGTTTACTTCCCTAATTATTAAAAAAATGCATTAAGTTAGGCTAAAGCAGATAGGCCCCATGCTTTCTGAATTACTAAAAGCTATGAGCTCTTTACTAGATTACATTAGGGTCGCCTCTGTGTCCTGCACAGCATCACTGGCTATATAACTGATAATAAGATAGTGGTTCTGGGCTTACAGTATGTATGGTCACCATGGATAAGTAAGTAACAATTTGCATATATCCGGGTTGAGGTTTTGTACCTCACTGTGTGGTCCTGTGATAATTGTTGTTTTATATAAACTACAGACTATGTACACTATATACTGAAAGAAGTCTCTTAGTATAATGTAATGGATAACTTGTTCAGGCACTCTCTAATACCTGCACAGTAAAAGTAATTCATCCATATTTTTAGAGGTTGTCCATTGCGGTAAGGCAGTGGATTAGTATCTTATGTATGTTGGTTAACAGGGGCAAGTGTCTGTACCCACAGAACCTAACATTATATAAGTCTTATACAGGCACGTTAACTCAACCCCTAGTGGACACACCACTCACATTGCTAGGATTAGTACTAAATCAGTACTAAATTCCTTTCTGAGAAGTGATCTGTTTGAATTCAGATGGACATCTGCATATGATTACCAGTGAGATTCCTTTTACAGTTGTTCGTGTACTTGCACGCTACCTGCAGCAGCTAGTGAGCTATGAATAGCTGCAGGCTGGATGAAGCTGCCTATATCTGTATGTGTATGTGTAGATGACACAGTTATCTTATGAGCAATAAATCATAACAGTTAGTTACACCAATCTGTCACTAGTGAAGATAGAACTAAGATACATACATCTATGAATAACCCATAGGTTCTCAGAGTTGAGTATCGTTCGGCTATCTCTAGTTCACTTTGCAAAACAGACTTGCTTGCAGCCTGACTAGGCCTGGTTTGCAGAATCAGCACCATGGACAGCAGTCACCAGATTCCAAGTCACACCTGTACTACAATGAGTTATCCTGGTAACTAACCTTCTCCCTGTTCCTGTTGTCTGTCAGTCTCATATAATGTAATGACTGCAGACACGTTTACATACAAAATAAATAAAATGTAAGGAGTCATGTAGTTATGTTGGTTGTGTGCTTATGTGGAGCTGAGCTATATAGCCTACAGTATTTGTAGAGAAAGTTTTCACCAAAGCACCATGAGAATAAGTAACATCAAAATGCTCATTAATAGGATGAGTGAAACTAAAATATAACAATAAATAAGTAATATCTGTGGATATCAATCTCCTTACTACTGTTATCCTTTGGCATACATCAGGGAGAATACACTAGCATTGCTCTGAGGCAATAACACTGTGCAATTGAAAAAGTCGACATTGCTTATCCCTCCATTTCCGTCTCCTGCCCTTGAAACGTAATTGTTTGGAGCAGATGAAGAAGCAGTCACACTGATCTTACATACCAAGTGCAGCAGCTCTCATTCCGATCCTGTCAGAAAGTGTTACTGGGCAAAACAATAGGAATCTCAAGACTGTGCGTTAGATAAACGCAGGAGACAGGACACATTCATCAAATACGCTGTCTCCATCACTTCTTTTTGTGCTCTTTTTGGAGCCAGCTGCCAATGATTCTGTAACATGAAATGATTTGTATATAATGTGGAGTGTGGGGGCTCTAAAACATTTTCTGGTAGGAGTAAAATGATGTCAATATATATTATTCTCTATAAAACCTATTTTCTATCATCTATATACTGTATATGTCTAGAGTCTGATCGTGTGTCTCCGAAACACTGCTATCTGTTGGCAGCGAGTGAAACTACATCTCTTTCTCTCTCAAACATGCACAAACACAGAGGCAATCACAAGGTAGCAGATTCGCTTTCGAAGCATTCGCTTGGAGCAGGCTTATTAGTTTATTTATAAATTGTAAGGTGTATTTGAGACGTGTTAAGAAACAAAACTCCATTAAACTAAATGTGTTAGGTGAAATAAAATTAAAATGTATTTAAATGTTCCTTATCTACATTCTGAATATCTCCTCCATGTATGGGCTATTTTGTCGACCTTAGGCCTGTCGACCTTTATCATGTGCCCTGTCCAACTTTAGTGGTCGACCTAATGTAAGTTAATCTTTATATTGTTGACCCTATGACCCCTATCCCTCCTGACCAGGGACACTGACCCAGGTCACATAATATGGGTAGACTCCGACATAACACATGGGTTATTCCTGGATCCCTGCCCCATTGTGAAGGCTGCATTCGTTATTCCTAGATCAAACCCTGGATTTGTGTGTGAAAGAGACATTAGAAGGTAATAGAGTAGAAGCTTTAAAAAACACCAACCAGGCCCTAGAAAGCAGAGGAGATTAAAGGTATCATTGATTTCTGTCTAATCGCTGAATCAGAGCAGAGCAGGTAACTAATATTTCACAGTTTATTTTAACTCACCTTATTCCACCCAACACGTACAGTAGTATTCAATTGTCTTATAAAGATGTCTTTAAAGTTGAAAGCATTGTGATGCAGCTTTGTGCTGCGGCTTTACCGGACATAAGTACACATTTGTTGGGTGTTATTCTCTTGTGTTGTGTGTTCATTCAGTTGGCAATCTCTGGAGTGTAAAAGCTTGATATGTAACCTGATCTGGAGGACTTGCGTGACTGCCAGTTACATGGAATTGCTCTTTGCCTAGTTGGGATCGGAGACAGAAAACCTAGGGCAGTCAGGCTTCAGAACATACTTGTCTCTGAGCGGAAGAGAGACACCCTGTCAGAATGAGCTGCGATCCCGCAGGAGAAATACATCCAACCATCTCCGGGAATTAAAATGTAGTCACTGAAGATGAAAGCAGAATCTTCTGGAAAGCCCCTGTGTACAATAGGATATTATGCGACTGGCTATATTTTCATTAAATCTGGATAACACATATTGGCTAGAAGACATTGGGGGTTATTCTGGTTCACTCCTTCTGGCAAATTCCTTCTTAGATAGACAAAACCATGTGCACTGCAGGGGGGCAGATGTTAAATGTGCAGAGAGAGTTAGATTTGGGTAAGTTATTTTGTTTCTGTGCAGGGTAAATACTGGCTGCTTTATTTTTACACTGCAATATAGATCTCACGTTGAAGTAAAACCCCACCCAAATCAAATTCTCTCTGCACAAGTAACATCTGCCCCACCTGCAGTGCACATGGTTTTGTCCATTTGAGAAGGAATTTGCCAGAAGGAGTGAACCAGAATAACCCCCATTGTTTTACTTCATCACACAATTTGGTGAACACCTCACAATACAGATGTGGGACTGGGAAAACATTGGAATCATTTATTGTCATACAATTTATCTTACAATCCAGGATGGGGGCAAACAATAACTACTGTCAATGGTCTGCCAGCGTACACAATATTGCAATAAGGAAACGTTGTGTCTTATAACATATGTAGTGATCAATGTACTATTATTCCTTATTACAGCTTGTATAGTAATGCACTTGCTGTGTTCCCTGTTGTGCACCTAAGATCAGGAGGCCAGTGAATAGAAATGTTTGCAATGAAGTTCTCCGCTTTTATTCTGCAGACTGTGCCGGGTGTAAGGAGGAGATCAAGCATGGCCAGTCACTGCTGGCGCTGGAGAAACAGTGGCATGTCAGCTGCTTCAAGTGTCAGACGTGTGGCATCATCCTGACGGGGGAATATATCAGCAAGTGAGTAATGAGAAGGTTGTGAGTGCAGGGAAGGATTGGGGAAGATGGTTTAGGTCGACACATGAATAGGTCAACAGTCAAAAGGTCAACATAAGATCTCAGTTGTTTTTTTTAGCTGACATGTGCCGACAGGCGGTATTTCTTGCCCTACCAGCCACTACGGATGAGAATACATAAGTGTGCTGAGCACAGCGAGTTAACGCGCCCAAAGCATGGCGAGCCATGCGAGGGGACCCTTGCATTTTGTGACGGTGTCCATGTCGACTATGTCGACATTCAGGTCACAAACGTGAAAAACTCATGTCGACCATTTGACTTCGACCTAATGCTTGTGTCGACCTTTCACCCCTGTCGACCTTAGCCATGTCAACCTATTCCATGTGTCGACATGAGCCCTGTCGACATTCAGTGGTCGACCCATTGCATGCCAACCTAAATTGGGTCGACCCAATGACCTATACCCCTCTGAAACATCTATACCTCAACCCAGTAAATTCGGAATTGCACTATAGCCGGTAAATCTACTTAATCACACACATCAGCCAGCCAATCACACACGACACCATTGTTATTAGTGAGTGAGGAGGAGGGAATAATGATGTCAGACATTTATATTAGTTACTTGCTACAGACTTTATGTCTCCTTGCCAACTATTGATCTGTCATTTACAGGGACAATCTCTTTGCATCATTTGCCACATGTAAAGCGTTATAGCTGTGTACTTGTCAGTACATGTACTGAACACTGGGATTTCAGCGCCATATGATTATGATTATTATGGAGCAATTGAAGCTGCTACTGTATTTCATATGGACATAGCAATGGTTGGGGATCAATAAGCTGAACCATATGCATAAAATAGTTGGAGTATTTATACATAACACAGGGGGAAATTTACTAAGATGTGTTTTCTACTTCACATGTGATGTTGCTATGGGCAACCAATCAGATCCTGTCTACTATCTTCTAGAGGGTGCTAAATAAATAAGAAGTAGATTGTGATTGGTTGCCCATAGCAACATCACATGTGAAGTAGTAAATTTCCCCCTCAGTGTTGGCGACCAGGGAAAGCAGTGATAGGGGCACTTGTTTAGGGGTGTGGCCACCTGCAACACAGGTCTGCCTAAGCATTATTAGAAAGTGAATAGTCCAGTCCCCTTGATAAAAATGTGTAGTAAATACTGCTTAGTGCATGCATGATAATATACTATATTAATAATGGCAGTGTACTTTAGACTATACACCATAGTTCTGTGCAGTATAATGATTCCTAGAAGAGGAGGTGGGTGGCCCCCGGTGGTTTACCTTGAGAGCAGTGGCATAGCTACATATGTGGCAGATCCCGCGGCGGCTTGGGGGAGCGGCGCCAGAGGGATCTGTGGTAGGCACCGCTGGCTGAACTGACAGGCAACCCAGGCAGCAGTGAGCGCTGAGCTGGTCCCTCCCTGTACATATCTAATGAGCGGGGACCCAGTGCAGTGCATACCCTCCAACATTACCCATTCCATTAGGTACAAAATGCTCTGTTTCTGGACTTCCTTACCAGTAGCAGTTGCAGAGGTGAGGCTGCAGCACAGTCCAATATTCAAAAAGGGGAGCCACACCTACTGCCACAGAAAAAATCACTGTCCTGGAGTCACTGGCAGTTGATATGACCCCCCTCTTTGAACATTGGACTGTGCTGGAGTCCAACCTCTGTAACTGACACTGACAGGGAAGTACAGGAACAGAGCATTTTGTACCTAATGGAATGGGTCATGTTGGAGGGTATGGCAGTGCATATTGAATGAGCGGGTCCCCGCCCTGTGCATATATAATGAGTGGGTCCCACTCATTACATAAGCGCGGGGCGGAGACCTGCTCATTAAATATGCACTGCACTGGGTCCCCGCTCATTAGATATGCTTGGAGCGGGACCAGCTCAGTGCTCACTGCTGCCTGGGATGCCTGTCAGCTCAGCCAGCAGCGCTCGTAGTCCATCGCCTCGACTTGGCAGAGGGGAGAGAAATTTCGCCAGTCCAGCTTTGCTTACACTAGTTCCTAGCCCATCAAAATGACAGAACAATATAACAGTAATGTCAGCACTGAATAGAGCAACTCTTAAATTTGTTAGATGCCATCTAGGCACAGATTACAGGGAGTGGCCGAGACATCCAATATGGTCACCCCTTCCCTCTCCTTTTAATTATGTGCAAAAAGACATAACATACACATTTAGCCCATCTCACACGCACGGGTAGGGTTAGGGAGGGGGGTGCGGACCGACAGAAAGCGCGAGCGTCTCGTGCACACGTGCCCCCTTCCGGCGGCTACCGATTTTAATGCCAGCCCCCACAAGCAAGAGCTGCACTCCATTTGTAGCTCCCAGGCAATATAGTCAAGAATAGGTATGTGGGAAGGGAACAATTAAATAGGGACTGCCCCACTGAAATTGGAATGGTTATGTGATATGTAAGTGAAAGTGAGCTGCCTTTAGGCTGATTCAGAGTGAATTTGCAATTGTTTTTATTATCAAATAACTGTGCATACATATGGATTGTAGTGCTCATGCACAAGCCAAAATAGCAACAGACGTTTTATTTATTTATTTATTAACAGTTTCTTATATAGCGCATACATATTCCGCAGCGCTTTACAGAGGATATTTGAACATTCACATCAGTCCCTGCCCCAGTGGAGCTTACACTCTTTATTCCCTACCACATGTACACGCACACACAGACATTCTAGGGTTCATTTTGTTAGGAGCCAGTTAGCCTACCAGTATATTTTTGGATTGGGGGAGGAAACCAGAGTACCCAGAGGAAACCCACACAACTACGGGAAGAATATACAAACTCCACACAGTTAGAGCCATGGTGGGAATGGAACCCATGACCTCAGTGCTGCGAGGTAATAATGCTAACCACTACACCATCCGTGCTGCCCTTTGCTCAAGTTGCTGAAATGTCTTGCAGTCCCCTAGCAATTTGACGAACAGGAAGCCCGCATTTGGGGGGTGGACACTTGGTGTTTTCAGGGAGTGTCCAAAAAAATGCAGGCATACCCAGGCGTTTAAGGGAGGTTGTGTGTCGTCAACTGCAAATAAATATTAGTGTTTAAATATATATTTTATGTCATCTACAGAGACGGTGTGCCTTACTGTGAGGCTGATTACCATGCTCAATTTGGGATTAAATGTGAAACCTGCAACAAATACATCAGTGGCAGAGTCCTAGAGGTATGGCGCACTATGCTTAATGATGTGTGTGTGTGTGTATATGTGTGTGTGTGTGTGTGTGTATGTAAATATTGTATGGATCATAAAGTCAACTGTAATTAGGTCAAAAATGTGTAAGTAAACCCAAAAGGTTGACATGGAAAAAATGTCTATTCGGTCATTGTTTCCACTTGAAAAGGTGGACATGAATTATAAACTTATTTTGGTGTAGATTTGCTTATATTGACCCCTAATTAATGTACCGCATACCCCTGCATGTCTCACTTCATTTGTGATGCTTTGGGCCAGGTGCCTCCGTTCCCAGTTGTAGTCCATGTGGATGCTAAAGTGTGGAAAAGCCCCCCCCAAAAGTCCTATTGTAATGCATGTTGGCTCAAAGAACCTTATTCAGGTCCGTGCGGTAGTCCATATGCGTTTGCACGGGGGTGACGCATCTCTGCATGCGGCCACGGCGAACAAGCTATTTCAACCTTGTGAGCAGTGGGTGGGGACGTGGGAGTGGCGGGCAGGGGTACTCGACCATGAAAATGCTGGGCGTTCCCATGGCAATCACCCGGTGACGTGGGCGCCGGGGGCGGACAGCTGACATCACCGGATATCAGCTGCCCGCCCATTTCCACAACAATGTACACACATATAAAAGTGACCTGAGAGTATATGTGTGTACCACATCTTTTGAACATTGAAAGATGTGGAAGGTTCCCACTGGCATGCGAATGGATGTCTATATAAATCATCCATTCGCATGCGATCTGGAACGTACATGAACGTACATGCTGTGCAAATGGTGGGCTGGTAGAGCACCATTTGCAGGGGGAGTTCTGGTTGACTTGCAAGGATGCAAATTTGCATCCGAATGAATCAACCAGAAGAACCCCCAAAGTCTGGAAAACCCATATTTATATAGTGGTTGTGAACACTTCACCTGTAAAACCATTCTGCACCTACAATTAGTGAGACTCAGGGAACTGTGCAAGGAGGAGAAAGTACCGTAAAGTGTACCCTACTTGGACTACTTCGTCATTAAATAAATATATATATCTAGCCATGCTCATTGGTGATCTGGCCACGAGTGGCATCTGGAGCAGCAAGCTGCACCTGTGACTCGGAAATGCCTATGTTGATCTGAACCTCTATTGTCGTGTTCTGTTGTGATGTCTGTTCAGTTTTTGTACTTGTTCTTTATCAATATTCTTCCCACGACACAAGCTTCCCAGCACTAATCAGTGAGATCTGTCTGACTAGTACTGAACCAGTGGTGTGGAAAACAGCACTTTAGCTCTTCAGTACCTCAAGGCGGATTGCCACTGCGACCTTGATTCAGGTGACTTTCCCTGGAAGTCATACAAGGCAGAGGGGTGAATGTGATAGCTAAATTACTCATGAGCAAAGCTCTTGCTCTGTACATCAAATGTTTCCTCTTCAGGTTCATGCAGCTGCTTTTATGTACAAATGTACTGTGTGCTGTCCGAGATCATGATCATGACTGTATATAGTAAAGCAGCATCTGAGCCTTTTCACTGAGGCTCCTTTTAAAGGCATTAGGTGCTTAGCACCCGTGAGGTGACGCTCATTTAGTTTTTTGACTGGCTGTCTCTTGGTCTAGGGGACAATTGATATGGGGCCTGATTCTCAGTGACTTGCAGTCTGTGTGGTGATCAAATGACTGCGCTGCTTACTTTACATACCGCGCATGCACAAGCCCAAATGGTGAACAAATTGTGTATAGAACATAAACGCAATGTGTCCGGAGGTTGACAGGAAGCTGGTGTTTGGGGCTGCAGGAGAAGATGACAGTGTCCCTCGCACCCCTATTCATGGGCTTCACCAGCAGCCTAGTCCAGCCGGAATCGGTACATCTGTCAGACCACACTTAGGTCTACAGTCATTAGGTCGACCCCACTAGGTCGACTGGCAGGAAGGTCGACCTGACTTAAGGTCGACATAGGCCAAGGTCGACATGACTTAAGGTCGAATTTGCATAAAGGTCGACATGAGGAAGGTCGACTGGTCATAAGGTCGACATGGGTTTTTCACTGTTTTTTTTGACCCGAATGTCGACACAGTCGACATGGACACAGTTGGCAATAAGTATCGGACCCTCGCATCGCTCGCTTCGCTCACTATGCTTCGGGCACGGTGGCTCGCTTCGCTCGCCACAGCTTTAATGACCTCCTCCACGCCCTAGTGGATGATAGGGCATGAAATACCGCCTGTCGGCACATGTTGGTTTAAAAAAACAGTGAAAAACCCATGTCGACCTTATGACCAGTCGACCTTCCTCATGTTGACCTTTATGCAAATTCGACCTTAAGTCATGTCGACCTTGGCCCATGTCGACCTTAAGTCAGGTCGACCTTCCTGCCAGTCGACCTAGTGGGGTCGACCTAATGACTGTAGACCTAAGTTCATTCTAATAGATGACCGCTTCCCGTCCAGCCATATAGTAATGTGTGGTACACAATAGATATGTTGGATTGGACAAACGTATTGTGCACATCGTCTAGTGCGTATAAACTACTATTTGCCATTCACTTGCTGGTTTGTTCCATTGCACGACGGGAGGCCCCTAGCAAATGACAGATGCAAGATGTAAATGATATATGGGGTGAGATTTAATAGGATGAGAGATTCAGAAAGTGAGAGATTTGGGAAGAAATCTCCAGGTTTTTTTAAAGCGGCAATCATTTACACTTCAGAGTCAAACTGGTTTTGCAGTGTAAATGATTGCCGCTTTAAAAAAAACAGGAGATTTCTTCCCAAATCTCTCACTTTCTGAATCTCTCATCCTATTACATCTCACCCATGGTGTGATTTCCTTGAGTACAGGATGGCCGATGTATTGTGAAATCGCTCATCTTGTAGGCTGAGTACACACACAATGGTAAGTGTGTATGGGGTCGGTTGATAGATCTGCAGTGTCTTAATAGACAGTTAATAGGTCTACCCCAAAAGGTCAACATGCAAATCGACAGGATGAAAAGGTCAACATGCAACAGGTGGTAAGGGTCAAAATTTCAACAGGTTCAAAATGTCGACATGAAAAAGGTAGACACATCAAAATAGGTCGTCATGAGTTTTTCTTTTTTTAACCGCTTGTTCTTACTTCAGCATCCATGTCAGCACAGAGGAACGATACAATAGTGTGCCGAGCAAGTGTGGCTAGTGAAGTGGGTCCTGCGCACTACACAATTGGGGGTCCATGTTTACAATTGATAATATGGACAGCCAAAAAATGTCGACCTTTTCATGTGACTACCCTTTACATGTCGACATTTTGACCCTGTCAACTGGTTGACCATGTTGACCTTTCACATGTTGCCCATTACCATGTCGATCTATTGCATGTCGACATTTTGGGGTAGACCTATTGACTGTCTATTTATACATTGTCTATCTAATAATCCACACTAAGATTTGTACCCAGCTTAAGAGTAAAGTGTGTACACACCTGGGTGTGATTTTGGCCAACGATTTTGACTATATAGTGAAAATCAATAGCAAGTTAGTCTAATGCTGATGCAATGCTGACCCTGCCGCACCGGTATCACAAGTATAAATAGACTGTGTGGGCAAATCTATTTCTACTGCGGGATGCAGTCAAAATCCCGATGGTCAAAATCCCGACAGGGTCAAAATCCCGAATGGGTCAAAATACCGACAAGGACAAAATCCCGACATATAGAATTTACAGGTGAAACAGTCTACATGACTTTCCATCGACAGGTGCGAGGTCGACATGGGTTTTTTCACTGTTTTTTGAGCCGACATGTGCCGACAGGCGGTATTTCATGCCCTACCATCCACTAGGGCGTGGTGGGAGAATAAAATAGTGTGCCGAGCGCAGCGAGGCACCGTGCCCGAAGCATTGCGAGCAAAGCAAG
The DNA here is from genome assembly GCF_055691185.1 of Crinia signifera. Lineage (NCBI taxonomy): Eukaryota > Metazoa > Chordata > Amphibia > Anura > Myobatrachidae > Crinia > Crinia signifera. The sequence continues at coordinate 88,639,091 of NC_139220.1, read as the reverse complement.
CTATGCGAGGGGCTGCGGTTCACTTCAAACTGTGTCCATGTCGACTGTGATGACATTCGGGTCAATAAACAGTGAAAAACCTCGCACCTGTCGATGGAAAGTCATGTAGACTGTTTCACCTGTACATTCTATATGTCGGGATTTTGACCCTGTCGGGATTTCAAATGTCGGTATTTTGAACCTATTGGGATTTTGTCCTTGTCTGTATTTTGACCCATTCGGGATTTTGACCGCCGGGATTTCATACCGAATCCCTGCAGTATCATGTAACGAGGGCCAGGCTGGACAATGCAGCATGGCTCCCCCGTCATCATTTGTCGTATCAATATCGGGGGGACGCCAAATCGCACCGTGTATACACAGCATAAGGGAGATGTTGGGTGAAATTTAATAGGATGAGAGATTCAGAAAGTGAGAGAATTGGGAACAAATTTCCAGTTTTTTTAAAGCGGCAATCATTTACACTGCAGAACCAGTGTGATCAGTGTAAATGATTGCCGCTTTCAGCAATATGTTTTTGTATACAAATATATAAAATGAAGATAATTGTGCTCTTATAACAGTATTGTATTTATGTGAAATGGCCTAGTTTTCAGCTAGTCTAGCAATTTATTAGGCTACATAGCAAAGGGAAAAACTACTTGAAATAGGAGACATTGATGAAGTATCTTGTTTCTTCAGGCAGGCGGCAAGCATTATCACCCGACGTGTGCCCGCTGTGTGCGCTGCCAGCAGATGTTCTCGGAAGGAGAGGAAATGTACCTGACAGGTAGGAGATGTGGCTGGCTGTAATGCGGTCAGGATGTAATCTCCTGCTCTGTGTACCACTGGATACTGTCTATCCTGCTTAGCGCACCGATTCATATTGCTTTACTCTCCACTACTGTTTGGGACCACAGCTAAGATTATTTCTGCCTCGCTATCTCCCAGTTACTGTTGCTAGGCTGATCCTTGCTGGTCCCCAAGCTGGTACATACACTATGTTCAGCAAACTCTGCACAGATTATTATTATTCTTTTTTTAAGTCTTCATGTTTCCAATAAAATGATGTAAGAATGCATGCCAGATTATATAACTATACATTTATAGAAGCCGGCACATGTATTTGTGTAATATGCCTTGTAGTCGGTAAGGTGCTTAACATTACATCATCGCTGATCATTTTCTAGCTCGGTCACCCATTGCAAAATACGTCTTTGCTGCCCTCTACTGGCCCGCATTGTACCTGCACTCTTTATTAATGCACTGCCTGAGAAATTATTTTAACAAGGAAAATGGTTAAACATTTCTTTTTAATCAGTCTACTGTACCTCTGTCTGATAGAGGCAGTTATTTAAAAAAAAAATCAAGTTTGTTAATTAACATTAATTAACATTTCATTTTTGTGGCCAATAAATGTATTTTCATAAATTAACTGCTGATATACTAGCATTAGAAAAAAGATGATCTAATACCCTAAATGCAGATATTACATGTCTTAGCACTCCAGACTGTAAATCTGCTTATTAGTGTGGATACCCCATATGCTTGCATGGGTTCTTCACCTCTGGCCACAGTGCCTGCACCCTCCAGGGAATCTGCCTGTGGGATGCAGCAATATACGAGACTGTCTCACTTGTCACATTGGTAAAACATACTGTGCCACATCTTGGGATATCATGGCTGTAGCACACTGTATACCATCATCGCTCCTTACAAAATCCCCGTAATGGTTGGAGTGCCAGCAGAACAAAGAATTCAGACAGAGCTATTATCAAGGATTCCCAAGAGAGCCATTGTCATGCTGAAGGTGACCTTCAGATTCTGCTGTGTGTACCGAATATCCCATTAACTGCCAGTGAGCTATGGAAATGTGTTCTCATAGTACGGACTGACGGGAGCACAGAGCCTGTTCTAGGTTCCACTCCATCTCTTCTCCTGTCATTTCTCTTCCTGTGTTCTTCCCTTCTAACAGATTGCTATAATTATGTGGCATTATTCCTGTTAAGTAGCAATTTCTGTTTTCTCCAGGCTCTGAAGTGTGGCATCCAATCTGCAAACAGGCAGCCCGTGCAGAGAGGAAGCTAAAAGTGAGTGGACTGTACTTTTATGACCCATTTTAATTCTAATGTTCTCATGCCTTTGTTGCACCAGGAATAAATATATATATATATATATATATATATATTATTTTTTTTTTTTTTTAAATAGTTATGAAAAATAGTTATGAAACTAAAGATGCCACAACATAAATGTTTTAGGAGGAGGAAGCAAATTGACATTTATGTTGTGGCATTTTTAGTTTCATAACTATTTTTATGCCCACCTTACCGGAAAAAAAAAAATACAGTAACTAAATCATTTTTTTCCCTTTTTATTTATAAAATAACCTCACATTTACGTTTGTAGAGCATTTTCATTGTGTATCTATTTTTGAGACCGCAAATGCTCCACAACTGAGCTTACACAAGGACGGGAGATGCAGCCCTACACCTTTCGGAGGTTATTCTGGTTGGACCGCTCCCATGCGAATTCGCACAGGAGTGTGATGTCTTTGTTCTGCGCATGCGCATTTCTGTGCATGTGCATGCACTGTGTGCGAGCGGCCACGGCGAACAACAGGCTTAAAAAGACACTCAGCACTGCGAACTTCACAGCGCTGCGTGTCAACCAGAATGAGGTCCTTCATTTGAAGAGACGTAGCCAAAATCTCCAGTTAAAAGTTCTCCGTGTGTACACCCCATAACTCTCTCTGCACATGTTACATCTGCCCCCCTGCAGTGCACAGGGTTTTGTCCATTTGAGAAGGAGGTGGCAAAAGCTAAGACAGTAGAACAATTTAAACATGCTTGGGATAGGCATATGATTATCCTTACAAAGAAATAAGGATCAAAAAGGTTTGAGATTACCTGAAGGATAAAAAAGGGGCAGACTAGATGGGCCAAATGGTTCTTATCTGCCGTCAAATTCTATGTTTCTATGAATTTGCGAGTGAACCAGAATAACCCCCTTTGTCAGCATATTTTACTGAATACCAGTATTATAGCTCATATGCACTAGCATACATTTTTCATAATAGGCCCACATTTATGCTCATTGAATAGGTCTACTAGATTTTTATGTCTTCCTTTTGTGTTCACAGTACAGAAGGGCTTCTGAAACCTCAATCTCCCCTCCAGGATCCAGCATTGGCTCCCCCAACCGGGTCATTTGTGTAAGTGACATTACATCTTCAAGTTCTTGATACATTTGTAGAAAGGTGTCAGCCAGTATACATCAATGGAATCTCGCAATGACAGATGTAGTATTCCCTGTCTAATGTGCATATTAATCTGCATGTACCTGATCATAAGAAGCGGAGGATATATAACTATTACATGTAGACATTTCTTACGGAGGTCTTTAGGCTAACTTGGAAATGTCATTGTCACTTTGATTTTTGCTGCCCAACTTGTATTACCCAGATAGTGACATTGTATAAACATAATAGCAATTGTTCCTTTCTCTGAGAATGGGACGCGTGTGTGCGCGTATGAGACACTCGTGCCCCATTCGCAGCAATGAGATGTATGAGCGTGTGAGACGCTCGCACGTCTCGGCGAACGGCATGTCCGCTGGATGACCAAAGATGGCTCCATCTGTATATCCTTCTGCATGTTCCCTGGCTTATGTCTGGTGCATATTGTTAACCCTTTCAGCCATATTTAGCAAGATGACCTTCCACAGAGCATCAGGATGTCTTATTGTAGCAAATGGGCCATATGATGCTGTGAGAATGATCCTGTCTATAAATATGGGCTCTTGTCACCTGTCTTTTTCCCTTCTCTTCCTCCTTTCTCCCTCAGGCTAAAGTAAACAATGAGATTCTAAATTACAAGGATTTAGCTGCTCTCCCTAAGATTAAAGCAATCTACGCAGTGCAGCGTCCTGACCTTATATCTTACCAGCCGTATAGCAGATACACATCGGATGAGATGCTGGAGAGATACAGCTATGGGGAGGTATAACATTATTACTAAATTGCCTACTGCTGCTGCCTGTCACAGCCAACATAATCCCTGCAATTTGTCACTCTCGCTATCCCTGTCTATATCATAGAGGGAACTTGGATCATTTTCTGCTCTCCAACAACTACAGTTCCCAGTATGCTCTGCCAGCCAGCCATGGATTAGTGGTTAGAGCAAATTAGGAGCTGTAGTGCAAGGACTGCTGAATATAGAGAGTAACCTTTTGCAAATGATATGTATTAGTACTGAATAATTGTATGTGTGGGAGCCATGGGCTATGGTAGTAGTAGTAGTAGTAGTACGTTTATTTATAAGGCGCCACAAAGTGTCCGCAGCACCGTACATAGCAAACAAAACAAAAAAAAAAAAATTACAAGGTAACGTACAGGGTGTGTAGAAAGATACAGTATAAATAGGGGTATAGCTGGTAGAACTAAAATCAGCATCAGTTCAGAAGTAGTTGTCAAAATAGTCAAGGAGACCGAAGATGAAGTAGAGGAAGGGAAGAACAGGACAGGAGCACAGGTGAGGTAATGAGGTAGGGTGAGTACGTGAGGAAGTAGGGCCCTGCTCATAAGAGTTAACATACTAAAAATAGGTGGGTGGACGAACGAAATACAATAGGATAAGTAGGAACGGAGGGGAACGGAGGCAGGATAGGAGGATCAAAAGAGGTTAGGAGGAGGGATAGGCTAGTCGAAAAAAGTGGGTTTTGAGGGAGCGCTTGAAGGAGGTAAGGGAATCAGATAGCCTGATGGGTGGCGGGAGGTTGTTCCAGTGCAGGGGGGCAGCGCGAGAGAAATCTTGGACACGGGAGTGGGAGGAGGTGATTAGGTGAGAGGTCAGTCGGCGGTCAGCGATGGAGCGAAGAGGACGGGAGGGAGTGTGGATAGAGATCAGTGAAGAGAGGTAGGGAGCTGTGGAGGAGGAGAGAGCCTTGTAGGTGGTGGTGAGGAGTTTAAAGAGAACTCGGAAAGGAATGGGGAGCCAGTGAAGAGATAAACAGAGGGGGGAGGCGGAGGTAGAGCGGCGGGAGAGGAAGATGAGCCTAGAACAATGGTAGGCGGTCATTGTTCTTTGGCCTCTGCCTCTCACTCCCACCAGCGGCCAGCGAAGTCTGTGTGACACATACAGTATGAGCTCTAGCTGTCAAATGTTTTTATGGTATGCATCATAGACAGACTCATCATAGACAGTCATATGGTCGACCACTAATGGTCAACAGTCACAAGGTCGACAGGGTCTTATGGTGGACATGGATAAAAGGTCGACTTTGAAAAGGTCGCCATTCGAATGGTCGACATGCGTTTTTTTATGTTTTAAGGGTGTCTATGTCGACATGGACACGGTTTAAGGGTACCATATCCCTCGCTCGGTGCCTCACTGTGCTTGGCACACTATTTTATTCTCCCACCATGCCCTAGTGGATGGTAGGGCATGAAATACTGCCTGTTGGCACATGACGGCTGAAAATGTAGTGAAAAAATGCATGCCGACCTTTTTCATGTCAACCTTTTCCATGTCGGCCTTTTGACCATGTCGACCTATTGCCTGTGGACCTTTAAACCCTGTCGATTTTTTCCATGTCGACCTTTAGACCCTGCCGACCTATTGTATGTTGACCTTTAACCCTTTTTGACCTTTTGCCTGTTGACCCTGTCGACCATATAACTGTCTATGATGTGTCTGTCTATGACCAGTCCGGATACCGTTACATGTAATATCCTGCCATCCTGTGTAGTGTATATTCCCATTATTACCAAACTGGTGCTAAGAATTTCCTACTTTTCAAAGGATATCTATGAAGGGATGGATCTGCGACAAAGACGGTCATCAAGTCCAGGATATATTGATTCTCCTCTTTACAGCCATAGAGACCTCTCCCTTACCATGCCTCGCTCCCCGCAGCATTACTACATGTCAGGTAAGTACCTCTCCATAGACTGTACTCTCCAGACTGGGGCAATGACTTGCTCAGGTTTTTATGACCTAGGATAACTGTTGTTGGATTTCATTCTTTCTAAACTCCATCCAACTGACTGGTAAATGAATGGCTTAGTGCACAGGCCATCTATTTCAACACTGGAGGGCACTAGGTTCTACTGAAATTTGCGGTCACCTTTAGTTAAATAACCACATAACATAAAACACATTATCATGAAAGACCCAGTTGAATAGCACCGTTAAATGTCTTCCACACAGCACTGGGATTCTATTGGGTCAACAATGTCCAGCAAGGGCCAATGACTGCTTGTTAGTTGTCGCTCCCTTGGCACAAAACAGTTAATATTTCTATAGCATCAGCATACTGTGTAGCACTTTGGGAATACTCAGAACTGCTTGGTTAAAAGTCATATGAAGCTTGCTAAATCTGAACCTCTGTGTGGTGACGTTCCCCCAGGAAGTCAGCCCTGACAAGTTTCCAATAGCTACTGAGCAGGCAAAACTGGTTCTTTCATGAGTCTGGAGTCCTCATGGAGGACCCCCAAAGACGCTCCACTGAACCGACCTAGTATTTTCCCAAACTTGTGTACCTGTTTCAGGGACTGGCTAAGATTTGTCCAATGAATATTCTGTTGGAAGCCACAGAAAGTAACTTATGGAGGCTTACTGTAGTGCACTGTATTCTTCACATTTTAGCTCAGGGCGGTCTGGTGGCGTACAGGACAGATATGGCCCACGGCCCACCATGACAATCTCTGTATATTCTACTATGTAAAATTATGGTTTTATGGTATTTGACTTATACCTTAAAATTCCTTATATCGTGAGAAGTTTACACTTATTTATGTCCTACTGTGTCAACTTGTATTTTAGATTTATTAGCTCTTAAAATGAACCAAAACTCCTGGATTAATCCAATTTCAGTATTAGGTAATGTATGAAACAGTTATACAGGTTTCTGCATAATGAGCTTATAACATAGTTACTCGGGCTTCCTCCTGCACTGCCCCAAGATGGAGTCTGCAGAACCGCCCCGTCTTGAGTGTGATGTGCCACTGAATCTTAGCACCTCACTATTTCTGCTTTGTCTTTTTCTTTCTCTTATTTCTCGCTCTGTATCCTCTTCCCTCTTGCTTTGTTTCATCTTTCTCCTGTTACATTTTGACACATATCCATTTTTACTGATTCCCAATGCATATTCACCACACTTATCCCAGGCACAGAAAGTGGGCGTAACTCCCCTTACTATAGTCAGGTAGATGTACGTTGCTCTACGCCGACTCTTTACCAAGCTCCTCGACATTTCCACATACCAGGTAGGAAAGCACAAGGTGCTTCTGCACATAAAGAAATAGCCAAGTTAAAGACTGTGAAGCAGTAGAACAGTACAGGGCTGACACCACAGGAATAATCCCTACGTTAGCTCATGTCCCTGTGATTTCATAGCTGTATGACTAAGGCAGCTAATTGGTACATGCAGGTGTATGCAACACCCCCATAAGAAGTTGAGTTGTGAGTCAGTGGTAATGATACACATAGTAGAATAGACTTTGACAGTAAACATACAGTACTGTATATAGCGCAGTTTCTAGGAATTCATTTACAGTCTCTTATATAACACAGCACATTCCATTGCGCTTTACAATTGGAAACAAACTGGGTAGTAACAAGCTGACGTAGAGGTAGGAGGGCCCTGCTCACAAGCTTACAATCTATAGGGATAAAGTATATCATCCTGGTTTTGAGGTTCAATGAACTACACTAGGTGCCATAGGCAGACAATAACAAATATTTAAACTCCACAATATAACCCAATTTTTTAACTGCATTGACCTGTGTTCTGCAGCTCCCCTTGTGGCACAGTGCCACTTCCTTCAGCTCTCCTAGTATTACTACATTGCAGTAGCACAGCCACACCTCCATTGTAACTTGTCCCTAGGCTTAATGGCTGGTCACATAGCAGCAATTTATGCAGCACTATTCCTTGTTCTTGTTCTCTTATCTCTCACCTCTGAATCTTCCTCTCACTCATGTCTGCTTCTCACTGTTCTCATGTCACTCCTCTGTCTTTTGTGATTGTTGTCTCCTGTACTTCCCCCTCTGCACTTCCTCTTTCACTTTTCCTCCTGTCTTTTCCTCCCTCTTTCTGCCTTCCTTTCCCTTTCTCCTCACAGCTGTTGCAGAGAGTAACATTTACCGGAAACCTCCCATCTATAAGCGGCATGGTACTGTTAAATCCCAGTTGCATGCTACACCTTGATGTGCTGTATGCTCTGCAATGCATAGTGACTGATGTGTTACATACTCAGCTGTCAGTGATGCATGAATGCTGTACCATACCAGCAGCACATTATGCACGGTTAGCATGGGGTGTTTATACAATGCATGGTTTGGTTATGAGAGAAGTTTGGTGTACATATTGAAAGGGCTGCTTGTTAAACAACTATATTCCATTATTACACAATGAGTTTTATCAACATGTACTTGGGGTCCAGTTGGGAATCATGCAGTGTGTTGTATAAATAAGAACCTGACGCTTTGCTGTGCATACTGTAGTTCTGTTAGCATAGTGCCTGTATATATTTGTGGATAATAGTAAAATAGGTGTAAGCAGTACTAAACCATAAAGCCTGTAAGAAAAGTAGGGATACGGTCATTCGGTCATCAAGCATTAGGTCGACAAGCATTGGGTCGACACAATTAGGTTGACATGCTGAAAGGTCGATATGGGTCTAGGTCAACAAGTCATTAGGTCAACACAAGCATTAGGTCGACATGGGCAAGGTCGACAGTCAAAAGATTGACGTGGGGTTTTTCTCGTTTTTTTGTGCCGACATATGCAGACAGGCGGTATTTCATGCCCTACCATCCACTAGAGCGTGGTCGGAGAATAAAATAGTGTGCCGAGCGCACCGTGACCGAAGCATGGCGAGCCATGCAAGGGGATGCGGTGCACTTTATCCTGTGTCCATGTTGACTGTGTTGACATTCAGGTCAAAAAACAGTGAAAATCCTATGTTGACCTTTTGATTGTCGACCTAATGACCTGTTGACCTAGAACCATGTCGACCTGTCAGCATGTCTAATGGTGTCGACCCAATGCTTGTCGACCATCCTGTTGTAGACTTACTGATCCATACCCGAAAAGCATTCGTCTTTAAATTTATGACGTGTTCCACCTAGGTTGAACTAAGAGGCGATGAGTCACACCATGAGGTTGCTAAGACAGAGCTTAAGGAAACAAAGACTCCTGGGGCTTTATGTATGAAGTGGCACTCACAGTCTGTAATGGCACTCGCAGTCAGGGGAAAGCCTGGCATGCTGCACACTGACTGCAAGTGCTGTGCTAAATTTCCATCTCCAACCCGCTACGGAGCAGCAGCTTACACAGGCTTTGTAAATAAAGCTGTTAGCATCAGTTGCGAACCATAAATGTACAGAATTACAGCACAAGTAGTCCTTTGTGACGTCATGTGCTTACTTTTCCCACGTGTTCCTTGGATGAAGAATTTTCCTTTATAAATGCTGGTCAGGTGTAAGGGTTCACCTCTCCTTACAGTGAAGTGCTGAAATAAGGTTTAATTATGCAGGATGTAAATATCTAAGTCGGATAAGGTCAAGTATCCAGTGCTTTTACAGAGACAGTAGCTGCTTTATGGGAGATAGAAAGGTTCTATCTTCCCCCATACAGTATGTCTTGTATTGTCTCTGATGTCCCAGTGATGTGGTCTCACTTATTACCAGACCACCCGCTTGTACTTCTGCAGGAAACTGATTTCTGGGTGCTCTTCAGCTATTGTAACTAAAATATTAATGGGAGTATGCAATCCTAGATTCCGACTGTCCGAAAGTTCCAACAGTCGGAACCCTGGCCCGTTTTCGACAGTATATCGACAGGCAGAATGTTGCATCTTTCCATTGTCAAAAATGAGGTGTGTCGGCAAAAACGGCCGTGGACTGTCGAGATCCTGCCATGAATTCGACAATCCACGGCTGCTTTCAACAAAACAGATCCCATTGGTTTTAAAGTTGGATCTGTTTTGTTGAATTACGCCTTCAATGCTGTCGGAAATGACAGCATTGAATAGGCGGCTGCCGCTATTTCCCCTGTCGAAAATAGTGGTTGGGATTGAATACCGCCCTAAAACATTTAAACGTGACAGTATTTATGCTTACGCTCATGATATATCTAAGAAATAAATGATATTAAGGTAACCTAAGAAAGGCAATGGTTCTGCTCTGGCGGTAGTTGTAGTAAATGACCTTTGGTGACACATGGATCATGTGAAAGGGGTTATCAAGTGGTCCTCTCTGCCAGTGTGGCCATCTCTGACAACCAGTAAGCACTAGAGGTGTTATCAAGGTGGCTCTCTATTAGATCCCAGCTCTATGCTTGCATACTGTACTTACCAAAGGCTCCTTCAGTAGGAAAATCCTATGCAGAGGAATGAAACAGCAAATTCCTGCTAACATTGTTCTATCTGCCCCATCTGCAGTGCACATGGTTTTGTATATTTGAGAAGGAATTTGCCTCTAAGAGTGAACCAGAATAAGGCCCATTGTGAGATCTGTAACATGCCTTGCAGTGTGAAAGGGTTTAGTGCTGCTTGCCAGGAGAAAGCCTGGATTCCTAGATGATGTGTTGTTAGAATGAAACATAGCCCTATGGGTCTCTTTTGTGCGTGGTCTGAAATAAAGTAGCTGTAATCATGACCATTAACAAAGATATGTAAAAGTTGTGTTGCTGTGTCTCTTCTCTTCCATCTCTCCCTTGTCTGTGCCGGGCCGGCTGTGTGGTGTAAGTAAGAGCTTTATTCCTTTTCTCTGTGGGAAACTATGGCTTTCATCCAGCCACTTACTTACAGATGTGCTGACCTGCGCAAATCCAGATCACTCCCTCAGCCATGACTGATTCACGCACACATATGTACATGTATACATATGTGTTTGCATTATACATGTTTCTCTGCAGATTTATACATCTTTATCCTTTATAAATATGTGAAATCTGAATTGCATGCCTGATTTCTCATACAGTCGATATTTTATCTAATGACTTCGGAAATACAAATGAATGTACATACAGTGGGGCAAAAAGTATTTGGAAAGCCACCAATTGTGCAAGTTGACCTACTTAACATGATGAGAGGTCTGTAATTTCCATGATACAGATGGAGCGCCTCTCGCTATTGCTCCGCCATCGCCAGAGTCTGTCTGCTGGCGATCGCCGGCGGAGAGGCGCTCCACCTGACTGAGACACGAGTGCGTCTCACACGCACGTGCGTCTCAGTTTCCCGTCGGCGAGGGGTAGGGGGGGGCGGCAAGGAGGCGGGGACCCGGGGCGACCCTCTGCGAGGCGGCAGGGACCCGGGGAGCCCAGTTGTAAGGCGACGCGCGAGCATCTCGTGCGCGCGTGTCCCCTGGCGGGGGATGGCGGCTGGCGAATCTTCCGCCATCCCCTGCAATAGTGAGAGGCGCTCCATCTGTAGGTACACTTCAACTGTGAGAGACAGAATGTGGGGGAAAAATACAGGAAATCACATGATTTTCAAAAATGTTTTGGTATATTCTTGCGGAAAATAAATATTTGGACACCTACCAACCAGCAAGATTTCTGGCTCTTACAGACCTGTTACTTCTTCTTTAAGAAGCTCTTCTATCCTCCAGACATTACCTGTATTAATGGCACCGGTTTGAACCGGTTATCTGTATAAAAGACACCTGTCCACACCCTCAAACAGTCAGACTGCAACCTCTCCATCATGGCCAAGACCAGAGAGCTAAGGACACCTGGAACAAAATTGTAGAGCTGCACAAGGCTGGGATGAGCTACTCAACAATATACAAGCAGCTTTATGAGAAAAGATTTACTGTTGGTGCGAATTATAAAAAAATGTGGAATACAAGATCACTGACAATCTCCCTCAATCTGGGGCTCCATGCAAGATCTCATCTTGTGGGCTATCAATGATCTCAAGAATGGGGAGGAATCAGCTCAGAACTACACGGGGGGCCTGGTCAATGACTTCAAGAGAGCTGGGACCACAGTCACAAAGGTTACCATTAGTAACACAGTAGGATGTAATGGTTTCAAATTCTGCAGCACCCGAGAGGTTCCCCTGCTTAAGCCAGCACATGTCCAGGCCCGTTTAAAGTTTGCCAGTCACTATCTGGATGAGCCAAAGGAGGATTGGGAGAATGTCATGTGGTCAGATAAGAGCGAAATATACATTTTTGGTATAAACTCCACTCGCCATGTTTGGAGGGAGAAGAATGATGAGTGGCATCCCAATAACACCATACCCAATGTGAAGCATGGGGGTGGAAACATCATGCTTTGGGGCTGCTTTTCTGCTAAGGCAGTATGACTGATCCGTATTAATGAGAGGATGACTGGGGTCATGTATTGTGAGATTTTGATCAAAAACCTTCTTCCCTCATTAAGAGCATTGAAGATGGAACATGGCTGGGTCTTCCAGCATGACAACACATCGCCCAGGTAACTACGGAGTGGCTCCGTAAGAAGCATTTCAAGGTGCTGGAGTGGCCCAGCCAGTCTCCAGACCTCAACCCAATCGAAAAATCTGCGGAGGGAGTTGAAAGTCCGTGTTGCCCGGCGAAAGCCCCAAAACATGACAGATCTAGAGAAGCTCTGCATGGAAGTGTGGGCCAAAATACCTGCTACAGTGTATGCAAACCTGGTCAAGATCTACAGGAAACGTTGACATCTGTAATAGCCAACCGAGGTTATATAGTTTTGAGTTTAACTTTTTGATTGTCCAAACATTTATTTTCCGCAAGAATATACAAATAAACTGTTTGAAAATCATACAATGTGATTTCCTGGTCCCCCCCCCCCCCACACACACACACACACACACACACATTCTGTCTCTCTCAGCTGAAGTGTACCTATGATGGAAATTACAGACCTCTCTCATCTTTTTAGGTGGGTCAACATGCACAATCGGTGTCTGTCTATATATGTGTGTGTGTGTGTGTGTGTGTGTGTGTGTGTGTGTGTGTGTGTGTGTGTGTTATGTATGTGTATATATATATATGTATATATATGAATTTGAAGTGAGGGTAACAGAATGTTCTATTGCACACATATATAAGAATAATAGTGTATGATGAGCACAGGGTACATTTACTGAGATGGGAGTTCTATTGAAGATGGCATGTGTCCCATAGCAACCAATCGGATACGATCTATTATCTTCTAGAAGGTGCTTAATAAATATAGTAGACTATGATTGGTTGCTATGGGCAACATCCCATCTTCACTGGAACTGCCATCTTAGTAAATGTACCACACGAAGTGTGAAATTAATAAGACGTCTCCTCTTTATTTATTACCCTTTTGTATTTTATTAGACGTTCCTGTTGAAGCAACCAAAAGCAAAACAAGTGAGGATCTTGCCCAGTCCCCCAAATATCTCCCTGCATACACTGCCGATCCTTATTACCAGTCGGAGCCTGAGTATTGGATGTACTCCCCGAAAAGTAAGCAGCACCTTATTAGAGGTCGGTCACTATATTACAGCTATTGGCAGGACTACACTAGTAGTATATGAGAGCTATTCCATAGCTGCACTGGTTGTATATGAAAGTTATCAGTTTCATAAATAACAAATAGAATGTAATAGCTTTATATATAACAGGTGGTAATGTTATGTGTATAATGTTTGTATACTACGTGGTATGCGATGGGGTGATTAAGAACTGTTTTTTGAAACCCCCATGGTGGAGAGGTGAACGATGGACTTGGCTGCAGCAGGGAAATTAATAATCTAATCGGCAACAAATGTCTGCCGCGCACAAGGTTGAAATCTGTTCCAATTATTCAAGCATCTCTATTAGCATGTTAAAATAAAGTAGAACATTTAAAGTAAGTTATATCTGCCTTTGAGTGAAACATAATGGAAAAAGAGTGGGTGGAGCGCTAGAACATGATTAATTGGTTACAATTGATATACATAAGCATAAAAAACGTTTTATTTTAAATGAATAGCGTGCAATCGCACTAGGGCCCTTATTCTAATTCGGACGGTACGGCCCGCGTGCGGCCGTACCGCCGATGTTTTTATTCTGCACATGCGCAGAGGTCAATCTGCGCATGTGCAGCCCCCTTCGCCGCAGACGTATTTCGTCCGCCGCAAAGGGGGCGTATAGGGGCGTGAGGGGCTTCATACCCTCATTTCCCTATGTGTACGCCCCGCGTTTCATGGGCGTTCCCATGCAAACGCGGGGCGTATGCATGGTAATGAGGGTATGACGCAACTCATGGGGGCGGAAAGCTGACGTCGCCGGATGTCAGCTCTCAGCCCCCATACAAGCTAGCACACGGACGATTGTCCGTGTGGTCTCAGCTTGCGGGAGCTGCTGGGGCGTGCGGACCTGCCTTCGATGGTCGACGACCATCGAATGCAGGGGGCAGCTCCCACCATGGTGGAGGCGTACGCCTTCACCATTTTTATGCGGATCGCCAGTCGTCCGTGTACGGACGGCCGTGGCGATCCGTCTCGTGGGCGGGGATTGGTTTGTGCGGCCAGAGCACCGTGTGCGGCTCTGGCCGCACCAACCAGAATAAGGGCCTAGGTATGGTATAGAATTTAAAACAGATTGATACACCAAATGGTAACACATATTGCACAAAATCTAGTAAATTCTATGTAAAACAATGTCAGGGAGCACCTGCTAATTTTATTGGGTGCTTTTGGTCTGATCTCCACCCCCTCCCCACCCTCACTTTGGAGACATATTCCATCTTTGCTTTACTTGGGCTAACAGCTGCAACATCTATTCGGGATAAAACCACGTGCATACTGAGGATAACAACTCCGCATTATCGTTGAGGATTCCCCACATTCCAACAGGGGCTTACTCCTATCCTCCAGCGTGATTTTAATCCGGCAAGGTTTATGGACCCACTTACCTTCCAGCTTCATATGGACTGACCCAAGGATAATGCAATACCCACAAAACGTCTCCCTACCCCAAGGGCTACAAAACGGGACTACAGACCAATAAGTATCAGACCCATCTATTTTATTACCTATCAGTATTCTACATTGTTTTACATAGAATTTACTAGATAATTGTTACCATTTGGTGTATCAATCTGTTTTATATTCTATACCGTACCCAGTGCGATTGCACGCTATTCATGTTTTTTATGTTTATGTATATCAATTGTAACCAATTAATCATGTTCTAGCGCTCCACCCACTCTTTTTCCATTGTATTTCCCTTAGGGGTTGACACCCCCAGTAGGAACAGCTTGACAAAACCACCCTATTAGGCGCCCATTAACTGCAGGCCGCAAAGCTAACAGTTAATCTTTTTGTATTTGAGTGAAACATACCAACATGGTTTATTGTAGAGATTAAAAATTCCAGTTTGCCATAAGGAATATCACATAGTGTAGGCCACTGTACTTTGGTACCAACACTCATTCCATACCTCTGCCACCTGAGGCCGTTGATACATCCACAGGAACGGGTAACCAAGGCAACATATCCATGTCATGAGGGGGCGTGGTTAAACACAGGAGGGGAGTATCCAAACATAGGCATAGCCACGCCCTCTCTGATCAAATCTTCGGCACTTTGCAATACTGTGTACTGCAAAAGAACACATTTGTCTTCCTCATTAAACAGTTGGCCCTGATCACTTCTACAGGACTGGGCTTGTGATTGGCTGATTGAAGATGCTCTACTGACACTGATAGGTGCTTTGGGCCTGATTCAGAGATGTACACTATCTTTATGGACTTGAGTCATTATCAGCTGGCTGTGCATGCACCAAGGCTGCGCAATGTCACTTGCAGGAGGTGGGGGGTTTCTTTAAAAAGTGATTGACAGTCAGGGACCATTTGGGGAGGGAACCTGGAGTGGTAGCAAAAGTTTACGCAATAGGCACCAATAGGTAATATGCAGTTTTCTGTCATGATGGCTTTTTCTCTTTGATTCATTACAGATACCTAATATAGCAGTGTAAATAAATGCCTTGCACTTTGGAATATTTGTGTAGTAGTCTCATTGGAATGATGTGCCTTAAAGCAAGTATTAGCATGCTAGTGGTAAATCCCAATCCTGCTATATATCTGCATATTTCCTTATTCCTCTTCCATCACTATGCCCTGGAAAGAAATCTAGGGACCATTTCAGTGACTAGAACCAGCATTATAAATACAATGCTATGATTGGAACGGCCTGGAGCTGTTGTCACCCTGAATAATGCATCCAAGTCACCATTACTTCAATAATACCATTGTTCTACGGCTTATGGAAACAAGAGAGTACAATAACCTCTTTCTTTGTCTCCGTTGCTGTACAGTGCCTCGAGCGCGGAGATTCTCATCAGGAGGAGAGGAGGATGGGTTTGATCGAAGCATGCACAAGGTATCAGTGTTATGTTTGCAATCATGTTATTTAATAAAGTACCTACTGTAGTTTATGAGTAAGGATTTTTTTTCACTCTACTTTCACAAACATGTTCCATAGAAGGACAACTTCTATTACGGGCTTAGAACCTTATATAGGTACATTTAATTGTTAACAAAAGCGTCCATTTTTAAAGTTCAGAATAACTTTTATAGAACAGTGTTTCTCATTGGGCAACTTCAAGATTCTCTGATCTGCTGCTGCCTTAGGAGGCAGCATCGGACCTCGTGAACATCAGCCATCTGCGTAGCCTTCAGGTTACGTTTTTACCCCTAAATCAGAGGCTTTATTAACCCCTTCCCGACATTTGACGTACATTTACGTCATGGTCGGGAAGCACTTCCCGACACATGGCGTAAATGTACGTCATGGATTTAAACTGTCACCGCGTCTATAGACGCGGTGACAGTTTCAACATGTCTGCTGTCCCTGACAGCAGACATGTCCGTGCATGCCCCGGGGGGGCTGCGATGCCGCCCCCCCGTCGGCGATCGCTGTGATTGGCTGTTCAGTGTGAACAGCCATTCACAGCGTTTTCCTGTGTCACCGGCGAATAACGTTCGCCGGTGACACGGGATCAGAGGTGATTGGTGCTGTAAAGTACAGCACCAATCACCGCGGGGTGTAAGGGTGACACTGGTGTCACCCCACCTCACCCCGCCCGCCCCCAAAGGCCGTGATTGGTCCGTCGGACCGACGGACCAATCACAGCCAAGGAGGGAGATTTAAACTAACGGTGACTGCACTGCAGACGCCATTCCGGTCTGGAAAGCGTGCAGTGCGGTCACCGTACCCCCCTGCCGCCATACTGACCAGAAATACTTGCTGCAATACTTACCTGATCGCTGCTGATTGCTTCCTGGATCCTGTGCAATAATTGTGCCATACTGTGATATTGTGCTGCTGCACTGTATTAGTATTAGCTAGATAGATAGAGAGATAGATAGAGATAGATAGAGAGAGATAGAGAGAGATAGAGAGAGAGAGATAGAGAGAGATAGAGAGAGATAGAGAGAGATAGAGAGAGATAGAGAGATAGTGTCAGAGAGTGCTATATTTTGTGCTGCTGCAGTGTGATATAGTTATAGATAGAGAGAGAGAGATAGAGAGAGAGAGATAGAGAGAGAGGCCTACTGACAGAGTGCTATATTTTGTGCTGCTGCAGTGTGATAGTTATAGAGAGATAGAGAGAGATAGAGAGAGAGAGATAGAGAGAGATAGAGAGAGATAGTGACAGATTGTGCTATATATTTTTTATATAACTGACTGCTGCCCCCTCCTTTTGTGCTGATCAGTATAAATTAACTGATCAGTAACTTTTTGGGGGCGCAGGTTTTTTTTTATATATAGATATACCTGTGAGTGCTGCTGCTGCAGTGTCATAGAGTGTTAGATAGTGTTAGATAGTGAGAGATAGAGAGATAGAGAGAGATAGTGATAGAGAGTGCTAAATTTTGTGTCTGCTGTCCCCGCCTTTTGTGCTGATCACTATATCTGAGGTGATCAGCAACTTTTTTGGGGGTACAGAGGTTTTTTTTTTTTTATATATACCTGTCAGTTGCACCAAAGGTTGTGCACCTGCTGCACCTCACTGGTAATCAGTGTCGCATCACTGATCACCTTTTTTTTTTGTGTGTGTGCTGTGGGGTATTTTTTTAATTTTTTTTTTTACACACACTGTGATTTTGTGGGTGTCCTGTGGCCGCTGTGCGCTGATCAGTGACGTACATCACTGATCATCTTTTTCGGCACAGGGTTGATCTATTTTTATTTATTTTTTTTTTTTGATCAAATTCCTGTTGCCTTTGAGCGCTGTTCAGTGACAGACGTTACTGACCAACATCTGTGCTCAATTTTTGGCGCAGGACCTTTTTTTTTTTTAACCCCTTCCTTTTTTTTTTTTTTAACCCCTTCATTTTTTTTTTTTTTTAACCCCTTCATTTTTTTTTTTTTTATTGGTATAAAGCATTTTTTTTTTTTTCTGCACCACATACACACTACACACTACATACCCCCCGGATTGAAATAAAGTTTGTGCCCCCCCCTACACTATACACGTGTTGAAACATTTCACTACCGGTAACACAAAAATAAAAATGGCATCCCAAATGTCCTCCCAAATGTCCTCCCAAATGTCCTCCCAATCATCCAGGAGAATGTATTCAGTGGAGGAGGCATATGCCATGCTTGCTTCTGACTCTGACACAGGCAGTGATGCAAGCGGGGAATTTGAAGGATTTGCCTTAAGCTCCTCTTCCTCCTCTGCTGATGAGGGACCCCCTCAAAGACGCCCCCGTAGATCAGCTGAGATTCCCCCCCCAATAATTGATCTAGTATGGACCCCACCACCAGACAATTTTGAGCCCCAGGTTCCTGAGTTTTTGGGCATGCCAGGAATCCAATTTGATTCCACAGGTCTCAGAGAAATTGACTTTTTCAAATTATTTTTCTCTGATGATTTTATAAATTTAATGGTGGACCAAACTAATTTATATGCCCAGCAGTTTATTGCTCAAAACCCCACGTCATCATTTGCTAGGTGGACCCCTGTAGATGCAGTAGAGATGATGACGTTTTGGGGTCTGGTGTTTCATATGGGCATAGTAAAAAAGCCAGAAATTAGGCAATATTGGAGTACAGATGTTCTGTACAGTACTCCATTTTACCGTATGGCCATGCCCCGGACTCGATTTGAGACAATTCTTAAATTTATACATTACACCGATAATGCACAGTGCCCACCCAGAGATGATCCCACCTTTGACCGGCTATTCAAAGTCAGGCCGGTCATTGATCATTTCAGTGCCAAATTTGAAGAGGTGTACATCCCTGAAAAATTTATTTGTATCGACGAGTCCCTTATACATTTTAAAGGAAGGATTAAATTCCGCCAGTACCTTCCCAGTAAGAGGGCAAGGTATGGCATAAAAATGTATAAGCTGTGTGAAAGCACCTCAGGGTACACCCACAGGTTTAGGGTTTATGAAGGGAAGGATTCAAGAATTCAACCGCCAGAATGCCCCCCCTCCCTCGTAGGTGTTAGTGGGAAAATTGTCTGGGATTTAGTGCACCCCTTCCTGGATAAAGGTTATCACCTCTATGTGGATAACTTTTACACTAGCATCCCCCTGTTTAAGGCCCTTGGTTCAAGAGGTACAGCAGCTTGCGGTACTGTGCGCAAGAACCAAAGAGGCCTCCCAAAAACGCACATTGCCCAAGTAATGAGAAGGGGTGAAAGCAGGGGAATATGCACCGAAAATATGTTGTTGGTCAAATATAAGGACAAGAGGGATGTCCTTATACTGACAACAATTCACGGAGACAGTACCACCTCCGTCCCTGTACGAGGTACCAGTACCCACACCTCCAAACCTAATTGTATCCTGGATTACAATAGGTACATGGGCGGAGTGGATCTTTCAGATCAGGTACTGAAGCCGTACAGTGCCCTGCGGAAAACAAAAATCTGGTACAAGAAGGTGGCCGTGTATATCATCCAGATGGCACTGTATAACGCTTACGTGCTATTCCGTTCTACCGGCCAGAGGGGGACATTTATGCACTTTCAAGAGGAAGTCATAAAGGGCCTAATATTTGGGAACCAGCAGGCAGAGGGCCCCAGTACTTCTAGTACTGGCCCCCGTATTGTACCAGGGCAGCATTTTCCTGATGAAATCCCCTCCACTGGAAAAAAGGGCAGGACACAAAAAAGGTGCAAAGTTTGCTATAAAAAGGGAATAAGAAAGCAAACTATTTTCCAGTGTGACACTTGCCCCGACAAACCCGGCCTATGTATAAAGGAGTGTTTTAAAATATACCACACATCTATGGAATATTAGGTTCATCATTTCACCGTGCTTCGGGGGTCTTGCTAATGCCACATAGCACCCACCATTCATTCCACCAGAATCTGAGCCGCAAAATCCAAAAATCACTCCTTCCCTTCTGAGTCCTGCCATGCACCCAACTGGTATTTTTTGGTCACATGTGAGGCATTGCCGTACTCGGGAGATATTGGGGCACAGATTTTGGGGTGCTTTTTCTCCTTCATTCCTTGTGAAAATGAAAAATTTTGAGCCAGAACTGCATTTTTGTGTAAAAAAATGTAATTTTTCATGTTCACTGCCCAGTTTTATCATAATTGGTGAAACCCCTGGGGGTTTGAAATGTACACTATACCCCTAGATGAATTCCCTGAGGGGTGTAGTTTGCAAAATGGGGTCACTTGTGGGGGGGGTCCACTGTATTGGTGCTTGGGGGGTCTTGCTAATGCGACATAGCACCCACCATCATTCCACCAGAATTTGTGCTGCAAACTCCAAATATCACTCCTTCCCTTCTGAGTCCTGCCACTTTTTGGTCACACATGAGGCATTGCCGTACTCGGGAGAAATTGGGGCACAGATTTTGGGGTGCTTTTTCTCCTTCATACCTTCTGAAAATGAAATATTTTGAGCCAGAACTGCATTTTTGTGTAAAAAAATGTAATTTTTCATTTTCACTGCCCACTTGTATCAAAATTGGTGAAACCCCTGGGGGTTTGAAATGTACACTATACCCCTAGATGAATTCCCTGAGGGGTGTAGTTTGCAAAATGGGGTGACTTGTGGGGGGGTTCCACTGTATTGGTGCAACATAGCACCCACCATTCATTCCACCAGAATCTGTGCTGCAAAATCCAAAAATCACTCCTTCCCTTCTGAGTCCTGCCATGCACCCAACTGGTATTTTTTGGTCACATGTGAGGCATTGCCGTACTCGGGAGAAATTGGGGCACAGATTTTGGGGTGCTTTTTCTCCTTCATACCTTCTGAAAATGAAAAATTTTGAGCCAGAACTGCATTTTTGTGTAAAAAATGTAATTTTTCTTTTTCACTGCCCACTTGTATCAAAATTGGTGAAACCCCTGGGGGTTTTAAATGTACACTATACCCCTAGATGAATTCCCTGAGGGGTGTAGTTTGCAAAATGGGGTCACTTGTGGGGGGGTTCTACTGTATTGGTGCTTGGGGGGTCTTGCTAATGCGACATAGCACCCACCAAAATTCCACCAGAATCTGAGCTGCAAAATCCAAAAATCACTCCTTCCCTTTTGAGTCCTGCCATGCACCCAACTGGTATTTTTTGGTCACATGTGAGGCATTGCCGTACTCGGGAGAAATTGGGGCACAGATTTTGGGGTGCTTTTTCTCCTTCATATCTTCTGAAAATGAAAAATTTTGAGCCAGAACTGCATTTTTGTGTAAAAAATGTAATTTTTCATGTTCACTGCCCACTTGTATCAAAATTGGTGAAACCCCTGGGGGTTTTAAATGTACACTATACCCCTAGATGAATTCCCTGAGGGGTGTAGTTTGCAAAATGGGGTGACTTGTGGGGGGGTTCCACTGTATTGGTGCTTGGGGGGTCTTGCTAATGCGACATAGCACCCACCAAAATTCCACCAGAATCTGAGCCGCAAAATCCAAAAATCACTCCTTCCGTTCTGAGTCCTGCCATGCACCCAACTGGTATTTTTTGGTCACATGTGAGGCATTGCCGTACTCGGAAGAAATTGGGGCACATATTTTGGGGTGCTTTTTCTCCTTCATACCTTCTGAAAATGAAAAATTGTGAGCCAGAACTGCATTTTTGTGTAAAAAAATGTAATTTTTCATTTTCACTGCCCACTTGTATCAAAATTGGTGAAACCCCTGGGGGTTTGAAATGTACACTATACCCCTAGATGAATTCCCTGAGGGGTGTACTTTGCAAAATGGGGTGACTTGTGGGGGGGTTCCACTGTATTGGTGCAACATAGCACCCACCATTCATTCCACCAGAATGTGTGCTGCAAAATCCAAAAATCACTCCTTCCGTTCTGAGTCCTGCCATGCACCCAACTGGTATTTTTTGGTCACATGTGAGGCATTGCCGTACTCGGGAGAAATTGGGGCACAGATTTTGGGGTGCTTTTTCTCCTTCATACCTTCTGAAAATGAAAAATTTTGAGCCAGAACTGCATTTTTGTGTAAAAAAATGTAATTTTTCATTTTCACTGCCCACTTGTATCAAAATTGGTGAAACCCCTGGGGGTTTGAAATGTACACTATACCCCTAGATGAATTCCCTGAGGGGTGTAGTTTGCAAAATGGGGTGACTTGTGGGGGGGTTCCACTGTATTGGTGCTTGGGGGGTCTTGCTAATGCGACATAGCACCCACCAAAATTCCACCAGAATCTGAGCTGCAAAATCCAAAAATCACTCCTTCCCTTCTGAGTCCTGCCATGCACCCAACTGGTATTTTTTGGTCACATGTGAGGCATTGCCGTACTCGGGAGAAATTGGGGCACAGATTTTGGGGTGCTTTTTCTCCTTCATACCTTCTGAAAATGAAAAATTTTGAGCCAGAACTGCATTTTTGTGTAAAAAATGTAATTTTTCTTTTTCACTGCCCACTTGTATCAAAATTGGTGAAACCCCTGGGGGTTTTAAATGTACACTATACCCCTAGATGAATTCCCTGAGGGTGTAGTTTTCAAAATGGGGTGACTTGTGGGGGGGTTCCACTGTATTGGTGCTTGGGGGGTCTTGCTAATGCGACATAGCACCCACCAAAATTCCACCAGAATCTGAGCCGCAAAATCCAAAAATCACTCCTTCCGTTCTGAGTCCTGCCATGCACCCAACTGGTATTTTTTGGTCACATGTGAGGCATTGCCGTACTCGGAAGAAATTGGGGCACATATTTTGGGGTGCTTTTTCTCCTTCATACCTTCTGAAAATGAAAAATTGTGAGCCAGAACTGCATTTTTGTGTAAAAAAATGTAATTTTTCATTTTCACTGCCCACTTGTATCAAAATTGGTGAAACCCCTGGGGGTTTGAAATGTACACTATACCCCTAGATGAATTCCCTGAGGGGTGTACTTTGCAAAATGGGGTGACTTGTGGGGGGGTTCCACTGTATTGGTGCAACATAGCACCCACCATTCATTCCACCAGAATCTGTGCTGCAAAATCCAAAAATCACTCCTTCCCTTCTGAGTCCTGCCATGCACCCAACTGGTATTTTTTGGTCACATGTGAGGCATTGCCGTACTCGGGAGAAATTGGGGCACAGATTTTGGGGTGCTTTTTCTCCTTCATACCTTCTGAAAATGAAAAATTGTGAGCCAGAACTGCATTTTTGTGTAAAAAAATGTAATTTTTCATTTTCACTGCCCACTTGTATCAAAATTGGTGAAACCCCTGGGGGTTTGAAATGTACACTATACCCCTAGATGAATTCCCTGAGGGGTGTAGTTTTCAAAATGGGGTGACTTGTGGGGGGGTTCCACTGTATTGGTGCTTGGGGGGTCTTGCTAATGCGACATAGCACCCACCAAAATTCCACCAGAATCTGAGCTGCAAAATCCAAAAATCACTCCTTCCCTTTTGAGTCCTGCCATGCACCCAACTGGTATTTTTTGGTCACATGTGAGGCATTGCCGTACTCGGGAGAAATTGGGGCACAGATTTTGGGGTGCTTTGTCTCCTTCATACCTTCTGAAAATGACAAATTTGGAGCCAGAACTGCATTTTTGTGTAAAAAAAATAATTTTTCATTTTCACTGCCCAGTTGTACCACAATTGGTGAAACCCCTGCGGGTTTGAAATGTACACTATACCCCTAGATGAATTCCCTGAGGGGTGTAGTTTGCAAAATGGGGTCACTTGTGGGGGGGTTCCTAACTTTTAGCATGTTATGGTGCCTAGAAACCTACATGGTGCCTAAAAAATAATCTCATAAAAAGGAGGCTCCAAAATCAAGTAGGTGCTCCTTCTATTATGAAGCCTGTGGTTTGGTCACCGTGCACACTAGGGCCACATATAGGATATTTATGAAAACAAAAGAATTGGGGGAATCAATTTTTAGTCACATTTCTCTAGTAAAATGTACTGTGTTCCTTAGAAAAATGTATTAAAATTGCAAATCTGCAAAAAAAAAGAAATTTTGAAATTTCACCTACACTTTGTTTTAATTCCTGTGAAACACCTAAAGGGTTAACAAACTTCCAAAATGCTGTTTTGAATACTGTGAGGGGTGCAGTTTTTGAAATGGCATCATTTATGGGGGTGTCTCACATACAAGTCCCTCAAAGTCACATCAGAACTGAACTGGTCCCTAAAAAAATCAGTGTTTGAAATTTTCTTGAAAAATTGAGAATTTGCTATTCATATTGTAAGCCTCCTAGTGTCCAAAAAAATTAAAAGGAAGTTGAAATAATGATGTCAACATAAAGTAGACATATGGTCTATGTTAGTTATTCACTATTTTGAGTGGTAAGATTATTTGTCTCACAAGCAGAAAATTTAACATTTTGCAAATCGCTAAATTTTCCATTTTTTCACGATATTTTGGTATTTTTCACAAAAAAACACAGACCGTATCGACGAAAATTTACCACTAACTTGAAGTACAATGTGTCACGAAAAAACAATCTCAAAATCACTGGGATAAGTAAAAGCAAAAAAAAGTTATCCCCACTTAAGTGAGACATGTCAGATTTGAAAAAAAGGGCTCTGTCAGGAACGCAAAAACTGGCTCTGTCAGGAAGGGGTTAAAGAGAAAGGTATCAGAGCGAGTACCTTGTACAATATGCAGGGTATCAGTAGAGCGAGGGAACGGTATCAGAGATTGAGTACCTAATACAATATGCAGGTGACAATACCACATCATTAATAGACAAGGTACTGGCACATGTTATTGTTTTCTTTAATTTTTTTCTTATTAATCCATTTTTTAATAATTGATTTGGTATTATACTATATTATTATTATAGTATTCCTTTGTCATTATGGGTAGAAGTTACCTTTTAAAAAGAGAACAAATTAAATGTATAAATACCCTATGTCCAGGAATTACATTTTATATCATACAGTATATACTTATAGTTTATGCTTATATTATATTAAAATAAATAATAATTATTTTATAATGTGCAAATATGAATGGGAACGGGAGAGTATAAATGATAAACTTCCACTGTAAATTAGTATTGTAACAATAAAGCAGAAGATATTTTCGTGCCCTTTTTAATAGAAACAAATGATTAAGGAAATCTGTTTCTGCTATTAGGGTTAGTGCCCCTGCATATAGTGTACCAATGGGCACCTGCTCGTTCTGCTGTAGGTCTGTCTGTACATAGCAGGCTGTACAATGGAACATAATGTACCTTGTGTTGTAGCTTCAGGGCGGTATTGGGAGAATGATCCTGAAGGAAGAAATGAAGGCTCGCTTGTATGCTGACTCCTGGACACCACCGCGGAGCTCGGCAGGCAGTAAGGAGGCTCTGCACACTGCTGGATATGATACGCCTCTTAATGGATGTAAGCATCAAAGCATACAGTATAAGGGATTAGTCCATGTGTCAAAGGTGACTCGGTGTATTGTGCGGTGTGGTGCATTTATGGTATATGACACTTTTCTGTTATATGAGGTGCAACATCGGATTACATTTATATAGTTATACAGAAACACACATATGCACCAGCTTCCGAAACACAGCTGTAAATGTTGTGTTACCGACATTTACAGTAAATACATTTAACCCCCGGATTACATGATTAAATATGACTAATAATATTATTTTTGACCAACCATTTTCCAGGTCCAAAGCTTTTGTGCCTGGGATTTTTCTTTCTTTCTTCCCTTATCTTCTCATCTGTCTGCACACTTTACCCCCTCTCTGTTCCTACCCGATTCCTTGTCTCTCCCTCTTTTCCCATTCCCCTATCTCTTTGGTCCCCAGACAGAAAAAAATAATAATGTACCACACATAAAAAAGTAGGTACCACAGCACCCCCATATAAATACTGAGAGAGAAGCTCCAAGTCCTTCCATACCCTCAGCCATGGCAGTCCAGTAGCTGCCTTAGGGGCCGATTTATTCCCGTTCTTTTGGGTCCCAATTGGGCCGAGCCGTTCACTCAGGGAAGGGAGAGCTGGGGGCGGCAGCAGGGGAACGCACCGTGGTTTATATGCGTCCCTATAAACTGGAAACACAGGCGTGGCAATGCCTGCTTTGAGTGGGCAGCTGATGGCACATTTCCGCAGTTACAGCGATCGGCACTTTGGCCATCCCTGGCATACTGTACTGTATGCAGTTATTTAGCGTTACAGCATTTAGAGGTCCTGATAAAGAGTCAGCAGATGCATTGATGAGATACTGTCCTTTGTTGTTTTTCTGATGGTTTATTTGGCACAAGGTTCACAAAAATGTGCCATTCCAACTACACAACAAGGCACAGATCTGTCAGAGGAACACATTCTTGCTTTTTAGGAGTGTCAGGTCTGGCAGACCCATGTGAGTGATATTTGGAAGTGTCACCTTTGCCAGTGCTATTTGGAAGTGTCTGTGTCCCAGTAGAAATGAGAGGAGAATCTCCGGTAACACAAAACCCCAGATTTATAAAACTCCCAGAAAGATGGTTACTTGTTACTGGTCCTCGGACACTCGTCATACAAAGTGTTTATCATCAGGCAAAGCTTCTGCACAGATGAATGTCAGTAAGGGAGATGGGCACATGGTTAGGGATATTTGCACATCCTCCTCTGCATTCTTTGCTGCTTCAGAAATACCAAAACAATGTACAAAGCTTGAAAACCAAAATATTTACTGGGAATAAGATGTCAACTAAATCATGTATACGGCCAAATGGTGTCTGATATCTCACTATCAGTTGATACTATAAACATATTTGTTGAAAAACCAGGCACTGCAAATCAAATCATGTAGCTGTTGTGATGTCCCTATTGCAGTCTACGTAGAACCATGGCCCTTATTCTGATCGGTGCGGCCCGATCAGAAATATGCGGTGATGTCCGTCTTGGCGAATCCCCGCCTTCCATACGGATCGCCACCTCCGTCCGTATGCGGATATGTGGCGGTCCGCATGAATGTGGACGGGGATACGCCTCCTCCATGGTGGGAGCAGCCCCTGCATTCGATGGTCGCCGAACATCGAATGCAGGGCCGCACGCTCCACCAGGTCCCGCAACACAAGACCACACGGACACTTGTCCGTGTGAAATCTTGTATGGGGGCGGGCAGCTGACATCCGGCGATGTCAGATGCCCGCCCCGTACCCACGCGTCACGGCCTCATTACCATGCATACGCCCCGCGTTTGCATGGGAACGCCCATGAAACGCGGGGCGTATACATAGGGTAATGAGGATAAGTAGCCCCTCACGCCCCTCTACGCCCCCTGTGCGGCGTATAGAGAATCCTTGCGGCGAAATCGCCTGCACATGCGCAGAGTGACCTCTGCACATGCGCAGACGATAAACATCGGCGGCCCGTACGCAAGCGGGAATATCCGCACCGATCAGAATAAGGGCCCATATCAGTAATACAGTTTGTTATTCTTCTCTTCTAGCGCCCAACAGGTGTTATCTTGCTGATAATGGTGAGTACAGTTGTTCTTTTAAATTAAAAAAATGAATTATGTTTGCCCTTGGATACTTTACCATCAGTTTGCATAACCCCGCTGTTCCATTCAGAAACCTATAGGCCACGCACTTGGTAGAACCGATGGATGGATGGATGCATATGATCTGACCTATGTTGGTATCTTTACACTACATTACTTTACTTGCAATAATGTAATCCATACTGCACATTATAAGGGCATGCAGCAGTGATCAGAGTAGTCACAATGGTCCCTGCCCTTGGCCATTTGAGTAAAGCTCAGCTTATACAGACTGGCTGTCAGACCTGCTCTACTAGGGCCAGGAAATGTGGCTAAGGGGAAACTGAGAGCAGTCACGCGGGAATCGTTCTGCATATGTGCCGACCCACAAACATTGGAGATGTACGTGTAAGGTTGGCATATACAGTACCTCTGAATCAGGCCCAAGATTATATATACTGGGGAAAATTACTTACACGTGGGAATACCGCCGATCCGTAGTACGAATGATACGACCGGGATCGGCCGTATTCCAGGGAAAATACGAATTGTGAATAGGGCACATTTACTAATGTGCCGTATTCACCTCATTCGTATTTTCCAATGGCATAGCCGTTCGTAGCCTCTCCCATCCAATCAGCAGCGGGCACCAGTATGGTAAATAGAAATAATCCAAATGATTGGTTTGTGTATATATTGAAGAACACTCCTGCAGCATTACATATCTAAATAAAAAAGAAGTCATTTAGGCCAGTGTGCCATGTTTATGATAGTTTGCATTAGCACAATGTACAGTACACATTGAAAGAATGAGAAACATTTATTCTATTGCTATATTTTAATACTGAGACTCAAATTCATTCTTTTTGTATATTTCAGATCCCCTGATTTCCAAATCTGCCTCACTTCCAGCATACAGGAGGAACGGACTGCACAGGGTACAGTATAAATGTTCTTAGGAATGCAGTTATGTCTGGACACTGCAGCACTGCAGCATTAATCTAGGATGAGGCAATTAACATTAATTTGCATTAGAAAGGTAGTATGCTAATGAAAATATTAATTGTGTCAATACTATTATTATAAGTTAAATGGTAAAGTACAATGAGCACTGCGTAAATGAAACCTTATACCCCTTTCCCACTGCAGCTCTTAAACGGTATGTTGCCATTTTTTTAGCCTTTTTAAATGGGTAGAGCTGCAGTGGGAAAGCTCCATGGTTCTTTACCCGTTTAAAAAATACCGGTGAGAATGGGGCTTAAATTATATTCCCTGGTACCTGCCCTGCGCCCCCCCCCCTCCCCTGGTACCTGCCCTGCGCCCCCCCCCCCCTCCCCTTGTACTTACCTGCGTGGGGGATCCGGGCAGCGGGGTTCGCACATTGCTGGGGAGGCAGCAGGCTCCGGCATGGGCACGGTACTTCAGGTCCCTCCCTGCGGCTGATGGATGCTGGGCAGTGGGGAGGCAGTGGGGTCCATCCCGCATGGACATGGTGCTGGTAGTGCAGCGGGGTCCATCTGGGGTCCGAGCAGTGCCTGCGGCTGATGGGAACTAGTAGTTCCCACTATGCACATGTGTAATGAGCGTAGTGCATATGTAATGAGCGGCTCAGGTTTGGCAGTGGGAAAGCAGCATTATTGTCTTTCATCTCTTATAAAGCAGTTGACATGTCGCACTCATCCCTGCTGCGATCAGCGTGCACATTCTCGAGCGTTGCACTACTCACACCCCGGCGTGTATAGTCGCTGCAGTGATGCATGGGTCTCCAGGTTCATTAGTAACTTTGCTGACTACATCGCTATGAAACAGCTTAAATAAGGCATTTTCATTGAGTTCTTTGGCATTATTATTGCTGTAGCCTAATATAATATATACTGTATTTCTTTCAGCCGCCCAGCACTGAGCTCTTCCACTATGATAGTGCCAATGCTGTCAACTGGGGCATGCGAGGTAATTGTTATTTTCATTTTTTATTTTATTTAAAATAAGTAATAAAGGTAGTGAGCATAATCATTGTCTCCATAAGAATATGACAGTTTAATGGTTATGAGACATCAAAGTACTCTACAACACTATACAATATGATCAGGGATGGACTGGGGCTTAAAGTAGGCCCTGGCATTCTACCCGAGTACATGGCTGTGGTACACAAAACCAGGGGGACATGGCGACATGTCCCAGGTGTGCGCGGCGGATAACGGGAGTATGGTCACACTTTACACCCCATCTAAGCATGCTGGCCAAGCAGAGCACTGGGAAGAAGGGTTGCTTCACCAAGTCTTCACACAACTGCACTGCCCATCAGGCCGGTCCAGCTGTGAATATAATAAATAAACTGAAAGATGAGGTATAGAAGTCACTGCTTATGTGAGCTTACAGTCTAATGAAAATGGACATACAGGGCTAATACAGGCCTAGGAGCACTGTAAAAGCGCTGCAGAATATGTGCGCTATATAAATAACTGCTAATAATAAGTAAAAACAGAAAACAAATATGCATCTTGGCAAAACCATGTTACACTGCAGGTAGGGCAATTTAATAATGTACAGAGAGATGTAAAGGTGAGAAGTGGTGTGTGCACTCAATTGTCTCATTGTCAATTTTATTGTATAAGTAAAGATGCCAGGTATATGTTTAGTACGGGCTAATACAGTCATGCACATTGCACCCTTCGTACCTAATCGGATTTGCCCTTTTTGGTTCCACTCCTAACCTTGCATGAGCGTTACATCATTTACCAAGAGTCAGGGTTTCTCTAGAGAGCAGCAACAGATAAAATATGGTGGAGAATTGCTTACAATGCTGAAGGTTATTAGTCATTTATACAGGAGGTAAAGCAAAATGGAGTGAACGAGTCACATTGTAACTTGTAAGGATACCAGATCTAAATGTGTGGTGAAATATGCGGCTCTATTTGCACCCATTCTGCTATTTCGTTTTCAGGAAACTATTTAAACCCCTGGCATATAGAACTTATATTATGCCCCTACCACCCCTAGTACTTGTCAGCAAGTTATACTAAATTGAATCAGTTGATGCCATAACATTAAAACATTGAGGAATACAGATGTCTTCAATCAATTGATTTATAACTTGCTAAGTAGTGGTGGGTACAGCAGGAGTAATACCAGCAGATGATTGGCCAGGGCAGCGATGATGCAGGAGCACGCATCATCGCTCACTGGTAATCGCTGTCTGGTACACACTTGGCAGCTTTTGAGATAAAAGCCGCTGAAACAAGTCAACTGAGCTGCTTTCATCTGACAGGCGGCCAGTGGGTATGGTGCAAACTAGTCTACAGTTCCTTCTGCTCATTTAATAAAGGAAACAGTTGTAAAGTATCAAACTATTTATACAACTAAATGCAATATATAAAACTATACTCAGTCCTGATAACATTGTACGGTGAGTTCAATTGCATATACGGTAACTGTTTTTGCATAAAATGACCACGAATAATGCAGTATGGACCTCCAACAAATATCAGGGTTAATCAAATACTGTATAAAGTTTTCACTTTATTAGGGAATGATTTACAGATTCTAAAACCCATATTACTTTTTTTGCTATTTCAATATGTGTTATCTTTCTGTGTGGTTTACTCATTCCTCCCATCTAACTGCTTCACTTTCCTCCCTCTTCTGCAGAGTACAAGGTGAGAGGACCCACAATCCCTCGTGGAATAAGAATCCCGTTACCATGGCAATGAGCAGTTACTCACCACCAGATGAATCTGACTTGTTTTTTTTTACATGTCCATTCAACCAAAGTTCCTTGAACCTTCTTCATAACCTGAATGGAAATCACTACCATTTTACCCCCACCTCACATTGCTTTGTGGTTGATCTGTTCATTGAATAAGTAAATTAACCCTAACATTTTCTTAGTTTCCGCTTAGACTGGCACTCCCATATATTTTGTAATATATTAGAATACATATATAGTAAAAGCACTCTAGTCCTCACCCGATTAACATTGATTGTTTCTTCCTGTGTGTAATATGTCTGACTCCATCGTACTTATCAGACCTGCACTTGGGGGTATCTTATGTACGTGCTATTGCATTACAGTGCATTGCCTCATTTTATACAATAAGCTAAGCTTGCTGCAGGTCTCTGGCTTACTGTATGCGCACAGTTTTGTCAGGATGTTATATGTAATGAAGATGACTCTATGGGCCAAATGTAATAGGGTGAGAGTTTCAGAAAGTGAGAGATTTTGGGAGAGTTTTCCCATGATTTTAAAAGCAGCAATCAATTACATGGCAAAATCAACCTGGTTTTGGAGTGTAATTGATTGCTGCTTTCAAAAAAAGGGGAAAACTCTCCCAAAATCTCTCACTTTCTGAAACTCTCACCCTATTACATTTGGCCCCATAAGTCATTTGCAACTGCTGGAGAGGTCCAGACTGTCTAATATCTTCACTTTTTTAAATGTATTTAATAAAATTTGTTTTTAGGGGAGTTTTTTGAGTTGTGAAACAGCCAAAAGCTATTAGGGGTCAATTCAATTAGCTGCGACTTTGCAAAAATGAAATTGCATAGCAAACTTGTATAAGTCATGGCAATGTACTGTATGCACCCCCAGAATGCCAGATTAAATTCTACATGGCAATTTGCAGGACCCGTGGGGAACCGTCCTGTGCCACAAAAAAAGTGCCAACTGAGATAACAGGAACAAATAGAAGGCCATTATTCGCCATAAGGAAAGTACTAGAGGTTCCTAAAAGGTGTCAAATGGATTTTTTTTTCTAATTTGCATTGATACCTAACAGGAGTTTTTCAGCAAAATTAAAGACAATATTGTGGTACACAAAAAGTCTACAAAGTGATTTTTCTACATTTTTAGACAAGTGCATGGGGTACTTGTGTAATATCACGGCGTCGGCGCGCGCAACGTAGTTGGCGGAGTCAAAGCTATGTAGTCACATCTACGTATAGTCAGCGTAGTCGTAGTAAGGCAGCTTGTAGTGTAAAGTAATGAGTAAAGCAGCTGGCGTCCACAGGGTCGGCAGACCAGCGCACCCGACCTCTGTGGACGCCCTGTGGTACATAATACTTGTATCACGGCGCTGGCACAATGCGACAAATAAATTGAAGGAACTTGTTTATTATCACGGCGCCGGTGCGCGCAATGTAGTTGGCGGAGTCAGAGCAACTACAGTACATAAACTACTTAATGGGCACTGTGATAATACACAAATAGCGCTTAAAACTACGCTGGAGGGACTGCCGCTGCTGTGCTGAAGGGACACTTCGCTGAATAGGACAGTACGTAAACTACTTAACGGGCGCCTTGATAATACACAAGTACCGTGCATGGTTATTAAATTGAGTTCTGCACTGTGGGGCTAATTCCCACAGTGAATTCCCTGTGGCCAGCTTAAGATGCCACCACATAAAATCCCACCTTTGCAAATGAATGTGCTCACTAGCCAGAGATTTACTCGTGGTGTGATGAAAAAAGGCATATCTTGCCTGTTGCTGACATCACACACCCTCCTCTAAAATGCTTAGGAACGCCTACCATTTTCCTAGGTGCACCTAGCCTTTTTTCTGGCACGCCTGTGTTTTTCTTAGCACTCCCACTAAACTATCGGTTACCACCCGAAGATGCCTACTTTCTGTCACTCACCTTGCAAATGGAACATTAACAATATCAGCTGCGGTACCCGATATTGCATGTACACACTGAGTGATATCAGTAAACTAAATCATTCAGTGATGTCACTGGGACCCGCTGAACATGAGGGTCATTTGGCTATATAGCCAAGTTGAACTGCATGTTCAGAAGACATCAATCATTGATAACGACACATGGAAGCGTGCATCATTAATGATATTGAGTGAACAATATCGATCAGAAGGCCCTTTCTGAGGGATATTGTGAACAATATCCTCTAGTGTGTATGGGGCTTACTGAATTGGAGTACATACTGTATAATACACATTACATCTTTTCTCATTCAACAGATCTATCCATATGAATTACTCATGGTTACCACAAGGGGGAGGAGTAGACTACCTAAAGATGCAGACAGAACTCGCTTGGAAGTAAGTACAGGAGGAATGTATGTGTTGTACAGAAGAACTAATGTACCGAGAGCCTCTGTGTCATCACATACTGGGGCAGATGTATGAACCAGCGTTAACTGCTTAAGTAGCACTTAACGCTAGTAAATGGGGTTTTTTACGTGTTGTGCACATGTATGAAAGGGGCTTTTAACGTCCCCCTGAGGCAGCCCTGAACTTAACGTTCAGGCGCTGTCCTCCTGCAGCCTGCTTAAAGTTATGAGCTTTTACGTCGCAGGCAATGTATTATTGCCTTCCCCGACGTTAAGCCCGCTGTTTCTTTTCGCCATCCTCAGGCTGGCGTTAGGTGGTTTTTAACCCAACCCAACCCCCCCTCGCTATAGCTTACGGAGCTATCCGGCCACCGCCGCATCTCCTCCCATGCCGACACCAGTAGACAGCATGTTGCTGCTGCCGGCTGCCCTGCACCTCTCCCCCCATTCCATTTATTTAGTTTTGCCGTTTTTTTTTTGTTGCTCCTCTTCCCCCCTTTGATCAGCCAGCATGCCGACAATTGTCTCCTGTCAGCATGCTGGCACCGGCGGCTGTTGTCCCGCTCCAGTCCCCCCCAGCTCTCCGATCGCGCACTGTAGTGACCCCGCTGTTTTAATATATGTGCCGCAGGAGAGCGGGGATGCGGCGGGAGGGTTGCCAGAAATAATATTTAAAACACCGGGCGGGCGCCGGGCAGATGCTGCTGTCTGTACTTGGTAGCGGAGAGCCGGAGACGCGGCGGGAGAGCTGTCACCTCTGAGAAATCACATTCAAAATACCGGGCGGCCGATGATTGGCTGAGAGCTACCAAGTACAGACAGCAGCATCTGCCCGGCGCCCGCCCGGTGTTTTAAATATTATTTTTGGCAACCCTCCCGCCGCATCCCCGCTCTCTTGGGGACCCTGCGGCACATATATTAAAACAGCGGGGTCCCTACGTGCTCGATCGGAGAGCTGGGGGGGAGGTGGGCGGCAAGCTGCGGACATGAAGCCGGTGGCAGGATGTAGGTAGGTGCTGATGTGGGCAGGAGGCAGAGGGGGGGGGGGGAGCAGCTGCAGAGGCCAGGAAGGACAGGGTACAGCTGCGGCAGCCAAAGCGGCTACAACGTGTCCCGTTGATGGAGCCACTGCCGCGGATCCCCCTTATGTAGCTGCGGCTGCGTTTTCCCCTGATGTAGCTGCCACCGCTGGTCTTCTGCTCCAGAGGAAAGGGGACCTGCGGTGGCAGCTACATCAGGGTGATCAGCGGTGGCAGCTCAATAAGGTGGACCAGCGGCGGTAGCTACTTAAGAAAGACCGGCGGTGGCAGCCTCATAAGGGGATGTAAGTTAAAAAAAAGGCAAATAAGGAGAAGATGTGAGTTAACGATTAACGTTACTCACTAACAGCAGAATGATACATTAGGGTGAAATCTGTCCCTGCTCCTGAGCGTTATGCCAGGAGAAGTGGGAAACGTTAGATTTCACCCGTTAAGGGGAGATTGATACATCTGCCCCACTGTAACTGCTTTGCTGCTTGCATGTATGCTGCTACACATTGGTATGTGCGACAAGATGGCATGTTGTGATAAACTGTATTTGTAATGGATTATCAGGGCATTCCTGCGGGGAAGGATCTTGTTGCATTTTTTAGAAATGCCCGCACAGCTAATGGGTGAAATGCCTTTGCCTAGACACACATAGCAATGTAAACATTAGGGTCAATGTGTGATCCTCGCATCTTACCGAACCAACCAGAATGACCCCCATAGAGCAATACCAGTGGCCTCACAGGTAAGAAGACACTGTATCAGTCATATAAAGTTTTAATGCCCCAAATCCTGCTGATATAAACATTAACCTAAGGTTAGAGCTGTCCCTAGATCTGGATGCTGTTTCTATTGAGAAGTGGCCTTGATCATACCTCCCAGCATGGTGGTAGTGGGCAGTTGCCAAAATGGACAGAGCATCTGGTGGAGGGGCAGGAAAAATGCGCAGCCAATTGCCGTGACCCTCTCCTCATTTCTGTCACTTTAAGGGTGTGCCCAGTGCCATCTGAGCAGCCCCTGACTCCCCTCCCTGAACTAATAGATGCCACATGGAAACTATTTTGTTATCACCAACTGCCCCCACTCGGGAGAACTGGACCGTGTCCAATTAGTGCGACTGTCCCACAAGGTAAGGCATTGATGATTCACCCATGCAGGATCAATTAGATCTCCCCTTCTTATATTACTTTCACATCGCAAAATGCAGGTTCGCACCCTGCCGGTACCTTGATGTCATCCGGGGGCACGGCGGGGAGTCGGTGTGTGTCATCGGGATCGGACTAGGAGGCAGCGTTTAGAGCGGGCGCTGCTCCAAGTGCTGCCTCCTACATAGTGTGAACGGAAATGGGTCGGCCCGTTTAACCTGTTTACACCGCCAAGCAACACGGCAACGAACCGGCAAGAACTCTGCTTTTTTACCGGTTCGTATTGCCATGTTGTTACCTGTTTAAGGGACACATTAACTCCTTTCACATTTCACTAATTACCAGGTCAAACCGGCTTGTACCTAGTAATTACTGTGATGTGAAAGGGGTATTAGTCTCCTGGAGGGGATTTCCAGACAGTAGACAAGTATTTATTTTATACTTTCCATATTGTTACAAATAAAACTTTGCGTTTGCAGTGCTGCCATCTGTAACCATGCCTTTATTTGTGTAACCTCTCCACAGCGCCATCTATCAGCTGAGGAGTTTTATCAAGTGTTTGGAATGACCATATCAGAGTTTGACCGCCTGGCACTGTGGAAAAGGAATGAGCTGAAGAAGCAAGCCAGACTTTTCTAACTCTCTCTACCATGTGCCTCAATATGTACAACCTCTATAAATATATTTATAAATAATGTATAACTACTACACATGATATATATATATATATTGTATTATAGGAATATCTCCAGAGGAATTTACTTTATACTTTTCAGAAGTGAAAGGGACTTCGACCTAGTTCTATGCAATGTGTTGTAATCCCTTTTACCACTGCAAGGTTATTCTGTGGAGAGAGATATTTTCAACTCTTGGGTTATATTTTTTAAAATACTGTTTTTTATGCGCTGCTATTTTGGAGAGTTTAAAGACTTCAATAAATCTACATTATTAATATTGTTACAATGCATCTTCAAAATAGAGTTGTTTTGATGTCCAAAAGTTCCAGTGATGACTGATTGGCGGGTACTCAGAATGTGCACTATTTACAGGTTGAGCCTCCCATATCTGAAAATCCAGTATTCCAAACACAGATGTATCCTCTTACATCTAGCCTCAGTGGGCCAGGCAGCACCAGCTTCCTGTCGCAAGTGAGCTGACAGGTCTTGTGAGATACTGCTAGTGCCGGGCATCTCT
This sequence comes from Crinia signifera, assembly GCF_055691185.1. Taxonomy (NCBI): domain Eukaryota; kingdom Metazoa; phylum Chordata; class Amphibia; order Anura; family Myobatrachidae; genus Crinia; species Crinia signifera. Next base: position 88,601,848 of record NC_139220.1, on the reverse strand, counting down.
TCTGGTGAAAATGCATCTTAGACGCAACGCATTGCAACTAGGATGCACGAGACTGTGCAGATTCATTGAGTCTGTACATGAAGTCTAAAAGAACTTGGTATGGAATTTTTTTTTTACTTGCGCTACATTGTTGCTCGATATGAAAGTGACACATATCAAATGAACTAGTGCAGTCTTCTGGTGTATCCTATTCACACAACATTGCTTCTAAGATGCATTATTGACAGAAAAAGTGAAAGACGCTAGCATAGTCTCACGGGACCTAGCATGCTTAAAAAAGTCTGTTTGGTGTCACTGCAGCAATGATGTGGTATTCAGAAATTCAACATTTATTGGGGCGCCGACTGAGATGGTGACACTTTTGTATTCTGGTGGTTCCATGTACACAAACTTTGCGTAAAATGATTCCAAATATTGTATAAAATGACCTTCTTGCTATGTGTATAAGGTGTATATGAAAATTAATTTCTTGTCTCTATACCCCTTTCACACCGGCCACCCGGTATCTTTAACCTTTAACCCGGTATCTTTAATCTTTAACCCGGTAATTTGCATGTGGTGTGAATTGGCTGCACCCGGCAAAATGACCCAGCACTGAAAAACGCATGGTAATTGCCGGGTGCAGCCAATTCACACCACATGCAAATTACCGGGTTAAAGATTTTCAATTTGCTGGAAAAAAATGTGTTTTTCTGTGGTATGAAAGGGTCAACATGGGTCTTAAATCCCGGCACTCCGACCCTGATCAAGAGCACTCGTTTTTCATCAAATTCCTGGGTTGAAAATCTTTAACCCGGTAAGTTGCTTCTGGTGTGAAAGGGGTAATAGACTTGCTGAGACGGGTTCATCCCCAAGATATCTTATTATGGTATGCAGAAAAATCCAAAATCCTTCTGGCCTCAGCATTTCTGATATGGGAGACTTAACCTGTACATATGCTACAGTCCATCGGTGTCAGTGCAGGTTGCAGCAAAATGAAGCCAGGCATTTATTCATGTACAGAAACAGGCTGATGCGTATTAACTCCACAGACAGAACTGACGCTGCCTTTCCCTGGTCACTGGACTTTTCAGTGATTTGGTAAAAATGATTTTTTTGTAATCACTTTATAATATTTTATTACCTTTCAACATTATTTCTTTGGTAACTGCAAAACAAATATTTTAAGTTTGATAACCAATGACATCTCTAAGCAAAATGTGTTTCTTTCAATGTAAAACAAACAAACAAACAAAAATAAAATCATTTATTCCATCTGTTTTAGGACATATGCCCTTATTCTGGTTCACTCGCAAAGGCAAATTCCTTCTCAAATGGACAAAACCATGTGCACTGCAGGTGGGGCAGATGTAACATGTGCAGAGAGAATTAGATTTGGGTGAGTTATTTTGTTTCTGTGCAGGGAAAATACTGACTGCTTTATTTTTACACTGCAATATATAGTAGATCTAACTTTATAGTAAAACCCCACCCAAATCTAATTCTCTCTGCACGAGTTACATCTGCCCCACCTGCAGTGCACATGGTTTTGTCCATTTGACAAGGAATTTGCCTTTGCGAGTGAACCAGAATAAGGGCCATAGAAATATAAGGCGTGTGAGGAAGTTATGTTTTATTTGCCCTGTGCAACAAGACATAGCATGGTCAGCAATAATTTAATATAGATGACAAAACTAGTCTGCTACAAATGTTACATAGTGTTCAGGTCCCCTGTAGGCAGATATTGGATACCTTTCTTCTCCATGTTTTCCCAGTCATACCTTTGTCATGCCTTCTATACTGTAAAGTATATTGGAAGTATAGTGCCATCTAGTGTGCACAGTTACCACATTCTTCAAAGTAGGTGCTTATAGATGACTGCAGTCTATTACAATGATATTGCCCTCTTAACCTCTATTAAGTGTCATTAAAAAAAAAGCATTATATAACTCGATTTTCAACAAATAAGCCTTTTTTACCTTATCATTGTGCTGTCATACCAGAAACTTTTTGACTTAGAGGGAAATTTAACTTTATAAACTTGTAATTGATAATATGATGATGTGCAAATATTTTGTTTTTTCGTTTATTCCATTGAAAACAAAATGTCACATTTGCAGCCTCTCTATAGCACTAAAGGCCAATTTCCCTCTGGCAAGAAATTAAACCCCTGACACATGGGAAACACAATTGCATTTGACATGTTGGTTAGTAGGCATTTGCTTTTGATAGTGTATACTCTGTTGACCTTAATATGTTCTTAGTCTGTTGAATGCAACCAAACAGATCAGGGAACGTCTAAACAACTACACCGCAATGCAGATACTCCCATCTGACAGTACTAAAGTGGTTTGTTACATAGAGGTAGATATATAAAGCAGTGATAAGTGAGGAGAAGGGGCTCATGGCAACCAATCACCACTGAAGTGACATCTATAATTTGCATAATATAAAATTATACAGAGCAGCTGATTGGTTGCCATGGGCCATTTTTCCTCCCTTATCACTGCTTCATACATCTACCCTAAATCCTCTGCATCAATTCCCATACCTGTTTACATGCTTTAACGAGTGTTAAAGCACTCGTTTCCCAAACTCCACCATTACAGTCCATGTTTTAAGTATATTCATGCTTGAACACAGGTGATTTAATTACTATATGACTCAATTTGATGTTACCTGGGGGTATATATACTAATGTTTGATTTTGAATTCAAATTTCTTTGATTTAAATCAATCTAATCCAATTAAACTTCTTTTCACTCCTCAATTCCATATTTACTAATATTTGATTTTGCATTTGATATAGAAATCGATGTTGTTCCATTCAGACTAGTGATTTTGTGTTGGGATAAGATATCCATTTCTAAATACCCTATAAAATATCAATGTAAAAAAGCCTTCCCCATTTATTCCAATTGCACAAATACAGTATATCACATGCACATGTAATAGAGAAAATCTCCGGGTCTAAATTTTAGATTTGCTTTTCTGTCTGAAGGGGGTCTGACAGCGGCAGGAGGAATAACCCGGCGCTTCAAATTGCCTGTTTATTTGGCCGCGGCTGTCTGAAAGCGGTATTAGTTAGTATACACCCCTTGGACTGAGACTGAAGCGTGGATATCCATAAAACCTTGACTGTAATGGCAAAGAATGTGTAAATGGCTAAGCCACAGCTTTTTTTGGTACTTGTGTATTATAGCGGCGCCCCCGATGTGCATTGCGCGATGTTTATATCGGGTCGCATGGCATGCGATGCAACGCGATTTTTGCCCCCTATGCGATGAAAGATCGTATAAGCACCATAAAGGGTGCTTTTAAGCACCCTAATGGGTGCTTACAATGTGAAATGCACCCCACGCCACCCCCTCCCCCCACACACACACTATAAACGTGAACCCGAAGCGTGGCGAGCGAGCCCGCGAGGGGCGGCGGTACGCGTCCTCCGACCTTTTCATACCCCCACTATCCACGTCGGTGTGGAGTTGAGAATAGAAAGTGTGGCGAGCGCAGCGAGCCACCGAGGCCGAAGCGTGGCGAGCGCACGCGGATACCTTCACAGGTATCGGAGTCCCCTTGCGGACTTCACAGGTATCTTCACAGGTAACTCCACGCCGACGTGGATAGTGGGGGTATGAAAAGGTCGGAGAACGCGTACCGCCGCCCCTCGCGGGCTCGCTGCGCTCGCCACGCTTCGGGTTCACGTTTATAGTGGGGGGGGGTGGCGTGGGGGTGCATTTCACATTGTAAGCACCCATTAGGGTGCTTATACAATGTTTAATCGCGTCGCATCGCATTGTATGGCATTGTATGCCATGTACAATGTCATACAATTTTAAAATTGTATGACATTGTACAGCATCGCGATATCGCGTCGCATCGCATACCATCGTATGCCTTATGCGATGGGCGCCGCCAAAATACACAAGTACCCTTTTTTTATTTTATTTTTTTATAAGAGGACTGCAACAATTCAGAAACATAAAAAACATAACCCCCTATTATTGTGTCCGGGTAACTTTTTTAAGTCAATAGAAACGCTTCTAAAATTCTCACTAGTGGATATGAAGTAGAAGCAAAGAACTACAAGGTCTGTTGGGTTACCTTTTACTTGTTTAACAAACCCAGCTACAGACAGCAATGAGTTCCAGGGTTTTCCAAACCATAACAGTTCAGGTTTAAGGATATCCATGTTTGAGTCAAGATAGTTCATTCAAATTGACTAAGGTGCTATGTAAGTCACATGTCCTCAAGCATGGATATCCTGAAAACCTGGACTGGAACATTTGGAGTTTGGATAACTCTGGCTTAGGCATACAATATTTCCAAATGCATTTTCAAATAATGTCAGATTTTTGCTGGAAATCAAATATGTAATCTAAATTGCATTCATGACCAAATGTATTCCTAATGTACAAATAGAGTCATTGTTTTAGGACAGTAAGAATAATATAGAATCAGAATATTTTTGTGGTTGCTCCGTGATTCGCTGTAAAATCCCTCCCAGTAAGACCCAACAGAGACTACAATGCACCAAGCACATCCCAGTGAGCCCCCGATAGAGAAGATGTCATCAGCCTCCTCAACTATATATACCTGAGGCAAGAACACATGTAGGAAATAACTGTCAGAGCAGCAAAAGTTCTTCTCTCTGAATCATTTCTTATCTCTGTTTGCCTTGGATTTGGATTCCAGATATGTTAACTATTAAAAAAAAAAACAGTTGCCTCCCTAAAAATGCCTCCTTGTGTCTGTCCTATGCACTTTATGCACTGTACATATGTATCCGCATGTGTTTTCATTCTATTGTGTACAGCAGTTAAACCTTGGGCTTTTTTTAATATATATTTCTTTTTTTTGGTGTTTGTTGTTTTATCTGTAGTCTAAAAACAGCAACCTGCCAACATAAACAGTTGTTAAAATGAATAAAATCCCTCCTGGTGAGATTATGAAAGAACGGCATTTCAAAGAAATATTGTATTTCATAGGAAGGCCGTCTGATGTCATTTACTTGTGTCCTGCTGGGGCTGATCTGCTGGCAAGTGCAGAATATCAGGAATACTTGTACAGTGCCAGAGGGAGACATGTATAATCACATGATAGCATGTACCAATCACTAGGTCACTGGCTGCATGATGGCCACATAAACAGGCCAATTACATTCCTCCAATAACTCATGTCATACATTATACATATTTCAGAACTCACAACTAAAACCTTATTTTGGAATAGGCACAATACTAGCCATGAGTAAATATAATTGTCTTTATGATAGTATAGCATTAGTATGATGATCCACACAACTGGGGTACAGCAAGGACTTGTTCTGCACTCTTTTTGGTATATTATCCTTTGTTTGTATTATTATTTATATTGTACCTATATATAATGCAATGCTTTAAATAAGATTTCTATCATTTACATGAGTCCCTGTCCCAGAAGAACTTACAATCTATATTACCTACCTCTCATCTACAATGTTATGAATCTCCTGGGTGCAGTTGTGCGAATCCCTTGGGTGCGGTTGAGCGACAAGTCCCAGGCCAGTAACCAGTGATATGTGGTCACTAGGGTAACAGTGTCTAGGTTGGACAGTCTAAACATCGACACGTGAAAAAGGTTTTACATCATTTTTTTCTTTTTTACTGACTACCAACTGCAGCAGGGCACAGTGCCCAATGCATGGCAAGCATAACACCTTTTTCCATACCTCCCAACTGTCCCATTTATCGCGGGACCATCCCGTTTTTTTGGGACGCAATGCGTTTGCGTTTTTTTGGGACGCAATGATGACTGCATATGTTTCCTTGCAGGTAACCATGGTTAATAGAGGAACAACAATGATTTCAAGCACCAACCTCCTTTTAAAGCATCCAGCTTCTATTCTTACTAAATCAGCATGGCAGAGTGATATCCAGCCTTGTCCTCATTAGCACTCTGCTAATAAGAGAAGAATCATGACATGATGTCAGCTGGTCCTTTTGTGGCAGGGCTTAATGCAGTGGAAATGTTGTTTTTGGGCTTGAGTTCTTTGTCATGGCAAAGATGCACTTTACAATTCATTTCAATTTATCTGATCACTCTTTATGACGCTCTGCAGTATATGGAAATTGGCATCATAAAAACTGAGGCTGCAGTCTTTGTGAAAGTCAATTTTTGTGTCATATTTCACAACTTTTGGCCATAGCTGTAGAGAAAGGTGTTTCCCTGGAAGAGGGGTGGGGCCCCTTCAAAACATTTCTATGGGCCCACAAACTTCTAGCTTTATACATGTCTCGGGATGTACTTTATCAGTGCTACACACTTATAATTAGTTATCACAATGATAAGATGGAGAGCCAGTATAGTGTAAACCTCCGATAGTCGGGATTCCAACGGTCAATTCTCCAACATCAGAATCCCAACTGTCAGAAGCCCGACAGGGAGGCGAGCACATTCAAGCCCCTTATGGGCTCACTGCGCTCTCCATGCTGAGGACTCGGTGGCTCTTTGTGTTTGCCACCAATTCTATTCTCCTTCTACAGGGGTCGTGGACCCCCACAAGGGAAAATAACCTATGTAAGTCGGAATTTCTATTTTCGGGCTCCTCAGAGTTGGGATTCCCATGTTGGAGAAACGACTGTCAGAATCCCGACTGTCTATGAATCATCTATCACCCGCGGTGATCTCCCTCATGTCAGGACAATGTGACTGCTTGCCATCAGAGATTTAGTGCAATTATAGGATCCTGTAGAGCAGGGGTGGGCAACAGGCAGTCCACAAACAGCTCCTGGCCCACCGCTGGGCTCTGCTGTATGTGTCTGCTGGCGGCTATTTGTGCTCGCGGTGTAGTCCTGTGTAGCCGACGCTCAGCCTGTGCGTAGCAGACGCTAGGCATGGCCCAGCACATGCACGAAATGCCGCATGACTACGCCGCGTGCACACACAGCCATCATAGGACACACATACAGTAGCGCCGAGCCGCCCACTCCCCGCATGTCACTACAGCCACAGCGCCGCCATCAAGGATGGATGAGTCGCCGTGACTGAATGGGGCTGCAATCGGCGCCATTTTTCAAGGCTGGCGCGTTGGATATCTGCTGGAAGTAATAAGTGGCCCCCCAGCTGAAATAATTGCCCACCCCTGCTATAGAGCATGAGCACAAAATTATTGAAACCTAAAAACAATTTTTCTTAAACGTTTTTAGTACTTCTAATGGAGAAAATACAGTATAGGTCATAATTAGGCAAATTTACCTATAAAAACACTGTGTGAGGCTTAATTTATTTTTACTGCTGAACAAAAGCTTGAAGACATTTAAACTCATCAGCGTTTAGCAGGACTAATGCTTGTTTGCAGAGGATGGTATCATTGTTGTAACAGAAAGAGAAAAATCTAGGGCAAAATAACAACAGAAGTCTCGACAGTCTGCCAAGTTCTATTGTTGTGAATAGGAAATGGAGATGTAAGAAAACAGACTGCTATGTTTCCAAGCTAAAGACCTGATTCAGTAAGGATCGCATATGATAAGCTGCTGGCAGCAGCTTATCATATGCAATCTTAAGCTATGTAAATGCAGGAGGAGGTGTATACCACCCCCTGCCTGCATTTGCCATTGTATTAAACTCTGATGTGATCTCAGTTTAAAGGTCCCCATACATTAGGCCGACTTAGTCCTTAGGACAAGTCGGACCCAATTCTCCTGTGAGCCGCCTGGGAGCTCCCCGGGAGGCTCACACACAATTTGGCACTTGATGAGCCAAATTTGACATGTGATAAATCGCTTTATCACATGTCCGGGCGCAGGGGGCGGGCGGTGAGGGTCAGGGGGCGGCGGTGCTCTTATCAGGGGGAGCAGTGGGACGGGCAGCGGGTCCCTGAGTGCTAAGCTGGCTGCGCCGGGGAGTGCTGACCTGGCCGGGCGGTGATGATCATAGATATCAGCTCAGCCAATCAGAGAACGGCTAGTCATTTGACAGGAATTTTAAAATCTAATACCCGCCACTGCGCGTCCCGTCCCGCAGCGCTGTTGTGCTGATATCTATGATCATCACCGCCCGGCCAGGTCAGCACTCCCCGGCGCCGCCAGCTTAGCACTCAGGGACCCGCTGCCCGCCCCACTGCTCCCCCGGTGTCTGCATGCATATGCCTGTCAGGTGGGCAGGCATATGCATACAGGGAGGTCGGACGTGATCGTATGTACTGACCGTCCGACCTCCCTGATCCGGTCTGATGCGCACGGGACCGCGCATCGGATCGGATATCACACACCTGTGATTCTGGGCCGATTTCACCTGATTTTCGGCACAAAGTGCCGAAATCGGATGAAATCGTCCCAAAATCGCATAGTGTATGGGGGCCTTTAGAGATCATCACGACCATCGGTCACATTGTCCCTCTGCAACTGCAGTCTGATTAAGTCTAACCTTACTGGGACTCAGTGGCGTGTGGTGGGGTGAGGCTGTGTCCTCAGCCATTTACCTCACCGCACGTCCCTGCTGAGACTCCCCATGAACGCCTTTGTTTTGCTATGTGATCGCAGGACCTGATGGGGAACTGCGCTGTGGTTAGCAGAAGCGACACCTAATGAATAAGCCCCAAAGTTCATACATAACGTCTAAAATCTCCAGCTCTTAAGTAGATGGTTTGAAGTATTTTCAAAAATAAACTCCAGCTTTAGACATTGAAACCTCAATTAGCTATATGACAGGTATGGCAGAGGCCTCACCGGGTGACACCCTGTGTGCATTTTGCATTACCACTCATGCGTTTTTGTCACTGGGGGGAGTATCCAGTATCCCCCGGAGGTGCTGGTTGGGCCAGAGATGGGGCTGACAGCAGTGTCAGCTCTTTATCTGTGACAGGAGTCAAGTGCTGCAGGAGAGTATACCACTGCAGAATCCGGCTCCTGTCACTGCAGAAGAGCTGGCAGTTTGGTGCCACCCCTTTTGAGGGTGACACCCAGGTGCGGGCTGCACCCGGCTAGTGATGCCACTGAAGTACGGTTTTAAGCACTCCGAAGAAGCTCACCTGTCTGTGCTCTGTAATGGCTGGATGTGGGGAGGGTATGTGTAATTCACAGCACTGGACACTGAAGCCCTGTGTCTTATCAGCTAGGGAGAAGAAAGCATTTCTGGCTAAACTTACAGTATGTTCCTTATTACTCACTGTGGGGCAAGTAAGTCAACTACAATTACAGTCACGCTCCATACACAGAAGTAAGGGCCAATGTTTATGTACATCTCCGGTGATGTGTGATCCGAGCATGTACAGATGCTACAATGCACATGTGCAGGTCTGGTTCCCCAGCATTGGTCGCACATGAAGGGACTAGGGGCCTCTCTCGCTCTATGCAGTCTGTGCATGCAGAACGCGGAACTGCAACAGCCTCCATCTGGAAATAGGTGCTCAGCTGTCCTCTGCAATTGCCCCGTGATGGAGTCTAGGGTCACTCCCCCCACCCCTGCTGCCCCGTGTTGGAGTCTAGGGACACTCCCCCCAGCCCTGCTGCCCCGGGTGGGAGTCTAGGGTCTTTTCCCCCATCCCTTCTGCCCCATGAGGGAGTCTAGGGTCACTCCCTCCACCCCTGCTGCCCCGTGTTGGAGTCTAGGGTCACTCCCCTCATCCCTGCTGCCCCGTGTTAGAGTCTAGGGTCACTCCCCCCACCCCTGCTGCCCCGTGTGGGAGTCTAGGTTCACTCCCCCCACCCCTGCTGCACCGTGTGGGAGTCTAGGGTCACTCCCTTGATCCCTGCTGCCCCATCTTGGAGTCTAGGGTCACTCCACCCACCCCTGCTGCCCCGTGTGGGAGTCTAGGGTCACTCCCCCCACCCCTGCTGCCCCGTGTGGGAGTCTAGGGTCACTCCCCCCACCCCTGCTGCCTCATGTTGGAGTCTAGGGTCACTCCCCCCACCCTTGCTGCCCCGTGTGGGAGTCTAGGGTCACTCCCCCCACCCCTGCTGCCCCGTGTGGGAGTCTAGGGTCACTCCCCCTACCCCTGCTGCCCCGTGTGGGAGTCTAGGGTCACTCACCCCACCCCTGCTGCCCCGTGTGGGAGTCTAGGGTCACTCCCCCCACCCCTGCTGCCCCATGTGGGAGTCTAGGGTCACTCCCCCCACCCCTGCTGCCCCGTGTGGGAGTCTAGGGTCACTCCCCCCACCCCTGCTGCCCCGTGTGGGAGTCTAGGGTCACTCCCCCCACCCCTGCTGCCCCATGTGGGAGTCTAGGGTCACTCCCCCCACCCCTGCTGCCCCGTGTGGGAGTCTAGGGTCACTCCCCCCACCCCTGCTTTTCTTAATATGGCCCGGATTATGTAATATCAGGTCCTGTCATTTCATGATGCATGGTTGTGGCAGTCCAATGGTGCGGAGTGCCTTCTGGTGGAATATAGGGTTAGGGTTTGGTACTAGGGGGAGGATTAGGGGGTTTAATCATTCTCCAGAAGTTCTCCTGACATCAGTGCAGGACCCAGAATACACAAAAGCAGCACTGGGCAGACTGTGGAAATGGTTTGAAGGGCCAGCGAGCAGGTAAACGCCACTCTGCTGAGTTCCCAACCGCGCCCCTGTGAACAGCTGCAAGCCAGGAAAATCAGTGACATGGAATTAATCCCCCCCTCGCAAGCGCTGCGAAGGCCATGGGGAGATAGAGGCCTCTGCTGATGTCAGCGGCCCTCCCAACGGCCAGGGAACGCCTGTGTTTTCTGGGGCACTCCCAGAAAATGCGGTACCGCCCTTACACACCCGTATGGTGTCAATCATCTTGCGAGCAGCCAGCGAAGGCTAGCCTTTGCTGGCTGCCTTCAAGCGGATGGCTCGCACATGCGCACTGCATTCTGTGCGCCTGCCTGGTCATTGAAAAATTTAACCCCTTCACGACAGAGCCAGTTTGTGCCTTCATGACAGAGCCCTTTTTTTCAAATCTGACATGTCTCACTTAAGTGGGGATAACTTTTTTTTGCTTTTACTTATCCCAGTCATTTTGAGATTGTTTTCTCGTGACACATTGTACTTCAAGTTAGTGGTAAATTTTGGTCGATACAGTCTGTGTTTTTTTGTGAAAAATACCAAAATTTCGTGAAAAAATGGAAAATTTAGCAATATGCAAAATGTCACATTTTCTGCTTGTGAGACAAATAATCATACCACTCAAAATAGTTAATAACTAACAAAGACCATATGTCTACTTTATGTTGCAATCATTATTTCAACCTCCTTTTCATTTTTTTGGACACTAGGAGGCTTCAAATATGACTAGCAAATTCTCAAATTTTCAAGAAAATTTCAAACACTGATTTTTTTAGGGACCAGTTCAGTTCTGATGTGACTTTGAGGGACTTGTATGTGAGACACCCCCATAAATGATGCCATTTCAAAAACTGCACCCCTCACAGTATTCAAAACAGCATTTTGGAAGTTTGTTAACCCTTTAGGTGTTTCACAGGAATTAAAACAAAGTGTAGGTGAAATTTCAAAATTTCTTTTTTTTTGCAGAGTTTCAATTTTAATACATTTTTCTAACGAATACAGTAGATTTTACTAGAGAAATGTGACTAGAAATTGATTCCCCCAATTCTTTTGTTTTTAAAAATATCCTATATGTGGCCCTAGTGTGCACGTTGACCAAACCACAGGCTTCATAATAGAAGGAGCATCTACTTGATTTTGGAGCCTCCTTTTTATGAGATTTTTTTTTAGGCACCATGTAGGTTTCTAGGCACCATAAGTGCTAAAAGTTAGGAACCTCCCCCACAAGTCACCCCATTTTGCAATCTACACCCCTCAGGGAATTCATCTAGGGGTATAGTGTACATTTCAAACCCCCAGGGGTTTCACCAATTTTGGTACAACTGGGATGTGAAAATGGAAAATTACATTTTTTTACACAAACATGCAGTTCTGGCTCAAAATTTTTCATTTTCACAAGGAATGAAGGAGACAAAGCACCCCAAAATCTGTGCCCCAATTTCTCCCGAGAACGGCAATGCCTCACATGTGACCAAAAAATACCAGTTGGGTGCATGGCAGGACTCAGAAGGGAAGGAGTGATTTTTGGATTTTGCAGCACAGATTTTGGTGGAATGAATGGTGGGTGCTATGTTGCACCAATACAGTGGAACCCCCCCACAAGTCACCCCATTTTGCAAAGTACACCCCTCAGGGAATTCATCTAGGGGTATAGTGTACATTTCAAACCCCCAGGGGTTTCACCAATTTTGATACAACTGGGCAGTGAAAATGAAAAATTACATTTTTTTACACAAAAATGCAGTTCTGGCTCAAAATTTTTCATTTTCACAAGGAATGAAGGAGACAAAGCACCCCAAAATCTGTGCCCCAATTTCTCCCGAGTACGGCAATGCCTCACATGTGACCAAAAAATACCAGTTGGGTGCATGGCAGGACTCAGAAGGGAAGGAGTGATTTTTGGATTTTGCAGCTCAGATTCTGGTGGAATGAATGGTGGGTGCTATGTTGCATTAGCAAGACTCCCAAAGCACCAATACAGTGGAACCCCCCCACAAGTCACCCCATTTTGCAAAGTACACCCCTCAGGGAATTCATCTAGGGGTATAGTGTACATTTCAAACCCCCAGGGGTTTCACCAATTTTGGTACAACTGGGCTGTGAAAATGAAAAATTACATTTTTTTACACAAACATGCACTTCTGGCTCAAGATTTTTCATTTTCACAAGGAATGAAGGAGACAAAGCACCCCAAAGTCTGTGCCCCAATTTCTCCCGAGTACGGCAATGCCTCACATGTGACCAAAAAATACCAGTTGGGTGCATGGCAGGACTCAGAAGGGAAGGAGTGATTTTTGGATTTTGCAGCACAGATTTTGGTGGAATGAATGGTGGGTGCCATGTTGCATTAGCAAGACTCCCAAAGCACCAATACAGTGGAACCCCCCCACAAGTCACCCCATTTTGCAAAGTACACCCCTCAGGGAATTCATCTAGGGGTATAGTGTACATTTCAAACCCCCAGGGGTTTCACCAATTTTGGTACAACTGGGCTGTGAAAATGAAAAATTACATTTTTTTACACAAACATGCACTTCTGGCTCAAGATTTTTCATTTTCACAAGGAATGAAGGAGACAAAGCACCCCAAAGTCTGTGCCCCAATTTCTCCCGAGTACGGCAATGCCTCACATGTGACCAAAAAATACCAGTTGGGCGCATGGCAGGACTCAGAAGGGAAGGAGTGATTTTTGGATTTTGCAGCACAGATTTTGGTGGAATGAATGGTGGGTGCTATGTTGCATTAGCAAGACTCCCAAAGCACCAATACAGTGGAACCCCCCCACAAGTCACCCCATTTTGCAAAGTACACCCCTCAGGGAATTCATCTAGGGGTATAGTGTACATTTCAAACCCCCAGGGGTTTCACCAATTTTGGTACAACTGGGCTGTGAAAATGAAAAATTACATTTTTTTACACAAAAATGCAGTTCTGGCTCAAAATTTTTCATTTTCACAAGGAATGAAGGAGACAAAGCACCCCAAAGTCTGTGCCCCAATTTCTCCCGAGTACGGCAATGCCTCACATGTGACCAAAAAATACCAGTTGGGCGCATGGCAGGACTCAGAAGGGAAGGAGTGATTTTTGGATTTTGCAGCACAGATTTTGGTGGAATGAATGGTGGGTGCTATGTTGCATTAGCAAGACTCCCAAAGCACCAATACAGTGGAACCCCCCCACAAGTCACCCCATTTTGCAAAGTACACCCCTCAGGGAATTCATCTAGGGGTATAGTGTACATTTCAAACCCCCAGGGGTTTCACCAATTTTGGTACAACTGGGCTGTGAAAATGAAAAATTACATTTTTTTACACAAACATGCACTTCTGGCTCAAGATTTTTCATTTTCACAAGGAATGAAGGAGACAAAGCACCCCAAAATCTGTGCCCCCATTTCTCCAGAGTACGGCAATGCCTCACATGTGACCAAAAAATACCAGTTGGGTGCATGGCAGGACTCAGAAGGGAAGGAGTGATTTTTGGATTTTGGAGCACAGATTTTGGTGGAATGAATGGTGGGTGCTATGTTGCATTACCAATACAATGGAACCCCCCCACAAGTGACCCCATTTTGCAAACTAGACCCCTCAGGGAATTCATCTAGGGGTATAGTGTACATTTCAAACCCCCAGGGGTTTCACCAATTTTGGTACAACTGGGCTGTGAAAATGAAAAATTACATTTTTTTACACAAAAATGTACTTCTGGCTCAAAATTTTTCATTTTCACAAGGAATGAAGGAGACAAAGCACCACAAAATCTGTGCCCCCATTTCTCCAGAGTACGGCAATGCCTCACATGTGACCAAAAAATACCAGTTGGGTGCATGGCAGGACTCAGAAGGGAAGGAGTGATTTTTGGATTTTGGAGCAAAGATTTTGGTGGAATGAATGGTGGGTGCTATGTTGCATTACCAATACAGTGGAACCCCCCCACAAGTCACCCCATTTTGCAAACTACACCCCTCAGGGAATTCATCTAGGGGTATAGTGTACATTTCAAACCCCCAGGGGTTTCACCAATTTTGGTACAACTGGGCTGTGAAAATGAAAAATTTCATTTTTTTACACAAAAATGTACTTCTGGCTCAAAATTTTTCATTTTCACAAGGAATGAAGGAGACAAAGCACCCCAAAATCTGTGCCCCCATTTCTCCAGAGTACGGCAATGCCTCACATGTGACCAAAAAATACCAGTTGGGTGCATGGCAGGACTCAGAAGGGAAGGAGTGATTTTTGGATTTTGCAGCTCAGATTCTGGTGGAATGAATGGTGGGTGCTATGTGGCATTAGCAAGACCTCCGAAGCACGGTGAAATGATGAACCTAATAATCCATAGATGTGTGGTATATTTTGAAACACTCCTTTATACATAGGCCGGGTTTGTCGGGGCAAGTTTCACAGTGGAAAATAGTTTCCTTTCTTATTCCCTTTTTATAGCAAACTTTGCACCTTTTTTGTGTCCTGCCCTTTCTTGCAGTGGAGGGGATTTCGTTGGGAAAATGCTGCCCTGGTACAATACGGGGGCCAGTACTAGAAGTACTGGGGCCCTCTGCCTGCTGGTTCCCAAATATTAGGCCCTTTATGACTTCCTCTTGAAAGTGCATAAATGTCCCCCTCTGGCCGGTAGAACGGAATAGCACGTAAGCGTTATACAGTGCCATCTGGATGATATACACGGCCAGCTTCTTGTACCAGATATTTGTTTTCCGCAGGGCACTGTACGGCTTCAGTACCTGATCTGAAAGATCCACTCCGCCCATGTACTTATTGTAATCTAGGATACAATTTGGTTTTGAGGTGTGGGTACTGGTACCTCGTACAGGGATGGAGGTGGTACTGTCTCCATGAATTGTTGTCAGTATAAGGACATCCCTCTTGTCCTTATATTTGACCAACAACATATTTTCGGTGCATATTCCCCTGCTTTCACCCCTTCTTAGTACTTGGGCAATGTGCGTTTTGGGGAGGCCTCTTTGGTTCTTGCGCACAGTACCGCAAGCTGCTGTACCTCTTGAACCAAGGGCCTTAAACAGGGGGATGCTGGTGTAAAAGTTATCCACATAGAGGTGATAACCCTTATCCAGGAAGGGGTGCATTAAATCCCAGACAATTTTTCCACTAACACCTACGAGGGAGGGGGGGCATTCTGGCGGTTCAATTCTTGAATCCTTCCCTTCATATACCCTAAACTTGTGGGTGTACCCTGTGGTGCTTTCACACAGCTTATACATTTTTATGCCATACCTTGCCCTCTTACTGGGAAGGTACTGGCGGAATTTAACCCTTCCTTTAAAATGTATAAGGGACTCGTCGATACTAATACATTTATCAGGGATGTATAGCTCTGCAAATTTGGCACTGAAATGATCAATGACCGGCCTGACTTTGAATAGCCTGTCAAAGGTGGGATCATCTCTGGGTGGGCACTGTGCATTATCGGTGTAATGTATAAATTTATGGATCGTCTCAAATCGAGCCCGGGGCATGGCCATACGGTAAAATGGGGTGCTGTACAGAACATCTGTACTCCAATATTGCCTAATTTGTGGCTTTTTTACTATGCCCATATGAAACACCAGACCCCAAAACGTCATCATCTCTACTGCATCTACAGGGGTCCACCTAGCAAATGATGACGTGGGGTTTTGAGCAATAAACTGCTGGGCATATAAATTAGTTTGGTCCACCATTAAATTTATAAAATCATCAGAGAAAAATAATTTGAAAAAGTCAATTTCTCTGAGACCTGTGGAATCAAATTGGATTCCTGGCATGGCCAAAAACTCAGGAACCTGGGGCTCAAAATTGTCTGGTGGTGGGGTCCATACGAGATCAATTATTGGGGGGGGGGTCTCAGCTGCTCTACGGGGGCGTCTTTGAGGGGGTCCCTCATCACCAGAGGAGGAAGAGGAGCTTAAGACGAATCCTTCAAATTCCCCGCTTGCCTCACTGGCTGTGTCAGAGTCAGAGGCAAGCATGGCATATGCCTCCTCCACTGAATACATTCTTCTGGATGACTGGGATGACATTTGGGATGACATTTGGGATGACATTTTTATTTTTGTGTTACTGGTAGTGAAATGTTTCAACACGTGTATAGTGTAGGGGGGGGGTACAAACTTTATTTCAACCCGGGGGGTATGTAGTGTGTAGTGTGTATGTAGTGCAGAAAAAAAAAAATACTTTATACAAAAAAAAAAATTGAAGGGGTTAAAAAAAAAAAAAATTGAAGGGGTTAAAAAAAAAAATTGAAGGGGTTAAAAAAAAAAAAAAAAGGTCCTGCGCCAAAAATTGAGCACAGATGTTGGTCAGTAACGTCCGTCACTGAACAGCGCTCAAAGGCAACAGGAATTTGATCAAAAAAAAAAAAAAATAGATCAACCCTGTGCCGAAAAAGATGATCAGTGATGTACGTCACTGATCAGCGCACAGTGGCCACAGGACACCCACAAAATCACAGTGTGTGTAAAAAAAAAATTAAAAAAAGACCCCACAGCACCCACAAAAAAAAAAAAGGTGATCAGTGATGCGACACTGATTACCAGTGAGGGGCAGCAGGTGCACAACCTTTGGTGCAACTGACAGTGCAACTGGCAGCAACTGGCAGGTATATATAAAAAAAAAAAACCTCTGCACCCCCAAAAAGTTGCTGATCACCTCAGATATAGTGATCAGCACAAAAGGCGGGGGCAGCAGACACAAAATTTAGCACTCTCTATCACTCTCTGTCACTATCTCTCTCTATCTCTCTATCTCTCACTATCTATCACTCTATGACACTGCAGCAGCAGCACTGACAGTTATATATATGAAAAATAACCCCTGCACCCCCAAAAAGTTGCTGGGGGTGCACAAAAGGGGGGCAGCAGACACAAAATATAGCAGTCTCTATCACTCTCTGTCACTATCTCTCTCTATCTCTCTATCTCTCTATCTCTCACTATCTATCACTCTATGACACTGCAGCAGCAGCACTGACAGGTATATATATATATAAAAAAAAACCTGCGCCCCCAAAAAGTTGCTGATCAGTTAATTTATACTGATCAGCACAAAAGGGGGGGCAGCAGTTAGTTATATAAAAAATATATAGCACAATCTGTCACTATCTCTCTATCTCTCTCTCTCTATCTCTCTCTATCTCTCTCTATCTCTCTATCTATAACTCTATTACACTGCAGCAGCACAAAATATAGCACTCTCTGTCACTAGGCCTCTCTCTCTCTCTCTCTCTATCTCTCTCTCTCTCTAACTCGATGACACTGCAGCAGCACAACACAGCACAGGATGTCACAAGATGAAGCAAGATCCCAAGCAGTGATCAGGTAAGTATTGAGCAAGGTTCTGGTCAGTATATGGCGGCAGCTGGGCACGGTGACCGCACTGCACGCTATTCCAGTCCGACGAACCAATCACGGCCTTTGGGGGCGGGCGGGGTGAGGTGGGGTGACACCAGTGTCACCCTTACACCCCGCGGTGATTGGTGCTGTACTTTACAGCACCAATCACCTCCGATCCCGTGTCACCGGCAACGTTATTCGCCGGTGACACAGAAAACGCTGTGAATGGCTGTTCACACTGAACAGCCAATCACAGCGATCGCCGACGGGGGGGCGGCATCGCAGCCCCCCCTGGGCATGCAGGGACATGTCTGCTGTCAGGGACAGCAGACATCGTCCCTCTGTCACTGCGTCTCTAGACGCAGTGACAGTTAGAAGCCATGACGTATATATACGTCATGTGTCGGGAAGTACTTCCCGGCCATGACGTATATATACGTCAAATGTCGTGAAGGGGTTAATAATCAATAAAGGGGTCTGAATCAGGCCCATAGTCATTTGCTGCAAGCTGCAGTACATGCACAGGGGTCGATCCTATTAATTGCGATGGGTGTGAGGTGCCGTTCCAACAGAGCTGGCAATGGCACCCGATTTCGCACCCATTGCAGGCTGATTTCAGCCCAAATTCACTCAAAATTGCGCGCTACCCTATGGGGCAGCGAGCACTTTTGTGCAAATTATGTCCCCCGTAACGTGTGTCTGGTGCTGTGATGATTCTCACTTGCAAAATAATCATGGCTTATAGGGTCAACCCCACAGTGCTGATGCTGCTTTGTGAAACCACATAGTTATACTTGCTTAATCTGCCCATTACTACACGTTTGCGTGTCAAGATGAACATACGTTCTTATGCAAAAGAAGAGGCGCTGTATGATGACATTTTACCACTTAAATACCCAGGGGCCACTTTGGCCAGCTTGGATTTAGCTGCATCCTGTGCAGAGCAGCCACCAGTGTGTGTGCACAGCACTGATGGCACATCCTTAAAATCAAGGAATCCTAGTTAGAAAAAAAAACCTGTATATATGAATACATATGGATTCCTAAGTTTGGGGGTGTACAATATTTGTATTATTAAACGGGGTCCAAGTCAGCACTAAGATCACATGACACACTCCCACTCCCAAAATTTACATTATTACTAATTTACATAAACTCTATAGCACATCCTTCAGCATTAACATGAATGTACAGAAGTTACCTTCTGCTCTCCTGACAGCCACTAGAATGGTAAGGAGGCCACATATCTATGTGTCCTGTGTTACATTGCTGTACTTATTTATTTATTATCAGTTACTTATATGGCGCACACATATTCCGCAGCGCTTTACAGAGAATATTTGAACTTGCCTTGAAAAATTCACATCAGTCCCTGTCCCAGTGGAGCTTACAATCTATATTCCCTACCACATGTACACATGCTTGTCGACCTAGTTACTGTCTGTCCAATGATCCCATTCCCTATAGGAAAGGGTAATAACATTAATAACATGTTATTAGCCAGACATTCTAGGGTTAATTTAAGGGTTAATTTTGTTAGGAGCCAAATAACCTACCAGTATATTTTTGGATTGTAGGAGGAAAAAGGAGTACCCAGAGGAAACCCACACAAGTACAGGGAGAATATACAAACTCCGCACAATTAGGACCGTGGTGGGAATCAAACCCATGACCTCAGCGCTGAGGCAGTAATGCTAACCATTACACCATCCTTACTTTGAACAATGTTTATTTGATCTTGAATATTTAACCTCTTAAGTGCAGCTCACGTAGATGAGTCACAAATAATAATTATAAAAGAACGTGTAATTCTATTTCTACATACTTTCATTTTCTGCAATCAGTAAAGGGAATTGGTACTTGTTTCCTAGCACGGCCAGAATCTTAAGTAATCGTGTCCCTTAATTAAGGGACACGATTACCCCCGATGGACCCGATTTCTTTTGAAATCAGGTCCATTTAGCCGGCTAGGAGACAATATCGGGGGCATCGCGTCGGTCGGGACCATTAACATTGGTCCCGACGCGACCGACGCGATGCCCCCGATATTTCCATAGACTTCAATGTTAAAAAAAAATTTAACATTGAAATCTTGTCGGGAAAGGTAAAATATCGGGGGCATCGCGTCGGTCGGGACCATTAACATTGGTCCCGACGCGATGCGACGCGATGCACCCGATTTTTGCATAGGCTTCAATGTTAAAAAAAATTTTTAACATTGAAATGCTGTAAAAATGTGAAAAAATGTGAAATGGGCCAATATGACCCATTTCACATTATAGATGTCCCCGTCGTCACCCCACGATAGACGCCAACCCGAAGCGTGGCGAGCGCAGCGAGCCCGCGAGGGGCGGCGGTACGCGTCCTCCGACCTTTTCATGCCCTACTATCCACGTCGGCGTGGAGTGAGAATAGAATAGTGTGGCGAGCGCAGCGAGCCACCGAGCCCGAAGCGTGGCGAGCGCAGCGAGCCCCGCGAGGGGACGCGGATACCTTCAGAGTTATACGCGTCCCCTTGCGGGCTTCACAAGTGTCCGTGGCGACGCGGACACCTGTGAAGCCCGCGAAGGGACGCGTTTACCTGTGAAGGTATCCGCGTCCCCTCGCGGGGCTCGCTGCGCTCGCCACGCTTCGGGCTCGGTGGCTCGCTGCGCTCGCCACACTATTCTATTCTCACTCCACGCCGACGTGGATAGTAGGGCATGAAAAGGTCGGAGGACGCGTACCGCCGCCCCTCGCGGGCTCGCTGCGCTCGCCACGCTTCGGGTTGGCGTCTATCGTGGCCTGGGGTTAACGCGCTTAAATTTGGGGGGGTTGGGAATTTTTTTCATGGAATCCAATGTAAAATTGGGTCCCAGGGACCCAATTTACATTGGATTCAATGAAAAAAATCGGGTCAAAAATCGGTCGGTCGCGTCGATCGCATCGCATGCGACCAAATCGCATGCGATGCGATCGACCCGATTTTTCCGACACGACCACCCCGATCTGAATCGGTGTGGCCGTGCTAGGAAACAAGTACCAGGGAATTTATAAGCTGCATACAGGAAGCTTTAGTCCTCCACATATTCATAATACACTTACAGTATTTATAATAGTGGCCCTATATTACCTTTTCCTATAGATTAGTCTGACTCCAAGGACAAACTATACTTGTTTCCTAGCACGGCCACAAATCGCGGCCATCGGGGGTCATTTTAGTGGCCTGCGACGCGACCGACGCGATGCCCCCGATTTTTCCATTGAAATGCATTGAAAACAGTGAAAATCGGGTCGGTCGCGTCGTGTGCGGCTAAAAATGCTTAAATGGTCCACACGCGATGGCCGCGATTTCCCCATAGGGAACAATGTTAAATGGGTAACTTTACCCCCGATGACCGCGATTTCCCATAGGAAACAATGTTAAATGGGTCAATTTACCCAAATCATCATAGGGAACAATGGTAAATGGGCCAGAAAGCCCAAAAAACACCCCTGAACATTGACATGTCCCCCCAAAAGTAGTTCACACCACCCCGCGATGAACGTGAACCCGAAGCGTGGCGAGCGCAGCGAGTCCGCGAGGGGCGGCGGTACGCGTCCTCCGACCTTTTCATACCCCCACTATCCACTAGGGCGTGGAGTTGAGAATAGAATAGTGTGGCGAGCGCAGCGAGCCACCGAGCCCGAAGCGTGGCGAGCGCAGCGTGCCCCACGAGGGGATGCGGATACCTTCACAGGTAAACGCGTCCCTTCGCGGGCTTCACAGGTATCCGCGTCCCCTCGCGGGGCGCGCTGCGCTCGCCACGCTTCGGGCTCGGTGGCTCGCTGCGCTCACCACACTATTCTATTCTCAACTCCACGCCCTAGTGGATAGTAGGGGTATGAAAAGGTCGGAGGACGCGTACCGCTGCGCTCGCCACGCTTCGGGTTCACGTTGATCACGTGGTGGCGTAAACTACTTTTGGGGGGACATTTCAATGTTCAGGGGTGTTTTTGGCCCATTTACCATTGTTCCTATGATAATTTGGGTAAATTGAGCCATTTCACATTGTTCTCTATGGGGAAATCGCGGGCATCGCGTCTGGCCCATCGCAGCCCATTTTTTAGTGCATGCGATGCCCGCGCTGGCCCCGATTTTACCCCCGATGCCCACGATCATGATCGTTGTGGCCGTGCTAGGAAACAAGTACCGGACAAACTATAGGAGGGATACAGGGTTATATCTATGACCCGGCGATCAGGGGAATATGCGCTATCCCTGTGCATTATGGCAGGGGATAGCGCTTCCCCTGATCTATGACACCCGCCGAGCGGGTGTCTAATGTGCGGCGCTGTGGGGCAGGAGGCAGAGCGTAGCTACGATATTTCGTAGTGCGCCCCTGCCTCCTGCCTGATTTATGAACGGTCAGCATCGCTGACCGTTCCGCCGCCTGCAGCTGTCGACTTCGCCAGCTGCAGGCGGCGATGCCCTATACCTACAGCAGGGACAGCACTGTCCCTGCTGCTGGAGCTGAGCTGCGCTGTAATCTCGCGTGAGTATCGAGATCCCGCGCAGTCCAGCCGGCCGGGGAGAAGCAGACAGCGCGTCAGTGTTAACTGATGCGCTGTCAGCTGGAGGGGACATTGCCGGAGGGAGGAGTTAGCGCTCCCCCGCTTCGGCGGCAAGATCTTAGTAGATCTTGTCGGTGTCCCCTCCTGCTTCGCCTCGCTAATGAGGCGAAGCAGGGAGTGTTATAGCGGCGCTCTTAGCGCCGCTATAATAAATCTACCCCGCAGTCACTAGGGCTCCAGTAACTAGGTCGACACCACTAGGTCGACATGACTGAAGGTCGACATGGGTTAGGTTGACATGTCATTATGTTGACACCAGCATTAGGTTGGCATGGAGAAGGTCGGCAGTCAAATGGTCGACATGGGGTTATTCACTTTTTTTTTTCAGCTGACATGCTGACAGGCAGTATTTCATGCCCTACCATCCACTAGGGCGTGGTGGGAGAATAAAATAGTGTGCCCAAAGCATGTTTCAGTGTCCATGTTGACTGTGGCAAAATTTGTGGCAAAAAAGTGACCTTTTGACTGTCGACCTTCCCCATGTCGACCTTCATGCATGTCGATTTAGTATTGTCAACCTAATACTTGTCGACCTAGTTACTGTCTATCCAATGATCCCATTCCCTATAGGAAAGGTAGTACTTGTGTATTATCAGGGCGCCCGATGTAATGTAAATTGTATACGATATCGCATCCAATTTATCGACCGATTTGCGGCCGATTTTTGGCCAATTCGATATGCGATGCAATTTAGCGGCCGTTTTGCGGCCGATTTTCGTCCATTTCCGTCCGATTTGCATGCTATTCCATAATTGCACACCCCCAGGTACGTGTTTCCTAGCACGGCGCCCATCGCATATCATGGCATATCATATGCCATGGTATGCGATGCGATTTTCGGGAAAATGCCCCTGATTGTACAATTAAATATCGCATAGCATTGCATGCCAGCAAGTGGCATGCGATGCGAAGCGATTCGCAATATTAAATTCAAGCCCATTGTCAACGCCACCCCCGCTATAAACGCCAACCCAAAGCATGGCAAGCGCAGCGAGCCCGCGAGGGGACGCGGATTACTTTACATGTATTCTGCAGCTCTTCACCACGCTTCGCTGCGCTCGCCACACTATCTAAAATCAACTCCACGCCAACGTGGATAGTGGGTGTATGAAAAAGGTCGGAGGACGCGTACCGCCACTCCTCGATGCGCCGGCAACGCTTCGGGTTGGCGTTGATAGTGGTGGTGGCGTTGACAATGGGGGTGCATTTAACATTGTAAGCACCCATCAGGGTGCTTGTACAATTAAAAATCGAATCGCATCACATGGCATGCATCGCATGCCGCTATATTGCATGCGATGCGATGCACTACGATGGAAATCGGTGGTGTACAAGGTGTGCAATGATGGAACAGCATGCAAATCGGCTGGAAAACGCGGAAAATCGTCCGCAAAATCGCATCCGATTTTTGCATGCGATTTGTGGCCGATTTTCGCGGGCGCCCTGATAATACACAAGTACCGGAAAGGCT
Organism: Crinia signifera; assembly: GCF_055691185.1. Lineage (NCBI taxonomy): Eukaryota > Metazoa > Chordata > Amphibia > Anura > Myobatrachidae > Crinia > Crinia signifera. The sequence continues at coordinate 88,577,958 of NC_139220.1, read as the reverse complement.
AATAAAATTAATAATATTAGTATTTGGAGTCATAGGTTAAACATCTCAGAAATCAGCCTCATTCAGACATAGCTGCAGTATTCTTGTTAAATGATATCTTTGCTAAATGATATTTAATGTTGTCAGTTATGACAATTATGAACATACTTGCCGATGCTCCCGCATTTTGCGGGAGCCTCCCGCTTTAGCCCCCAGTCCCCCGGTCCCCCGCAAAGCCCTCCCGATCCCCCGGAATTTCAAAGTCCAGTTTCAAAATCCGGACTGCGCATGCGCTAGTTCGGAGCGATGGGGGGCGGAGCTTGGCACTAGCCTGCATAATTGCATAGTAAGCAGCTCTGCCGCGGCGCCCAGCCAGCAGACAGAGCCTCCAGGGAGACTTTACCAGCAGCGGCTGCGGAGTCTTCACCTCACCCCCGCATTGTGGAGGAAGCTGCTGAAGACAGTGACAGGGGGAGTGACCGGGAGCTAGAACAGGAAGCAGCTCGGAGGACAGGCTGGGGGAGGAGCAGGAGTGATCCGTTCTCAGGTTAGTGGCAGTGCATGATGATGACAGTATTTCTACCTCCAAGCTGGCTGGTACTGTGTGTGTGCAAGCAGCTCTGTGTTTATATACTGTAGCTTGCCACTGACACCAATATGTGTGTAGGTGACCTGGGTGTATCTATAAGAGCTGGCAGTGACCCCTGTGTGTGTGTGTGTGTGTGTGTGTGTGTGTGTGTGTGTGTGTAGGCTGGTAGTGGCCCCTGTGAGTGTGTGTGTGTGTGTAGGCTGGTAGTGGCCTGTGTGTGTGTGTGTGTGTGTGTAGGCTGGCAGTGACCTCTGTGTTTATGTTTGTGTGCTAGTAATGACCCCCTTGTGTGTGTAGGCTGGCAGTGACCCCTGTGTGTGTGTGTGTGTGTAGGCTGGTAGTGGCCCCTGTGTGTGTGTAGGCTGGCAGTGACCCCTGTGTGTATGTGTGTGTGCTGGTAGTGACCCCTGTGTGTGTGTAGGCTGGCAGTGACCCCTGTGTGTGTGTGTAGGCTGGTAGTGACCCCTGTGTGTGTGTGTGTGTGCTGGTAGTGACCCCTGTGTGTGTGTAGGCTGGCAGTGACCCCTGTGTGTGTGTAGGCTGGTAGTGACCCCTGTGTGTGTAGGCTGGTAGTGACCCCTGTGTGTGTGTGTGTGTGTGTGTGTGTGTGTGTGTGTGTAGGCTGGTAGTGACCCCTGTGTGTGTGTGTGTGTGTGTGTGTGTGTGTGTGTGTGTGTGTGTGTGTGTGTAGGCTGGCAGTGACCCGTGTGTGTGTGTGTGTGTAGGCTGGTAGTGACCCCTGTGTGTGTGTGTGTGTGTGTGTAGGCTGGTAGTGACCCCTGTGTGTGTAGGCTGGCAGTGACCCCTGTGTGTGTGTGTGTGTGTGTGTGTGTGTGTGTGTGTAGGCTGGTAATGGCCAATCTGTGTGTGTGGGCTGGTAGTGGCCAGTCTGTGTGTGTGTGTAGGCTGGTAGTGAGCCCTGTGTGTGTAGGCTGGCAGTGACCACTGTGTGTATGTGTATAGGCTGGCAGTGACCCCTGTGTGTGTGTGTATGTGTGTAGGCTGGTAGTGACCCCTGTGTGTGTGTGTGTAGGCTGGTAGTGACCCCTGTGTGTGTGTGTAGGCTAGCAGTGACCCCTGTGTGTGTGTAGGCTGGCAGTGACCCCTGTGTGTATGTGTGTGTGCTGGTAGTGACCCCTGTGTGTGTGTGTGTGTGCTGGTAGTGACCCCTGTGTGTGTGTGTGTGTGTGTAGGCTGGTAGTGACCCCTGTGTGTGTGTGTGTGTAGGCTGGCAGTGACCCCTGTGTGTGTGTGTGTGTGTGTGTAGGCTGGCAGTGACCCCTGTGTGTGTGTGTGTGTGTGTGTGTGTGTAGGCTGGTAGTGACCCCTGTGTGTGTGTAGGCTGGCAGTAACCACTGTGTGTATGTGTGTAGGCTGGTAGTGACCCCTGTGTGTGTGTGTGTGTAGGCTGGTAGTGACCCCTGTGTGATTGTGTGTGTGTAGGCTGGCAGTGACCCCTGTGTGTGTGTGTGTGTGTGTGTATGTGTGTGCGTGTGTGTGTAGGCTGGCAGTGACCCGTGTGTGTGTAGGCTGGTAGTGACCCCTGTATGTGTGTGTGTATATAGTTAGGTACTGATCCCTGTTAGTGTGTGTGAGTACACTGGCATTGTGTGTTTGTGTATAGAACACTGTCCTGTGTCTGTCTGTATTTGTGTGTGTGCGCGTGTGTTATGTGTAGGCTGGTAGCTGGCAGGAGGCTCAGCTTTTAGCCGCCAGTCCCCCCAATGCCCCACATAGCCCTCCCAATACCCCCAGAATAATCAATCCCCATCTAAAAATCTGGACAGCACAGCGGAGCCTGGCACAATCATGCCTAAGAGGCCTGCCAAGCACCGCTGCCCGTAGTCCGCACAAGAGCCACCCAGGCCAGCAAAGCCTGCTAGTGGCCAGCCACCAGAGAAAAAAATTAAGAAAATGGGTGTCGCTGCACTGGGCCATGCCCACTTTACTGGAGACCACACCCACCTTCTTTGTAGCCCCACCCCCATCCCGGATTAGCCACGCCTCTGACATGCAGGTCCTGGTTTTAACCATGCACAACTTGTGAGGTATGGAATCTCCCTGAAACCAGTTTCCGAAAGTAGGCAAGTATGATTATGAATTATCAACAAACACTAAATTATTTTGCCGCCGATAAATAAGGAGGAATGAATAAATAATACCGGACACAGGGGTAGATTTATTAAGCTCGGTGAAGTGATAAACTGTCTGGTTTTTATCACCGGCCAATCAGCTCCTACCTGTCATTTTTCAAACCAAGCCTGTAACTTCACAGGTAGGAGCTGATTGGCTGGTGATAAAAACCAGAAATTTTATCACTTCACTGAGCTTAATAAATCTGCCCCACTCCCACACCAGTGCTAGTGATTAACCGCTCACTTGCCATATTGTTCCCACACATCAGAGCAGACAGCTAATGCTATTCTGCTGCTGCTGCCCTCAGCCAGTATTAACGTTGAAACAGGACTGGTGAGAAAGCAGCAAGGATTAGCTGAGTGGCGTGGGCATTTCCTGCGTGGAGGGCTAATTATCATGCATTTCTTAGGGTGGGTAGCAAACGTTATGCTATGTAGCAACTTGTAGATTATTAACCCTCTCCTGGCTGCAGCACACCTGTCACTTGCACACTCACTGCTACAAGGGATATATTTTTGGAAAGCATACTCCGTGCTGCCAAAGGAAGAGAATGTGAGAGGCTCTTGGAGTGGAATGGTTTCCCCGACAGCAGGGTGAGGCAGGGCACTCCCCAATCCCAGACCCTCCCTGGGAAAGCTTGTCAGCTATGTGTGGGGGGCTGTGAGTGCAGGGGGTGGGGAAGCTCTTAGACCCTGTGTCCTCTAATGTGCAGGGAGGAGGAGGCACAGGACAACTCTCAGGAAGAACCTTAGTTGGTGAAACTTGTTGCCGCTTGTAAGGGAGAAGGACAGATGACAGCACACTGACGGGACCAGGCACCTAATCCAGCAGCAGCAGCAACTTCTACTCCAGAGAGGTCCCTGACAGCACTGCTCACATCACACTCCTAGAGAAGCAATTAGGAACTAGGGGAACATGTGCACAATCAGATGCATAACCTGGATGAGGATCTATGTGCAGGCAGACTGATGATCACCAGCTAAACAGCTGATACAGGAGGAGAGATACTACTGCCACTGCTCACACTGAAACATCTGCTGCTTACACTGGGGACAGGACAATAGCTGGCAGGGTGCTGAGGGGACCACAGACCACTGGGACCGTCCAGTCACTGGGATCACACCTGGGAATGCTGCACTGAGTAGGGCATGGAGCGAATTAAAGGTTAGTGTAATGCATTGTACAGTATATAGCAGGCACCTGTTGCTGTTCTGCTGCACTGTAACTGCAAGACTCAGCATGCCTTCCCTTCCTCCACCTGCAGGGTGCGCTGGGACCTGTAGTTCCACAATGCATGCTAAATACGGAAATATTAATATTAGAAAAACGATGTGTGTATGTGTGTCTAAAATTATATATATATATATATATATAACGTCGGTAAATGATAGGCGTCACTCCGGGGCTTAGTGTCAACCAAATTTTATATGAAAAAGCGGTGTCACGTGACATTTACCGACGTTGTGTGTATGGGCTTGCCCCAGAAGAGGAAGGCACCCGGGCACCGTTATTTACGACACAGGAGTGCCGGACATTGCATCGTATCACTATATATATATATATATTTGTTGTAAAGCTTAAGAAAGGGGTGAATTATCCCCGAAACGTTGCCAATAAATATGCATTTTTGCACTTTAATGTAATTCGTCTCGGAGTGTCGCCTTCTATCCATCCATATTGCGGTCGGAGTTTGTTCCGGTCTTAGGAAGGCACCTGGGCCGGTATTTAAGCATCTACTAATGGAGTGCCGGTTTTTCGGCATATAGAGAGAGAGAGGATATTGTGGACTGGCACTCTCCTCAACTGGTTCAGCTGCCCTGGTTCCTCCTGGACGTATAGGTAAATCGATGGCAAAGCACGACCGTGGCACTCGTGGGACTTGTACAAAACTTGTATTAATCAGGCATTACAAAAAAATGCAGAAGTGAACCTGACGTTTCGGAGCCTCGCTCCGTTTTCAAGGTGCTAAGTGAGACAAAGGGCCTTATTCTAGATCACTCTTTCTGACAAAATCCTTCTTAGATGGACAAAACCATGTGCACTGCAGGGGGGGCAGGTGTAAAATGTGCAGAAAGAATTAGACTTGGGTGAGTTCTTTTGTTTCTGTGCAGGGTAAATACTGACTGCTTTATTATTACACTGCAATATAGATTTCATTTTGAAGTAAAACCCCACCCAAATCTAATTCTCTCTGCACATGTTACATCTGCCCCACCTGCAGTGCACATGTTTTTGTCCATCTAAGAAGGATTTTGTAAGAAATAGTGAACTCGAATAAGGCCCAAAGTGTAATGGTGCTAGCTTACCTTAAATAAGGTGCCTCTTCATTTGCTCTACATTTTTTGTAATGCCTGATTAATACAAGTCCCACGAGTGCCACAGTCTTGCTTTGCCATCGATCTATATAGATAGATAGATATAGATATATAGATACAGAAGGTGCTGGCCCCCCTGTGTTTGTGTAAATATATATACATACATATATATATATACACACACACACACACACACACACACACACACACACACACACACACACACACACACACACACACACACACACACCATAGTGATCATGGCATGATGTTTGAGAAAGAGAGGAAGAGAGGACAGGTGCTGTTGTGCAGTTGGTCTGAATTACATGCTCTCCATGCGAAATGCATTATAACCTACTGACTACACAATAACAGTGTCTGTAGCATTGCCAGGACTTGGTGTTAGTAGTAGTAACAACAGGACTGTATCATACCTCCCAACAGCCCCGATTTTAGCGGGACAGTCCCGATTATCAGGACCTGTCCCGCTGTCCCTTCCGGCCGGCAGTGTCCCGCGGTGAGGGGGGGCTGTTGGGAGTCCCCCCTGTCGGCTGCTAAACAGCGGGGAATAAACTGCACACAGCATCTATTCCCGCAGCCAGGGGGCTGGGGGCATGGCTAGAGGCTCACAGAGCCTCTGGGTCATGCCCCCATAGCGGCAAAATGGGGGCGTGACCTCGCAGGAGAGCTCTGAGTATAGGCCACGCCCCCGAAATTAGGCCACGCCCCGAAAATTTCGGCGCGCATCGACAGTGTCCCGCATCCTACTCGGGCAAAGTTGGGAGGTACAGTATGCTGTATTAAGGTTTGTGGGGGTCCCACTCCCACCAATAACATTCTCAATACATTATGCTGGCCTGGTTCTTACAACGTTTAATGTGGAAATGCTCCCATGTGTCTTAAACCGGACACGACTAAGACCTTTAAACGCCGACTGGGGGGGGGGGGGGATGTCCTGTCCAAGGGGACGCCCCCCCCAAGCTCCAGAACGACAGAAATTGATGAATGGAGCCTGTCCGGCCCAGCGTTCCAGGGTCCTGTCTGGTTTTTACCCATACACTGTTGTGGCACCAGTTCACATCATGCCACCGTGTCTTGCAAGATGGAGGATTATCTGTGAGTGTGGGGCTCACTGTGCAGCCTCCCCTTGCTGCCCAGTTTTCATTTTGGCACTGGCAACTCAGAGCCCTTTGGGCTGCATGCTGCCTTCTGAGCCATTACTTGTACACCCAAAATGTCTGTGAATGACATCATTCACAGATCTATCAAGCCGTCCCTGCAGCACATAGGCCTACCTCCAAAGGGAATCTGGAGATGATGTATAGATGGGTAGAATTATATGGGTGAAGGGTGTAAGGTGTGGGTTACCTTGGACTCAGCAGCCCATAGATGATGCGCCAATGCTACAATATGTGATAAACCACCTTAGAAACATAGAATTTGATGGCAGACGAGAATCACTTGGCCCATCTGGATTGCCGCTTTCTAATCTTTGGTTGTTAACTGACAACCTTATTTGACCCTTATTTCTTTGTAAGGATATTCTTGTGTCTATACCAGGGATCCTCAAACTATTTTGCTCTGGGACCCCATCAGACAATAAAAACAATTACAGGACCCCAGCAAGTTACTGCAGAAGGTCATCACATCATGTGTGTAGTCAGCAGACAGCACATACATGGCAGCATTGTGGAGGCACAGAGTGATGGGAGGAGTCTAACATAACAGACAATTCAACATATTTTTCAGACTCCTTGAATCACTGACTGAGATTATAAAAGTCATCAGCCTGACAGTCAGCAACATGGAGTTGCGACCCCATGCTGAGAAGGCTGGGACCCACAGTTTGAGAACCACTGGTCTATACCATGCACATTTAACTTGCTCTACTGTAAAAGCCTCTACCTCCAGTCTCATTCTCAGTGTTCCAATACTCTTCATTTGAAGAATGTTTTCCTCCTTTTATATTTGAAAGTTTATATCTTGACCTGTTCCCTTTGCTGTACTTTTGTGGTGTAGGCCATTCACCACTTTAGTTGCCATTATTTGTACCATGTTACATGTATTTATATCCTACTGAAGATGTGGCCTCAAAAGGCACACAGTACCATAGATCAGGTCGTACCAATGGACCAGTGGCATCTGACTCGCTTTGCTCATTGCTTTGTTACATTGCTTACCTGCCTTTGTCTCTTGAAAGTGACTCCTAATCTCTTTCCTCTTTTGTAGTCTCCACTATAGTGGCATTAGTACTATAATTAGTCAGGGTTGGGGGGAAAACTTAACAACAAAAAAAAAATAATAATAATAATTTTGAGGGTTTTAAACCAATGGAAAAAATGTGATCCTATTTGTTTTAATACTGCAAAACATTGCTATGTTTTAGAAACCTTGATCAACCATGGTTTAATGCTTTATAACATTAACAATCAAAGTTATTAGGCTTTGATATGATTTATTTGGAATCTTTCAATAAAACCAATTTTAGACTAAATATCATTAAAACATGCAAAAGTACTTTTCAGAGAACGCACAAACACAAAAAGGAGTTAAGCATTATCACTGGATATGTCGCAAGTTTTACAATTGAAGGAAACATGAAGATTAAACCATGAGGTGTTCCTCTGTGTATTGACTGTTTAATGTGTTTGTGAGTCTCTTGAAGACTGCGGGCGGGATGTACTAAGGGGAAAACCCCCAATTTACCGCATTTTCCTATGTACGAACACCCCGCCTCCACGTTTCCGCATAGCAGGGTATCGCCACCTTTGGGTGGCGATATCCTATAGAAGCCTATCGGCTTCTTTTAGCCGCCTCCGCCGCAAACCCGCCGGCCCCCCTTCCCTCTGGCTTACCTTAGTCCATGTCCTCCTGGACCAGGAAGGTAAATTTATTTATTTATTTACAGTTTCTTATATAGCGCAGCAGATTCCGTTGCGCTTTACAATAGTAAACAGTGATAAAACAAACTGGGTAACAACAGACAGACTTGGAGGTAGGAGGGCCCTGCTGCAAGCTTACAATCTATAGGGATATAGGAGGGAAACACAAGGACAGGCACCAGTAATAGCATAGCAGTCCCACCAAGTTACAAGTCCAGAAGGGAAGCTATATGATACATGAGTGCCTCTGAGGGTTATGCATGTAGAACTTAAATATGATAGGCTTGCCTGAAGAGGTGAGTTTTCAGGGAACGCTTGAAAGTTTGGAGGCTAGTGGAGAGTCTTATTGTGCGTAGAAGAGCATTCCATAGGATGGGAGCAGCCCGATGAAAGTCCTGTAATAGTGAATGGGAGCTAGTGATCCGTACAGAAGAGAGACGCAGATCTTGTGCAGAGCGGAGTGGTTGAGATGGGAGATATTTTGTGATAAGTGCAGAGATATATGCTGGTGCAGTATGGTTAATAGCTTTATATGTAAACCCTTCCTCCCGCTAGTAACGCAGCCAGACGTCCTTCTGGCTGCAGGGGAGGGGAGCAGGAGGGAGCAGGGAGGTGACTGAGACCCCCTCGCACACCCCATTACAGATATCGTGGGGGGCCTCCATCACCGCAGTGCGATACCAGCCGCATATGCGCTGGCATCACAGCGGCAAAGGGCGGCGATGTATATTAATACATCGCACCCTGCAAGTGTTAACTGTTATTTTTTCCTGTCCTATGGGAATATTGGAGGGGCAGCTTGATGCACAGTGCAACTGGAAGGAACTGGGCACAATTGCACAATGCAGGGAAACGGGAAAGCTATTCTTATCCATTCGCTCCCCTGCGTGTTCGCAAAGGGGAGCGATGGTCAGCAACTGCGCATGCGCATAAATTTTTATGCGCATGTGCAGCCGCTTTATGCATGCTGGATAAATCAAGTTAATTCCCGTCTCTCCCCATGGATAGGCCGCTTTACATTCAGTGGGGGACGTGAAAAAGGAAATTGCTTTTTTGTTACATCATATATGTGTGCGCAATATTTGATATTTTATTAAATATACATTAGCACAGAACACAGTATGTACAGCAGTAGAGTGTGGGACACAGTGCTTGATATTGGCACATATCATTTATCACAAATTGTTTACGCCACAGTACTCACTAACTTTTTACCCGACTTACAGGGGGTGAGGAGGGTCATTATAAAAGAAGGTGTGACTTGGTGCCACCATTGGTATCATAATCGGGTGGGTGGAGCAGTATATTCTTTAAGGTGAGCATTGTCACACACACACACACACACCCCTCCTTCCTCTAATTTCGGATCCTGGAAATTCAGGATCTGTGTTCTACTGCTTTCATACTTTCTGGTTGTGAAGTATATACGTTACTGCCATACTATATGCTTGTGATCCCAATGTTAGTGTTATCTTCTGTGCACCTTCTGACCCGATGATGTCAGCTGCCCCCCCCCGCACCTGAGTCATGGCCACATTAGCATGGGAACACCCAGAGTTTCCCCGTGGGCGCTACCCGCCCCACGCCGGCACTGCTCCGTGCGAATGTGTCGGCGAATAATCAATTCTCTGTGCCCGCTTGCAGGTTGTGCATAACTGCGTATGCGCAGTCCCAAACCATCACTCCCATGTACAACCATGCAGGGGAGTATATGGATCAGAATGAGGGCCTATATGTATATGTGTGTGTGTGTGTGTGTGTGTGTGTGTACTTGTGTATGTCTTTGTCACAGTTTTTTAAATGACATGAGTGAAGTACTATAGTGTCACAGCAGAGGTCAGTTCCTTTGATCCTAAAAAGCGGTGGTAGCAGGCCTTGAGATCTAAGGCAGACATCAATCAAAGGTACATTTGTAGCAGCAATAACCCTGCAAGTTTTAAGCAGTGTACACACAGTGAGATTTTAACTAGTCAAAATCTCCTAGAGGGTTGGCCAAAATCTCACATTCTTTTTCTACTGCTTAGTCAATATTGTCTGGCATAGATTGCTTAGCATAGATAGACTGTGCAGGCAAGGCAATTTTGATCATAGACTATCATTACTTAGACAAAATTGCTTAGTCAAAATCTCTTGTGCATCTAGCCAAAATTGCTTAGTCAAAATTGGCCATTAGCCAATATCTCATCATGTGTGTATTTATTTATTTATTTACAGTGTCTTATATAGCGCAGCAGATTCCGTTGCGCTTTACAATAGTAGACAGTGATATAAAAAACTGGGTAAAAACCAACAGACAGACTTGGAGGTAGGAGGGCCCCGGTGCAAGCTTACAATCTATAGTGTGTATTTAGTATTCTTCTAATTGCACAGTTTATACAGAATATTTACTAACCTACACATCAACTACAATGATTTTAAATGGACTAGTAATATATTACTTTTCTATATTAGGTTAATAAGCTTTCATCAGAGGTTGTGATAAAACCCAAGCTTTTATCTATAACTAGCCAAAAGCCTGTCAAAATGACGGCTTCCGCAATGTACTTTCACTTTGCTTAACTGCATTTCCAAACTCACATTAATTCATTCATTAAACATGTCAGGACCAATAGCTGTTGGAGATGCGCTAGCAGTTAGCCCCTATCGGCACCTTTTATTGGATTATGTAGGTGTTGGTTTGTTATACTGTTTGTAAGGCCATTCTTTCTGCGCCACCATAGGTTTTCATTTCTTTCAATAATTAATTAAAGCTTACCCTTTTCCTGTCTTTATTGTATATGAGTTATCCTCTACTCACCTAGTGTAAAATTGTATGCTTCCATCAACCGATAGGAAGCCTACCTCCAGTATAGATGATAGATGGGGGAAGGCATTGTCTGCGTAGCACAGCTGATATCTTGTCACATCTGGCTCTGTTAACTTGTATAATACTTACTGCAACATTTAAATGTCTGCCCAGTTGTGGCAGCGGGCAAACATTTGGTAAGTGTAAATTTAGGTCAGCCGAATGACCAACTCTTTAGCCCAGCTTTAGGCAACTTCAGTTGCTGGTTGCAATGTTTTAACCGTGAAATAGAAATACATCTGCAGGGGAAATAATGTAGTAAAGTGCACCAATACCTGACAGACTGTGCATGACTGTAATGTGACACATTCACTTGTTTAAATAAACACTTGTATCTTCCACTGTCCAGCTCTGACATGTAGACCACCTATACAATCCTATTATCAGCTGTGGGTGGCCTTTATCCATTCTTTAAGCCTTCGTGTCTGTGCTTGTAGTGTCATTCTACTTTTAAAGAAAGAGGAAAGATCTCACATGGGTGTAAATTCTTTATGTTACTATGGTGTACTGCTGACCACAGACTGTAATAAGGATGTCTCATCACCAACCATCCGGTGCTGTTTTATGGTGTTTAGGTGGAGAGGGAGGCGTCATCACATAGTAAAACTGGTGCTTTTTTGTTCTGTCACTATAAATAATAGAGAATGAGCAAGCGGCTGGTACTTCACAAATGTAATTAACTACAGTACATATAGCTGCCGGTATGTCAGCTAGGGTCCATTCATTTCAGTGTGAGTGCTTTCTGTACTGTAAGAGGAACTGTGGGCCTCATTCAGGACAGCAAGGGTTTTTGTACTAACATTAGAAATGGGCGCCTATAGGCTATGATATGAGTTGGTTCTCAGAGCAGCTGCTGGGGTATAGGGGTAGTCAGGCCCTATAAGAAATATTGCAAGAAAAAAAAAAAAGAAGCAGCGCTACAACCACATTGAATAAAAGAAACCAATTGTTAAGTAAAATTAATTTATAAATATATAACACAATTTAATTGACATATACACATACAAAACATATAATAATAAATCATAAGAAATACAAATTAATAAAAAATAGCCTCATTCATATGAAGAATTTGAAGCCTTAATTTATCGTATGGCTCTATGGTGAGCAGAGGTAAGTGCACTTTACCAATTCAGCTGCCAGAAGATGATAAGTGAAGTTTCAAGAAAAGATGAGTCCTCTCTATTTGTACAGTTCCCAGTCCGGTGCTGCTGGAGGAATATTTGAAACAAGGACCCTCACATATTCCCAATGTCCTCTCTGGTGATACGGTGTCCCCAGTTACCGCTGGAGGAACAGAGGGTGTATGAGGTAATGCAGAGTGGGAGGAGTCCTCTCCAGGTGATGATGATTGAATGCAGTCACCTGAGGATGTCCCAATGGCTTAAGGTCCTGTGAGAGGCGCAGTGGGTCCTGTTGGGGGTTCACCAACATGAAAGGGGAGAGCGGTGTAAGGTTGAAATAATGGCAGTGGTCCTAGAGTCCTGAGGCTGTAAACACCTATGCGTTTCCTTACTGGCTGTAGCTTTTTCAGAGGTGGCCATATGGTGGGAATATGTGAGGGTCCTTGTTTCAAATATTCCTCCAGCGGCACCAGACTGGGACCTGTACAAATAGAGAGGACTCATCTTTTCTTGAAACTTCAGCTGAATTGGTAAAGTGCACTTACCTCTTAATCCATGACTCACCTAGAGCCATACAATAAATTAAGGCTTACAAATTCATCTTAAGGTGCCCACAGATGCTACAATTGTACTGTGCTATGCGTTTTTGACTGTACAATGGTGCTATACAATTTTTCTTACAGCTTGCTATGAGATGTGCACTTGGATGCATGTGATGAACCCATGTTTGTAATGTTAAATTTCAGATGTAGTCTAAAAAGTACGTGCAGCACGTACTTTTTTAGACATACAATATCGGGCTCCCGGGAACATAAACACCATCCAATAATTGTACATAAGATGCAATTTGTGCTTAAAAAGTACAAAACGCATTCGATAATTGATGCGTCTGTGGGCACCTATACAGTATGAATTTTTATTTCTTATTATTTATTATTATATGTTTTGTATGTGTATATGTCAATTAAATTGTGTTATATATTTATAAATTAATTTTACTTAACAATTGGTTTCTTTTATTCATTGTGGTTGTAGCGCTGCTTCTTTTGTTTTGTTTTTCTCATTCAGGACAGGTCACAAAGTATGATATTTGGTGCTTTGTGCATATGACGGACCCCGTACTGTGCATGTGCAGTACAGGTCTGCGACGGATGCATATCAGCTGCGGACTGTCAGTGATTGGCAGGCTGCTGCTGTTTGGGGGTGAAGCAGTGGTCGTACAGCTACTATGTTTTTTGTTTGTTTGTTTAAATTATTAGTATGGCACCAGTTTGTTACCTTTTACTCACTGGGAGGGAGGCAGAGCACCAGTGGCTGGCTGGGCCAGATTACAAATGCAAACCCACCACCTTCCCGGAAAGCCACATTTTTATTTAGCTACTTGAGACGACCGCTGGGATCTGTGGAGCTGCAACATGGGCTGTTTGCTGTCAGTTACCATAGAGTGCCCGGCCAGTGATTGTAGTGCAGACATCCTGGCACCCACCACCTCTGTATGCCCTTCTTCTCCCGGGCTGCTTCCTGCAAGCTGTCTACATGCTAATAGTGCTGAATGGGCAGGTATTATTATTATTATTATTATTATTAGATATTACTGATCAATGGCCATCGCTTTTCTTTGACTGTCAGGCCCAATCAAAACATGGGGGTGTGGTTTTACGGTTGTTAGGGGTGGAGCTATGCTCCATGTCTCGGCACCTTGGGGAGTATAGAAATAAAACTATTCAGTTATGGGGCGAGATGTACTATAGGGAAAATGCGGTAAAACGGGGGTTTCACCGCATTTTCCTATGTACCATTATCCGTCCGCCCCGTCTCCGCCGGGCAGGGTATCGCCACCCTCTGGGCTTCTATCGCTGCCCGCGCGACCTCCCCTCCTCCTCCCCCAGCAGGTGTCACAGCCGGGAGGACATCCGGCTGCAGGGAGGAGGAGACGCAGGGGGACACTGACAGCCGCCGGGATGTGACGGAGACCCCGCAAACCACATTACAGGTATCGCGGGGGCCTCCATCACCAAACCCCGATGCTAGCCACATATGTTAGTACATATGTGGTAGCATCGTGGTGGCTGGGCGGCGATGTATATTAATACATCCCGCCCATAGTGAGCCATCATTGGAGGGGAACCATCTGTTTCTCCCCCATCAGTGTCAAAACTATTCTACCTTGGTCATAAACCACCCAAATCATCGATGGTCGATGGCCATCCCTATGCAGTGCGCTTAGCCTCAGCAGCCCCAGACATCCTTCACCAGTCTTTGCCTAATCCTGCTGTCCTCTGGCTGTTGCCTGTACTCGATGCAAGCCTTTTCCTCCGCATCTAGCACACTTCTCCTGCAGTCAGTCTCTTTCACACGCCATTGTGGGGGAGGGACAAGGCCAGGATCTCCCAAGATGTGTCGCAGGTGATCTAATGCTGTGACCTACGATACAATACAGATGGTGTTGTATGCCGGGCCGACAATCCGGACTCCGACTGTCAGTATACTGACGTCAGAATCCCGACTACTGGTACTCTGGCAGCGGGGAGAGAGCAAAGACACCCCTTGTGGACTCGATGGCTCGCTATGATGTCCTTATTCTCCTTCTATGGGGGTTGAGGGAGAATCGCCCCGGTAAGTCAGGATCCCGGCTGTCGGGAGGTCATCAGGCACCCATGCAGATCACCAATGCAAGCGGGAGACGTGACACCTACTGCATTGCTGCATAAATGCTATCACTGCTGGTTCCATGTACGCCATGGCATCCACTACTCCAACCACACCTGAATCCGGCCTAATATGGCATGCTTTCCAGCACAATAACTAGCTATATATAAAACATGATTGGACTGGTAATATTGCTGTAACAAAGTAGATCGAATCTGGTCACATAAGGAATACTACTCTACAAAGTGATTTGAGAAATACTGGGCCAAATGCAATAGCCCGCAATTTGCAAGGGTCGGCAAGACAGTCGCTGTCTCTTTAAAAATGTTAATTTGTTGAGTTATCTGATCAAAGCTGCGGTTGATGTGATGCTGATCTCAGTTTTATGTGACACAAAGGACCATTGTTGGAAGCCCCACAGTAATACTGTAAGGAGTATAACAAATGTGAGGCTTTGTTGCTTGCTGACATCTACAAGCACCAGCAATACTGAGGCAGATGTAAATATTGTGTTGTTAGGTCTGTGTCAGTAAAAAATACTTATACCTATAAGGGTTTGGCATTAAAATAATCCAGTCCGTTTCCATTTATTGCTCCATATGATAGCAGTGCATGAATCAGAATACATACAGATGCCAGCAGTCAGGATACCGATGCCAGCATCCTGAAAGAGGGAATCCCAACAGGGGTCCAGTAAGTATACTTACCTGACCTCTGACCCCCTTCCCCACCATAACCCTCCCCACTAGCAGCCTGTTCTCCCACCACCTTCTGTCTCAATGCTTAGCTCATACGGCTTATGGGATATTCCCACCTTCCGCACCTCCACCTCAACCTCCACCCTGGGTTTTGATTCTACAGGATAGGAGCATTTCCTTGTTTTCCGGCCCTGTTCCCTGCTGCCCCCACTGCGAGCTAGGCCTGGTTCCAGCACAGGATGCTGCTTGCACAGGAAACTCCTGAGCTGAAATCTCTGACCTTGGTGCTGCACCTGATCTACCCCCCTCCTGTCTTATGCTGCAAGGGAAGGGAAGGGCTACTTCTGCCACAGGAACAGCAGCTACAATGGGCGCAGGGGCAGAGTAACTTTGTATATACAGCATGGATGGCTGGGAATATAATCAGCAAATATTCAATACTATGCATAGGGTGACCAACTCCTCCCTTTAATCCGGGACACATATTAATTACACAGGTTCTGTGGCAGTTTAAAACCAGGTGAAATGGAGTATTGAGGTGTGGCAGTTTAAAACCAGGTGAAAGCCAGCCACAGAACCTGTGTAATTAATATGTGTCCCAGATTAAAGGGATGAGTTGGTCACCCTAACTATGCATGACTTAACAACATTTATTTTTATTGGGATATAGGTCATAGGGTAGACACTACGAATGTCAACATACATTAGGTCGACCGCTAAAGGTCGACAGGGCTTAGGTTGACACTTGAAATAGGTCGGCATGGCTCAGGTCGACAGAAGCATTAGGTAGACAATGGGAAGGTTGTCAGTTAAAAAGTGAACATGAGTTTTGCACTTTTTTTTGGTCCCGAATTTGGACGTAAGTCGTCATGGACACCGTTTTGCTGCGCTCACCATGCTTCAGACATGGTGCCTCACTTCACACACTATTATAGTCTACCTCCACTGCCTAATGATGGATGCTCGCTGCTTAACCCCCTAGCCGGCCGCGGCAACCCGCAATGAATACAGGCCTTAGTGTGCCTGGAGGACCATGGTTGGGAATGCCTGCTCTGAGCATTCAGGTGTTTGCAGCTTTTTCAAAGAATTTCTTGTTTTGCTGCCATTTTTTTCTACATTTAGGATCTAGGATCGTAATAAATTCATTTCTGGGGCTGCAGCATGTACAGACACACTGACCACCCAAAGCAAGCATGGTATCCTAGGGATTACACAAGGGTGTGTAAGAACACCATACATACACACACACATATATACAACATACTGCCAAATATACCCTTGTTCGTTTCTCTAGATTTTGTCACTACTGCATTTTACCATTTCATTTTACTTGAAGTAACAACATGAGATTGGATACAGCAGTCCTCGCCTTCATGTTAATTTCTTGTCCTTTTATTTGTGTGGACTATTGTATTGGCCAAACCTAGAAGTCATTAGAAAGGTATTGCTTATTTAATTTAGATCAATAAATGTAGAGTAAATCCAGATTAAGATTGAGGTTTATCAACACAAACCCGAAGCCACATACCCCTCTTCCTCTCAGGAGTGGTTGGACACCATTGCAAAGGAATTGATTTGGGTGCTTTATAATGTGCAGATTCATACTGAATGTAGAGACCTGGGTCTTGTGTACAATGCCAAGATGATTTGATCGGTAACATCTGCCCTTGTTAAACAAAGTCCTCTCTATAACATGCAGTCTATGAGTGATTGATTACAGCACAATTAGTGCTGTATGAATGAAGTGCTAGTCACCTCCGTAGAACCGGTATATGTGTCTCTCCTGCAGCCTCTCCGATGGCTGAATCCACAATGGCACATTTATTGACCCACAACCCTCCCCCAGGTGTTCTGTGGCTGGCCTGGGTAGATGTCCAAAGCTATGGTTGCTGTTCAGCAGCCAGCCTGTGTTTACACTGAGTGCTTTGTGGCTTTATAAGGAGAAGAGTAGAAACCTGAACACCCGTTTGTTCCTCCCTCAGGTCTATACTATATCTTGTTTAAAGGAGTCGCTCTTGGTTTACACAGTGCTCACAATGCATGGCAGTTCTAGCTCTAGGTCAAAAGTCTCCTTATATTAATGAGACAATAGAGTTCAAATATCCATTATGCCTTATCCTTGTGAATATGAATATCAGCGTATGTTTGTGCAAAGCTACACCTGACCAGATGTGGACCCCAACTTAGGACATCTCAGAGGCATGTAGTAAACTTTCTTGTAAAGTCCTTTAACCAATGTCTCAAATGACTGTACAACTACAGGTTCTGCACATATACAGACCAACAAATGCTATAAATAATACAAAGGTATGCTTAGCAAATAAAGCTTATTGATAATACCAGTGGAGGCCATAGACTTCAGCATTTGTTCATCTCCCCAACTGAGTAACAAAACACTGGTTCAAAAAACACCATTTATTGTTAGAGATTACTGTGACTATATTGATTAGCAGTCAGTAACCAAATCTATCTGAGAGTTATCATATATCACCCCTGGTTCTACAATTGGACCACACATATCATTTGCACAAAGGCCCCCATTGTAAATGTGTATCCCTTTTTGTGCACCAAATGTTATAAGATAGCATTTCCTACTTTTATATAGTTACATATGAGTTTAGTGGCACTTTAATCCAGCTGAATGGGTGTAGGTGTGTGTTGGGGGGGATTGTGTGCATGGAAAATCCTTTTGGATTCTATGGCCAGAAGTGTGTTATCTGTCTGTCACAGCATTTAAATATTTATCACACTAATATCATTACTGTGTTACCACAATTTGTCAGCATTCCCCTGCTGGTAGAAGTGTGGGTATGGGATTGCAGACAATTAATAGGCAATTTCTTTTACTTTAAGTGCAGCTGTTTTACTGTAACTTTATATGGGGTATGGAAAGCCCCTCTTCCATCCTTTATAAATATCCACAAGTGTATACATTTATATTTAGAAAGCTTCCATTTACAGTAAATGTAATCTACGGATTGAGCAACTGTTGTAACATTTTTTCATGGTAAATGTGATCTACTTTTTAAATGAACTAATCACACTACTGCCTTTATCAAATTTCCTCCATAATCCCCCTCTCCTCCCCCACCTCACAGTTCTCCTTTTGACCTAATCCCCACCACTGTATCACATTTGTATGCATTACATGATTAAGGCTAAATTCATCCAAATTATTAAAACATGTAAAGAATAACCTATTCAAATAATAAATGAAGAAGGGAGTGGGTGAAGGTGTTAGGAAGTTGTGTATCGATGAAATTAAAGATTTATTAGAACTTTGTACTTCTACTAATTTTCACTTTATAAATTGACATGAATCTTACAAATTACTCACTACATTTGAAAATATAGGTACTTGTTTCCTAGCACGGCACCCATCGCATGCCATCGTGTACCTTATTTAGTGGTGTGTGATGCGATGGTTGTACAATTAAATATTGCATACCAGCAAATGGGATGCAATGTGATTTTTAATTGTACAAGCACCCATGCAGTGGCGTAACTACCTATTATGCGCCCCCCCCCCCCCCCCCCTGTCAGCAGTATGGGGGCAGCCATTTTCTAAGAGTCAGTTTTCATTATAGCAGCAGGTGCCGAGAGACGGGACCATGATGGCAGGCAAGACAGCAGCGGGTAACTATAGCCCCGCAGACCCCCGGCGCCCACATAGTCTCTGCGCCTCCCCGCCACCGCGGGGGCTGCGGAACTATAGCTATGCCACTGCACCCATGCCATGAGATGTGATGGGTGCTTACAATGAGATGTAACACCCCCAGTATCCACGCCATCCCAAAGCATGGCGAGCGGCCGCGGTACACGTCCTCCGACCTTTTCATACCCCCACTATCCACGTCGGCGTGGAGTTGATTTTAGTTAGTGTGGCGAGCCGGAAGCGTGGCGAGAGGCCCCGGAATACATGTAAAGTAATCCGTGTCCCCTCGCTGCGCTCACCACGCTTCGGGCTCGTATTCCGTGTCCCCTCGCGGTGCATGCTGCGCTCGCCACGCTTTGGGCTCGGTGGCCACACAGTAATATCAACTCCACGTCGACGTGGATAGTGGGGGTATGAAAAGGTCAGAGGACGCGTACCGCCGCCGCTCGCCACGCTTCGGGATGGCATGGATACTGGGGGTTACATCTCTTTGTAAGCACCCATCACATCTCATGGCATGGGTGCTTGTACAATTAAAAATCGAATTGCTTTGCATTGCATGCTGCAATATATACATATACAAAGTAATACCTGCACTCGCACTTACCGGTAGTCAGCCTAAGGGGTGCCCAAATGGTCACACCGCAGTGTGCCAATTATGGTCCAAGTATCCACTGAAGGAAATGAGCACTCACCTCAAAGTTTTTGTCTAAAAAACTTTTACATTTATTGCAAACAAAAAAATTTTTTCAGAAAAAAAGTTTTAAACATACCAAGTGAAGCTGTCAGTTTTACAAACTGTCCCGACATTTCGATCCCAATCCGGGATCTTTATCAAGGGGAAGTCACCAATATCAGCAAGAAAGTGAAAAAAAGCCAGCAATCCTGAGGTCCTTCTGCCACAGCACACAGAGACCTACACAGAGACCTATACATATACCTATACATATATATAATAAAATTATTTTTTCTGAAAATCTTTCAAATACTGATGTGAGTATAGTTCTGCCCCCCTATCTCTGGGCAGTATTCAATGAGGCTGATTCGCCATGTTTTATGGCGATTTTGTACTATTTTCGTGCTGTTCGGTGATTTTTTTAATTTATTTTTTACTAAAACGGTGAATCACCCTATTCAATGACCAGATGGCGAATACATTTCAAGGTTTTTATCGCCATGATTCACCGAGTAGCAATCGCTATCTTTTTATGGTGAAGTGGAATGTGAACTTTTAAAATAAAGTGTTTTTGTTTTTTACATTTGGTGTAAAAAAAATCAGGAATTTTATTCTGAGGAGGGGCATGCTATTTTTATTAATGTGCTGTAAGCACATGAATATATATTTAATAAAAAAAAATATATATATATAATATATTTTTTTTACACAGCAGGGGGCCTGGAGCCGAGCCGCTCATTAGATATTCATATATTCACTGCACCCGATCATTACATATGCACGATCGGGTGTAGTGAATACCTGGTCCCCTGTTGGCTATCCCGGGGGGCAGCCTGTGCTGCCTGGCTCCCGGGGAGCCCACCTCCCCCCCCACAAACGTTCTGGGGCAGGCAGGGAGACATCCATCTCCCTGCCTGCCGCCATCCTCAGGCTCAATGCGGCATCGCTGCAGGAGTTAAAATTTGCCAGTCAGGGGCAGTGAGCCCCTGACTCGTTGAATACTGGAGCCGTCGAGGCTCCGGAACGCGGCGGGCAGTGGCGAATGTGCAGCGAATCCTAAACAGGATTCGCTGCACATCGTCAAAATTCTCATTGAATACTGCCCTCTGAGTCAAGTCAAAGCCACCAAAAGCAAAACCCACCTAGAATCGGTGATGCATAGTCTTCAAAAATATTTAAAAGTGCAACTTTTTCCATTTGTTTTTTAACTATGTAATAAAAGCTGAGGGGCAGGCTAGATCTTCTGTTGTAAAGCCTTTTGACCAATTTCATGGGTATTTGATCTTGCTGTGACATTACAGCAATTATCTTTACCAGTGCAAGTAACTCATCTGCTGACCCCCACATTGACCTTTGTGTCTGTGTAGTTTTATATAGGTAGATAGAATATCTAAGCGATTCAGCAAGACCACACTAAACTTATTCTAGAACCGTGAGAAGGTGACCTATCCTGACTGCATATCTGTGTCTTTTACAGACCATACCTAATGAACAGGTACAGGGTCTTGATAGTGTGAGTTTGAAATGGGTTTTCACAAACTTAAAATTGAACAGCAAACTTATATTTGCGTCTGGCTGATCTGTGTTCTGCAGTGTGTGATAGGAAGATCTAAAGCTGCCCATACACGTGCTGATCCCGACATGCGTTCTGGGCTTAAATAGCATCCATCACATCGCATTGCATGCCTTGTGCATGCAATGTGATGCGATGTGATGAAAAGCAAGTATAAAAAGTATGTGCAGCACATACTTTTTGTACTGTGCGATGAGGTGCTGCGGGAGCGCGCACCTCAAAGCACACATCGCACCGCCAGGATCGCTGCGTGTATGGGTGGCATTGCACCCGCAGGCTGGTAGCGGTTAAGGTGCCCATACACGTCCCAACAGGGGCGAATTTAGGGGTCACGCCCCTAGGCACAACATTTTTGTGCCCCCCCCCCCCCCATTTTAATGTAATCATATGTATATACATTTATATATTTCATTAAAATTTTACTGTAGCCCACCTTAATATTTTTTTAAGCACTCTGGACTGCTCACGGTATGGAGGACCCGGAGGGATGGAGGCACTTATTAGTACAGTGATTAGCACAGTGTCTCCGTCAGTCTCTCTCCGGCTCACACACAGTGACTAACAACTGAGCGCAGGGGGGATCTGCGTGCCACTCAGCTCAGCTGTTGGATACACAGCAGCCAATAGACTGTGTGTGTGTGTGTAGAGTAGCCAATGGGCAGGAGCCGGCAGCAGTGAGCCTGAGCCATTTCTGGAAGCGCAGGGGGACCGTCGGACCCAGCCACTAAGCGGTGATGTAATGTGCATGGCAGAGTGGGTGGGCAGTGGCGAGTGACGAGCGGCGCTGCCGCCGACATATGATGATTCATGTCTCGGCGGCGTCACTCGCCGCTGCCCTCCTGCTGTGCCATGCTGCTATTTAACTGAATGTCAGCCTGCCTGCCGCCCTTAATTGGTGCCGCCCTGAGGCCGGTGCCTCACGGGCCTAGGCACAAATCCAGCCCTGCGTCCCGATGCGGGTGGTGTGATCTGTGCTTTGAAGTGCGCGCTCCCGCGGCACTTCATCGCACAGTACAAAAAGTATGTGCAGCACATACTTTTTGTACTTGCTGTGTATCGCATCGCATTGCCCGCATCGGGACGTGTATGGGCAACTTTAGCTTTTATCCACCTGCCTTATCCTGCCAGGATTTGAATGTTTGCTTTTAGGGTCACATGCTAAATAACCAGTATTTGTGCCACATACACACTTTGGTTTGTTCACTTGTCTAAGCATTTGTATGTACTGTGGGCATTTCCAAAAGTGCCTCTGCATTTTAGGCCTTACATTTGGGTAATCTTTGCTGGTTTACTTTGCAGAGTGACCAGCTGTAGAGTCACAAGAAGCCTGTCCATTTCTGATTCCTACATAATTCGCAATCAAACCAATCAAAGCTGGATGGTGCTTTAGAACCACCATTCATTAAAGCTGAGGATGGGTCATACAGTGCTTTCCTGGTTACACTGGCTGTCATATCCCTCTTCTGCCTCTCCCCCGTGTTTGGCTCCCACTGACCGGCAATGCAATGACATCAGAGCCTTTCCTTCCTCTGAGAGATCATTTCCCCAGTTCCAGGTGAAGGCAGCGAATGCTGCTCCATATCGTGTGCCTGGTGCCTGCTGTGTCCACTGATGTCTCCAGTTGTGTTTATCTGTTGTCTGCCTGTTTATCCTTTTCTGGGTCATTTGTCAAAATGCATAGAAGTGCACACATGCTATCCCATATTAGCTGCTGCTATTTTGAGTACAGCGCTGTCTATTTTTCTTCCTCTGTATTAAAACATTCTGTCACCTGGCAACAGCAGATTCTGAAATGAGGTGGTGAGAGGTTTTGATAAGAGTTCAAGGGTTATGTCTACACTTGAACATGGGGGTGATGCCTGATCTGGATGTAGTCAGACCTTTTCATATTCAATTATCTTTTGCGAACTGTGACGGCAAGCAGTGCTGATTGCTCGCTGTCACAGCTCGCGGTATTCAACTGACCCCCTGCTCACGCCATTTCCACCTCACTGGGTTTTTACAGCGAGGTAAAAGCGGCGTGTGTGGCTGCCAAAACAGTGAGGCTCGTGGCTAAATGCAGTGGGGCTCCCTGCGTTAGCCATGAAGCTCGCCGTTTGCGGGAATCCTCACCATCCTCTGACAGCCAAGACACCCCCGGAACCTTGAATAGGGTGAGCGGCCGGCGCAGGGGTTAAACGTCGTGGGTCGCTTGTTTTCGGCGGTCCTCAACGATTAAGCCACAATGAATACAGCTCTCTGTTACCTGGCTGCACCAATCCTCTGCACACCTTCCAACTTGGAGATTTATAAGAGATCTGCCATGCCGCGGCACACATAATATTGGGGCCTGTCCAGCACTACTGACTGCACTGAACAGGACTTACCTCCCAAAATGGTGTTCTGTGGGGTATAGCTTCCTGCCTATATCAGGACAGCTGGTAGTTATTCCTTATTTATTTCTAGTAATCTTTTAAAATGAAAAGGTTGATATGAGTCTTTTACAAATTTTTGTCTTTTTTCATACTTTTACCAACCCCGTAGACTGTGATTGGGCATGGTAAAGTGTGCCAAGGTGGTAGCTGAGCGAGTCACCTGGTCTGAAATATATGGTGAGCGAACCGAGTCACGCACATGGTACACTTATTGGGGGTCCACGTGCTCTGGTGCCAACATTAACACAAAAAGGCCTGTCAACCATTTGCTTGTGGCGACCTTGTGCATACGCCTATTATATGTCTATATAGACACTGTCGACCCTTTGATCCAAAATTATGAGGGAGGTAGTGATATATTACATATACTTGTACATGTATCAGGAGTACATGGCACTAAAGCTATTGTATTCATTCACATTGTTAGCATGGTTTATCTCAGTGGTTCTCAAACTCTCTCCTCAGGACCCCACACAGTTCTCATTTTCCAGGTCACTTGGCAGGAGCACAGGTGTATTAATTACTCACTGACACATTTGAAAAAGATGCACAAGTGGAGCTGATTAATTCACTTTTGATTCTGTGAGGAGACCTGCAAAACATGCACTGTGTGGGGGTCCTATCTGCAGGGTTTAAAGTGGAGAGGACCACTTTACACTCCCAGGCAGAGCCCAGGCCAGTGCCAGGGTTTTTGGTAAACCCCTGCAAACTATAAATGTGTGCCCTTCCTCCCATACTTTATAAAGGGACAGCGGTCTCACAAGGAAAGGGTGTGGTTACACAATAGAATAGAATAGAATCAACTTTATTGGCCATGTATGCTTGCGCACACTAGGAATTTTTTGTGGATTTACAGTGCAGCATCAAGCAGGGATGAAGGGGGGGGGGAGGCATTACATACATTACATGTGGGGAACACATGCCCACCGAGTTGCACAGTGCCTAGGCAGCCATCAGCTGCGACACTGGTCACTGCTACAGCCAGGTAGGTAACAATATAAGCAGAGACAGTACAGTTATCACACAGGGAACACATACCCATTGAGTTGCGCAGCGCCTAGGCAGCCATCAGCGGCGCCACTGGTTACTGCTACAGCCAGGTAGGTAACAATACAAGCAGAGACAGTACAGTTATCACACAGGGAACATATGTAACTTAAATAAGGGGCACTACTGTGTGTCATAATGTGACTAAAGGGCACTATTATGTGGTGTAGTATGAATCAGGAGCACTACATGCGGTGCAGTGTGAATTTGGTTGTTCTACTGCATGGCTAATTGAACACAAGTGTCCCCAATTCAATTAGCCACGCAGTAGAATAACCAAATTCACATTGCACCGCATGTAGTGCTCCTGATTCATACTACACCACATAATAGTGCCCTTTAGTCATATTATGACACACAATAAGTGCCCCTTATTCAAGTTATGCTACACAGTTATTTTCCTTAAACATGTATGCCACATACTGCCCACAGTTGCATTGCCACTTGTACACCTAATGCACACAGCAATAGTACCCCTTACACAAAATGTCCACAGTAAATTCCCCTTATACAAAAGGTCCACAGTAAGTGACCATCACACATAATGCCCACAGTAGTACCTCTTATGCATATAATGCCCACAGTAGTGCCCCTTTATAATGGATGTGCTCCCAAACAATGGAAAAATTGACAAAAACTGTCATTAAGACAAATTAGTTTAATCCTTCATTTAACCAATTTGTCTGAACAATAGTTTTTGTACAATGTCCAAGGATTGGGAGCACATGATCTATTGTCATTTGCTCCCATGCATTACCATATTTTCACTCCAACAAGCCAGATCTGGCATATGGTCTGCAATAGTGTATGGCCAGTTTAACAGAGCACATAAGTTAACATATATTGTAGTTTTTGTGATGATTTTTTTGACCTTTTTAAACTACTGATTAAAGATTCAAAATACCAACATTAACATGTAAACAAGTTCCCTTTAATGTAAGAAATACGCCAAGAATAGATTTGTTCTGTGGAGATTTAGGGGCCTTTGAAAATTAGCCTAAAATGTTCTTCTTTTGTCTTTCCACATTGTCTCTTCCGGATAGAGGAAACCAAACCAGTGATTATGTTCTATCATGTTGCTAAATGTTATATTTCTATCAGGCTATTTGCATAAAGCAATTTCTGTCCCAAAGCATATAATATAGTACTAGAAACTGTCAAATACTGACCTTTGACAGTTTCTTGGATATACAGTAGTGCACATACTGTATTTTCTGCACTATAAGGCGCACCGCACTATAAGGCGCAGTCTCAATTATGGGGTCTATTTCTGTACTTGACCCATACATAAGGCGCACCGTATTATAAGGCGCATGATAAAACAGCATGTCTCTTCACTGGTGCCATTTTCTGGGGTCAGTGTACATTGCGTTGTGTACGTATTACGTCCCGGTGTCAGCAGGAAATGGTCCGACAGTCATACTCAGTGCACACATAAGGCGCACCTGATTATAAGGCGAATGGCCTATTTTGGCAAAAACTTAAGGTGCGCCTTATAGTCCGAAAAATACGGTAACTAGATTCAGATGAATTTGGACTAAAGACAAGATGCCAAACACAAAACTATCACAAGTATGTAGATATACTAGAAGTGACAGCCAGACATGAAACAGTATCATGCGTGGCACGAGTGAGCACCCACCCCCGATCCCAGGTATCCACCAGGGCATTGTGCCATGTTCGACAACACTAATAGCATCATCCTTGCTACAGCCACAAAGACCACTATGGTGGATGGCAGGCACGACAACTCCATAAAGGAGGCGTGGTGGCAAATGGAAAGTCTTCCAGAACTGCCAGTTTCTTCTCAATGACAGGAGCTGAACGCAGCAGGACAATATCACACTGCAACCCACGGCTGCTGTCACTGTGGAATAGACAGGATTTTGGTTTCTGTGATAACCGGGTAAGGCCCCAGCCCTTTGTGACGCCTCTGGTGGGCATCAAGGTAATCTATAGTACTGAAGCACTGTGTGCTACCCAGCAGATCATCAAAGTTCATAAACTTTAGATCGTAGTCTTGTCAGACAACACTGAGCTGTAGCCTGAACCATGTGTGGTTGCCTTAGGGCAGGGGTGGGGAACCTTTTTTATGCCAAGGGCCGTTTGTATGGGGAAAAAATCCTTTGGGGGCCATATGTAAAAATTTATCTTACAAATTGTCCTGCTGCAGCCGTCCCACGCTCTGCCAGCTGCCGCTGACTAGGACTGACCGTCTCTGGCTGCTGTTGATTAAGAGGAATCTTGCAATAACTACCGACCTCTCGCGAGAATTCCCCTGTACTTCACTCCTGGCAAAGCAGGCAGGCGGGTGGGAGGGCCACTCAGACCGGCTACGGGGGCCGCATACGGCCCCCAGGCCTGAGGTTCCCCACCCCTGCCTTAGGGCCATAATCTGTATACTTACTACTAGGTAGACATGGCAGACAAATACATTTTTAGATTGGGTTTTTCTAACGCTGTCTTTAGAACAATATTCTGTGCATCAGGGTTTTCCAAGATTCATTCCTTGTATCACCCTAAAGCAGTGGTTCCCAAACTGTTTGGTAGATTTATTAGGCTCGGTGAAGTGATAAACTGTCTGGTTTTTATCACCGTCAATCAGCTCCTACCTGTCATTTTTCAAACCAATCCTGTAACTTCACAGGTAGAAGCTGATTGGCCGGTGATAAAAAAACAGACAGTTTATCACTTCACCGAGCTTAATAAATCTACCCCCGAGTGCCTAGGCTCCCTGGGGTGCCTCGGAGCACTTACAGGGGTGCCTCAGGTTTGTGGTCCAGAACCAATTCAAATTATTGATGGTTAATGAAATAGGAAAAATAATTTCTTGTAGTTTCCAATTATCAAATGTGTGGGTAAACTTAAGTAGATCATATTCCTCACCACACATCTTGACCTAAGGATAGAATTTAATAACAACTTATTTAATTTAATATTTTTTTCTGAAACTCTCTATACTGTAGGGTGCCGTGAATCAAAAAGTTTGGGAACCACTGCCCTAAAGACTTGAAGACAATCTTTGGGAAAGACTCCTGTAGGTTTTATGTTGTAACAATGTTTTTCTTAGTGCTTTGTATCAAAATGACTTGGGGTCCTTTGTTTATGAACATGTGTGACACACCAATGTTGTGTCTGTTATTGCCTGTGCCAAAATCTATCTTTAGTCTAATAGTCAGAGCTGCTCCGATTGTTGCAAAGTAACAATTTTTTGGGCATGTGCATTCTGTGCATGCGCAGACAGGTCCTGTGACGGTATGCTGCTGTCTGGGGTGAGGGAGGGGGTGGAGTCAGCCTTCGTTTGTGAAAGCTGAGGTGTTACTGCTGTTTAAGGGGGAAGGAAGGGTCCAGGGATCTCAGTCGTTCACCAGTGATTTCCTGGCCATGGGTGCCGAAAGCTGCCCTGGAGGCAATGGAGTGATCCAATGTTTGCGCCACTAGGATGCAGGCCGGATAATTACTGCAGCACGAGGAGTCTGCTTGTAATAGCATCACCATACAGCAGGCATGTCCAAACTGCGGCCCTCCAGCTGTACACATCCCAGCATGCCTTGCAATCGCTTTAGCATTTCCTAATAGCAAAACTGTGGCAAGGCATGCTGGGATGTGTAGTTTCACAACATCTGGAGGGCCATAGTTGGACATGCCTACCATACAGTACTATCACTGCTGCTTCCAAGGAAGTGGGTATATTAAGTGACCTCTGAAAACCCTGTAACATTCTTTTAGAAATTGGATATCACGGGTATCGCACATGCGCATACCCGCAGTAGTCTGAAATTGGGCACAAGGTAAAGGGTTTTTTGTTTGTTTTTACACCTCACTAAACCTTTGCTGAAATCAATCCTGCAAGCAAGCTCGCTATCTATATGGAGATTTTAGTTCCAGACATCAGGGGCGAAATGTAATAGGGTGCGATTTTTAGACTAAAAAAAAATCGCACCTTTAAAAATCGC
The DNA here is from genome assembly GCF_055691185.1 of Crinia signifera. NCBI lineage: Eukaryota > Metazoa > Chordata > Amphibia > Anura > Myobatrachidae > Crinia > Crinia signifera. The sequence continues at coordinate 88,549,420 of NC_139220.1, read as the reverse complement.
ATTTTTTGCAGCGAATTCGCATATGTAATGAGATGCGAATTAGCGGCAAAAAATGTGATTTGCCGCGATTTGCCGCGATTTTTAGTCATGAAAATGTGCGCATTTTCAGTCATGAAAATGTGCGCATTTTCATAAATGCGATTTTGTTCCAAAAAAAAAAGGAAAAAAAAAAACGGCGTGGGGTCCCCCCTCCTAAGCATAACCAGCCCCGGGCTCATTGAGCCGGACCTGGTTCCAAAAATACGGGGGGACAAAAAGCATAGGGGTCCCCCGTATTTCTGAAACCAGCCCCGGACTCTTGGACCGGTCCTGGTTCCAAAAATACGGGGGACAAAAAATCTGGGGGTCCCCCGTATTTTGAAACCAGCACCGGGCTCCAACAGCGCGCGGTGTCATGCCACAGCCGGGGGACACTTTTTATACAAGGTCCCCCGGCCAAAACATGAGCACCGTGGCTGGTCAGCCTTGGACGGGGTACCTGGAGGAGTGGGGACCCCCTTAATAAAGGGGTCCCCCCCCCCCAGGCTTCACCCGTCCAGGGCTGAAGCCCGGGGCTGTCACCGGCGTCCGTGGCCAGTGGACGCCGGCCTGATAGGGTTAAATCCATCATACATATCATTACATTGCTTTTTACTGGCGAACTACAAGTGCCAGCAGACCTCCCCCGCATGCTGGGACTTGGAGAACCACAAGTCCCAGCATGCGGGGCATTAATGGGCCCGCTGGGACTTGTAGTCCACCTGTAAAAAGAATGTTTATAAAAAACACACACACAGAGAAGTACAAGTTTATTACACACACACACCTCAATTTTACACCAGCATACTTACCATTCCTGGATCCAGCGCTGGTCTGGCTGCTTCACAGCCGGCTCCCCCCGCACTGACAGGCAGCGGGGAGAAGCGGCTGTCTCCGTCGCTTCTAACAGCCTCTGTAGCGCTGTCCGAGTGCTACAGAGGCTGAGAGCGTGATTGGCTGAGCTACAGTATGCGTCTCCATGGAGACGCATAGCTCAGTCCTGATTGGCTGAGCTATGCGTCTCCATGGAGACGCATACTGTAGCTCAGCCAATCACGCTCTCAGCCTCTGTAGCACTCGGACAGCGCTACAGAGGCTGTTAGAAGCGACGGAGACAGCCGCTTCTCCCCGCTGCCTGTCAGTGCGGGGGGAGCCGGCTGTGAAGCAGCCAGACCAGCGCTGGATCCAGGAATGGTAAGTATGCTGGTGTAAAATTGAGGTGTGTGTGTGTAATAAACTTGTACTTCTCTGTGTGTGTGTTTTTTATAAACATTCTTTTTACAGGTGGACTACAAGTCCCAGCGGGCCCATTAATGCCCCGCATGCTGGGACTTGTGGTTCTCCAAGTCCCAGCATGCGGGGGAGGTCTGCTGGCACTTGTAGTTCGCCAGTAAAAAGCAATGTAATGATATGTATGATGGATTTAACCCTATCAGGCCGGCGTCCACTGGCCACGGACGCCGGTGACAGCCCCGGGCTTTAGCCCTGGACGGGTGAAGCCTGGGGGGGGGGGGACCCCTTTATTGGGGGGGTCCCCACTCCTCCAGGTACCCCGTCCAAGGCTGACCAGCCACGGTGCTCATGTTTTGGCCGGGGGACCTTGTATAAAAAGTGTCCCCCGGCTGTGGCATGACACCGCGGGCTGTTGGAGCCCGGTGCTGGTTTCAAAATACGGGGGACCCCCAGATTTTTTGTCCCCCGTATTTTTGGAACCAGGACCGGTCCAAGAGTCCGGGGCTGGTTTCAGAAATACGGGGGACCCCTATGCTTTTTGTCCCCCCGTATTTTTGGAACCAGGTCCGGCTCAATGAGCCCGGGGCTGGTTATGCTTAGGAGGGGGGACCCCACGCCGTTTTTTTTTTATAAAAACACTTTTACACATTTTTATTAACAGAACCATGCACAGATCTCAATGATCTGTGCATGGTTCTGTCAAATTCGCCTGTCAGAACCTGGTCTATTTTTTTTGCGATTTTTGATAACATTTACCAAAAATCGCACCCTATTACATTTGCGAGTTGTATACTTTATAATGGGAAAACATCTGGATGCGAATTGAAATGTGACTAAAAATCGCACTTCTAAAAGTGCGATTTCGCGGTAAAAAGTGCGATTTTTTACCGCGATTTTCAACCTATTAAATGTGCGATTTTCGGAAAATGTGCGGTTTCGGCCGTTTTTGACCAAAAATCGCACATGTCTAAAAAATCACACCCTATTACATTTCGCCCCAGGTGTATTGAATTTACCGAATGACCCTTTTTTTGTCATGTTAATACTGTATAACAGTGGTAGCCAACCCTAGCCCTCGAGAGCTACCAACAGTTCACATTTTCCAGACAACCTAGCTGCTGCACTCATTAATCACTGACACATTTTAAAAGATCCACAGATAGAGCTAATTAGCTCACTTGTGATTCTGTGAGGAGACCTGCAAAACATGCACTGTTGGTAGCTCTCGAGGACTAGGGTTGGCTATCCCAGCTGTATAACATTAGTCATTAGGGGGTTATATATTTATTTTTGTTCAGACATGCACTATATTCTAGTACATTTTGCCAATTTTGTCCGATTAAGTGCAGTACTGATTCAACTGTCAATCCTCGCTGTAGTGCTGCAGAGCAGTGCCGTTTGGGCACACGTGGCAAAATAAATTACCTGCTGCAACCCCCCGAAAAAAAGATACAATATAATCACTGGATACACAGGCATTAAGTCGACACCACTAGGTTGACATACATGAAGGTCGACTTGGGGTTAGGTTGACAGGGTCATTAGGTTGACATGGGGAAGGTCCACAGTCAAAAGGTCGACATGGGGCTTTTCATGGTTTTTTTTTTTTAGTGCCAACAGGTGGTATTTCATGCCCTACCATCCTGAATAAAATAAAATAGCCTGAAGCATGGTGAATGCACTTTTTTTAGTGTCCATGCCGACATTTTGGGACAAAAATCATGAAAAACCCCTTGTAGACCTTCCCCATGTCAACCTAATGACCCTGTTGACCTAACCCCATGTCGACCTTCAGTCATGTTGACCTTGATGCATGTTGACACTGTGGTATCGACCTTATGCTTGTCGACCTAATGCTTGTCTGTCCAATGATCCCATTCCCCGAAAACACGTTTCTAGCCTTAACTGAGGCAACGTCTGTGATTATCTATATTCTCAGTCTCCATTTGCTCAGTTGAAAACAGGACAATATTCTCTAACCTCCCACTGCCAGCTGGGGCTGCTGCACCTCACCATCACCCTGCAGTTATACTCCCCTTACACATAGGGAAGAACAAAAATTTAAGATTTTACCGCTGATCAATTTAACACACCTATTGTGACATATTTTCATCATGTGTTCTACGGCGACCATTAAGCCCCATGCACACAAAGCAATACATTATACAATATTGTAAATTTTGGCCCTTCCCAATATCGCTCAGTATGTTTAACAATACGTGTTCCTGAGGGTCGTTAACGATGTTGTCTGATCATATGGGAAACCTGTGGCTCTCCAGCTGTTGTGAAACTACATATCCCAGCATGCATTGCCAAAGTTTTAGCATTCCCTTATAGAATAATAGTGTCGAGGCATGCTGGGACTTGTAGTTTCACAACAGGTGGTGAGCCACAGGTTGACCATGCCTGTTCTAGTGTGTACCCGGCTTAACTAATCAAATAGAAAATGCTCATCATGGCCCCTGTACTGTAATTGTACAGTGAGCAACTTGGGGAAACTGAATGTAAAACTGTGAATATCAACCTGAACCCAGCATGGAAGTTGTATAGGTTGGATCTGGACTATTTGTAGCAACTGTTTCAACAGTAACAAAGGAATCCTCTGGAATTGAATCAGCCCCATAAATGTGATTCCCAAAGTGGGACGACATATTTGAAGATATTGGCTGGGTACCTAAAGGCTGTCTAGGCCCTATTAGATATTGTGAAAATACTGAAATGTTACTCCATTTAAAGATTATTTACCACCTTATTGGAGAGATTCAATTAAATCACAATTTTTATTTTTAGTGCAAATGTTTTTTTCAGCCTCTTCAATTTGCCCCTATTTTTGTGCACAATTTTTTTTCTTTGTGTGAAAACATAAAATTTGAGATACTGTAGAATGCGTTTCTGTGACTTCATAATTATCTCCGATCAGTGCCGGCTGCAAGGATGATTGGATGGCCTGGGAGAGTTAAATAGCCACGGCAATTTACCATGGCTATTTCAATGCCAGAGCAACCGGGTGTTTGCAATTTGTGAAAGGGTCAACCTGTGTCCTCGACCCTGGTTGCGTAGAAATGACCCAGCCTGTAACATCCACTACTCTTTTTGTAATCTTTACATTTGTAAAGGTAGATGATTTGGAGAACATATGATAATACAAAGAACATATAACCACATCAAACACTACATAGCCATAAAGAAATAAAAGATGCCATCAAAATATTTGTAGCAATAATATTACGACAAAAATAAAATCAGTTTTCTAACTACTTTTATGGTTTCTCATTGTGCACTGCATTTATTGACTCTGTGGGTTTTCTAACACTACTTAAACAAAAACATCTCATTGATACAATGGTAGAGAAAAAAAAAAAGCTTGTCTGGAAGGGGAACACCAGGTAGCAAATCATGAAAGCATTGATCAGAAGCAAATACCCAATTAGACCTCATGTGCCATCAGTAAGCCTTAAACAATGACTGAAATAAAGTTTGTTCTAGGTTTGAACGTTGTCTATTAAAATAAGAATACCAAGGAGTCCATACTCCTTGTGGATTTGAGGATTTTATTGTAAAATGTCCACTTTTATTGACTAGGGCTGTTACAGGTGCAGTGTGAAAGGGGACAACCCAGGAATAACCGTGGTTTAACAGACCGCAGATTTATGTGTGAAAGAGGTCAAACTGATCGTATAGTTTCTATGAATGTTGCAACCACTTCAATCCTGGCTCCTGTCTGTCCGCCTCAGTCCTGACTCCTGTCCGTCCGCCTCAGTCCTGACTCCTGTCCTCTCACTTCTTCCAAGTGAAGTCTTGTTATCACCATACAGGCTGTTGAACAAGCAGGGAGAGGTTGGCCAAGGATCAACATGGTTTGATCGACCCATGAAAAGGTTTCTAGGAGATTTTTGTAATGTTTTGAACTTTTTCATATTTTACCTTCCATGTGGTCTCTGATTGGGAACCGTGAAGTGCTCTGAGAAAAACTAATGTCGACATTTTCATGTGTCAGTATTTTGATGACGACCTTGTACATAAGGACCTAAAGTAACACACCAGATAAGTTATTTTTAGTGCCCTGTTAGTATTCCTCATTATGGGAGCCCCCTTGTACTAGAAGCCAACTCTCATTTTCAGTCCTTGTGTTGTTTACGCATTCAGAAGATTGTCTAAAATCCAGTCTGTAGCATCTGAGAGAACCTGATGTTCCCCGTGTTTATAGATAAAAATAAACTGTACATTGTTCTTCACATTCTCTTGGGGTCTCTGCAATCCGCTGCATTTTGCACTAGAAGCGGAAACAAGGTCATTATTATTGTCGCTAGGAAAAAAGCCAGAGACCAGAAATATCATACATGTGATGTTAGGGTCGCTGAGTGTTTTCCCCACAGAGGATGCCACTTACATGTTCTCCAAACCGGAACCTTCCATTTCTGGCACTGTGTGTGTGCCTGCAGGGGATATGGTCACTAGGTAGACATGCATTAGGATCATTAGGTGGACACAAGCATTAGGTAGACATGGGGAAGATCTACTTGGGGTTTTTCACTTTTTTTTTGAGCCGATAGGCGGTATTTCATGCCCTACCATCCACTGGGGCGTGGTGGGAGAATAAAATAGTGTGCTGAGCGTAGCGAGTCACCGTGCCCGAAGCATGGCGACCACAGCGAGCCATGCGAGGGGACGTACTGCTACGTCTCAGTGTCCATGTCGATTCAGGACAGAAAATAGGCGAAAAACCCCATGTCGACCTAATGACCCTGTCGACTAACCCATGTTGACCTTAATGCATGTCGACCTAATGGTTTCGACCTAATGCTTGTCGACCATCACCCAATGATCCATACCCGTGTGCAGGGTTTAGTTGCTTGGAAAATACGCTTTCATTACATACCCAATATTAGTTACAATGTAGAAAGAAACGGTCAGTTGTTATTCAGGACACGTACATTCTATTGTGTAAAACTACAGTAGGAGAAAGTATGTGTAATCTTGCTTGTAGATGATCAATACACTTGATACCAAATATACTGTAATTCTTCTGTGCACACATGTATGTTATAGGCAAGATTCATGCTACTTTCATAGTTTGTCATCTATTACGTTTCTAGACATGTAAAGAGTTATGTTGCCCATAGCAACCAATCAGATCCTATCTATCAATTTCCAGGATGCAATAGAGGAATGATAGACCAAATCTGATTGGTTGCTATTATTATCATCACCTTTTTTAATTTTTAGATCCTTTTAGTAAATGTACTTTTAGTAAATGTGTCAAGATTAATTACATCCATTTGGGTACTGTCTTCTTTACCTTGTCTATGATGAACAGAGAGCAGTTTTGGTGTTGGGCTAGTATGAAAGCAAATAAAAGTATGGTACTTTAGTTGGGCGCCCACTATAGTAAATACGCTCATACCCCCACTATCCATGTCGGCATGGAGTTGATTTTACATAGTGTGGTGAGCGGACCCATAAAACTAAGAAAATAGCTTAGTGGGCGCCCAACTAACATATACGTACCAAAAGTATATTACAGATTGAGTATCCCTTATCAAAATTTATTCAGAAAACCATACATTCAAGAAAGAAAAAAAATGTTGTTTTGCTAAAAGCACTACTGGGTACATCTGTAACAGCACTACTGAGGACATGGTATGTAACTGGCACTATTGAGGACATGGTATGTAACTGGCACTACTGGGGACATGATATTTAACTGGCACTACTGGGGACATATGTGACATCACTACTGAGGACACAATATGTAACTGGTAATACTGGGTACATCTGTAACAGCACTACTGAGGACATGGTATGTAACTGGCACTACTGGGGACATGATATGTAACTTGCACTACTGAGGACATGATATGTAACTGGGACTACTGGGGACATGATATGTAACTTGCACTACTGGGGACATGATATGTAACTGGGACTACTGGGGATATGATATGTAACTGGTACTAATGGGTACATCTGTCACAGCACTACTGAGGATATGATATGTAACTGGCACTACTGGGGACATGATATGTAACTGCCACTACTGGGGACATCTGTAACAGCACTACTGAGGACATGATATGTAAATTATACTACTGGGTACATCTGTAACAGCACTACGGAGGACATGGTATGTAAGTGGCACTACTGAGGACATGGTATGTAACTGGCACTACTGGGGACATCTGTAAGAGCACTACTGGGGGCATGATATGTAACTTGGACTACTGGGGAAATTATATGTAACTGGCACTACTGAGGACATGGTATGTAACTGGCACTACTGGGGACATAATATGTAACTGGCACTACTGGGGATATGATATGTAACTGGTACTACTGGGGACAGCTGTAACAGCACTACTGAGGACATGGTATGTAACTGGCACTACTGAGGACATGGTATGTAACTGGCACTACTGGGGACATTATATGTAACTGGCACTACTGGGGACATTATATATAACTGGCACTACTGGGGACATATGTAACTGCCACTACTGGGGACATTATATTTAACTGGCACTACTGGGGATATGATATGTAACAGCACTACTGAGGACATGATATGTAACTGGCACCACTGTCGGCATGATATGTAACTGGCACTACTGGGGACATATGTAATAGCACTACTGAGGACATGTTATATAAGTGGCACCAAAGAGGTGCAAGAAAATGATTGCTTGGCATTCAGAGCCAGTACCTGAGATTGTACACAAACTTGTTTCATATTTTGAACCCTTGTTTCATGTACACATGAAATATATTTGTGTGTATTTCATGTGGTTGATGTATCTTGAGATATTTTGCATTTATGTTGTATAAACACATCATTAAAATATAAAAATATTCGGAAATACGGAATAATTCATTATCCAAAATGATTCTGGTCCCGAGCATTTTGGATAAGGGATACTCAGCCTGTATGTTATACAAATAGTGATGGAATAAAAACATGGGGGTTAACACAATGCATACATCCCAACTTTGCTAATCTCTAAATGAGGACCTGCTGCGCCGACGACGGATCGAAAAGGGGGTGGTGCTAATGGGGAAGTGGGCACGTCCTCGGGTTAATGGGGCGACCCCCATTTTTTATAATTTTGGGCAGCCACTGGCCCCCTCCCCCTTGCACTGAAGTAATGCCATGCTTCTCTTCAGCAATCAACGGTATTCTGCCGAGCAGCAGTGATTTCCTGCTCCCCCCAACAGGACATTGCAACCCTGCAACAGGACAGTTGGGAGGTATGCAATGGTCTAATGTTTTTTTTTTTCAGACAGACAGATGTGTTTGTTTTTTATCTGATATGAAAACAGTTTGGAGACCTGCTTGATATTGGGCTGTTTGATCCAGTACCATATTGGACCAAATGACGCCGCTAAATGGAGGAGTCTTACCCACCCTTCTGGGGGGCGGAAGGGAGACATGATTTTCGGGACCCTCCCGGCTATTACGGGAGGGTAGGTAAGTATGATTTTCACCTTGCACATAACGTTCTTATAGATACCACTTCTCCAGGCTTCATCTGAGTGCCAGAAATCTTTCCCCATCAGTCTCCCACCCCTGCCCTAGTTGTGGCCCTTTTACAAGGCTGTATGGTAGAACCTTGTGTGTACGTACAATTGTAAAGCATTATGGGAAAGCTCAGTGTATGAGGTGAACGTAGTCCTCTGCGGGGGCAGGTGGATTTGGTCCCAGGCTGATTGTAATCTTGCACTGCTCTCCAAGAGAAGTTTTATAATATTTCCACATGACTGGTTCCCAACCATGAATTAGGTCTACTCATGAGCGAAACATAAAAGTGTGACCTCCCAAGCCTAGTAAACAGTTCTCTTTTATGTCCTAAAGTGAGATATGATTATCAGTGCCTAGGGTGAATGAGAAATCCATGAATCCCCCTCCTTTCTCACTCAATTAACTACTCTCTTCCTATGAGTTAACATAATTGCCCACTCACAGCTAGTTTGGTCATTTTCTGATTGTTTTCTATAATCCTTTTAGATATGCTGGGCAGTCACACTGATATTGCCATGGTACACAAAGAGCCACCAAATAGAAATGCCTGTGTAAGCCTATTTCTGTTACTGACAGGTACTAGCAAGATCAGGGACTTTATATTCAGTCCTGTACAGAACAATATGTAAACTGCCCACTTATGGCCGGGTGTGGTATAGGGTTCCGACAGTCGGGATCCCGACAGTCATTAGCCCGACATTGGGATCCCGACTGTCCGGACTCAGACAGCATGGCGAGCGCAACAAAGCCCCTTGCGGGGTCGCTGTGCTCGCCACGCTGCGGGCATGGTGACTCGCTACGCTCGCCACCTATTCTATTCTCCCTCTATGGGGGTCATGGACCCCCACAAGGGAGAATAGCCGGTGGCCGTCGGAACCCTTCTGTCGGTGTTTTAACAGTCAGGATCCCGACGTCGGGTAAATAACTGTCGGGATCCCGACTGTCGGGACCACGTCTGGCACTCCTTATGGCCTACACACCAGCAGCGTCACTTGTTCTTGCTAGTAATATACAGTGCAGAACACCACTATTTGTGCCAAAATGAAACAGTTCAGGCTTGGATTCATTTTGATTTACCAGGTGTTGAGAAACTACAAGTCCCAGCATGCTTTGTCAGCTATATGTCTGTATGTGGCATAGAAGTTGATTGACTCTATGTATACACTTATTTTATTTATTTTATTTATTAACAGTTTCTTATATAGCGCAGCATATTCCGTTGCGCTTTACAATAGCAGACAGTGATACAACAAAACAGTGTATTTACAGACAGTCAAAATGTAGGAGGGCCCTGCTCGCAAGCTTACAATCTATAGGGAAATAGGCATTGATACATAAGGATAGATACTGTATTCTTTATTGCATCGATTTCACCAGAACGCAAGGTTCTATGACTGGTTCTGGTATTTGATAAGCTTGCCTGAAGAGATGAGTCTTCAGGGAACGCTTATAGGTTTGGAGACTGGAGGAGAGTCTTATTGTGCTTGGGAGGGCATTCCACAGAGTGGGTGCAGCACGAAGAAAGTCCTGCAGTCGAGAATGGGAGCGGGTAATGAGTGTGGATGAGAGACGCAGATCTTGGGAGGAGCGTAGAGGTCGTGTTGGATGATATTTTGAGATAAGAGAAGATATGTATGTTGGTGTAGTTTGGTTTATGGCTTTGTGTGTAAGTAGAAGAATTTTGTATTGAATACGGTAGAATACAGGTAACCAATGAAGTGACTGACAGAGTAGCTTTGCAGACGATGAACGTCTGGCTAGGAAGATTAGCCTTGCAGCTGCATTCATAATGGACTGTAGCGGTGAGAGTCTGTATTGGGGAAGGCCAATAAGGAGACTATTGCAATAATCAATGCGTGAGATGATGAGAGCATGGATTAGAGTTTTTGCAGTGTCTTGTGTAAGGTAAGGGCGAATTTTAAATATGTTTTTTAGGTGCATGTGGCATGATTTTGAGACAGATTGAATGTGGGGTACAAAGGAAAGTTCTGAGTCAAGGATAACACCTAGGCAGCGAGCTTGAGAGGTAGGAGTGATTGTCATCTTCTCAACAGCGATAGAGATATCAGGTTGGTAACTACTATTTATTGGCGGAAATATAATTAATTCTGTTTTTGAGATATTAAGTTTGAGGTGGCGAGATGACATCCAGGATGAAACAGCAGAAAGGCATTCAGAGACACGGCTCAATACAGATGGGGACAGGTCCGGGGAGGATAGGTAGAGCTGAGTATCATCCGCATACAGATGATACTGAAATCCAAAAGAGCGGATTAGTTTGCCAAGAGATGAGGTATAGATTGAGAAAAGCAGGGGACCTAAAACTGAACCCTGAGGTACTCCAACTGAAAGAGGTAGCGAAGAGGAGGTAGAATCAGAGAAACGAACACTAAAGGAGCGGTTAGAGAGGTAGGATGAGAACCAAGAGAGGGCTGTGTCTTTAAGACCTATGGATTGTAGTGTTTGTATGAGAAGTGTGTGGTCAACAGTGTCAAAAGCAGCAGAGAGATCTAGAAGAATTAGTAGTGAGTAGTGGCCTTTAGACTTAGCAGTGACCAGATCATTCACAACTTTAGTCAGTGCTGTCTCTGTGGAGTGTTGGGCACGAAAGCCTGACTGATGCGGGTCCATTAAGTTGTGCGAGTTAAGAAAGTGTGTGAGGCGAGTATAAGCAAGTCTTTCAAGTAGTTTGGAGGTGCATGGAAGTTGAGAAATGGGACGGTAGTTTGAGAGAGAGCTTGGATCAGAATTCTGTTTTTTCAGAATCGGAGTAATAACTGCTTGTTTGAACAATGAAGGAAAGACACCAGTAGAGAAAGAGAGGTTACAGATTTTAGTTAAGATTGGAATGAGCACAGGAGACAGAGATTTACTTATTTGCGAGGGTATAGGGTCAAGAGGAGAAGTAGTAGAGTGGGAGGCAGAGAAAAGTGCAGATACTTCATCTTCATTTGTGGGATCAAATGAAGCAAATGCTTCAGAGGGCTCAGGTATGGAATTGAGCATATCACCAACTGAGTTGGAGCATACCAATTCATCTCTGATCTTGTCAATCTTATCCCTGAAGTAGGAAGCTAGATCTTGTGCATGGATAGTGGTTGGTGGCTTGGGTGAGGGAGGGTTGAGAAGGGATTTAAATGTATTAAAAAGTCGTTTTGGGTTAGAAGCTTGAGCAGAAATGAGAGTTTGGAAATATGTTTGTTTGGCAGTTTCCAGGGCATAACTATAGTACTGGTAGATATTCTTATATGTAAAGAAATCCATTGGACTGTGAGATTTACGCCATTTACGCTCAGCTTTGCGTGAGATATTTTGTAGGTGTCTCGTTAATTTAGAGTGCCACGGTTGGCGTCTAGGCCTACGTGGAGTGTGGTGGGTAACTGGAGCCACTTCATCCAGGGCTGTTTTGAGGGTTAGGTTTAGGTGTGATACCGCCATCTTGTAACTGTCATTACAAGAAGTGACATGCTTGTAATGTTACTTCAATATACCTGAATACAGTGGTTCCCTAACTGTGCGCTGCAGCTCCCTGGGGGAATAAAGAGGACAGCCTTCCTGAGCCCCGCCAATCTGAGGAGCCCGAAGCAGGCCTCCCCCTCAACTAGCCTCCCTTTCCCCTCAGCCGCTCGAAACGCCCAGCAGGGTGAATAGGGAGCTATACGGGCCTCGACTGGGAGGCGGGGCGGTACTTGTTTCCTAGAATGGCCACAATCGGGGGTAATCGTGTACCTTAACTTAAATTACACGATTACCCCCGATGGACCCGATTTCCTTTGAAATCAGGTCCATTTTGCCGGCAAAGGCAAAATCGGGTCCATCGCGTCGGTCGGGTGCATTAACATGGCACGCGACGCGACCCACGCGATGCACCCGATTATGCCATAGGGTTCAATGTTAAAATATTTTTAACATTGTAATAGGCAAGAAAATGGGAAATGGGCCAATATGGCCCATTTCTCATTGTATATGCCCCCCCATTGTGAACGTCACCCCACGATTGACGCCAACCCGAAGCGTAGCGAGCCCGCGAGGGGCGGCGGTACGCATCCTCCCACCTTTTCATACCCCTACTATCCACGTCGGCGTGGAGTTGAGAATATAAAGTGTGGCGAGTGCAGCCATATAGAAGCAAAACTTTCTATCCCTTCATGAATTGCACTCCCCATACTAAAGTACACGGACTGGAGTGCCGCTGGAGAAGTCAAGAACTATATAAAATATATATTTTTTTCTTGGATTCATGTTTATTATCATTTTTGCTAACAAGTTAAGTATTTTTTAGCTCCTCTAAATACTAAAAGCATCAGGTTCTTGTGTATTATCACGGCGCCCGATTTCATCTAAATCGCATACAATATCGCATACGATTTAGCGTATTCCTACAGTATTCCATCCTTCCACACCCCCACTATCGTAGTCAGCCTGAAGCGTGGCGAGCGGACGCGGTACTCCCGACCTGTTCATACCCCCTCTATCCACGTCGGTGTGGAGTTGATTTTATAAAGCATGGCGAGCGGACACGGAAAACGATCCCGAAGCGTGGCGAGCCCTGCGAGGGGACGCGGAATACACATCAAGTAATCCGGCTGCGCTCGCCATGCTTTGGGATCGGTTTCTGCGGCCGCTCGCCACGCTTCGGTCTCGTTGGCTCGCTGCGCTCGCCACGCTTTATAACATCAACTCCACGCGGACGTGGATAGTGGTGGTATGAACAGGTCGGGAGGATGCCTACCCGCTAGGGGCACTGCGCTCGCCACGCTTCGGGCTAACTTGGATAGTGGTGTGCAAGGATGGAATAGCATGCAGAAAATCACCCGCAAATCGGCTGCTAAATCGCATCTGATTTTTGCATGCGATTTGCAGCTGTATTTCGCGGGGACCGTGATAATACACAAGTACCAAGCATTATTGTGACCCAAATACTTGAAAAAAAAACAGACAATTTGGTAATTATTTTGGCTTAAGGGTACCTTGATGAAAGCATGGAGCCCCAAAAGGTGCCTTAAACCGAAAACGTTTGGAAACCACTGCCATAGTATCATCTGCCAAAAAGGCCTGGAAACAAATAAATGGCAAATATGTGATAGCCAACACTGCAGCTGCACTCAAATATGTAACTCCGTCCTTTGCCCACAGTGGTGCTGTGGGCAAACTGTTGCCTCCCTTTGCCATGTTGCTCCATTGAACCTCTCCTGAAAACATCTGTTGGCTGCATGATCACTTTAGTGTTATTATCATGAAACCGTTCTTACAATATATTTGCTTTTTTTTCTGTGCTCTAGTGTCTGTGTTGACATCTGCATGGCATTTGCACCCTTGTATAGGTGACAGGGTCAATGTAGGCTCGTGCACTGGCTGCATACATTGTCTCTGTCCTGCTAATTTTAGCATTGCCTAAAGTGGTTGACGCACACATTCTACTATGAGCTCAGAGGTCTACAATGTGTCTGTGAGAGTAAGGATGCACATCCTCTTCAGCAAGACTGGAGCTTTTGTTCTGAACTTGTCCCTTTCCAACCCGGACAAACGTACACATACTATATGTTCCCATTTGCTTCTTGTGTATTGAAACCTAAAGGGGTGTATGCACGGGCAGGCTGCTGAGTGCACTGAGCCATTTTGGCTATGCGTGTATTCAGTCATAGGTAACAGATGTGCGGCTATCTAAACCTGTCTATATGGCCTGGGAGCTAGCGACGCCACACATTGCTGTCACCCGCAGTGTACACATGGTGCGATTTTGTCTAATCTTCAAGCCAAATTTTCTATCTAGTCAAAATTGCTTGGCCAGGGTGTAAATTCATCTAAGTTGCCCTGAGGCAAGTTGCAGTTTAGTGCACCCCCCCCCCCCTCTCCACCCCAAATATGGTGTGTGTCAATATTCACCTGATCATATCCTCTCAGAATCCAGTAGCATTGCTTGCTGCAGCGCAGGCTGAGTGGTACCAGGCAGGACTTATCCTGTCCCCAATTGCATGTGTTAGAGGGCTCCTGGTATAGAGCCAATTAACTACAGATGCGCCACAGAGCTCCATAGCAAGAGCAGTGGTCACACTTGGATTCCACACAGGTGCTGCTTTATATGCAGCTTGTATCCCGGAGGCTGGAGCCTCTATTGCCTCTGGGAGTTACGCCCCTGTGCCTGGCCAAATCTCACAGTCTGTACAAGTATTATAGTTTCCCTTCACCTTGTGTCTTCACTGGTGTCTGTGCTAAAACTCCTGTAGATCAGTTGCTCACCCTGACAAAGTGCCTCAGCAGGACTTAATACATCATAGCAATTATTTTGTTACAGGATCTCTAAAGGAATGATGAAACTTATCTCATTAAGTATTGAATGAATTTATATAGCAGTTGAAGGACCCATAGTCTGTATCGAGGCAATTCCTCATTCTGCTGGGGTTGGGGAATCTGAGAAATTCAACTTGTTGGAGAAGCTAGAATCCAGATTCTTACTCGAAAAAATGGCCGGATTTAGCGAGTCATGGATTTGGAATACTGTATGTTGAATTTTCCAGATTCTTCAATAGATCAGCAATCATTAATATCTGCTGGTTGGATCAGCAGGAAGGGGAAACGTTGCACAGAAGTAGTAAAACTTTATGTAGCATTGGATTTCACACTGCTGAACTCAAGGCTGATTCTGTCTTTAGAGATTTTTTAGGTAATGATCCATTTGGAAACAAAGGATAATAAGCCTCTCTAGGAGGGACGTTTGCTAAGTGTGTTTTATATAGCAGCAAGTTTATGCCTTACACTAATGTTCCCAACTGGTGGTATGCTGCAGACCATTGGGGGTACTTGAAAATAATATTGGTAATTGTGGAAGAGAAAGAAGTCTCCCATTGCCATGGATATTAACCACGCCACTTCACTTCTGGTTCCAGTTGCAGCATCATCAGCACCTCCTCGTGCTTTGGCCCAATCAGCACAGCAATCCACTGGGAACTACCTGCGCTGCCCTCAGACATTAGCATTTATCTGCCCCGCACTGGCACGGGTGGAGGAAGCAGCGGCATTAATCCTACATGCATTAGTGGGAATCCCAGAGACAGTACACAGCCAGCGGCTGGACACAGAGGGACCTGATTCCTGACTACACACTACTCCTTCGCTACTCCTTAATAAAAGGACATGCATACCACTCACTTACACTACACTCATAAGTACTGTGGAATTTTTAAATTGAGAGGAGGGGGGTACTCATAAATGAAAAGCCTAATCAAGGTTTCCCTCCGATATACCTAATAGATTGTAAGCTTGCAGCAGGGCCCTCTAACCTCCAAGTCTGTCTGTTACCCAGTTTGTTTTATCACTGTCTACTATTGTAAAGCGCAACGGAATCTGCTGCGCTATATATAGAAACTGCAAATAAATAAATAATAAATAAGGGGTACGAGAGAGAAAAAAGATTGGGAACCACTGCTCAACATAGTGGGTGCGGCTGTGGAGCAAGGTGACACCAAATATACAATAATATAAATAATAAATAAATGATGAGGACGGATGGCTTTTATTTTGCCCAATATTACTATTAGGCAAATCCTATACTTTTTACTGACTTCCCTGAGCAGGTAAAATGGGTAAACCAAGAGCTCCTTAATTTATTCAATAATTTGCTCCCTCTCCTTGCAAAAGGGTGTGGGATGACGCTCCGACAGACAGGATTCCCACTGTCAGAACACTGACATTGGAATCCCGACTGTAAAATGCCTTGAGTTGAGATTCCGACTTACAGGGCAGCACTATAGTACCTTGTGGGGATCCACGACATCCATAGAGGGAGAAAAAAACCTGTGGCGAGCCACCGAGCCCGCAGCGTGGCGAGCGCACCGAGCCCACAAGTTGCTTCTCTGCACTCGCCTCCCTGTAAGAATACCGGCGGTCGGGATTCTGATGTCGGTATAATGACCGCTGAAATCCCGACCACAACCCTTGCAGTAATCTGTAATATCTGTGACTGCAATTGTGACCGCCATTCTCTTGAACGGTCACACGTGCAGGAAGCAGTAAGTTCTCTATCTGCAGGAATGTCAGGAAAGGAGACACTGCGCACCTAAAAATACAATTTGCTAAATATAAGCCAGATTTCCGTCTAAATACAGGGAAACTAATAGAGAAAACAATGTTGTGTATCATGCCATGCGATGTGGAATTTTTTGCTTAATCAAGGTCACTTGGCCGCTGTGATTGGCATACTGCATTCTTTTATTACAATGCCTTATAAATAACGATGCCATTGCACTGCTCCATATCATCATTCTGTATACTGGTGCAGCAGTGTAAATCCTTCCCAGACAAGTGGTGTGTTCTGCTCTATTGCACTTAAAACCTGTGTGCTGTTTTATCTTGTGCTCAGGGGCCTGTCTATCTGTGCCTATTAATCTGCTCCTTTGCAAACAAAAGACTTCAAAAGGAGTCTGTTTTCCCTGCTGGGTAATCCGATATTACAGTAAACCAAGTGAACTCCTTGCCAGCAGGAAATGTTTAATCCGTCCAGTGACTGCGCGACCCCATGCCGCTGCCTAAACCCCATTCTGCTGCTGGCTCTTCCATCCTCTCATCACTGTGTCATATTGGACTTTTATTTGCAGCATGGGTGATGATTGGAAAATCAAAGTAATCTTCTTTTGCATATGGTACAACTTCACAGGCCATTGCTGCCATGTCTAATATACAGTATACTGGGTAACTAGTTTTGTTAAAATATGAGCAGTTTTATTTGCAGTTAGTAGAGCATTTTATATTCTACTCATAAACAAGCATTTTTTTAAAGCGCAAAAAAATGTTTGGTAAATGCGAGTGTCTAAAGCTTTTTATCACATTATTGCATACCTCCCAACTTTCTCTGACCCTGCAGGACACATACCCGAAATTAGGGGCGCGGCCTGCCGGAAAGGGGGCGTGGCTTACAAGTCACGTCATTGCGCTAGGCCATGCCCCTGTTTTGCCGCTGTGGGGGCATGGCCGAGAAGCTCTGTGAGGTTCTAGCCATGCCCCCAGCCCCTCTGGCTGCCTGAATAGACGCTGTCTATTCAGCGCTGCTCACCGGCTGACAGGCTCACTGGCTGACAGGGGGGATCCCAACTGCCCCACCCCCACCGTGGGACACTGCCGGCCCCAGGCAGAAAGCGGGACAGTTGGGAGGTATGTTATTGTTTAGCGTTCACATAGGAGTTCAGGGTTGTGGTCGATAGGTGGACATTCAAAAGGTTGACAGTCAATAAATCGACAATGAAGGCTAAAGGCCCCCATACACTAGAAAGATTTGTCTGACCTGTAAATTGCATCTGATTTCCCTTGAACTTCCCCGGCAGCTTCCCAGGAAGGCTACATCCAATTTGACACATGATGTGCCATTTTTTACATCCAATTTGCGTCAGATGAATCTCATGTGATTTATCTGATGCGAATTGGATGTACCGTAATTTACCGTATTTTTAAATACGAATTCACCTGGAACACGAATGTATATCGACCATAGTAAATTTGGCTAGATACGGCTAGAAATGGCTATGATTATGCCATTTCTGCTTAGTAAATTTCCACATTGCCTGCCCCCCCCCCCCCCCCCCCCCCCAAAAAAAATCTAGACAAGCAAAGACAGATAAGCACTCTCATCAGCTGACACGTCTTATTTCCCTGCCACATTGATGTTCAGTACCAAGCAATACAGTACATTAGGTCACTTAAGCTGTTAGCCACACAATATTCAGACAAAGAAAAACTACAATACATGGTGGACACTGCTACAGATGGTAGAGAGGAACCACCGCAGCTGCAATGTCCTGAGTCGAAAGTGGGTTGTTCTCCCTATATACAGTACACTGAAATCAGGCTTGAGCTCCGTAGCAGCACAGCACCTGATTGGTTATGCGGCTCTCCATGGACTCCTGTGCAGGTAGCATCGGTACACTGACATCAGGCTTGAGCTCCGGCGGAGTACGGCGCCTGATTGCCTGTGCGGCTCTCCGTCGACTCCTGTGTTATTAAAATGTAAACACAGTGTATGGAGAGCTGCATAATCTATCAGGCGCCGTACTCCACGGACCTCAAGCCTGATGTAAGTGTAATGTATACAGAGCGAACAACTCACTTTCGGCTCAGGACATTGCAGCAGCGGTGGTTCCTCTCTCCCATCTCCCTGCTTCTTCCGGTGACGTGCTGCGGGGGGGTCAGGCGGAGGAGGGTCCACTCTAGAGCTACACAATAGATATATCGGATCTGACCCATCATGGGTGCTTTTAAGCACCCAAGATATGCCCAGATTCCGATATAACTTATCTTCAGCAGGTCCGAAGCCCTGATCCGATCTGATGCGCACGGGACCGCGATCAGATCAGATGTCAAACACATGCGATTATGGGCCGATTTCACCCGAATTTTTCATGATTTTTTTTTTAAACCGATTCGTTCATACTTTACCATTCCAGTGGGCATAGAGGGTGAGTAAAATAATGAACCGTGCCCGGAGCATGACGAGCGCAGCACGGCACACTTTTATACTGTGTCTATGTTGACATGAAAATTAAATCATCTTTTTTTTTTCCATGTTGATCTTTTGTCTACATAACACTTTTTCAGTGTCGTCCTTTTGCCTGTCAACCGTTTGTGGTTGACCTATTGACCTTGTGTTTGTCGACCTATCCTATAACTGGAATCCGCTGCCGCAAGTACAAGGAGATTCAAAACTTCTGCGACTGCACAAACTTAAGGCCCCCATACACTATACGATTTGGGCACGATTTCACCCGATTCGGATGAATCGGGCCATGAAATCGTCCCAAATCGCATGGTTTGACAGCCCCCCCGATCTGATGCGCGGTCCCGTGCGCATCGGATCGGATTCGGGCAGTCGGACCGGCTGCACATAAGATTTCCTAAATCTTATGTGCAGCCTCCGGGCGGGGGACGCCAGAGCCAGGCAGGGGGAGAGCGGGCAGCGTCAGCGGTGACAGACGCTGGGGAGGGCGATGCTGGGGACACAGGCAGCAGCGGGCGGGGGTGGACGCCGGTGAACAGAGCTGGCCGGGCGCAGCATGACCGGGGACGGGGAGAACGCTGCAAGAAAAAAAAAAACCATTACAAATGAATTGGAAGCCAGTGATTGGCTGAGAGAGCTCTCTCAGCCAATCAGCAATTGGCTGAGAGAGCTCTCAGCCAATCACTGGCTTCCAATTCATTTGTAATGTTTTTTTTTTTTTTTTTTGCAGCGTTCTCCCCGTCCCCGGTCATGCTGCGCCCGGCCAGCTCCGTTCACCGGCGTCCACCCCCGCCCGCTGCTGCCTGTGTCCCCAGCCCGGCTCTCCAGCGCCCCCCCACCGCCCGCTGCCTATTTGACAGCTACAATGCCCGGCTCCCCCCCTGTTGCTCCCCAGTGTCCCTCACCCCGCTCTCCCCCTGCAGCTCCCCGGGAGTTTTATATGATAAATCGCATGGCGATTTATCATATGCACAACTTGGCACATCAAGTGCCTTATCATGATGGAAACCTCCCGGGGAGCTGCCGGGGAAATCGGGTCCGACTTGTCCCTAGGACAAGTCGGGCTAATGTATGGGGGGCCTTACTTTATTTAATACATCGCAGAATGTTAGGGGTTTTGGATTAATAGTAGGTGCTGGTCATAAAGAAAATACATATTAAAAGAGCAACAGTATTTCCATAGGCAATAGGGTACTTGTGTATTAGCATGGCGCCCGATTTGACTAAGTATGCAAACGTAGTTAAATCGCATCGCATTGCATGCCGTTATGGTATTGCATGCAATGAGATTTTGACGCTTATAATGGCATTTAATGTAGTATAGCATTAAATGACATATAATGTCATCTATTAAGGCCCCTCCCCCCTCAGTATCGACATGATCCCGAAGCGTGGCGAGCGGCAGCGGTACGCGTCCTCCGACCTTTTCATACCCCCACTATCCACGTCGGCGTGGAGTTGATTTTATGTAGTGTGGCGAGCGCAGCGATCCACCGAGCCCGAAGCATGGCGAGCGGATGTGCATTACTTCACAAGTATTACGCATCCCCTCGCGGGGCTCGCTGTGCTCGCCACGCTTCGGGCTCAGTGGCTCTCTGCGCTCGCCACACTATATAAAATCAACTCCACGCCGACGTGGATAGTGGGGGTATGAAAAGGTCGGAGGATGCTTACCGCTGCGCTCGTCACTCTTCGGGTTGGCGTTCATCGTGGGGTGGCGTTAACAATGGGGGGGGGGGGGGCATTTTACATACAAATTACCCATCAGGGTGGGTATACAATAAAAAATCGGGTGCATTGGCCCATTTAACATTGTTCCCTATGTAAAATCAGGTCCATCACATTGGTCGCATTGTATGCCATTATAATGGCATACAATGGACCCGATTTTACATAGGAATTTAACATTGAGTGCAATGCATTCAATGTTAAATCGCGTCGGTCGCATCGCATGCCATTATAATGATAGCCCAAAATCGCGTCGGTCGGGTCCATCGCATACCTTAACTTAAGGTATGGGATGACCCACGACGGGCCCCGTGCTAGGAAACAAGTACCCATTATTCTAGGTTCCATCTGAACCAATATCTCATCACATCACATGCCATACAATAATGGCATGCGATGCGATTTTTTTATCGCATCATATCTTTTTAATGGATTCACTGAAGAAGCAGTGAATACATTAGATAGGAAAATCGCATCGCATGCCATACAATATGACATGCAATGCGATTTCACTGCCGTGAATAGTCTTCTATGCAAATGGAGTAGTGATAATACACAAGTACCGGCAATAGAATTAAGAAAAACACCCCAAACTTCAATAATGCCATAAAGTTAGACTAAATTAAATACTATCCTGTCAGGGATGGTGGAGCAGTTCAAAGGGTGGGGTCTTGGACTGCACCCCCTAGCTACTCCTACTAAGATGTGCTATATAGCTGAGACATTGGCCCAGATGTATCAAGCTTCACAAAGTGATAAAGTGGAGAGTGATAAACAGCCAGCCAATCAGCTCCTACCTGTTATTTTTCAAACCCAGCCTGTACCATGGCAGGTATGAGCTGATTGGCTGACTGTTTATCACTCGCCATTTTATCCCTTTGTGAAGCTTGATACATGTGGCCCTTAAGCTTTATACACAAGGTGAAATTTGGACAGACCAGAAGGCTGGGTGTGGTATAGGGTTTCGACAGTCGGGATCTTGACAGTCATTAGCCCGACATTAGGATCCTGACTGGCCGGTACTCAGACAGCATGAGGAGCGCAACAAAACCCCTTGCCGGCTCGCTGCGGGCACAGTGGCTCTCTACGCTAGCCACCTATTCTATTCTCCCTCTATGGGGGTCCTGGACAGGCGGGGTAAGTCAGTTAAGGGGTTAAATGCAATGGTACCTCGCACCCTGTACAATTAATAGGATTAACGACAAAGCATGAAACCCAAATATTACTGAATGACAAGTACAACTGGGCAGTGGCGCTTTAACAGAGGAGGGAGCCCGTGTGTAGGCTCCTCTCCCCACTACCGTAGACCCACTACGTAGGCAATATGGCAGATACTACTGCGCATTTCTTCAGAAATATGGCACCCGCCATGTCCTGGAGACTAAAATCAGTACTGCGCATAGGCGGCACCGACTTTAGCCATGAATGCAGCGGCTGGCCCGGGACTCCAGAGAGTGGGGTGAGGGTCCCGTGTACACCTTGCACCCATTATAGAAATGCCTATGCAGCTGGGGTTGTTGCTAAATTACACCGTGCCCCCCAAACTTTCCCTGTAGTAGACAGGTAGTTACGGCCTCTCCCTTTATCCTAACTTGCTGCCCTTTGTGAGGCAGCAGGTTGCAGCTCTGGATGCTTCCTCCTAAGCGGTCTGTTGCTTACTTTACACTTGTCATTCTCTCCCCTTTTTCTTTGTTTTTTCTTGTGCATATAATTAAGTCTTTGCCAAATTCTCATATCAAAAATGGAAAGGGGCTCCAACTATTTATACTGGCTGGTCATGGAGACATTTTTTTACTTCTCATTGATTACATTGTGCCTCATGATATTTTATATAGTATGCGGTATAAACTGCTATAGGCAGAACACCTTGCTATTAACATGTTGATTTTCATACTTTGCCATACTTTCTCCTTATAGTCTCTGGTTATTAATGTGATATTTGACCCTTGTTTGTGTTGATTATTGCTAGTGTTTATTCCCCCTATTTAATGCATTCTTCTCCTGCAGAGGATTATACAGCCTTGTTCTTATTGTCATTTTTGGGGTTTGTATTATTTGTTATTCTGACTGTCCGACACTGTGTAGAGGTTTCTGGTTGGTTATACATTACAGGCCAGATTTTTGGAAATAAACTATTGGAATGAATGACTGTACAGTCCACTTTGCAACCAAATAGACCTAAAGCCGGCCATACACAGGCCTTATGCCAAGTTCTGACTGACTGAACCACTTTGTAATTTGATGACACTTTCACAGACCGCTCTGTGTGATCCTGGCTCCTCATTGCTCCGCCTGATCAGCTGGATCACAATGTAGTTGGCAGATGTCCACACAGGGGGTCACCTGCAGCCCAGATTAAGTCTTCTAAATATTATGTGATTGGTTTGACTTCAGACCATTGTTTTCGGTTACCATACTCATTTAGGGGTATGTTCCGGACTGTGTAACTGTGACATTGAATAAACCTGCAAGTTGTTCCAGGGTTCAATGTAAGGTAAGGAAGCTCTGGCCATGTGTTTGGCACGTCCTGACAGACTGGCAGCTCAGTACAACTCATTGCAACCACTTTTCCTGTTTCGAGGGGAGGAAACTTTTTTCATTGATAAATCTGTCTCGGTCAGTCCAAGTCTAGAGTAAATTTTGGTGGCTCCCTAAGTGAAATGTGCTGAGCTCAGCTGCAGCCACTGTTTCGTTTGGCTGGAATGAGCTAAAAGGAAACAGAAGGACTGCATAGATAGATATACATTAGCTGCTGATGTGTTTACAGCAGGAGGTGGCAGGAAGGGCAGTGCTTGTGAGGGGGGCTGTTCAGTATTTCTCCAACACAGTGGCAAAATGTGAAGAGTGACCCATATTGGGTCATCCGAAGTTATATCACCTTTATTATGTTATAATGCTGAATGTGACGGGAGGCACCAGCTGTATGCATCCACTGTTTTAAATGCACAACAAGGGAACTACATTACAAACCTCAGTACGACAGTTTTTTGTAGAGAGCAGGACTGTGAATACCAATGTTGTATTCTGATGCAGTTAGTTAGAACTGTCAAATATGTATTAACATTATTACTATAGCCTGTGCATAATCCGCTGTTAGTCATGGACACACCGAATCCTAAAACAAGACTTGGCATAACAAAATGCAAATTGGTAGTGCCCAGGCCAGGATGCAGCAATGCCATACTTGCCGACTTGTAGCTTCTCCTCTCTTGGAGAAACCCGAAGAGGAGATTTTCAGTAGGGATGGACATCGACTATCGATGTTCCCAAAACATCCATGGTTGTGACCTAGTGCTCAATTTATTGGCCATCGATAGTGGATGGTCGGATAGTTTTCAGCCATCCATGGACGCATCCGATGGTGATTTTTTTTTTTTACTGCCATGTCTGTCCCCGTGTCCCGTTTCTCCCTGCCTACTAACACTGATGAACTGATGAACTGATGCTGATTTTAGTTCGACCAGCTATACCCCTATTTATACTGTATCTTTCAACACACCCTGTACGTTACCTTGTAATTTTTTTTTTTTTTGTTTGCTATGTACGGCGCTGCGGACACTTTGCGGCGCCTTATAAATAAACGTACTACTACTACTACTACTACTGCCACTGCGTCACTCTCTCCCTGGCTGTTAATCAGCCATTCAGCGCAGCTCTTGGCAGCTAGACTATAGTATGGGGTTGCGGGGGGCGTGTACAGGGGGGCCGAATCCATATTCCGATACACCAAGTCCCAACCTCTTCCGTCCTTCCCTCCATCCTAGCCAGCGCAATGGTGAAATTGAATGCCGGCCGCCGGGATGTGCGCGCTTGCACAGAAGAAACTTTAATTAGATCACTCAAGGGTTCTTCTGCGCAGGCGTGGCTATTCGATCGTGGGAACCATCGAAGGTAGATGTTAAAATATTTTATCACCATCAATGTTTTCTGCTCAAAATGCCATAGATGGCAACCATCGATCGAGTATGTGTAGATGGCCATCGCTAATTTTCTGTAGTGTTTCTGTGGGCGGGGCCAGAGTCTGATGTCATAAAGGCAGCGGTTTCCATGTTTTAGCCCCTCCACGTACACCGCAATTGCCGACCTTTCTGGGAGGGTAGGCAAGTATGAATAAGGCCACAGCTGTGGTACTGACTCTCCAATGAGCTGTCCTGTGCTGAGGTTCAGCTAATGCTTGACATGCTATCGAGAGGTGACTGTCACAAAAGTAGATGTATACTGCCAGTTAGTGTCCACCTACTTATCGTAGCAGGGAACTTGGGAATGGCTGATTATTGTTTGCTCCCACACACTGCCAGATTATCATTCAAACCAGCCAATTACCATCTACATCTACAGTATGAGACATTTCTGAAAACCATGATCAAAAATGTACTGTTTTTTATTGTGTAAGCATTACAAAAATGAATACACAATTGGTAGCTGTGGCTCCCGCACATCATTAACAAACCCTCCCATCTAATGAACATTTTGGACAATTTAGCTTCATAGGCAAAAACCTGCATGTTCAGCGGGTCCCGGTGCGTCACTAAACGATGTCGTTTACCGATATCGTTCATTGTGTGCACTCCATATCGGCGACCTGCGGCCAATATTGTTCAGTATATATTGGCCACGGCTAGCATCGGGAGTGTGTATGGAGCTTTAACCAACAGGAAAATGCTTTGCATGTATTTTAAACACTTTCCAACACATATGTCCTTTTGCTGCTTGGTTCACAATGTGATATATTATATTCTGTGCATGTTTTAGACCCGGCATTGAAACAAAAAGTGCTGCGCACAAATGAAGGAAACTGCTTGTCTGAGCAATAAGGAAGCAGTCACATGACCTGCACAGCGGGACGACATATTCATAGAAAAGGAATGAATGAGAGACACAATCATGAGAAGTTTGGAAGGAAGTGCAGATAGATGGAATAAAAGAGGGAGTGGTGTGGGAAGAAAAATTAACTTTCAGTGAATGGATTTGCATTGCTATCTCCAGGTGCCTGTGCCCTGCACATTGCCCGCTCCTGCTTTTGTAATTGACTTTTTGTGGAGGCCTCAATCTCTGTTTCTGTTCCCAGCATTGTTTGCCAGACCTGGTGTGATCCCAGGGACTATTTGTTTAGGGAGTGCACTCTGTTGACAGTCAGCCCACTTCCAGGCTAAATAGCTGAAGTGTGATTACATGAGACTTGTGACAGAAGGCATTTGAAGGTGACATTGAGCACTTCTCATTAGTCTCCAATCATTGTACCTAGCGAGTTATTAATTAATCCTAAATAGTCTTGTATTGACTTGGCTTCTATCTACAGTCCAATGGAATCATGTAAATAAATTATAAAATGCGGTGATGCTCCCCTCCACCCTTCCCCTTCTGTTGGAACCTAGGCAGCGGGGAGGGGGGGGGGGACTTGGGTCTGGGTCCTCCTCCAACTGCGTTATTGGTGGTCCGGGTCCCCAGTGTCGGTGGTCCAGCAAGAGCGCAGTATATTTGTAAATTGCACTATACTCCACATTGCCTTTGAAAATCTCTCTGTCACTCATTAGCTATTTCACTAATACCATTTTCAGACCGCACTGTGAACATGGGTTATTGCCGTGTTCACGGGGCTTAAACACAGGTGAAGGTGCGGTATGAAAGCGCCACACTCAGAAAACCCGTGTTGAGCAACACGGCTTTTCAACCCTGGTCTTTACCAGGGTTGAACACAGCTCTAACACGTGTTTGTGTGCGGTCAGAAAGGCCCCGACCCGTGTCATCCGACACTACTGTTTCTGAAATGCCGCTATTGGTGGATTCCTGTGAGGTCAGCAGTCTGACCCCGGATACCAACAAGCAGCACGCTGGAGCTGCGGACCACGGGACACAGGCACCATCCCAGCCTGCGCTCCACACTTCTTCAGCCTGCAATCCACACTTTGGAAGCCTATTGCTCCACACTGCTACAGCCTGCAACTTGCTACAGCTGCTGCTTCTGCTGCTGCAATGCTGTGAACAATCTCCGCCCCTCACTTTTATTTCCTTTGTGACATCATTATTGTGAGCCAGAAAAAAAGTAAATTTTTAATGACACACATAGGTTTTGCAGGCCGGACACGGGTTCAGTGTGTGTTCAGTGTGTAAGCACCAATCCTAAGAAAACCCGGGTTGAAGTGCAGTGTGAAAGGGGTGTTTTAAGAGTCTGACACGGCTCTTCAGAAGGACAAACCCGTGTTCAAAATGCAGGGTTGAACACGGGTTTGTGGTCTGAAAGTAGTATAAGGTGACCGGCACAGCACGTACATAGCGCTAATTAAAGCGCAAAAGGTCTTTCCAATATTCTTATATGGATATCCCAAGTGCAACTGTTAAAACCGGGAACCGCAGATATTGAGATTTTTTCTGTTACTTACCAACCTGCTCATTAGGGTGACCGGCCCGTGAGCACAAAGTTACCCACTGCTCTTATTTTTCTGCAAATGTGCATAACATCAGAATTAGCATTTGCGACTGGTGACAGAACACCAGAAAACTGTAACCTATGTATACTCTTTCAGGGTGACATCTGGGGCCAAATGTAATAGGGTGAGAGTTTCAGAAAGTGAGAGATTTTGGGAGAGTTTTCCCATGTTTTTTAAAGCAGCAATCAATTACATGGCAAAATCAACCTGGTTTTGCAGTGTAATTGATTGCTGCTTTAAAAAAAGGGTAAAAGTCTCCCAAAATCTTCTCACCCTATTACATTTGGCCCCTGATGTTTATCTCTCATCTGTCATTCTATGCCTGCAAGGCAGATGTCAGACAGCAGAATGATATCAGCATGAACAAACCCTGATATCTTATTACTTTTGAGGTAGCAGCACTTCTGAACTCCTCTATCCACGCAGGTTCAGTGTGAGCACTCTCAGTCAAAATAGCCGGGTGAACATTCTGCGCTGCATACACATTGCAACAGAAACACTCTGAGCAGTATATATTTGACAAATCAGAGAACTCCCACCACTTTATACCTATCTTCTTCCTCTACAGTGCTGAAGGTACGAACAGAACCAACTCTCATTCAGTATTTTACGTTCACACATGATACTGAAAAGCAGAAAGGCTCCAATGTGAGAGAATTGCACTACCTTTCTTTCCCTCTGTACCATACCCACAAGGCTAACTATAAAATGTTCCCAGACAAATAGAATTGTTTCTGATCTCACTTTGCAACAGTATCAACCTGGGGCAATCTAAACAATCAACCTTTGGCTACTCTGTCACAAATTGTTGATATACAGGAAATAAAAGTGGTAGAAAGTGTTCACTGGTGCAGCTTACTAATTTGGTGTCATTATAGACCTTTCTGTCTTTTATTTTTAAGTCAGAAAGTAAGGGAATTTGTGTTGGGACAAGAAGCAATTATTACCCCAGTTATTTGAGTAGGGGAATTTTTACTTCCTAATTTTCAGTAATATATTCGCGAACTGGAATGATCTGGGAAACCAGAGGGGAGATCAAACAACCCTCTGTTTGACATTATTAAAGAACATCCTATAATTAAAGCATTTATTCTTATTATTAACTTTTATTAGCATACCTAATAAAAGTTAACTTTTAATTAACATCATCACACCTATCAATTAATAAAGAGTGCCCCGGAAAAGACACAATCAGTCTTTTTCTTGCACCCCTGTGCAGGAAACCCCCCCACATCCCATCATCCACTAGTCAGATCTGGCCTGTTTTCGTCAGATTCAGATGGATATGACAGACCGATCTGCCAAAAAAGGCCAAATCTGAGCTCCCTCAGATCAGATGTGCAGCTGAGTCTCAGATCCATCTGACAAAAAATCCTTGGTGCTGCACCAAAGATCCATCTGATCTGAAGCTGTCAGGGGTTTAACATAGAATTGATCAGATGCATCTGAAGCGAATAGAGTGAAAAATTAGCCCAGGGTCAGATCAGATATCTGTGGAAGTTCAAGGGAAATCTGAAGAGATTTGTAGCTTCATATATGTCTGTGTAGTGGATGGGGGGTGCTGCTGACGTGGATCGTGTGTGAGCTGTCTGTCGCCTGTCTGTGGTATTAGTCATACACCCTCAGCCTTGGTGTTCTGCCATTGTACACAGATGAGATAAAACAGTCAGCCATGCCTCTTACTTCTCTACTACCCTAGACCTCTTCACATACCACACATTCCACCTGCTTCTTGTCCTCCTAATATAGGTTTCACACATGTTCTTCACAGACAGTAATGGTTTCTTGTTTCACCCACTAGGATAGAGGTTGGGGATACATTGGCCCATAGTACCCCTGCTTTTCCTGTGAATCAGACCTGCTGATGGGAAGATGAGGCAGGAGCTGTAGGCCGCCTACTCCATACTGATTTTTGGCCTCAAGTAATTGTATTCTTATTCTCATATTTCGTTTGCATAGTGCTAATCAGTAATTACAAATGATTTGGTACAAGTTAGGTGATGCTGATCACATATCTGATTAATGGAATATTTGCAGTTAACTCATTATACCCAACTTATTGTTTTTATTGATTTAACTCTATTCAATGGGCAGTATTCAACGTAGAAAATTCTCCGTGCATGGCGAGAGATTTTTTCTCTCGCCATGCACTCTCCGTGTTCCGGAGCCTCCTGCTCCCACTATTCAACGTATTTAAGACTCGCCGCCACTCGCGGCGAGTCTTAACCCCTGCAGCGGACGAGCGTCCGCGGCAGGGAGCTGACAGGGAGCCGACAGGGAGCCGTGGGACGTGGCATCCAGGGAGATTAAAGTCTCCCTGGATGCCCCAGAACATATGTGAGGGTAGGGGGCCCCCCTGGGACCCAGGCAGCACAGGCTGCCCCCCCCTATAGCCAGCGGGGGACCCAGTATTCACTGCACCCGAACGTGCATACGGGTGCAGTGAATATATGAATATCTAATGAGCGGCTCGAGCGCTCCGGCCCCCTGCTGGCTGCACTGTGTAAAAAAAAAAAAAAATTATTTAAAAAAAATATATATTTTTTTTATTAAATATATAATCATGTGCTATAAGCACATGAATAAAAATAACATGCCCCTTCACAGAAAAAAAAAACTGATTTTTTGACACCAAAATTAAATACAAAACCCTTTTAGATTAAAAGTTCACATTCCAGCTCTCCATCAAAAGATGGAGAATTTCTACACGGAGAGAGACGGCGAAAATCACTTAGAAAGACGGAGAACATTTCACATTGAATAGGGTTGCTCGCTTTTGGAGAGCAAAATGCTCCGGTCAAGGCGAAAAAAGCACAAATTCTCCACAAAACACGGAGAACTTTTCTCATTGAATACTGCCCTCTGACTGCTTTCCCCCATAGCGTTCAAAGGCCTTCACATCCCATATAAATAAATGTATTAAATCAGCTATTATTTAATATTGTGCATACCTAGTACAAAGCTCTTTGCAGATAATAATTAAACTTTTGCATCAGTCCCTGCCACAGTGAAACAAACAGTCCCTGCCACAGTGAAACAAACAATCTATGGGGGTCATTCAAACCTGGCGGCTGTTGTGTGTTTTTGCAAGTTGTCCGATTATATAAAGGACTGCATATGCCACTGGACCGCAGCATGATTGCACAACTGCAAACATAGTAAAAATAAGCAATTTTTTAAATTTATTTGACATCTGTCCGCAGTTTGATTGACAGGAAGTCGCCATTTGTGGGTAGTAACTGGACATTTTTGGGGAGCGTCAGGAAAGTCGCAGGCATTTGCGGGGAGGGAATGTGATGTCATCTCAGGCCTTAAACAGCTTTTGTCCACACACTTGTACAGACCAGGGAAATCATTAGCTGTGGAGTGAGTTGTGAATTGATTTGCAGAACACTGATCAATTCGCAAGCCATTGGCAGACATGCAAGGGGCAGGATTTCACTCTAGAGGGGTGGTGGCTAATTGATCTCAGACATCACACAACAGGGATCTGGTCTGAATAAGGCCCTATATTCCCTACATCATGTAACAGAGTGGTACATTGGATTAAAGCAGGTGTTGGCAAATCCGGTAACCTGGAATGTTCACCTGGAATAACATAGAGTGTATAGAAATGTCTTCATGGTATGTTGTGTCCCACTTTGGGCACTTTTGCATTCTTCCATTCTATTACTGAAACCACTCATTTGCTTAGTTTTACTCCTGAGACTTTAGGTCCAGTCTCCGGATTAACCATTCTTCCTATTCCATCCCTGATATCTTTAAAGTAATGTAGAATGTTTTGTCTATTTCAGTTCTGGACCAGCTGCTGCCAGAACTGAATGTTCTACTGAAGCTTCTAGACCATGAATTCCTGAGTGCCACAACTAGAGAGAAGCAGAGCGCGGTATGCAGCATCCTGCGCCAACTGCAGCCATCTCCAGGTAGGAGGGATCTGTTCTATCATTCATGCTGAGTATCAAAAACCAAAAAAACACATAAAGATGCGCTAAAAACAATATATAAAAATAAATTAATCTTTATTATGCTAAAACTCACTGGCCAGTGATAAGAAAAATGCATAGAATTATAAAACATACATTAAAAGTATTAACTTTAGGAACAATTTATACAAATTAAATGATCATACAGACCATATAGTTCTAGAAGTCTATAAAAAGTTTTATCACAGTTAAATCTGAATACCAGTCCCAGTGGTTATATGTAGGGGTAGTTGTTATTCCCAGTTATGTATTACCCCTCTAGGAGGTGGATGAGATGATGTTACAGTCCTCTATATGAGAGACATGTGCTCTCTATATTTCGTCTGGCCAGACATGAAATAACTAAAGGATGGGAGCTTCCTCCCTGTACCTGCAATACTGAGCCCGATTTGGAATTCCTGGTAGCTAGATTTGACCCGCTCTGTGTGGCCATAGAAGCCCGGGCTCCTTGTTCTCATGAGTCTCGGTAGTCCCAGGATCGAATGGCTAGATGCAAGTAGCCATAGGTGCCGATTTTATGTTTTTGCTGGTAGGTGCTCAAGCCAAAAATATAGGGGCGTGGCTTCATGGTAGAGGGGCGTGGCCACACAATAATACTGATTTATATTACGCAGCACAGATGTCTCCAATATTCAAATTATGGCAACAGTGCCAAATACATAAATGCCCCCACAGTGCCAAATACATAAATGCCCCCACAGTGCAGATACATAAATGCCCACACAGTACCTGTGCCAGCGATGACGGAGGGGGAGTGCAGTGGGACACGGGCAGGTGGGCTGCTGCTGAGCGGGTGGGTGCTCATCAATTTCCGTGGGTGCTCGGGCCCTCAAACACCCACAGAATCTGCACCTATGCAGGTAGCAGAAGTTGGACCTCCTATACTCCGGACATAATAAAAATAAATATTGCTCGGAAAAGCGTCATTGAGCAATATTTCTTTTTATTATCTCCGGAGTATAGGAGGTCCAACTTCTGCTACCTGCATCTAGCCATTTGATCCTGGGACTACCGAGACTCATGATAACAAGGAGCCCGCGCTTCTAAGGCCACACAGAGCGTGACTTTGCAAAATCTAGCTACCAGGAATTCCAAATCAGGCTCAATATTGCAGGTACAGGGAGGACGCTCCCATCCTTTAGTTATTTCATGTCTGGCCAGACTAAATATAGAGATCACATGTCTATCATATAGAGGACTGTAACATCATCTCACCCACCTCCCAGAGGGGTAATACATAACTGGGAATAACAACTACCCCTACATATAACCACTGGGACTGGTATTCAGATTTAACTGTGATAAAACGTTTTAGAGACCTCTAGAACTATATTATCTGTATGATCATTAAATTCGTATAAATTGTTCCTAGAGTTAATACTTTTAATGTATTTTATATAATTCTATGCATTTTTCTTATCCATGGCCAGTGATTTATAGCATAATAAATATTCATTTAATTTTATATACTGTTTTGGTACTCTTTACCTAGATGGGCGCCCGCGATTGAAATCACGGCCGTCGGGGGTAAAAATCGCGGCCATCGCGGGTACATAAAAATCTGCTACCCGCGATGACCGCGATTTTCCCATAGGGTACAATGTTAAAAACGGTGATTGACCGCGATTTTAATGTTAAATGCCTCAATGCCCGCGATTTGGCCATAGGAATCAATGTATAATGGGCCACAGAGCCCTAATAGTCACCGTGAACTCTGAAATGGCCCCCACAATTGTTAACGCCACCTCACGATCAACGTGAACCCGAAGCGTGGCGAGCGCAGCGAGCCCGCGAGGGGCGGCGGTACGCGTCCTCCGACCTTTTCATGCCCTACTATCCACTAGGGCGTGGAGTGAGAATAGAATAGTGTGGCGAGCGCAGCGAGCCACCGAGCCCGAAGCGTGGCGAGCGCAGCGAGCCCCGCGAGGGGACGCGGATACCTTCACAGGCAGACGCGTCCCTTCGCGGGCTTTACAGGTGTCCGCGTCGCCACGGACACCTGTGAAGCCCGCGAGGGGACGCGTATAACTGTGAAGGTATCCGCGTCCCCTCGCGGGGCTCGCTGCGCTCGCCACGCTTCGGGCTCGGTGGCTCGCTGCGCTCGCCACACTATTCTATTCTCACTCCACGCCCTAGTGGATAGTAGGGCATGAAAAGGTCGGAGGACGCGTACCGCCGCCCCTCGCGGGCTCGCTGCGCTCGCCACGCTTCGGGTTCACGTTGATCGTGGGGTGGCGTTAAAAATTTGGGGGGACATTTAAGGGTTAATTGTGGTTATTTGGGCTCTGTGGCCCATTTAACATTGATTCCTATGGCCAAATCGGGTCCATTGAGGCATTTAACAGTAAAATCGTGTCCATCGGGCCTTTTAACATTGATTCCTATGGCAAATCGGGAGCATCGCGTCGCGGGCATCGCGGGTACATTTATGGCCGGACGCGACCGACAAGATTTCCATGTTTAACATGGGTTTCAATGGGAAATCGCGGGCATCGCGTCGGTCGCGTCGCGGCCACACATAAATGTACCCGCGATGCCCGCGACGGGCGCCCATCTAGGTAAAGAGTACCACTGTTTTTAGGGCGTCTTTATGTGTTTTTTTGTATCTGCATTTTGGAAAATATTAATTTCCTCTATAGACGCTGCTGGAACCTGCTGCGAACTTTGTACACATATATAAAGAGTGTACAAGTGCAGCAGCATATATGGTCCATACCCTAAAATAATCATATAAGAATTAGTGTATTTTTAGGTTTAGGGCTGATATTATTTTTGTGTTTATGCTGAGTATCACACTGCATCAAAGCTTTGTTGTTCTAGATTCATGTGATAATAAGGTATCAGTGGTGTATACAGTAGGGGGAAAGTCATTCAATTAGATAAACCATAGCACCAATCAAACATTTTGATCTTGTTTTCTAAACTGTGCTATAAGATCTAAGGGGCCTGATTCAGACACAGTTGCAGTTTTGTGAAACTACGCAAAGCTGAAACTTCCAGCGGTAGTCTGGTGAAGCCCTTGCACATGACTTGTTGCTCGCTGCCTGTGCAGCCTCACTACGAAGCCAGGCACAGGCCAGCCAAGTTTCTAGTTACAGCCACCATGGCCCCCCATGCCTGTGCAACGCTTGGTCATGTTGGAACTTGAACTGCGATATCCAGGCGAATGTAGTTTAAGTGTTTAAGCATAGGCAGATTTTCAAGCATTTGCGATTGGGTCTAAATCCGGATTATAATCGAGAGCGAAGTAGTGAGTGGGCAAAAGTGACAAATGTAGGAGTTCTAGACAGACTATTTAAGGTAAAAGTGTGGAGGCAGAGTGGTTAGGGTTTATTAATACATTGCTGCCCTCTAGTGGAAACAAGACTAAGATTTGACTGTTTATGACATTTTCCTTTCTTCCGCTAGCAACATGTGTTTTGTGTTTTTCTAGGAGACGACTTGGACTTTCAGTATATGAACACTGCCGCATATCACAATGGTACCAGCTTTGTGGAGTCTCTCTTTGAGGAATTTGGTATGTTCTCTATATGTTGATTGGGTGGTTAATGTTGTGAACGTGAGAAATTCTCTCATATAATAATTTATGGAATTTAATTCTTCAATTATCAATAAATAGCAAAAGTCTGACTGATAAACCTAGATGCCGCCCGAGTTCGGAGCTAAGTTCAGATGGATTTGTAAAGGGGCAGTTGCTTACAAGGCATTTGCCTCCACCAATGAGTGATTTACATCCCCGTGAATGATTACCGACTCCCACCATAGTCTGTGCATGTACAGACGAGGGGAGGATCATTAACAAGCCCACGTGGCTTCTCCCTGTGATAGCCTATGTAAAGATATTTTCCTCACTATTATCTGATACTTTAATATTTGACATTTTGGATTATATGGTGTCTCTACAAATTGCAAGGACTTCTACCAGTCTATGTTTTATAGATCTCCTCAGTATAAAGCATGAAATAATTAGCGCCACCCACTGTATCTTTAAACATAAGGCAGTAATGAATACAAGGGTATGCGGGCCCTGGGTCAACAATGTCTAGGTTGACAGTGACTAGGTCAACCACTAATGGTCGACATGAAGAAGGTTGACATGTTTCAATTTTTTTGGGAGAAAAAAAAGGTGTTTTTGTATACTTGACTATCCAAGTGGGCATAGGGTGAGAATATAATGGTGTGCTGAGTGTAGCGCGGCACTGTCCCCAAAGCATGGCGAGCTGACGTGGTACACTTATACAGTGTTTGAGCATACTTGCCTAAGTAGTACCTCAGTTATTTTGATTTTAAGAATCTGTGCTTAAGCATGGTGATCTCCAAAACCTGAACGCTTAGTGTGCCTTAAAAAGTGAGGTTGGGAAACATTGGCTTAAAACTGATTTCTGGGGCAGATTTAACAAGTGATATTCTTGTTATTATTTGTATGAATGTTAACTGGTGCTCCCTCTAAGCCGCTCCTAATTGTCATGTGTTTGAAATGACAGGAGCTGATTGGCTGGAGCATTATTTAACATAGCATGACTCATTGATAAATCTGCTCCATAGTGTATCTAGCTCCTCAGGTGCATGTCGGGGTAATGCCTCTAGCAGTCTAGCTGAAGGTTGTGGGTTCCAGTCTACAAAGACATTTGTATTCCATATATGAAGTACCTAACGGCATCAAAGTGAGCTGTGAAATGTTAGTGTGAAACCAGCATTCATTATTATCATTAAGTTGGAAACACCACTGAGATGTCTATCAGTAGACTGATTTTTAGAAACTTCACATGCCGGCCACCCAATGCCATCACTATTGCGTGTGCCTCACTGTTGTAAAACTTTCATGGAACTCTATAAATAGTGTATGGGAAACACGTCTTTGTGTAGTCCTAATGCTGTCCCGTTACAGCAAAATGTATTCTGTGTGTAGCCAGGCGTCGATGATAATGATGACTGTGTTTCTGCAATACTTTGTTAATGGCTCCAATGCTAAGATTTTGTAACTTTTCCTTTTATACAGATTGTGACCTGCAAGGTTTACGTGATATACAAGATGATTATAGAGAGACAGAGAGACCGTCTTCTCCACCCCCACCAGCACCTTCTGTCCCTCCACCTCCTTTACCAACCACTCCACCTCCAGAGGATTACTATGAGGAAGCTGTGCCTCTTGGGCCAGGGAAATCCACTGAGTATATAACGTCTCGCAGTAAGTAATCTACTATTGTTCAGGTGTTTTATAATCACTGCTAATAATACTGCAGATAGTATATACGCAATAAAGTAAAATGTCATTTTACCAAGATGTGCAAGTTCTGTACTCGAAGTTGCGCATGGACACAAGTGAATAGGAATTGCAGACTAAAGGCAAGGTAGTAATGTTAGCTGGACCCTGAAGTACCAACATGTACACAGAATGACTGAAGCACCAAAGTTAGTGGAAATAGAAGTAAAAAGGACCCTAGGATTCTTGGCTGCTCCCAAGATTAAATGTCCTCATCTAGCCCAGTGCATTATAACAGGGAGCACTCGTGCAGCTAATCACTGGCTGTGGAGAGGAAACCTCTGCTGAAATGCCATGATATATACAGGTGACCGGCAATCAGAATACAGATGCTGGCATCTTGAAGGAGAGAATACAGACAGGGGGCAGGTAAATTTACTTACCCTTTCTTGCCCCAGCCCCCCAACCCTCTCTTCTAGCAGCCTACCACCCCCCCCCCCTTCATCCTGACACTAACTCTCCTCGATAGTATCCAACTCTCCTCGATAATTCCGCAACCCCCCCCAGCCTAAACCAATGCAACCCCCTCTAGTGCCTAAACCTAACCTGGTCTGACCTTTACCTGCCCCTCATTCTCACAGATTGGGATGTCGGCTTCCAGTGTTCTGGCATTGGCATCCTAATGTTTTTGATGTTCTGGCGCCGGTCTTCATAAATGGAAGGTTCAGACACCTAACCTCCTATATGCCATGTTTTGCAAGAGGCCTCACAGTATAGCCTAGAGCAGCAGTTCTCAAACTGTGGGTCATGTCCCGACTTTCTCATCATGGGGTTGCGACTCAATCTTGTTGACCATCAGTTCAATGACTTTTCTAATTTCAGTCATGGATTCAAGGAGTCTGAAAAATCTATTGAATTGTCTGTTACTTCAGACTCCTCCCATCATTTTGTGCTGCCGTGTATGTGCTTTCTGCTGACTGCACATGGGATGTGATGAACTTCTGCAGTAACTTGCTGGGGTCCTGTCATTATTTCTATTGTTTGATGGGGTCCCAGAGCAAAATAGTGTGAGGACCCCTGGCCTAGAAGAGTGGTTCCCAAACTGTGTGCCTAAGCACCCTGGGGTGCATCGGGTTGGTGGACCAGGATCACAAAAAATATACTGTATATGCTTAAAGTGATAGTCAAAACCAGAGGTGGTGGCTGACCATTATAAAATATGTCTACAATTAGAACCACACCACATAACAGAACCCAAGGTGAGAGTTAAGCACACTTCATTTAATTTTTTATTTTTTTTTCAATAAGAAACTTTTGGACCAGGGGTGCCTTGAAAAAATTCTGATGCTCCAAGGTGCCGGGATTCAGGAAAGTTTGGGAACCGCTGGCCTAGAGAATTTCTTTACATTTTCCTCTTACATTGCTCAATCTGTACCAGAGACACCAGCCTGTGATTTTAACCACACTGGAATAAATTTTAACCATGTACTGTCACAGATGAAGCACAACAGAACTTGGCGTGAAAAAACAGCTGCTGCATTGTAGCACTCTGTATACAGATTCAGACTCATTCGCACTCACACAGATATATGAAGCAGGTTTGTGGCATTGCAACTATGAGGCATAATTGAGTGAAGACGACTATGGTGCAACGGTGTATAAGGACACATCTGTATTCATGCAATGTATAATGTATCATTCTTTTAATGTATTGCATTATACAGTAAATGCGCGTCTTGCTCCCAGGTCCAGCCTTGGTGTTTTTGTAATGTTTCTTCCTGGTGTGTCTTCCTGTTTTGCACAGATAGCACCAGCCCTCCCAATTCCATAGAAGATGGATATTATGAGGAAGCAGATAACAATTACCCTCTGACTCAGATCAATGGGGAGCAGAAGCACTCCTGTAAGTGACATCAGCAACACATTCCACTGTGCTAAACCTCTCTCACACATCTTTTATTTGTAGTTGTTGGAAAATTGCTTCTTTTAAGGGGTATATTTTTATAACGTTAATGTTGGGCTATT
Source organism: Crinia signifera (assembly GCF_055691185.1). Taxonomy (NCBI): domain Eukaryota; kingdom Metazoa; phylum Chordata; class Amphibia; order Anura; family Myobatrachidae; genus Crinia; species Crinia signifera. Next base: position 88,510,806 of record NC_139220.1, on the reverse strand, counting down.
CTGGTCGATGTTGATCAATTTAAAATCAATCTTAATTGACACACATTTATACCCCTTTCACATAGAAAAGCAAAGTACCAGGTCAAACATTTCTACTTGCTTATTTGCCATTTAACACTGGTCCTCTTGTATTTACCGAGTTGAAGATCCAAGAATTTTGACCCGAGTTGACCCTTTGACACAGAAGAAATACCCATGTTAATCAGCAAATTACCGGGTAGAAATGATTGACCCTGTGATTTGCCTTTCCATGTAAAAGGGGGGTCAGACTGGGACCTGCAAAACAACCCGGTATTCAAATGCTGAGTAAAAGCTGGGATTTAGGGGTTATTCTGTCTGAAAGTGGTATTACTTATATTTCAAAATGAACATAAAAATGAATCTGTCAGAAAATGTGTTGTTTAGCCCTGGAAGTCCAACATTGATTAAGACCAAGTTTTAAAATCGATCAACATCGACCTTTAGTCTCTGACCAATAAGTTCTGGGTACCACAGTGGGACAATCTGGATAAAGGCAGCCATCCACTAATGGGAGGTATCGTATGTGATACCGCACCAACTCCCCCGGCAGCAGGACCATGTATGCATGTGGTCCTTTTGCATACGATGTATCTTATGCAATACCAGCAAGGGCTGCGATAAATATTCATGGCAGCCTTTCTGATCTGCGATGCACACGGTAACGTGTCCATCACAGGAAGAGGTCATGCAATGTGACGCCTTTTCAAGCGATCTGTCACATCAAATCGTCGGAATCACATGAGAAGTGCTCATATCGCAATAATGGATGCTGTTTTTTTTTAACACAATATTATATTTTCAACAACTTTTTAGGAAATTGACCATAAAAGTAATCTTAAAATCTTATTCAACTATTCCGAAGTAAGACTTAATGGGGCACTGTCCTTGCCCTTCCCTCGGGTGGACAGATTTGTAGGAAGGCGGTATTAGTGGTACGCACATAAGCATAATTGTTACTATACAGTATATATTACCAATAGTAACTGCTCAGACCGATTCCTTTAGCAATTTAGTGTATTCTAATGAAAGTTACTATGTGTTTGGATACTATGGGTTATAGAACACCAGTGTTACATGTTTATGTGCAGATAATGAGTCCGATGGCCTGAGCAGCTCCTATGAGTCCTACGATGAGGAAGATGAAGAGGGTAAAGCTCAGCGATTAATGCATCAGTGGCCTTCGCAAGAGGCTTCTCTGCATCTGGTTCGGGACAGCAGGATCTGTGCATTTCTGCTGCGCAAGAAACGCTTTGGACAATGGGCCAAGCAGCTGACACTCATCAGGGACAATAAATTATTGGTAAGAGGAATTAAGTGTGATTGGAAATAAGTGGTGAAAGGTACAATCCTAGAGTAAAGATGCTGAAAGAATAAAGCAAATACACAGAGTAGGAAGGAAGGAAGGGGATGTGTTCTGTTACGTCCACGGAATCAAAATATTGTGAATGCCAGAAGGGATTTCCTGTATCTAGGCACTTGTGGCTACTGGAATGGAAACAAATTGCAACTGTGAGAATGCAAACTAGGCATTTAGAGGAGGTGTTATACAGCTCCCGATACTGCCGGAGTCATCCCATGTGCAGCCAGGAGGAAGCTGCTTGGCACATAAGGATTACTAGGCAGAATGGTAGCAGGTGGTATGGTACACCTTTAACACATGGCTGGCACTGTACCAATGTCACATGCTCTGCCACAGATCTGAGCACATATTGTAGAGTACCCTCGTAAGAAAGAATTCAGCTGCTGGATCAGTTCTCTAATATTCCCTGAAAGTGGTTTAATGCCCCCACTCCTGCTCCAGCCACACGTCCCTGCACTGGTTACACATGGCAAGTATGATATAAGCCTGCTTTTAATACTAGTGGGTCAAAGTAAAAATGTATGTTCATATGTATGTATAAATACTGTGTGTATGTAAATATATATGCGGCAGTAGCCAGCATGTGCAGCTAAATCTATGGGACAGTATGTGTGCGGCTAGGGGACAGTGTGCAAGTGTGGCTATGGGGGCAGTGTGTGTTTATGGGGACAGTGTGCGTCTATGGCTATGGGGGCACTGTGCATGTGCGTCTATGGGGCACTGTGCGTGAGTGGCTAACGGCCAGTGGGCGTGTGCTGCTATGGTAAAAGTTTTGCAGGTAAGGGGGGTGTTCGCAGGTAAGGGAAATTGGTCTAGAACCAGCTTAGATCACTGGCCTGGGGGATGCATGCAGACTTCCACTCACAGTTAGTGACCGCTGCACTGTCTTCCTCAGCCCTGCATTTCCTCTGTGCTCAGCCTCTGACTGTAGCTCTATCCTTCTTATGGCCCTTCCCAGGGCTAGCTGCCTGTGCATGGTGGTGTGCGAACTTTAGGAAACATGGAGGCGGGGTTTCATGGGCCCCTGCTGGGCGGAGCTTTGGCAGCAGCACACAAATGGGACCATTTGAGCAATGTTTGTATATAGTTGTGTCCCCTCCCTACGGCACTGAGCAATCGCATCCTCTATGCGGCAGCCAATGTGACATACAGTATAGGAGCCTGAGTCGGCATAGCATTATGATACTGGTGTGACTGGGTGAAGGGGGGATCTGCCGGCCCCAGGGATGGCTCGTGCCCCATAGCAGCTGCACCCTCCGTAGTTACACCACTGGATTTGTGGCAGCTAACTGACTTTGTCTTTCTGCAGTGTTACAAGAGCTCTAAAGACCAGCAGCCTCACTTGGAGATGCCTTTGGCCCTATGCAGTGTCACGTATGTTCCCAAGGATGGGCGCCGTAAGAAACACGAGTTGCGGTTCTGCCTCCCTAATTCTGAGCTTCTGGTGTTGGCGGTCCAGAGTCGCGAGCAGGCTGAAGAATGGATGCGGGTGAGGACTTGAATATTGTTGTTATCTACTGTTATCCTTGAACAAAGGTCGCAAGAAGGGATGGTTAGGGTTAGAATACTTACCACCTGGTGATGGGATTCTGCACATCAGAATGCCGCTGTCTGCCTTCTGTCATCCTAATACCATCCCCTAGTGATTAAATGTCATTAATAAAAGCTATTCTTCCATGCTCTTCCATTCTTAGGACTGTTAAGCAGTTCTATGTGGTACCCTGTGCTCTCATCTGTATTATTTACTTCTATATATCTTCATGCAGGTGATAAAGGAAGCCACCAGCCCAAGCACAATGCAGCTCTCTGCGTCACCAGCACTGCGTCATAGACTAGAGTTGGACAAGGTGAGATCCTCCAATGATATGCCAGAAGGGAAAACCATCGGTCAGATCCACTTTTATTATGTTCTCTTAAGATCCATACACACTGGGCGACTATGCCCAGCGTGTATGGACAGTGATGATAGCGTTCATCGCTGCGGGGAAAGCCGCTCAGTGCATACACACTGAGCGGCTTTCCCCCTGCCCGGCGCACTATGCAAAGCCGTCCTGAAAGCCGCTCACCTGCTGTTTTGACTGACTTTCAGCTCAAAGTCACCCAGTGTGTATGGGCCTTTAGTATCCAAAGTGCATTGTGATTACATGTGTGGGTGTGGTGTCACCCTGGCAGAAGGACCACACTGCACCTTCCATGCCATGCCGCTGCTCTGACAGCTCCCATTGGCAGCATGGCTGCAGGTTTCAGCACTGAGCATCATTATCTAAGAAGAAGAAGAAGGTGATAAAGAATCATGTGGTGATGCTAGCGTCTATCAGTATCCCCAGTCTGTGTAACCTGATTGTGTTCCCTCAGAGACTCTCCCACGACAAGACATCAGACTCTGACAGCGCTGCCAATGGAGACAACAGCTCCCCCAGCAGTGGGAAAGAGAACAGGGACAATGGTGAGTCCTTTACTTACGTTGATGTGAGATGATCTAATTGCTGTATTCCCAACCAGAGCTCGCTTCCCCTCCTATTTGTAGCTACTTGTACAGAATGATTTCCTGTACAAAGCTGATTCCTGCTGTTACTGCGCCTGCAGGGGGGCTTTTGTTACCCATTAACACCCAGAAAGATCATTTTTGTCCTCAAAAGCTGCTCAGTGTTAAGGATACTGTGCAGATAGAGCTATATACGCATTAAGTCCTATAACTCTGCTTTATGTTTTAGATATTAGATTTCCATAAAATTTCAGCCCCAGTTTTAGGCTTTATACCCTTACATATTCGTATTGATGTGCTATCAATACGAATACGAATTTCCGTATTTTCGGGATAGTAAATGTAAAAAATAAGTGTATTTCTGGATACAAATACAACAATTTTTTACAAATTTCCTTTAGTAAATTTCCCCCTATGTACCCGACTCAGAGATTGATGGGGAGAGCTCACAGCAGCAGCTAGTGGCGGCTCTATGTAGCTGCATCTACAATCTACTTTTCTTGTGTACACCCATGGGCTGCCCATCTTCTGTCACTGCCTGCCTGCAACATTCCCTTTATACGCCCATTTACAAATGCGCAGTAGGGGTTTTTAGGATTTTTTTTGCCATTGGCAGAATCAAACTTTCAAGGAAACTGCTGTAACACTTATAAGATATAAAATAAAATTGCTGAGCCTGCAGACAGCCAATGCCCTTCGTAATCTATGGTGTACAATATGTCTGGTGAAATGATAATAATGATCATAAGTTTGCACCTCTCAGGAGCCATATTAGAAAGTGTTATGTTGCCCGCAGGGAAGTGTCGGAGGAGTGGTCTGGCTGACCTGAAAGGGTCCATGAGTCGGGCTGCAGGGAAGAAGATTACAAGGATAATTAGTTTCTCTAAGAAGAAGCCTTCGGCAGAGGAGCAGCACACTTCATCTACAGATGAAGACGTCCCCTGCTGTGGTAAGTATTGCCAATCGCTTATACAAGGAGTAACCAGAGCAAGAGAGTTAAAGTGGACTGTGTGTTTTATACAGGATAGACAATGTGCGCAAATAGCAACCAGAATAGTCCACAACCTCAGAAAAGGCTCTCCTTACAAACCTCCACCAAAACCACCAAACAAACACAAATTGGGTCACAGACTTATCCGGCGCTTTGTAGCGTTTTTCTTCTACTGAAATTCTTTCAGCACATACTCCACATGTAGGAATATAAACAGAATCTCTCATGGTGTAGTACCACATGTAACAAATTTATTACATAAGAGACATAACGTTTAAAACAATTGAACATAAAAGTGTATCCTCCGTTGTCAGCATATAAAGGGGGTAATTACCAGATCCAAGGGAACTGTAGACGCACAGTTCAAATGAGCAGGTTATTCAAATTCTCTGGAGTCAGGATACCGGTTCTCCTTTTCTCCTCTGTCGCGCTGTCCTGTTCCCCCAGTGTCTGGATCCCTCCTTCTATTTAGCTGCACAAACGGATATTCGGTGCGGGCTCCACCACCAACGCGTTTCCTCCCCGCCTGGGGACTTTATCAAGGTGTGTATTTTGCCCGCTGCACCTGACTTTTAAATCCGTGTTAGCCAATCCTAATGAACTCCGGCAGCGCTGTTGGATTCCTACACAGTTGAATCCTACAAGTCCCACAATCCTCTCCGCGGCTGCCGGCTTCCTGTCGCTGGCGTTGTCACGTGATTTCCAGCGTCCAGGGTTACCATAGCACCGCAGACGCCTGAATGCAATCTAGGCGCTGCGTGTTTCTATTGTAGGCAATGTCCATCATTTACTCCAGTTTATGCATTGGATGCTTTTAAGAAAAAGATAAAAACAGCATGTAAGTTTTATATTGTGAACAAATGTAATCCCTATATAACAAATATAATCTTTATAGAACATTTACAACTGCAGTGCTTATACTGAATAGAAAAGTGCTAGGGAGAGATAAATGACATTGCCTACAATAGAAACACGCAGCGCCTAGATTGCATTCAGGCGTCTGCGGTGCTATGGTAACCCTGGACGCTGGAAATCACGTGACAACGCCAGCGACAGGAAGCCGGCAGCCGCGGAGAGGATTGTGGGACTTGTAGGATTCATCTGTCTAGGAATCTAACCGCGCTGCCGGAGTTCATTAGGATTGGCTAACACGGATTTAAAAGTCAGGTGCAGCGGGCAAAATACACACCTTGATAAAGTCCCCAGACGGGGAGGAAACGCGTTGGTGGTGGAGCCCGCACCGAATATCCGTTTGTGCAGCTAAATAGAAGGAGGGATCCAGACACTGGGGGAACAGGACAGCGCGACAGAGGAGAAAAGGAGAACCGGTATCCTGACTCCAGAGAATTTGAATAACATGCTCATTTGAACTGTGCGTCTACAGTTCCCTTGGATCTGGTAATTACCCCCTTTATATGCTGACAACGGAGGATACACTTTTATGTTCAATTGTTTTAATTGTTTTAAACGTTATGTCTCTTATGTAATAAATTTGTTACATGTGGTACTACACCATGAGAGATTCTGTTTAAATTCCCTACATGTGGAGTATGTGCTGAAAGAATTTCAGCAGAAGAAAAACGCTACAAAGCGCCGGATAAATCTGTGACACAATTTGTGTTTGTTTGGAAGAGAGTTAAAGTGTATAATCTATTACATACAGGAGTATTTACATTTAGAACTGGGCATGCGGATGTTTTAGGCCACACTACGGCAGCATTGGGAAATAATTAATATTAATTGTGCGTTACCATGCGATATGTACGGTCTTCTCAATAAATTGGCAGTGATATTACCTTGATGGCTATTTCCCGTTTACAAGCTTTCCCACAAGCAGATGGCTCTTCTTGGATGGTAATAGTTTTCCAAACTTTAATGAAGGAGGCCTGTTCTACTGTGGGTGAGAATAAGCCCATGTTACTAATTGCAGCTGATGGACTGAGATCTTCCCAACAGGTGGATGAGTCTGCCTGACATTCCTACTGGGTAGTGCACCTGCTGTAGCCTGTCCATTAAGGGATCATTAATAATGATGACTTGTTTTTAATGTAATAAATCTTTTTTTAAATTGTAAAAAATTATCACCCCAGTTATTATACCTGTTGTCTGCCATAGGCTTCCTCAATGTGCTTGTAAGCCAGAGCTGGAAGGAACGCTGGTGTCGCTTAAAGGGACAAACACTCTATTTGCACAAGGACCGTAATGATCTACGTACTCACGTTAACTCTATTGCACTTCGGGGCTGTGAGGTGTCACCAGGATTTGGACCCAAGCACCCATTTGCTTTCCGTATCCTACGCCAAAGTAAAGAAATCACTGTGTTTGAGGTACTGTATGTATTCCAATACTATAATGTGTTGGAATTCATTAAGATTCTGTATTTCTTTATACAGTGATAGACATGTATGTAAGAATGCCCGGAACCACTAGTCATGTGTAGGGTGTATACTATCTTTGGTGACTTCCATAATAAAATACACTGTTATTTGGGATAAATAATTCAGCGTAATCTGAATATACAATGTTTCCTGTACATTCCTGATTCACAGACTAAATAATGTAAAAGGCCTTTTACTTTGACATGTCGGGTCTCCCAGCTAAAGTAAAATCCAGCCCAAGGATGGGCAGTCACACTACAATAGGATGGATATTTATGCAGCTTCATTGATGTATTTGTCCCATTCAATTATCTTTTCAATGAGATTTGCATGCAGCGCATAACTGCATTGAAATGAATAAGTCATAGAAATAAATAGAATATTTGCCTATATTGTATGTAGACCGTGCATTTCCATAAACATAATCCAGAGTACATTCTACATTGAATAGAATAGATTTTATCTCATGGTAACTTTTAAAGTTAGAATTCAAAATATTTTGTGTTATTGGCCTAAAGCAGGCATGTCCAACCTATGGCTCTCCAGTTGTTGTGAAACTACAAGTCCCATCATGCCTTGCCACAGTCTTGCTATTAGAGTATGCTAAAACTATGGCAAGACATGCTGGGATGTGTAGTTTCAGCTGGAGGGTCACAGTTTGGACATGCCTGGCCCAAAGATTGTGGTCAACTAGAGTTATTGAAGTGTATTGCTTCACCAAATACATTGTGGGCCTGATTCTGGTTCACTTGGAAAGGTAAATTCTCTATCTAATGGACAAAACAATGTTCACTGCAGGTGGGGCAGATGTAACATGTGCAGGGAGACTGACATTTGGGTGAGTTATTTTGTTTCTGTGCAGAGTAAATACTGACTGCTTTATTATAACACTGCAATATAGATACCAGTTTGAATTAAAAAAAAAACCACCCAAATGTAATGCTCTTTGCACATGTTACATCTGCCCCCCCTGCAGATCACATGGTTTTGTCCATTAGAGAGATCATTTGCTTTTGCAAGTGAACCAGAATCAGGTCCTGTATACTATACACGTAAACCACTTTGGTGGCTTTGCCAATGGTTGTAGAGTATTTTGCATGCCTGCATTTAACACTTCTCTGCACTAAATCCACTAATACTAAAATAAATGCATGGTGTGTTCTGAGACCTATATAGCATACTGTATATGTCATACAAAGAACTTTGCCAGAGTTGTGTATGCCAAATGCTACAGTAGGTCCCATAGTCTGGCAAATGTGTGTAACTGGTCTTCCCAGTGAGGTGATGCCTAGCCTCTTACTGTGGGAGGAATAGCACAGTCAGATTGATAAGATGGTTCTGGGAGGTTGGAAAGGAAATCAACAGAAGAGAGAGAAGACATTGGAACTGCACAAACTGTAATCTCTATGAGCACCATTGTAATATATATGCGATATAAGCATGTCTTACACATTCATCCCTTAATATATACCTTAAATACATCAGCTGCTGAGAATCTTCTACCTATTTACATCTTATTCCCAGCTAAGTGCCAGTATTGTCCATGTGTCCTTGGAACATGACTATGGGGGGGGGTTGCAATCTGTGCTGATTTATCCCAACAGGGGAAATATCAGCAATTGCCTATTCAATGCTGTCGTTACAAACAGCATTGAGGGCTGTGAGATCCGATTCAAAGTCGGATCTGTTTTGTTGGAAATGGCTGTGGATTGTCGAATTCAAGGACGTTTTACGACACGGGATTCCAACTGTTGGGGCGTTCCAACAGTCGCAATTCTGGATTGAATACCCCCTATGAAAGGCATGTCCAAACTATGGCCTGTTTGAAACTACAATTCCCATCATGCCTTGCCGCAGTTTTGCTATTAGGAAATGCTAAAACTATGGCAAGGCATGCTTGGATGTGTAGTTTTACAACAGCTGGAGGGCCACAGTTTGGACATGCCTGCCCTATGAGTACTAACTCTAAATTACACCATTGTGGAGTATCGCACATTTAGACAGGAGCATCTCTGATTGGTATATTTCTCCCTGTCACTTGCAGGCGAGCTGTTCTGAGGAAATGGGCAGATGGCTGGGGCTTCTGCTTGCTCAGACAGGCTCCAAAACTCGGCCAGAGGCGCTGCACTATGACTACGTTGATGTGGAAACGATAGCCAACATAGTCACTGCTGTGCAACACTCTTTTATGTAAGTCATTTACTGATTTGTACACAAGTAGGAAAAACCCTGCACTCCTTACATGAGACACACACGCTGCAGGTGCCATGCGTCCCATAAACAATCACCGATCATCACATGGCACTCCTGACGCTGGGAAACGTATGTACGGTTCTTATCATGTTACCATTTCACAACAGAAATGCACTTATATTGGGACAGAGAACATAATCGCACATCTCACAACAAGCAAACATACTGTAACCCATGAACAAATCTGTATCAAGGGCAAAGCAGTTATCTCTATTCATTGAACTCTGGGTAAGCCATTCATTAGAAAGTGTATCTCGGGCTGAGTGCTAGTTATGAGTGCGGTCGATAAAGAATCTAAACACAAAGTTTAGTGTTCTAGTCAGCGCCGGATTTGTGCCTAGGCACGTGAGGCACCGGCCTCAGGGCGGCACTAATTAAGGGCGGCAGGCAGGCTGACATTCTGTTAAATAGCAGCATGGCACAGCAGGTGGGCAGCAGCGAGTAACGAGCTCCACCGCCGCAGACATGAATTATCATGTGTAGGCGGCAGCGCCGCTCGTCACCCGCCACTGCCCACCCGCTGTGCCATGCACATTACATCACCGCTTAGTGGCTGGGTCCGATGGTCCCCCTGCGCGTCCGGAAATGTTTCAGACTCACTGCTGCCGGCACCCGCCCATTGGCTACTCTACACACACACAGTCTATTGGCTGCTGTGTATCCAGCAGCTGAGCTGAGCAGCGCGCAGATCAGTCACAGTGTGAGAGAGACTGACGGAGAGTGAGACACACTGTGCTGTAAAACACTGTACTAATAAGTGCCATCCCTCCCTCCTGGTCCTCCGTACAGTGAGCAGTCCAGCAGTGCTTAAAAAAATATTGAGGTGGGCTACAGTTACATTTTAATGAAATATATAAATAACATTGTACATACATATATGATTACATTAAAATAGGGAGGGGCACACAAAAATGTTGTGCCTAGGGGCGGCCTGATCCCTAAATTCGCCCCTGGTTCTAGTAAGAAAGACCCATAATCAAAAAATGGCTTCTGCGTATGTGGGCATTACAAAACAATCCTAACTGATAGTTTGCATGGAATACAGAACTTGTAATCTGCAGTAAGCAAACTATTAAGCTGGCCATACACCTTCAGATTTATTGTCAGATTTGGCTGGTTGGAACAAAAACCTGGTTACAGATGAGAGCAAATGACAGGTGACCATTTGATTGGAAATGCTGGAAAACTGCCAAACTGTCATTCAGAAATGACCAGATTTTTGTTCCAACCAGCCACATCTGACAATAAATCTGTCGGTGTATGGCCATCTTTACCCCTAACCGTGCCATCACTGCTATTTATCATACTGTATAGAAAGAACATCTTTTTAATTTCAGGTGGGCAAAATCCTCACACAGTGACAGTAGTGACTCTCGCGTCTATGATGATGTGGCCTATGAAAAGGTAAATAACTGGCTGCCATATTTTCATGCAAATGAAATCCTGTACTAGCTACATACAGTTTTTCTTGTTTAGAACTGCAAACCTGGTTTATTGAATTGTGTGGCGATTACATAGTGTCCATTAGGGGGAGCTACTGCACTTCATTCATAGGTCTGGTCTACGTGGAAATTTACACATCTTGTGTCGTTAAGTATTTCTATGTTAATGAGGATTGTAGAGTGCTCATGAATAACAATGTGTGCTATTGATTATATAACAAAGTAAATTTTTGAATATTACTCATCTTACTTTGCTGTTAATAACCACAAAATTAGCATTTCATGTTTATTAATGTATGTCTTTCAATCAGAACACACACTGTTCCTATGAGTGTTGAAATATTTTCTATATGGAACTTTGTGACAGTTTTTGAAGTGGGTGTTGGTTTTAGTAACGCTTTGGTTTTTTAAAGGTGGAGGACCACAAACGCACACAAGGGGGAACACAAGTCAAGCGTCACGCCTCGTCTTGTAGCGAAAAATCTCACAGGTTGAACCCTGAGATTAAAGTTAAACGTCATGCATCAAGTGAGTCCCTGATCTGCTGAGCTAGACAGTACTATTCCTCTTGCATTGTATTTCCCCCCGGCATGTCCTCTTGCATTGTATTTCCCCCCGGCATGGTCCATAAGGAACACTGGTTCCGATTAATAGGTTGACAGTGTGTGGGTCGACAGTCAATAGGGTGACTGTTATTGGTCGACAGGCAAAAAGCCGATACATGCAAAAGGTCAACATTCCAATTGTCAACACGTGAAAAGGTGGTCATGAGTTTTACCCAACTTTTCCTACTTCATAATCCATGTCGACTACAAGTGAGAACAGTAAAGTTTGGCCGGCGAAGCGAGTCATGCATTACATTAATTGGAGGTCCATGTTGACAGACAAAAAAAAAAAAAAACATAAAAAAAATGTGTGGTCCTTTTTCTTGTCAACATTTTTGCTTGTCGACCTTTTCGCTGTTGACCAATAGTGGCTGACCTATTAACTAACAACCATTATGTGTGTGTGTGTGTATAATCCACATGCTGCATCATTTTTTCATTTTGGGATGTTCACAACCCCACAGCCAACCGGCAATAATGCCGGTTCGCTGACGTCATCCGGGGGTGCGGCAGGGAGTAGGCACATCATCGGGGGTAGGAGGCAGCGCTTAGAGCTGGCGCAGCTCCAAGCACTGCCTCCTCCATAGTGTGAACGGGAAACTGGTCGCTTGACCCGTTTAATTCACACCCCCAAGCAACAAGGCAACAAACCGGTAAGAACTCTGCTTTGTTTACTGGTTTGTATTGCTGTGTTGCTACCCGTTTAAGGAACACGGTAACCTCTTTCACGTGGCACTAGTTACCGGGTCAAAATGGCTTTTACCCAGTAATAAGTTGCGATGTAAAAGGGGTATTACCCAGTACATCATTTACCACAAGCTCTTTTTTGTTTCCCTTTTTATTGCCATCATCCTGCTGCCTCATGTTGCCCCAAACGGTTTCCGGTTGATAGATCTAAAGTGAAAAGTAGGTCAACCCCAAATGGTCAACATGCAAAAGGTTGAAAGGTAAATGGTAGATAGTGCTAAAGGTCGACAGATTCAAAAGGTCAACATAGCAATGGTCGACACATATATGGTCTACACAGGTTTTATTATCATTTACCATCCACATGGACTAGGAATGGGAATATAAACCTGTGCTAAGCGCAGTTGTAGCGTGGTGCAGCACCTTGCCCGAAGCATGGCGACCAAAGCGGGTCCGTGAGGATGCACGTTTTCACTCATGGGGCAGATGTATTAAGCCTTAACAAAATAAACTTAAATGCAAGGGTGATAAAGAGAGATAAATGTTCAGCCAATCAGCTCCTTACTGACTTTTTTCAAACACAGCCTGTAACATGGCAGTAAGGAGCTGATTGGCTGGACATTTATCTCGCTTTATCACCCTTGCATTTATCTCTTGTTAAGGCTTAATACATCTGCCCCATTACCACCATACACAGCAGAGAAACATCTGCCCACGGACATTTTGGATAAACACCTGCACTATATAAACCAGTTATTTGAGTGTTACTGATGATTTTGTGTAATGTCCCATTAATGCTTACATAGTATAAGGTCAGTTTATATTTAGCGCATTATTATCAATCTTTCAGATGCCAACCAATACAAATATGGCAAGACCAGAGCGGAAGAGGATGCACGGAAGTTTGTGATGGAAAAAGAACGTCTGGAAAAAGAGAAAGAAGTAATCCGACATAAACTAGTAGCCCTCAGGAAAGAAAGGAGAGAGCTGAAGGAAATGCTGAAGACTAGCCCCGGTACAATAAGAATTTGTGAATTTACACCCTAGTGCAGAGGTCACCAACCTACTTGCACTGGATTACTTACAGTATGTGTACATAACTAATGTGACATTGACAGCACAACTATATACCGTCTAACTTTACAGAGGAATAAATAGGCTTGTCAAAATGTTGCATGTCACAATACAGAATGACCAGAGCATCTGCTACAGATGTGTCCTACATTTAGCCTCAATACGCCACGCAAATAAGGATGCCTGGCAAAAGTGAGCAGCCAGGTCCCATGCAGCTCTGCTAACACCTTGCTTCTTTTTTTTTGCCAAAAATGTGTCTTACACACAATGCTATGGGGCTAGGATGCACAGTGCAACTGTGCTGATTAATTTTATATGACCATTGTATATTGTGGGTGTGATGGAGTCTGTATATGGAATAGAACAGTATTGGGTAAAAGATGCTGCATTGTGGCACTTTGTATAAAGATTCAGAGACTCAGTTGTACACAGATGTACGCCCTAGTCAATTGCGTTGCGAATTAAAACCTGTTTCTTTTTCGTCCACTAGGGGGCACAGGAGTTCACGCTGGGTATGAGAGGTGAGGTAGCAGAGCGTGCACCAAAGGGTTACAAAAATGTACCCAGCATGCTCCCTGCCTCCCTTCTCCCTCATAACCCGCCCCCTGACCCTGGGTCACCAGTTTTTTCTTTGGTGCCAAGGAGAGAGCAGCACCATTATCGCGGCTGTTAGAACAGCCATGGGTTAGAGCTGCTGCGGCGGTTGCTCTTTTAGTGAATCACCGGCAGCGCAGCTCCATCACTCGGGGCGGCGCCGGCAGCGCTGGCGACTGGGCTGGGGACTTCCGTCGCGGGACCCTCTCTCGGAGGCTCCCACATGCTGCACTCCGTCCCCGGGCAGGTAAGCGGCGGTTCCCTGCTTGCAGGGAGCCGCGTCTAGCAGCGATCCCCCCCCCCCGTTTGTATGGGAGTCAGCGGGGGGGCAGGCAGTGGGGGTCTGGACTGCTCCACCTTTCCAATAGATCACCAGGGACAATTAGTCAGGCTATGTCCCGGGGGTTGATGCCTGAGGGGGAGGTTAGACAGCCTGGTAACCTACAGCCATACACATTGGAAATGTTGTATATTGGGCCTGGTTAGTACTTGAGTGGGAGACCACATAGGAACACCAGGTGCTGTAGGTTAGTCCCTCCCCCACCCCTGGGGAAGTGCTGAGGCTTGCTCTCTGATTGCCCCAGGTGTCCCAGCTCCTCGTTAAGGTCATAATCAGCAGCCATTCTGGCACATGCTGGGTTTAGAGACGGAGGCTGCTGGGATTCTCCCCCACACCCTGCTCCTGGAAGCCTGGTGTGTGTGTAGTATTTCTCCTCTCCTGCTGCTGGCTGGATTGTTGAGCTCTGCTAATGTCTTCTTTCCAATATCATTGGAAGCTTGAAGACAGCCTGGGATCTACAGCTAATGCTGTATATTGGGCCTGGTTAGTACTTGACCACATAGGAACACCAGGTGATGTAGGATTGCCCCAGGTGTCCCAGCTCCTCATTAAGGTCCTAATCAGCAGCCATTCTGGCACTTGCTGGGTTTAGAGACGGAGGCTGCTGGGATTCTCCCCCACACCCTGCTCCTGGAGCCTGGTGTGTGTGTGGTATTTCTCCTCTCCTCGAGTCCCGATGCGGGTTCTCCGCGTTCCGATTCGGATTCCAGCTCAGAGGGGAGTTCTTACTCTTCAGTGGCAGAATCCGCAGGGGCCGATGACACTTTGTCCTCAGCGGAGGTAGAGTCTCTGATGCAGGAGGTTAAGGCAGTCCTCCAGAGGGAGGATGAGGCTCCTGCCCCTAAAAGTAAAGACCTGCTTTTTAAGCATCTTAAGAAAGTATCGGCCCAGCTCCCGCCTTCGGCCCTCATGGAGGATTTATTGGAGACTGCGTGGTCTCAACCGTTTAGAAGGTTCCAGCTTTCCAAGCGACTTACTACTTTTCAACCTGTTCCTCCCACAGAGAGGGCTAAGTGGGAAAATCCTCCCCTGGCGGATGATCATGTTGCGCGATTAGCTCGCGCTTCAGTACTGCCCATTTCGGATTCTTCATCTTTGAAGGACCCCTCTGAGAATTTCCTCAGGACTGCTTTTTCACAGGCAGGGGCCATTAGGTGTACCACGCTGGCCGCGTCATGGGTGGCCAAGGCAGTGTCTGAGTGGACGGGCAAGGCGGAGAGAGGTTTGTCCGACGGCACTAGTCCTTCCTCTAGATTTTCCTCATCCACTAAGGGAGCCAAGCCCTGCACCAAGCAGCCCTGGGCTACCAGACGCCCAGTGGCTAAACAGGTCAGGGAGGTGGTATCCAGGGGCTATGCCCTGACATTCCGGTTCCCCCCTCCTCAGTGTTATTTTTGCACGGGTCTTCCAAAGGACCCAGCGAAACGACAAGTGCTGAAGTCGCCATCCGTCAGGAACATCAGCACTTTGAGGTTCACCCTTAGGGTCGAACACTTCCAGTTCAGGGCGCTACCTTTTGGTCTATCTATGGCTCCCAGGGTGTTCACCAAGGTGATGGCGGTCAGGGCTGCACACCTGCACCGGCTGGGGGTTCGGATGATTCCATACCTGGACGGCCCACTGATTTTGGCAAAGTCCCCAGACCTACTACGGAGTAATTTGCAGGTCGTGATTACACTTCTGTTATCTCACGGTTGGAGGATAAGCTGGAAGAATTCGTTTCTTACTCCTTCCCAAAGGACACTTCACTTGGGAGCTCGGCTGGGCACTCGGTTGTAGAGAGTATATCTTCCAGAGGATAAGATCCACTCCCTTCAGAGGAAGATTCATTCCCTTATAGGTCACAGAAGGGTCTCAGTACACAGGTGTATGGTGGTGTCTTCGACATGGTAGAGTATACACAGTTTCACTCGCGCCCACTTCGGCTTTACACTCTCAGCCAGTGGACAGGAGATCAAACTCGTCTAAGGTGTCAATTGATCACACTGTCCCCGAAGGTTCGTCTGTCTCTCACATGGTGGTTAAAGACAGACAACTTGTCTCAGGGCCGCCCGTTTTGGATTCCAACCTGAGTCTTGCTTACCAAGGATGCCAGCCTACGGGGCTGGGGAGCGGTTTGCAATTCTCAATCTTTTCAGGGTCGCTGGACGGCTCAGGAGAGTTGCCTTCCGATCAATCTCCTGGAATTGAGAGCAATCCTTCTGGCTCTTCAGAGGTTGGGGTCCCTCATCCGAGGGTGCCCTGTAAAGATCCGGTCCGACAGCACCACGCTCGTGGCCTTTATCAACAGGCAGGGCGGGACACGCAGCAAAGGAGCGATGAAAGAAGTCTCCAAGATATTCAGGTGGGCGGAGAAGCAATCTCTGCAGTCTTCATCCCAGGGGTTCTCAATTTTGAGGCAGACTTTTTAAGTCGGCAAGATAGTGTACGCATTCCCCCTGTTTCAACTCCTACTTCGCCTTCTGTGGAAGTTCAGGAAGGAGGGAGGAATGATGATCCTAGTGGCCCCAGATTGGCCCCGTCGAGGTTGGTACGCGGATCTATGGAACCTGTTGGTAGCCTCTCCTCAGAGTCTACCTCTGCGTCCAGACCTAATTTCACAGGGGCCATTCCGACACCCGGACGCCTGGCTTTGACGGGCTGGCTGTTGAGGTGTCCCTCTTTAGAGGTTTTCCGGGCACTTCAATCGTCTCCTTTCGAGCCTCTGGAGGAGGTGGATCTGAAATGGCTATCCTGGAAGGTGGCTTCTTGTTGGCTATTTCCTCAGCACGAAGGGGGTCTGACATGAGTGCATTATCATGGAAACCGTCTTTTCTGGTATTTCACCCGGACAGGGCAGTTCTTTGTACCAAACTGGATTTTCTTCCAAAGGTGGTGTCTGAGTTTCACCTTAACCAGGAAATAGTGGTGCCTTCTTTTCCAGGTTCTTCTGAAGCTGAAGCTTCTCTTGATGTAGTCCGTGCGTTGCAGATTTATCTTCGCAGGACTAAGTCAACTTGTAAGTCAGGTTCACTGTTTGTGCTTTATGGGGCCAATAAGAGGGGCTGGCCCGCTTCCAAACAGTCCTTGGAGAGATGGCTCAGATCAGTGGTTCGCCAAGCGTATCTTTCCGCACTGATTACTCCCCCGGAGGGGATTACTGCACATTCTACCAGGTCTGTGGGTACATCCTGGGCCGCTAATCGAGGCGCCTCGGCTGAACAGCTCTGTAAGGCTGCTACTTGGTCCTCTTCCCAGACCTTTATCAAGTTTTATGCATTTGATACCTTTGCATCGGCTAATGCCCAGTTTGGTAGACATGTGCTTTCCGCAGTCCAGGAGCGTCCCCCACCCGTGAGGGGACAGCTTTAGGACGTCCCAGCGTGAACTCCTGTGCCCCCTAGTGGACGAAAAAGAAAATAGGATTTATGGTCTTACCTTGATAAATCCCTTTCTTTGAGTCCATAGGGGGCACAGGACGCCCTCCCAGACGCACCTGGTAGCGGGGCTTCCTATGTAGGAAAGTTCCATGGCTTTAGGGCCTATATGCTATGTGGGTGTGCGTTTGCTCTTCCTTCTTCTCTGGCTCTGCTCCTACCTTGGGCTTGCTAACGAAACTGGTGACCCAGGGTCAGGGGGCGGGTTATGAGGGAGAAGGGAGGCAGGGAGCATGCTGGGTACATTTTTGTAACCCTTTGGTGCACGCTCTCATACCCAGCGTGAACTCCTGTGCCCCAAATGGACTCAAAGAAAGGGATTTATCAAGGTAAGACCATAAATCCTATTTTTCGTCAAGAAAGAAGCAAAATACATTCACAATTTCTCTACTGACCTGGCATGCCAAGAGGGGGCTGTTTGGCATGAAGCTGTATAAGGACACATCTTGATGTGCCAACATTCTGAACCTCTAATTAGTGTTCTATACACTAGTCTTCCATTGCTAAATGCTCTGTACCACCGGCTAGGTGAACCAGGCAGCTGAAAGTGAGGCCATGCTGCTGTGCCATTTAGAACGAAGACAGTTTCGAATTTACACATCGCGCAAGGGTGATTAGCGATAGAAAATGCATATGCATCATAAACGTAAAGCGGCCAGAGCTTGCCTGACTGGAAGCTGGCGTTTGGGGATGAAAACTTACCATTTTGTGGGAGTGGCATGCTCAAGCTTTTTAAGGGAGTTCAGGGCTGTCCTTGATGAGCCTATCTCAGATTAGTGACAGCCTCAGAGCTACTCAGATTTGAACAGACCCCAAAGTCCTTTGGGAATTGTGTATAGATTTGCAAATGGATATGGATCTGTGATAGTTTTACCATTCATTCGCAGATCTGCATAGAGCGGGTTTTCTTTCTGTCAACTGCAACTTTGCAGATTAGTGATCCAAACTGAATCAGCCGCAGTCACATAGTTATTCATTTATAGTTAATGAATACAACATTTTTGAGGAAGAAAAAATTGCACTGTTTTCTAACTTACTTACTGAAGTATTAGAGTCGTATTGAAGTAATAGAGTAGTGATTCCGTTTTCTTTGAGACTGGGCATCAGCTGCACTCTAATGGGCACTGTGGTCAATTCTATTAACAACTAGTTATATAGAGTGTACATGTTACACAACATTTTACAGTCATTCACAATCCGTTCCTGCCCTATTGAGTTTACAATACTCATTCCCTGACCCAGGATTCATTTAAAGGGAGAGGACCTGCATGCAGGACCTGTACGGCCCTCTTCTTCTCTGGCAGCGCAGTAGAGTTTCCGGGAACATGGCTCTTCTGCCCTGTTTCCAGGGGTCTTCTCTACTGCAAATATTGGGGCAGATGTATTAAGCTTTAACAAGAGATAAATGCAAGGGTGATAAGGTGAGATAAACGCCCAGCCAATCACCTGCTAACTGCCATGTTACAGCCTGTGTTTGAAAAAAGTCAGTAAGGAGCTGATTGGCCGCACGTTTATCTCTCTTTATCATCCTTGAATTTATCTCTTGTTAAGGCTTAATACATCTGCCCCAATGGGTGCTGAGACCTTATTCCCGGTGATTTCCAGGTGCGCAGTGTGTGTAGCCCCATGGACCCAGAAGCCCATGAGTATATCACACCCTGCACCCATTAGAGATACACCAGTGTCCCTACCATATGTATTCATAAACCCTACGATTCATTTCCTTTAACTACAGCTAATTAACCTACCAGTAGATTTCTGGATATGTGACTGAAGTAGGAACTCTACAGAAAAGTTGGAAGTGGGTCTACTGGTCCCAATGGCAGTTTAATGGCATTTCCACTAATGTGCATCACAGTATTAGTGGTTTGTAACCATCATACAACAATGATATAGCTGGAACTATGACACGTTTCATCAATGACTTCATCAGGGGAGCCGATACTGTAGCCAGTATCGGCTCCCCTGATGAAGCCATTATTGACTAAACATGTTGGGTCTTTTGCCATCTTGAAATAACAGTACAAAGGAAGCCATGTCTGATTTGTGAATTTAATGTTTTTAATAAATTTTACATTGAACATCTATTCTGTAATTTCACATAGAGTGCTGCTCCTACCTTTAAGCACAAATAAAGGGTCTCCTTCTGTTTTTTTTATATATATATATATATATATATATATATATATATATATATATATATATATATATATATATATATAATGATTACTCACAGTAGTTGCACTATTGTGTTCAGGGAAGCAGGATCTGGAGGTGAGATTGGCAGCACTGGAGGAGCAATGCAAGGACAATGAGAAGAGCCGAGTAGACCTGGAGCTGCAGCTTACAGAGGTGAAGGAGAATCTGAAGAAGTCTCTGGCCGGTGGTCCCTCCCTTGGGTTGGCTGTGATGGGAAAAGCAGAGAGTTCGGCAAGTATTCCAGATATTTGTCTGCAGGTTTCCTGTTGTAACTATGTTATTGTGTGTTCAACTTGGATATTTGTGCACCTTTTCTTTTTTTTTCTCTTTCTCCTTTTCACTTTTGTATTGTGTGTGGGAATTAAAAGTTTTGAGTATAAACCCCATTGGAGGTGTGTGTGCAGTTCTAGCGTACTGTTTGTGTGATCACATTGAGTAAAGACGCCTAAAATCCTCCAGCGAAGCTGGGAATGTATGAATACAAAGATAATTAGACTGAGTGAATGCTTGCAGTGTCTGTACAGTAATGACTAGTATTGTGAATAGTGGAGGAAGCTACTAAACAATACTCCTGTGATGCGGTACATTCCGCCACTTACTGTGTCTATACTAATCGCTTACGTGCTTACATATGCAATTAGTAAGTACATATAACGAACATAAAAGACAGCTCTCCCGATAACCGCTGTGCTTTGCAGTGTCAGGACTGCAGAGATTTGGCCCCTGGAGTTCTTCTGCAAATGCACAAAGGAACACAGCCGTCTTAAGGGAGGGGTAAGAAGGATCTGATTGGACCTCTTTCAGGGCAGAAGGCAGAAAGAAGCCCATAGGCTTCTATAGGGTATCACAAGCAAAAGCTGGCATTGCCCACCACAATAAAGCCAGGAATTGAGGGGCTTAGTACATATGGAAAATGCAGCCAAAAACTAGTTTTGGGGATTCTGGATGCTTTTTCTCTTTTGTACATCCCACCCAAGAGGGAGAAGTACCTACCATGGCCAACAGAACAGCGATGGGGTCACTAAATAATCTTCCATTGTTTCTACAGATTTCCAAAACCCAGCAAGAGACCGAGCGCCCTGTGCCAGTCAACAGTGCAGCAGAGATGAGGAGAAGGACCCCATCCATAGTGACGTCCAACAAAGGAAAAGTGCTACAGAAGGCCAAGGTGAGGCTTCTCCCTTTAGAAATGCGGCTTGTATTTTTTCTCTCCTGGTTAAGAGATTTGATTCCCCGACCCCCAAATGTTCCCTGATGGCTCTATTTGCAGACCAGTGGATGGGACCATAAACCCCAACAGCAAGCTATGTGGCCATACACTTAACTCAACCAGATTGTTGATTGCAACAAACTGGAAATAAACTGCTGCCCCATCCATTCAGTCTGTAATTAACATAGTCTGGTTTGCAGCATCCATGGAATATATCACTGCGCTGTTACATGACTCGGTAGGGAAATTTGTGTCAATTTGGACTTGGTACGTATATTTTCAGAGGCAACTTCCTGGTGGAGTGTGTTCACTGGTTCTTGCTCGCTGCTCTGTTAATGGCTCTCTAGATAAGGATATTATTTTATTTATTTATTAACAGTTTCTTATATAGCGCACACTTATTCCGCAGCGCTTTACAGAGTATAGTTAAACATTCACATCAGTCCCTGCCCCAGTGGAGCTTACAGTCTATATTCCCTACCACATATACACGCACACACAGACATTCTAGGGTTAATTTTGTTGGAAGCCAATTAGCCTACCAGTATATTTTTGGATTGTGGGAGGAAACCGGAGTACCCAGAGGAATCCCCCGCAACAACGGGGAGAATATACAAACTCCGCACAGTTAAAGCCATGGTGGGAATCAAACCCATGACCTCAATGCTGTGTGGCAGTTATGCTAACCATTACACCATCCGTACATGGTTGTGTGACTCCCCCCTCCTCCCCCTTTCTATTTCTTTATTTTCTGTGTATATATGATGTCTTGCTTTTCTTTCCAGGAATGGGAAATGAAGAAACCATGAGGAAAATGGAATAGACAGCCATGAATTCTGCACATTAAGTCTTTGTACAGTTTCCTGTGGTGTATATAGGATCGCAGAGATTATCGCCAAGCACCCAGAGACAATGTGATAATGAACACTGGACCACGCTGGCAGGAAGTGGACTTGTGCCTTTCAGTTTCCAAACAAATGTGTAAAATTGGTATGCTATGTTATACAGTGGGACTTATTACATACAAGAGGGAAAAAAAGATGACTTTTTAATTAATGGTCATTTAAATAGAAAGTCTGGTGGACCGAATACATGAGTCCTACATGATGCTGGGCGGTTTATGTAGTCTCTGTTATTAATGGGCAATATAGAAATATAACACTGGAATTGCAAGCTGAGCGTGTGTCTGGTGCCTAATATAAGAAATGCACATTGTATATTCTAGTAAACAAATAGGTTTCAGTTCTGATTTTCTACAATGGTGAAGAATGTCATGTAAAAAAGAGAGACTTTGATTAATCAGATCTATTATGTAAACAGATCATTAGTGCTCGCTCACTGATATGAGCTGGGGAAATGGGTAACGGGAAACAGGTGTGACGTTTGTTGCACCTGTTGCCAATAGAAACCATTGTGCATTAGTGCCTGAGAAATAGGTAGTGCTTTCTATCTTTACACTGCAATGGAGGGAACACGCCCAATAAGAATTAAATAAAAATCACCCTATTCCATGCAGGAATAGCATTAACAGCTAGGTGGGAACAAGCCTGTAAAGTCTTCCTGCAGGCTACGGTCTGACAATTATACCCATTTTACACCAGAAATGCAGAGACAAACCCGGCAATTAAATTCCACGGACATTCCCGGGTTGGGCACCATTTACACATGCGTTTGAAGCAGGGATATCCTGGGTTGGCACCTTTCATTCTGAACCTGGGATGACCCTGCATTTCTATGAGAATGTCATTAGAAATTTACTTTTTTAGGCCTACAAAGATGAGGCCTTTGCAGACATTACAGGCTTTCAAGGGTTAAATGGGTCTGTTGTGCTACAGAGCTTTCAGTGTCTTCCTGTATGCTGCGTGATTGCCAGTGCAGACATTGCAGGCTTTCAGGGGTTAAATAGCACTGCTGGGGTTATGCCACAGAGCTTGCACAGTGTCTTCCTACACGCTGTGTGATGCCTCTGCGTGTCTCTGGAAATCCACAACAACAGGAAGTTGCCCAGCATAGCCAATCAGCAGAGGCAACACGGGAAGGAGGCACAAGTCCCTGCACCTTTCATACCAGCCAGTAACTATGTAAGGCCCTGGACCAACCCTGGTAGCTATCAGGGTTGGAATCCAAGGGCACCAGTCCCTGGATTTTGGCCCTGGACCCTTTCACACCAGCACTAGCCCAGGGTTGTTCCAGGAACCAACCCGTGAATTTTGGCTGGTGTGAAAGAGGTATTACTAGGTCTGTTTTGTCTCTTTTCATGGAATGGGGAAAAGAGAAACTGAGATCTGCTCAAAACCCCTCTGAAATATCAGATCTACCTCAATAGCCTCTTTTTGCAGGTAGAATTATATATTTTTTTCTGCTTATATATAGTTAAATAAGAAAGATCTGCTATAGAGTGGCTCCCCTTTTTTCACATAATTAAGAATAACAGAAATGTCCCTTTTTTTTCATTCCCTTTACTAAAGCTGGTTACAAGACAGCACCAGAGAAAGTAAAATTGAGAAGATTTGTCCCTCCTGAGTAGGGTTCGTCACCCTAATGCCCACATTTCTCTATCCAGCTGCTGTTATGCAAGTTTCTGTTATTTGCCAAGATTCCCAGACAAAATCTTGCGCTCTGCGGAGACCAGGTGTGGCTGGGGAGATCAATCCGAAGTAGATATTGCCATTATTCATTGGGGGGTGGGGGTTAGTATCCAAATAAGAGTGAAAATTTATTATGGAAGTGGAACACAGAACTTTTCCATGATTTATTGTTAACTTATTTTTTTTGGTTGCCCCCCCAAAATATTATCACAGAAACAAACACACCGCTTCAGAGAACCCTATATGTTTTTTCAGTCATGGGTGAAAGAAAACCCCCAAAAAGTGGCATCTCACACCGGTTTATAGGGGCTAATTGACTAGCCATAGGATAATTGGATGCTGCGGGTAATTGGATAACCTCAATTTGTTATGTAATTGGTCCACATCAAATTGAAAGTGGGGAACTGAAATGTTTTGCCACTTATGTGGCAATACAGATTTAAACCACAAGTCTTTTACCATTACTCCATACAGTCTTCAGATCGCACCAATGACAACAAGTTGTGCTACCTGAGTTTTGATACATTCATAAAACTGGGGTTTAAGGCAAGACGGACATTGAATTAAACTATTGCAAGTATGTTTGTGATAAATAGCTTATCTATTTAGATACAGTAAATGTATTAGATGGCTATATTAGCAAGGTTCAAGTAAAGTTATTTAGGGCCATATGTATCCAGCTTCAAAAAGTGAAAAAATGGAGAGTGATAAACAGACCGCCAATCAGCTCTGAACTGCCTGGTTACAGGCTAGGTTTGAAAAAAAGGTTAGGAGCTGATTGGCTGGTTGTTTATCACTCTCTATTTTATCACTTTTTGAAGCTTGATACATATTAGCCATTGTCCTATTGTTGGCAGTAATATAAGAACCATGCTACCAAATGTAATAGCTTCTGAGTTCAGTGGTCAGCGGGATGTCAGTTGAATTGGGAAGTTTTTTTTTTTTTTTTTTAAAGAGGCAATCCTTTACAAGGCATAATTTTGCTTGGTAAATGACTGCCCCCTTTAAAATAGACCTCTGAAGTGATTTCATTTGGCCAATGGTTTCTATTGCTGAAATAATGCATTTGTTTGTTATTTTGTACAGAGATGTACAGAGAGAATTGTGATAACCATTGAACTGTGGTGTAGACATTTGGCAGTTACAGACTGGGGAACACTGTAAGATGTGAGATATTATTGGGTTAGGGTTATGGGGAAAGGACATACTGGATGAGGGCATCCTTCTTTTCTGCATATTGTGCCACTAACATACAAAGGATGTATGCACTTTACACAATTTTTTGTTCTTTTTTCAATAAAATGGCAATGTACAGAATTGTATGATTTATTCAGTGTCTTTATTGCTATCTGCCAGTTTTTTCAATAGTGTACACGATTGAGGAGCACTTTGCGAGGTGGCATGCCTGCAGCCTGGTCTGAAGGTGCCCACACAGAATGCACTCATACAGTGATGTAACAGAGCTCCAGAGTTACAGCTGTGTGGAACACAAATTCCGAGTTGAATCATTATGCATCCTAGAAGACTGAACAATTCTTTTTTCCAAATCCATTATATTGCATTCATATAATTATGTGTATAAATTGTTTAATAAATCAAAAGAGCAAGGTCTGGTTAAGTACATTTTTTAAGGGTGATTACGCAGTAATAATAACAGTGTTTTATCTCAACATATAAGGTGCCCATACCCGTATCAATTACCCGGTACTTTTTGTGCTAAAATAGCATAGCATAGCACAAAAAGTACCGGGTAATTGGTACGTGTATGGGCACCTTAAGAATGACCGCAGAATTATATCAATATTAATAAAGTTGACAAGTTCAAAAAGTCAACCAAAGCCACCATCAGGAGCTGCAGGCTTTGGAGACCCTGGCCCTAACAGAGAGGGTCTGGGTGGCCGGATTGTAAAATATAGGAGACCAAAATAAACTCAGTGCCTATTTTTTCAGTCCCTGGCTGACAATTTCTAATGGTGGCCCTAATGTCAACATGTCAAAATTTCTTACTGAAGTGAGTAGCCTGGTGGTTGGATGACACAATTGGCATTAATTTGCAACATGCCAACTCCGCTGTAAAATTCTGCAAATTGATCTGTGCATACTTTTTAACCCGCAGTACACACAGACAGAAGTTGTAATGATTAGATATGGTATATCCGTGGTGTAGCTGACAACAAATAATCTTATAAAAACATGTGTAGTGAATTGTTCACCTTGCACCAATAAAGTGAGCGTTCACATAGGTATATATACGGTGGCTGTCAGCGGTGCTCTTAAGAGTTAATATAACAATGTATAAATGGGAAAAGATCAACTCGTTTTGGGAGCAAAACTCAAGGATATTGTGTTATTTAGTGTTTATGTATATAGACTGTATAAGACGTAAATTTTATTAGGTATATTTAAATTTCCTACACTATTCATTTAAGTGCTTGTATGCAAGAGAAATGTGATCACTACCCATTCCCCTCATGCAGAGATTTATATTCATTCTCCTATTCTTATATTTTGTTATTTTTTCTATAATTAATTTTATTTATATCCTTTTTCATATACACCACACATACTAAACAAATATAAGCTGATTACTTCAAACAAACCAAAAATAATTACATTAGGTTATTTCCTTCACACCTAGAGTATTTATTTCTGCATTATTTTCTATTATTTGTATTATTGTAATTTCTATTTTCTTTATATACATTTTTTTGTATAATTATTTATTATCTTTAATTACTTTGACTGTCTCCATTTACATATATACACTGCATTTATTAATCAAATACAAGTTACTATATCAAAAGGAACAAAAACGGTCGAAGAGGGTAAGTGTCCTGTAGGACCTCTGTGCACCGGACGTGGTGTTTAAACACACCGCTAACTGGCTAACATGTCCATGACCACAGGCAGAGCTGCATGATTTGGACAGAGGTGCGGACCTGACCAAGGCCAACCCCAGGAGATTAGCCTGCTGAGCACACCACGGTCCAGGACTCTCCACTGATCCAGCAAACCTCTTGACCCCACAGTCTCCCCGTACCTACCACCCACCAAAGCCCCTGATCTACAACCAGGAGTCATACATCCACAAAGCCCGCAGCACAGAATCTGTTGAAAGGTCAGCCGCACCTGGAATACAGGATAATTTACAGAGCAGCGGAAGCGCACTCTGCCCGATACGTTCCATTTTACCACTTCCATAACACTGAAATATAAACAGCTGTTGCACAGAAATCCAAATCAAATGCCTAGTATACGCAAGTATACCTGGCCAATAAAGCTGATTCTGATATGAATTTACCTGGCATACAGATGGAACCTTCTAAAACTAGCCTTCTCTGGAGAGCCATGGTGTGCCATGGCTCACCAAGGCTCATTATCATCTATTGTTCTCAGCTGCAATACAATACATAGAACAATATCTATCTGTATGCCAGGTAAATTCATACTCACCAAAGGTGTTCATGCAGGGGGTCTGTACATGCGCAAATACATAGCAGGGGGTTATTCTCGTTGATTCACTGGGATGTGAATTCGCACCCTTGCGAATCACCCAGAACCCGCCCTGCAAATGGTGGGAGGAGGAAGCGGAGCCGGTTACGGATCCTGGGAGGGAGAGGGGACCCGCTGCACATCGCCAGTCACAACGCAAAGGACAGCTCTTATCGCAAGAGCTGTCCTTTGCCTTAATAATCGCGTGTGTTAGTGCATAAGCGATTATTAACTATGCGAATGCTGGCGATGTGCAGCCATATTTATTAGAGAATCCCGCTCAGTGTGTGTTCGCACGCAGGGCCTGTGAATGGATGTTTAACATAGACATCCATTTGCAGCCTGTGGGTAAACACCCACATCATTCGATGGCCTATTAATATTAAGCTCAAAGACTTTCTGGAGCACAGTACTAAAGAAACTATTGAGATCACATCAATGTGTTGCAACCAGTAGCGGTTTTTACCTATGCCCCAGGTAAAATCCGCCACTATAGTGAAGCCAGATGCAGTCTGTGAGACTGCACTTGCTTCACTGCGACTGGCAGTGACTTCCTATTGGATGTCCGACCTGCCAGTCACCAAGACAGTCCCATTGGGAGGTGTCCCCTCCCTCTGGGATGCCTTGGGTTTGGGATCCGGGGATTGTACATGCGCAGTAAATGATTGCCGCTTTAAAAAAACTGGAGATTTCTTACCAAATCACTGACTTTCTGATTCTCTCACCCTATAACATTCCCCCTTTGCATCTGTTGTATCTCTATACAAGCCCTGTGGTGGGACTTTCAGGTTCATCAATTTTTTGTCCCATTCTTTCATTAAAGGATTTTATATATTGCCCCGTACTCACCCACTGATTACAAATTATATAGTTAAACTGCAAAATCTCACTTCAACCATCCATTCAGCACGAATTAAAGCTTTTTGCAAGTATAATGAGGCAATTGTGGATTTACAGCATTTGTACTAGACAAACCTTTAACATCATTACCCAGAATAACCTGCTTAGTTGCATATGAAGATTGTTTGTGAGTACAATTACTAGCTTGCCAGAGACTAGTTAGGCTGGGTACACACCTATAGATATATGTGGAGATCAAATAATCTGCAGATACATCTGCAGACAGATTGGCCAGTGTGTTCTACATACACACTGCCCGATCAGACGTAACTGATTTCACAACTGGGTGGGTGCATTTACATACCTAAGGCGGTATTCAATGGTTTTGGCGAGGGGGTTTGTATGGTGAGGATGGCTTTACCTCACCGAAAACAAGCCATCCTCACCGTTAAACCCTCTCTCCATATTCCATGTACGGCCCAAATCCTTGCCGTGAGAGGACGGTGAGGATCCTTTTAAATGGTGAGGTTTGCCACCAATGAAGTGAATCCGGCGCATTTTGTGGCAAGCCCTGCCTTTTTAATGGCCGCACTCACCGTTTCCACCTCACCTCAGGGAACAGGCAAGGTGGAAACAACAAGAGGAGGGGTCGCAGTTTAATACTTCTCACCATCAGGGAATTAAATATATCTGCTAGTTGTGTTGTCAATCACCAGCAGATTGTGTAGCAGGTGTATGGGCAGTCAGTGGATTGCTCGTACACACCGCATGATGTGCAAATATCTTTAGCTATATCAGCCAAGGCTATACCACACAGCCAATGCAATAGGTCTGTGAACGATGTCATTCACATACATATTTCTAGTACACACTGGCTGATGGACCAGTGCTATATCGGCTAATGTGTATCCAATGTTAGTCTAGCATCCACTGATGCAGCTTCCCATCCTGAACACCTCTATGTGTGAGCCCACAGTGTAGTATTGGTACTTGTTTCCTAGCACGGTGCCCACGATATTAAGTTATATGGCATCTCATCGCATGCGGGCATATGGCATGCAATGCGATTTTAAATTGTATAAGCCTCTATACGATCTTTAATTGTATAAGCACCCTAATGGGTGGTTACAATGTTAAATGCAACCCCACACCACCCCCACTATCAATGCCAACCCGAAGCGTGGCGAGCGCAGCGGTACGCATCCTCCGACCTTTTCATACACCCACTATCCACGTCGGCGTGGGGTTGATGTTATATAGTGTGACAAGCACAGCGAGCCACCGAGCCCGAAGCGTGGCGAGCATCACTTCACATGTATTCCGCGTCTGCTCGCCACGCTTCGGGCTCGGTGGTTCGCTGCGCTCGCCACACTATATATAATCAACTCCACGCCGACGTGGATAGTGGGGGTATGAAAACGGTAGGACGCGTGCCACCGCCCCTCGCGGGCTCCATGCGCTTGCCATGCTTCGGGTTGGCGTTGATAGTATGGGTGGCGTGGAGGTGCTTTTAACATTGTAAGCACCCATTACGGTGCTTATACAATATACGGATACTGCTGGCGATACCGTGTCCAGGGGGGAGCAGGGCCGCGTTGATTGATGGGCGGGATGGGGGGGGGGGGGGGGGGGAGGGAGCCCACTGTCTTACCTGCTCCTCGCTCCCAGCTTCCTATGGTACCTCTATGGTATCTCTCCTCGGCGGCTCATTACAGCCCTCCAGTGGCCGGCGCCCCTAGGCAAATGCCATTTAACATGACATACAATGTCAAAACGGGTCCATCGCATCGGTTGCATTGCATGCCATTATAATGGAATGCGATGCGACCGATTTTCAAATTGTAAGGAAAGCTCTTAAAAAGCCCGAAATCGGGTCGGTCGGGTCCCATCGCATACCTTAAGTTAAGGTGTGCGATGGGACCTGACGGGCGCCGTTCTAGGAAACAAGTACTGATCCCCCTGGCAGCACTGTTTAGAGAAGCAAATAGGCTTCTATGGGGTAAAGCCAGGTAAAGCTGGCGTTACCCTCCACAGTTTAGCCCTGCCGGAGTGGGCTTTAGTACATTAGAAATTGCAGGTTTTACTATTTTAATACATCCCAGCCTTTGTCTCTCACTCCCCCATTTTTTTTGCCCCTGTAAGCCGCATTTTAGTGACATTTTAGTGACATGGTAGAGGGGGGCTCCTTTAAAAATGTTGCTATGGGGCCCACAAATTTCTAGATACACCCCTGACAGATGTCCCCAATAGTGCCAATTACAGTTGTGCCCAGTAGTGCCATTGCCAGATGTCCCCGGTAGTGCCAATTACAGATGTGCCCAGTAGTGCCAGTGACAGATGTCCCCAGTAGTCGCTTTTAGCAACAACATCAAAAAGTACATTCTGGAGATTATAGTTTTCAGAATAATTTGTAGAACAGGTATTTGGATAAGGGATTCACCACCTGTATAATAAAAAGTAAGCCCAGGTCCATAAGCTTGTATGTTCTATGCCAGTATGAGAATACACCATGACTTGTGCTCCAGACTTAACACCTCCTGCATCCTATTATTTTACCAAAAACACAAAAAAAGCCGAACAAGCACTGTAGTAAGATGTAGGTACGATATATCCATACACAACAAATAAATATAGGAAGACAACTAATAATTATGTGAACACAAATAAATAAACTACTTACATATAAAGGCATTACGTATTAAAACATATATTTTATTATTAAACATATATATTTAATAATAGTAAACACAGCAATGAATGGGATTCGGGTTAACATCCAGGTGGATGGGATGCCGGCCCGGCAGCAAGAATACAGGTGCCGGTATCTGATTGTATAGGTATGCAGGGCGAGTCAGCGTTGGGCCGGGGTTAGGGGATGCAGGGATTGTTTTCATTCCATCGGCCCGAGAAATCAGATAAAAAGCAGCCAAATCGCAGGTGTTTGACATCTGATTGGAGCCAATGCGCATTCCCCTGTGCATCGGAGTCAGTGGTCGTATGTGCAGCACATAGCATAAACTGGAGCCATCAGCAGCACATCAAGGGAGCTTTTTAGCTTCTGCAATGTATTGCATTGAATATCCCTTACACTCCCCCGGGAAGCTCCTCTGGGATTCCTCTTCCATGCCGTAAATTGCATGTGATCTATCGCATGTAAAACAAGGCATATCAAGTGCCAAATCATGTGGAAGCCTCCTGGGGAGATGCCGGGGGAAGATCAAGGGAAATTGGGTGCGATTTGTGCCTCCGACAAGTCAGACAAGTGTATATGGGGCATCAGTATGAAATCCTGGCGGTCGGAATATCAACGCCGGAATCCTGACTGCCGCAATGCCGACAAGGAGGGGGGGCCGTGTATTGCCCCCCCGCCTTTCGGGCTCGTTGCGCTCGCCACCCCATATTCGCAAACTTGTTCTTACTTCATGATGCAAGTAGGCATAGAGGTACCGTGCCCGGAGCATGGCGAGCGCAGTACAGCACACTTATAGCCCATTTTGACAAAGACACCAAAAAAAGAGAAAATGCATGTTGGCCTTTTCTATGTCGACATTTCAACCCAGACTATGTTGATTTATTGCCTGTCAACTAATAGTAATTGATCTATTAACTGTTGACCTAGACAGTGTCAACATAATAATCCACACCTGTAGGCAAGTTGGTGGTCTCTCAGGTAAACTAATTATTGGAAATCCCAGTTTTGTCTTTGTTTCTGGTTCTCTCCCCTCTTCCACTTACAATGGGCCTTACTGTGAAATATTGTTACTTTGAAGTCGGTGGATTTAGGTTACGCTAAAAATCCTTCCCATTACGCCCCTTTTTTCAGCACAAGTTACATGTTTGGAAGAAACTTCTGTGACCAACGGCTTCCCCCGCTGGTTGCTGATGAAAACGGGCCACTTACAATTTGGTCACTGAGGGACCGATTACTCTGTGTGTACGAGCTTAACTCAATATTTTATTATTGTATAGTCTCTGCTTACTTTTTGCCATCGTTGCGATTAAATCTGGCATTTGCGTGAGGATTCACACAATACTTTGTAGATATTCCCAACAGCGATATGTTGTTTGCACTCAAATTGGCTGCACCCTTCCTCTGATCTCTGCCTCCCCTTTTAAGACCACACTCATCAGACTGGGCAAAATGAAGCTTATTTTTCTGTACTAACTTTAATACTTGTTATATCATGGATGCTGTTGTTGGCACATCACCCTGTGTGTCTACACACACTGAGGTGCTCTCACAAAAATGTAAAATTATAATTGGTCTCTTGTCATTGTATAGTATAGGCCATAATTTCACTGTTGTCATTGGAGTTCAGGGACTATTTGCACTGGGTCCCTCGGCGGAGGTGGACATTACAGATGCTCTGAGTACTCTGCTGCTCAAGGATCTGAACTGGACAGAACGGCAGTTGGTGGCTGTGGCAGGAAAGCTATGTGGTGCCTGTGTGTTATTTACCCCAGTCCCAGTGACCGGAGGGCATATCCCAGGACTGGAACTCGTGGGTGGCCAAATGACTTATCCAGTTCCGTGTAGAGAGCAGTGGCTACAGATACAGAGGACATCGTGCCAGCCCACAGTTATCGGTTGGATCCAATGCCAGTGTATGCTACAGGTCAGTAGTCCTGCATTACTAGCCGCACACCCCACAGGTCCAGAGAGGGACAATGCCAGAGACATTATAAACTTTTAGCAGACTAAAGAAATAGCCCAAACTATTTGCCACCTGCGAGAACAGTTTTGTCAATACGTATAACAGATGAGGGATTCAATTACCTTAAGATAACATACAGGGGGTTATTCTCATTGATTCACACGGATGTGAATTCACACCCTTGCGAATCAACCAGAACCCGCCCTGCAAATGGTGGTATGCCCGCCCCCCTCACAGTGGGCGAGATGCTGCAAACAAGAAATGCAGTAAAAACCCTGTTTTCTGGGTTTTTACCATATTTTCATATGCAGCAAAGCCCAGACGCCGGGGCTTCGCTGCGGGGGGTAACGCCAGTTCAAGATGCCTATGGGCTTCCCTTCGCGTCCCCCGCCACCCCCCTCACCTGTGTCCGGGCAGCCTCCTGCTTTGATGCCTGGACCAGTGATCTCCTCCTCCCTGCACCACTTCCGAGTGCAGGGAGGAGGAAGCGGATCCAGTTACGGGTCCTGGGAGGGAGAGGGGACCCGCTGCACATCGCCGGTCACAACGCAAAGGACAGCTCTTATCGCAAGAGCTGTCCTTTGCCTTAATAATCGCGTGTGTTAGTGCATAAGCGATTATTAACTATGCGAATGCTGGCGATGTGCAGCCGCATTTATTAGAGAATCCCGCTCAGTGTGTGTTCGCACGCAGGGCCTGTGAATGGATGTTTAACATAAACATCCATTTGCAGCCTGTAGGTAAACACCCACATCATTCGATGGTCTATTAATATTAAGCTCAAAGACTTTCTGGAGCACATTACTAAAGAAACTATTGAGATCACATCAATGTGTTGCAACCAGTAGCGGTTTTTACCTATGCCCCAGGTAAAATCCGCCACTATAGTGAAGCCAGATGCAGTCTGTGAGACTGTATGCCAGTTACAGCTGCCTTGGGCACTGCCACTCTGATGTAATCAGAACATCAGACATACTCCCAGTGATGCAGGGTCAGTCACGTTTCTTTTTTTAATCTAAAATAATTCGGTGAAAACTGCATTTGGCAGCAGCTGCCTAGATTACCTGTGCCGCCGCCACCACTGGTGGCTATGTGGGCACCATTCTGCAAGCTGTGTGTCCTGGATCCTAGTGCCAGTGTAGGCTGAAGCCGATTTTTTTAATAGTCCATACCAAACTCCCACTATATTTCTCTGGCCCCTTAAAAGATCCAACAGTGATACAATTGGCATCCATCTCTGAAATTACCTCCTATAGCAATAACCGGTATTGAAGCCTTGCTACAGTACTGTTTGTCAAATCCCTTCCATCAGCAAGTACACCCAATGCAGTACTACAGGTTGGGCATTCCTTATCCAAAATGCTTGGGACCAGAATTATTCCATAGTTCAAAATATTTTTATATTTCAATGAGGTACACTATCTTGAGGACGGGATATATGTGTGAACACAAAATGCATTTATGTTGTATAAACACATCAAACACATGAGATACACACAAATAGGTTTTATTTGGGCATGAAGGTTTCAAAACATGAAAGAAAGTTTGTGTACTATCCTGGAACTGAGATTGAATGCTAAGAAATCATTTTCTTGCACATATTTAGTGCCAGGGACAGATGGTGTAACTATGCAGGGTGCAGGAGATGCAGCTGCTATGGGGCCCGGTGGCTGGGGGACCCAGGAGGTTATACCCTGCACCTTTTTGATTGTTTTTTACATTTTTTTAAATGACCTGCCTTCAGTGGCTCCAGCATTGTTGAAAAGGTGCCCCTGCACCAGGACCAAGGAGACCAGTCACTGCCACCCTGGCCCACGTGACTCAATGCTGGAGCCAGAGCCGAGACGCAGCTGCCGGGCAACGGAGGCAAGAGACCTGCCACTGCTGGAGGCTGAGCCAGGATATGTGGGACCCAGGGCGCAGGAGATCACTGTAGGAGCCAGAGCCGGGACGCCGATGCAGTAAAAGGGGGCACAGGAGAACCGCCGCTGCAGGAGAATGGTGCAGCAGCACAGAAGACCAGCCACTGCAGGAGCCAGGGCACAGAAGACCCAACATTGCGCAGAGGTGAGAGTAAGACCTGCTACAACAACTCTTGAACTGGGGGGGGGGGGGCTTGCAACAAAGGCATGCAGGTAAACCGTTTCAAATCGCACTCCTCCTCCCCCCCATACCTCCTCTCACATCTCTCTCCCCTCTTCTCCCCCCTCCTCTTTTTTTCTCTGAAATGTCAAGCCATCCCCTTTTCTCTCTTGCTCCGCCCCCACCCAACAATCTGGGCGGGACCACCGCCCCTCCCGCATCCATACTATATGCATAACCACCAACATATTCTATTAGTAATGCAAAGGACAGCTCTTGTAATAAGAGTGCTCCTTTACGATGTGGTGCTGTCCCTGGACTTACGGGTCCTTCTGATTGTATAGGTATGCAGGGCGGGTCAGTGTTAGGCCGGGGGTAGGGGGATGCAGGGATTGTTTTCATTCGATCACCCCGAGAAATCGTATAAAAGGAGCCAAATCGCAGGTGTTTGACATCTGATTGGAGCCGATGCCTGTTCGCCTGCGCATCGGAGTCAGTGGTCGTATGTGCAGCACATAGGACGTGTGTGCAGCACATAGGACGTATGTGCAGCACATAGGACGTATGTGCAGCACATAGGATAAACCAGAGCCATCAGGTGCACATCAAGGGAGCTTTTTAGCTTCTGCAATGTATTGCATTGGATATCCCTTGTACTCCCCCGGGAAGCTCCTCTGGGATTCCTCTTCCATGCCGTAAATTGCATGTGATCTATCGCATGTAAAACAAGGCACATCAAGTGCCAAATCGTGTGGAAGCCTCCTGGGGGGATGCCGGGAGAAGTTCAAGGGAAATTGGGTGCGATTTGTGCCTCCGACAAGTCAGACAAGTGTATATGGGCCTTAAGGGTTAGGCTGTAGGAAGGGAGGGTTAGGGGATGGCAGGGTAAAGGTTACTACACTATCCGCCACCTGCCGGTCATCCTTTTGTATTCCCAAAAAATTGCTAAATTTGTCTTTATAAAAAAGAAACCTTTTAACACAAGAAAAAATGCAATCCAAACATATTAAAGGATGTGATTAATAAGTGAATGTCCACAGACATGTGTAAAGCAAGTTAATAAGCCAGTAAACAAATCTTGGTGAAATCAGTATAACCAAGCAGTCTTAACAAGCCATTTACTGTATAGCATGCAATGTCAGTCACTATTATTTCAGAAAAAGTACACTGTCACTCAGCCTCTACCCACCTTACTGCTACGTGTCACTCCATCCAGAGACCCCCACTACACATACTTGCCTACTTTTGGAAACTAGTTTCAGGGAGATTTTAGATGGTGTGAGAGCTTTCATGGCACGCGGATGAAAGGGTGTGTCATGTACGAAGGGATGGACGCCAAGTTACGCACACACACAAAAGTGTTAGCCAGTGGTGCAAGTAGAAATTTTTCTCAGTGGTACTGGTAGCGCACGCCGCAGGCATGGTCATATGTCAAATGGGAGTGGTTACATGAAACTAGGGGAGTGGCTAAATGATAATAAGGGCAAGGCCACATTGAGCCACACCATCATTTTTATTGCACATTATGCCACACTCCAAAATGTTTAATACATACTGTATTATGCCACACACCGTAATACTTATTAAACATTACGCTAAACACACTGTAATGCCCATTTCACATTATTGTATATATTATTATATGCACCTACTGGTTTATGAGCTGCACGTGCCAAATGTAGAGTGTCGACCGTGGGGTGTTGTGTCTATATATGACAGAATGGTCCTAGCGTTAGGTACAGTATAATAACATTTATTAAGCAGTCACAATGTTGGCAGAAACGTGAACCAAAAAAAAATACAATTAATAGAAAAATAACATCAGGACGTACAATAAATAGTGTTCCCGCTAGGCTGTTTTAGCGGGGCGCTGCGCCCTGCCCGATTTTTAAAGGGCAAAATGCGCCCTGCCCGTCTCGCAGCGCCCCGCTAAAACAGCCTCACGGGGAAGCCCAGCGTCGCCGTTGACGGCGATGCCTGGGGCTTCCCGGCAGCACAGTGGATTCGGAGGGGCAGGGCCCGCCCCCTTTGATGACTGTAGCGGCCGGGCCCGCCCCTTTGATGACAATGGTGGCCCAAGCACGCCTCTTTCATTACGGCGGCGGCCCGGGCACGCCCCCTTCATGACGTCGGTGGCCCGGGCACGCCCCTTTCATGACATCGGCGGCCCGGGCACGCCCCCAGCTGTGACGTCAACGTGCCCGGTCCGCCCCCAGCGCCCTGCCCGGTGTCACTCCTAGAGTGAACACTAATATAATTAAAACATTGCACATGATATGGTATGGTGTAGTGAACAACAGATCTGTGAACATCACTACACCATGAATCTACATATAAGACACAAAGCTGTTTATGGTCAAATTATAATAAGATAACAATGAGTGATCAGAAAACTAGCTGCAAGGGGCCGACACACTTAACTCCCTGAGTTGGTGGTGGGAGGGGGGGGAATACGGTGCAGTGGGGTTACTTGTTGGGCCGCCTATCCCTAAAATTGCAGGGCCCCATATCCAGTGTACCCCCTGAAACCTCTATAGTTACCCTACTACACAGGGGTGACCTATAGACACATACAGGTGTCAACACCAGGGGTTAGATTTAGCCTACACCACACACACACACATAAACAAAAGGGGACAGAGCCAGCTTACACTGACACACACGCACAGGGATCACTTATATACCCACACAAGGGTAAGTGCCAAGATTTAGTGTCAGCCTATACATACACACACACATACATAAAGGTCATTTTACACAGACACACACAGGTCAGTGCTACTCTGTACGCACCCACAGGGGTCACCTATAGACACACATTGGATCAGTACCAAGCTACTGTGCGCGCGCACACACTCACACAAACATAGAACATCACACACCTAGCTTGACACAGTGCAGCCTATGGAGCTGCTGAGGAAAAAACACATGCACGAACCTGCAGCCTGGGCACTCCTACTCCTCCCCAATCCTCTCCACGGAGCTCCCAGCTGGCCCTCACTGTCAGTCTCCCAGCAGCTGATCTCCGCAGTAGATCCCGTCACTCCCCCTCCTGTATGTCTTCAGCGTGCAGCGGGGGTTTGGAGGAGAGGGAGAGATCCATCGCTGCTGCCACAACCTCGAGGCTCTGGAGAGGGAGCTGCGCTGTCAGGTCTCCCTGCTGCCCTGGACGGCTCGCCTCAGGCTCTCACACTGCAGTGTCTATATAGCCCACGCGGTGCTTGGCTGGCTTATTATTGTGCCAAGCTCCGCCCCCATCGCGGCCAGTATCAGGATTATAACATGGGGGCTTGGATTTTCCGGGGGATTGATTGAAAGGGCTTTGCGGGGTACCGGGAGAAGGAGTTCCTCACTGCTGCATCTATCACCCAACAGCAGCAGCGTCGACGTCTACGCTCACGCGCGCACTCTCCGCCGCAGTGGCTTAACTAGATACATGTGGGCCCCATAGCAAAAGTTTGTAAGGGCCCCTATTTATTACCTTATGCTGAAAAATGTATACAGCACATGATACTTTGACAGGCAAAGTGGGCCCCTCTCAGCTCTGGGCCCCATAGCAGCTGCACCCCATGCACCTATGGTAGTTACGCCCTTGCTTCCCCGCCTGCGAATCATCAGCAGCTTCATCCCAAGGCCTAACCACGCCTACCGGGAACGTCTCCAGCGTCACTCATAAGCCACGCCCATTGCGACAAGCCACGCCCACTCAGCTCAACGGCTTTTTACAGAAGCAACATGTCCCGTGTCCCGGTGCATCTGCGGTGCGAGCCCTGTGTGTGTGAAGTATGTACCGCAGTTATGGGGTCTGTGGGTTCGGGGAACGGGGTTTTATCTACACATCACGGGTTTTACCACTTTAAATAATTCTATAATATAATCAAAGGTGGGATGGGCGCAATCTGCCGCCCCCCACCCCGCCCCCCATTGTAATTAATAGTGGCAGGTCCATCATGGCTGCAGCCCTTTGCAACAAATAATATTTTGAATGATGGAGGAGATGTATTAAGCCTTAAAAATATATAAACTTGAGGGTGATAAGGTTAGATAAATGTACAGCCAATCAGCTCCTAACTGCCATGTTACAGGCTGTGTTTAAAATATGACAGTTAGGAGCTGGGGACATTTATCTATCTTTATCACCCTCGTGTTTATCTCTTGTTCAGGTTTAATACATCAGCCCATTTAAGTCTTAATACATTTGCCACAATATTTCTAGGACAGTAGGGAGGGTTGTTCCTTTTCCAAAAACTTCAGAGGGTGCCATGCTAGGACTTTTTGTCTCCTTTGATCAAAAGTGTGTGTGTGTTTGTGTTAGAAAATTTAGACTGGATGGACTAATATGGATGATTGTTTTGTCTGTACATCACTGTGTTTATGTGTGGTACGATAGAAAGAAACAGTAATAATAAATATGCATGTATGCCATGAACATATTATCGCGCCTCTGTCTTTTTTTTTTCAGTTGGGCCTTCTCCTTGAGTGAATTGTGATGCCAACAGCAAAGCCAGCTACCTCTCTGGGCTTCTGTGAGGTCATCTCTACATATATGGAAGATCGAACGGCAGGAGCAGCTGACCCACAACAGGTAAAAAGGCGCGACAATATTTTCTTGGCATACATGGATATTTATCAAAAATGTATATTTGCTAAAGGCCCTCTTGTTTATAGTATTTTTATAGCGTGTTGAATTTAGGCCCTCATATTATTGTATGTGGATAGCGAGCCAGATCAGGACTGAGATCTGTGCAGGAGATATCAGTGATGTTTCCTGCATTGCCTTTCTATTGAATAGCAGCGCTACTTAATTTCTACAAAAGTAGGTAAAATTCATCATTTCCACCTAATTTTGTAGAATTTAAGGCATAATACATAGGCGCCCTATTGAAAAACCACCCTGCCAGCAAGCACTGGTGCAATTAATGATTCATGCAACTCAGTAGGTGTGTCACGGCCGCTGTTAGGACGCACCGCTCACCTGTTCATCTCCGGCGGCGGGGCCTGCGGGCCATCCGTCTGGGTGCAGGACGGGGAGCACGGCGTCTAGGTCTCCCGGCCGCGACCATCTTCCTGGGGCCTGCAGCACGCGCATCCAGCATGACAGCCAGCCAAGGTTGTTTGTCTCCAGTCCGGGCGCCGCCATGTTGTTGTAGCCAGCCAATGGTTCAGAGCTCCAGTTCAACTCCTCCAATCAAGATCTACCCTGGGGGATAAAGCAGAGCCCTCTGGGGCATACAAGCGCCAGTACTTTGTTGTCTATCCCTGTGGAGGAAGCTTCAGCCTGTGCTCCTGTCCTTGCCCTGTGATATCCCTGTCTTCGTTTCCTGCAGTTCAACACCTGATACCTGGATACCTGCATTTGCATTCTGCTCCCAGCCCTTACAGCGTCACACCTGTTTCCTGGACTTTGCAAATTGCATTCTGCCTCCAGCCCTTTCAGGTTTGCTACAGTCTCTCAAGCCCTGCGTGTCTGTTGACACATCTCCACTCCTGCTGTCGACCAGCTGCACCTGCTGCCAGCTCTGCGTGTCTGTTGACATATCTCCACTCCTGCTGTCGACCAGCTGCACTTGCTGCCAGCTCTGCGTGTCTGTTGACACATTTCCACTCCTGCTGTCGACCAGCTGCACCTGCTGCCAGCCCCGCGTGTCTGTTGACACATCTTCACTCCTGCTGTCGACCAGCTGCACCTGTTTCCAGCCCTGCGTGTCTGTTGACACATCTTCACTCCTGCTGTCGATCCGCTGCACCTGCTGCCAGCCCTGCGTGCCTGTTGATGCATCTCCACTCCTGCTGTCAACCAGTTGCACCTGCTGCCAGCCCTGCGTGCCACATCTCCACCCCCGCTGTCGGTCCGCTGCACCTGTCGTCAGTCCTGCGTGTCCGTTGACACACCATCACGTCTGCCTGTGGTCCAGTTGCACCTACTGCCAGTCTTCCGTGCCTGCGGACGCCTCACCATCCTGCTGTCTGCCTCCGCACCTACTGCCAGTCTTCCGTGCCTGCTGACGTCTCACCATCCTGCCGTCTGCCTCCGCACCTACTGCCAGTCTTCCGTGCCTGATGACGCCTCACCATCTTGCTGTCTGCATCCGCACCTACTGCCAGTCTTCTGTGCCTGCTGACGCCTCACCAGCCTGCTGTATGCTTTCGCATCTACTGCCAGCCCTCCGTGCCCGCTGACGCTTCTCCATCCTGCTGTCTGCATCTGCACCTGCTGTCAGTGCTTCAGCCCATTGCCGTCTGCTCCCACAGTCAGTCATTGTTTTCCCAGTAAGCTAACAGAGACTCTGGGATCAATCCCATCATTCTGGACTCTCAGTTGTTACCCAGGTATTCCACTGGGCTTTCTGATCTACAGTTTCATTTATGGTCTTGCCTTCTTATGTTGGTGCTATAATAAAGAGTTATATCAAACCTGCTATTCTCCAGTCTCCTTCAAGCCGCAAAAACCCAACCTCCAGGCCTCAGACAGATCCACAAGGTACCCCTAGCGTGACAAGGTGTTTGTGTGCCTATGTGTTTGGAAATGTAGTCTATAACCTTTCATGGGTAAGGGACTAACATGAATGTACACTAACCATGTCTCCCGAATATGTGGCTTACTGTGTGGGTAAAGTTTAAAAATCTTTCGATGCAATAAAAAAAAAAAAAGCCAGCAACTTCCTAATCCTACCCAAGTGTGTGTGAATACTGTGGTATATATAGTGTGTAGTATTGCTTCTATGAACTAGGGCGGACAGGGCGCCACTGCACGATGGTAGCATACGGGGTGCGGACCGGGCCCGCCAACGTCACTGTTTTGGGCTGTCCTGGGCTGCCAACGTCATAAAAGGGGCGTGGCCGTGACGAATAGGGGCGGGCCTGGCCACCTCCATCAAGAAAAGAGGCAGGCTCGGTC
Source organism: Crinia signifera (assembly GCF_055691185.1). Taxonomy (NCBI): domain Eukaryota; kingdom Metazoa; phylum Chordata; class Amphibia; order Anura; family Myobatrachidae; genus Crinia; species Crinia signifera. Next base: position 88,469,196 of record NC_139220.1, on the reverse strand, counting down.
GCCGGGTCACTGTAAGGGGGCAGTCTCAGCCACCCCAAAGGCTCTACACTGCAGGGGGAAGCGAAGGGCATCGCTATCTACAGCGGCACCGGGCTTCCCCGGTCACACCAGAGGGGTCAAAGGCAGGCTGTTTTAGTGGGGCGTTGCCAGAGGGACAGTGCGCACTTTGCCCTTTAAAAATCGGGCAGGGTGCAGCGCACTGCTAAAACAGCCTAGCGGGAACAAGAAATGTGTGGGGTGTATATAGATATATTATTAGGGCTGGGGTATATACATGGAGTGGGATTTACATAGATATATTATTAGAGCTGGGGTATATACATATTGTGGGGTGTATATAGATATATTATTAGGGCTGGGATATATACATAGTGTGGGGTGTATATAGATATATTATTAGGACTGGGGTATATATATAGTGTGGAGTTTATATATATATATATATATTATTAGTGCTGGGGTATATACAAAGTCTGGGTGAATATAGATAATTTATTGGGGCTGGGGTATATATAGTGTGGGCCGGGGTTTATATAGATATATTTTTAGGGCTGGGATATATATAGTGTGGGGTGTATATAAATATATTATTAGAGCTGGGGTATATATATATATATATATATATATATATATATATATATATATATAGTGTGGGGTGTTTATAGATATATTATTAGGGCTGGGGTATATATATATATATATATATATATATATATATATATATATATATATATATATATATATGTAGTGTTGGGTTTATATAGATATACTATTAGGGCTGGGGTATATATATATAGATATATAGTATTATTAGGGCTGAGGTATATACATAGCATCGGGTGTATATAGATATATTATTAGGGCTGGGGTATATACATCAGGGTTGCCGACTCTCCCGGAATGGCCGGGAGTCTCCCGAAAATCGGGACCCCCTCCCGGCCCCCCGGAAGGGCGGGCAACCCTCCCGGATTCAGGGGGGACCCCCCCGCGCGCCCCGGATCGCCGCAATCCTCGGGTCTCAGAGGAGGGGGCGGAGCTAAAATGACACAATCGTGTCATTTTAGCCCCGCCCCCTCCACGGAGATCTGAATTCGGCAGTTTGTCATCATGGGGGCGGGGCTTAGGGATGTCACACTTAAGCCTCGCCCCCCTGAGCGGCTGCTGGAACTCTCCTCTCCGGGCTTCTCCCGGAGAGGAGAATTATAAAGTCGGCAACCCTGATATACATAGTGTGGGATGAATATACAGTAGATAATTTATTAGGGCTGTGGTATATACATAGTGGGGGTTGTATATAGATATATTATTAGGGCTGAGGTATATACATAGTGTGGGGGTTATATATAGATATATTATTAGGGCTTGGGTATATACATAGTGTGGGGTGTATATAGATATATTATTATGACTAGGGTATATATATAGTGTGGAGTTTATATAGATATATTATTAGGGCTGGGGTATATATATAGTGTTGGATGAATATAGATAATTTATTAGGGCTGGGGCTGGGGTATATACATAGTGGCGGTTGTATATAGATATATTATTAGGGCTGGGGTATATACATAGTGTGGGGGTTGTATATAGATATATTATTAGGGCTGGGGTATATACATAGTGTGGGGTGTATATAGATATATTATTAGGACTGGGGTATATATATATATATATATAGTGTTGGGTTTATATAGATATATTATTAGGGCTGGGGTATATACATAGTGTGGGTGAATATAGATAATTTATTAGGGCTGGGGTATATATATAGTGTGAGGTTTATATAGATATATTTCTAGGGTTGGGGTATATAGTGTGGGATGAATATAGATAATTTATTAGGTCTGCGGTATATATGTAGTGTGGGGTGTATATAGATATATTATTAGGGCTGGGTTATATACATAGTGTGGGATGAATATAGATAATTTATTAGGGCTGGGGCTTGGGTATATTCATAGTGGTGGTTGTATATGGATATATTATTAGGGCTGGGGTATATACATAGTGTTGGATGAATATAGATAATTTATTAGGGCTGGGGTATATACATAGTGGGGGTTGTATATAGATATATTATTAGGGCTGGGGTGTATATATATATATATATATATATATATATATATATATGTAGTGTTGGGTTTATATAGATATACTATTAGGGCTGGGGTATATATATATAGTGTTGGGTTTATATAGATATATATAGTATTATTAGGGCTGTGGAATATACATAGCATGGGGTGTATATAGTCTCCCGAAAATTGGGACCCCCCCCCCCCCCCTGTGCGCCCCGGATCGCGGCATTGAAATGCCGCAATCCTCGGGTCTCAGAGGAGGGGCCGGAGCTAAAATGACACAATCGTGTTATTTTAGCCCCGCCCCCTCCACGGAGATCTGAATTCGGCAGTTTGTCATCGTGGGGGCGGGGCTTAGGGATGTCACACTTAAGCCACGCCCCCCTGAGTGGCTGCTGGAACTCTCCTCTCCGGGCTTCTCCCGGAGAGGAGAATTATAAAGTCGGTAACTCTGATATACATAGTGTGGGATGAATATAGATAATTTATTAGGGCTGTGGTATACACATAGTGGGGGTTGTATATAGATATATTATTAGGGCTGGGGTATATACATAGTGTTGGATGAATATAGATAATTTATTAGGGCTGGGGCTGGGGTATATACATAGTGGCGGTTGTATATAGATATATTATTAGGGCTGGGGTATATACATAGTGTGGGGGTTATATATAGATATACTATTAGGGCTTGGGTATATACATAGTGTGGGGTGTATATAGATATATTATTAGGACTAGGGTATATATATAGTGTGGAGTTTATATAGATATATTATTAGGGCTGGGGTATATATATAGTGTTTGGTTTATTTAGATATATTATTAGGGCTGGGGTATATACATAGGGAGTGGTGTATATATAGATATATTATTAGGTCTGGAGTATATACAAAGTGTAGGGTGTATATAGATATATTATTAGGGCTGGGGTATATACATAGTGTGGGGTGAATATAGATATTTTTTTAGGGCTGGGGTATATATATATAGTGTGGGGTTTATATAGATATATTTTTAGGGCTGGGGTATATATATAGTTAGTGTGGGGTGTATATAGATATATTATTAGAGCAGTGATATATATAGTGTGGGGTGTATAGGGGGGAGGTCTCAGGGGGGAGCTTCGTCAGCTCTTCTGCTTTCCACCCCTGCTGGCCTCTCCGGATCCGGCCGCCATCTTTCTTCTGCTGCTGGCCTGTCCTGGCCAGCGGCGGCGCTGCTTCTCCTCTTCCTGCAGAAGGCGCCGGAGATCTTCTTTCTTGATCCCGGCGTCTTCTGGCCTCTTCAGCGGCCGCAGGAGCTCTTCTCCCCGCCGCAGTCTTCTGCGCCGTCCTCTGGCAGCTTCCGGCGTCCTCTTGCTCCTCAGCCGGGGGACTTACTTCCTCGCCCTCCCGGGGGCGTCTGACGTCAGACGCCGGGGGCGAGGCTGAGTATGGCGCGGCGAGTGCTGATTGGCTCGCTGCAGCCGTCTTCCATTGACTCCCGACTCGGGAGCCCTGATTGGCTCCCGAATGGCGGGAGCCCGGATTGGCTCCCGAATGGCGGGAGATTTAAACCACCGCGAGCAGCGCTTTGGATTGGCGGCCGCAGCGGCACCAGATTCAAAGCACCGCTCTGTTCGCCGCCGCTTCAATCCCCGCTGCACCTGTACTGTGGGTGCGGGTATCATACAGCTGATCCCCACGCCCGGCTCCCCTCCATTAACCCTGCGCATCCTGTCCTGATCCCAGTGTACCCGGCGCATAAGATGACCCCCCACTTGCAGGAATGTTTTTCAGGGGGAAAAAAGTCGTCTTATACGCTGGCAAATACGGTACATAGTGTTGGGTGTATAGAGATATACTATTAGGTCTGGGGTATATATATAGTGTGGGGTGTATATAGATATATATATTTAGTGTGGGGTGTATATAGATATATTATTAGTTCTGGGATATATATTTAGTGTGGGGTGTATATAGGTATATTATTAGGGCTGGGGTATATATTTAGTGTGGGGTATATATAGATATATTATTAGTTCTGGGATTTATATGGTGTGGGGTGTATATATAGATATTTTATTAGGGTGGGGGTAGAGACATAGTGGGGGTGTATATAGATATATTATTAGGAAGGGGTATATACATAGTGTGGGTGAATATAGATAATTTATTAGGGCTGGGTATATATATATAGTGTGGGGTTTATACAGATATATTTTTAGGGCTGGGGTATATATATATATATATAGTGTGGGATGAATATAGATAATTTATTAGGGCTGGGGTATATATGTAGTGTGGGTTGTATATAGATATATTATTAGGGCTGGGGTATATAAATAGTGTGGGATGAATATAGATAATTTATTAGGGCTGGGGCTGGGGTATATACATAGTGGTGGTTGTATATAGATATATTATTAGGGCTGGGGTATATACATAGTGTTGGATGAATATAGATAATTTATTAGGGCTAGGGCTGGGGTATATACATAGTGGCGATTGTATATAGATATATTATTAGGACTGGGGTATATATATATATATATATATATATATATATATAGTGTTGGGTTTATATAGATATATTATTAGGGCTGGGGTATATACATAGTGTGGGGTGTTTATATAGATATATTATTAGGGCTGGGGTATATACATAGTGTGGGTGAATATAGATAATTTATTAGGGCTGGGGTATATATATATAGTGTGGGGTTTATATCGATATATTTCTAGGGTTGGGGTATATAGTGTGGGATGAATAAAGATAATTTATTAGGTCTGCGGTATATATGTAGTGTGGGGTGTATATAGATATATTATTAGGACTGGGGTATATATATATATAGTGTTGGTTTTATATAGATATATTTCTAGGGCTGGGGTATATACATAGTATGGGGTGAATATAGATTTTTTTTAGGGCTGGGGTATATATATAGTGTGGGGTTTATATAGATATATTTTTAGGGCTGGGGTATATATATATATATATAGTGTGGGGTGTATATAGATATATTATTAGAGCAGTGATATATATAGTGTGGGGTGTATAGGGGGGAGGCCTCAGGGGGGAGCTTCGTCAGCTCTTCTGCTTTCCACCACTGCTGGCCTCTCCGGATCCGGCCGCCATCTTTCTTCTGCTGCTGGCCTGTCCTGGCCAGCGGCGGCGCTGCTTCTCCTCTTCCTGCAGAAGGCGCTGGAGATCTTCTTTCCTGATCCCGGCGTCTTCTGGCCTCTTCAGCGGCCGCAGGAGCTCTTCTCCCCGCCGCAGTCTTCTGCGCCGTCCTCTGGCAGCTTCCGGCGTCCTCTTGCTCCTCAGCCGGGGGACTTACTTCCTCGCCCTCCCGGGGTCGTCTGACGTCAGACGCCGGGGGCAAGGCTGAGTATGGCACGGCGAGTGCTGATTGGCTCGCTGCAGCCGTCTGCCATTGCAATCCCCGCTGCACCTGTACTGTGGGTGCAGGTATCATACAGCTGATCCCTACGCCCGGCTCCCCTCCATTAACCCTGCGCATCCTGTCCTGATCCCAGTGTACCCGGCGCATAAGATGACCCCCCACTTGCAGGAATGTTTTTCAGGGGAAAAAAAGTCGTCTTATACGCCGGCAAATACGGTACATAGTGTGGGGTGTATACTATTAGGTTTGGGGTATATATATAGTGTGGGGTGTATATAGATATATATATTTAGAGTGGGGTGTATATAGATATATTATTAGTTCGGGGATATATATTTAGTGTGGGGTGTATATAGATATATTATTAGTTCTGGGATATATATGGTGTGGGGTGTATATATAGATATTTTATTAGGGTGGGGGTAGAGACATAGGGCCTTATTCTGGTTGGTGCGGCCGGGCCGTACGCGTACGTTCCGGGATTTTTCTTGATCTGCGCATGTGCAGATTCGCTAATGCGCAGGCGCGACCACTGAACAACGCTTTCGGACGGGGTCTCAACGTGCGAAAAAACCTGTACGCGAGTGTACGGTAGTGGGGGCGGCATAGGGGCGTGTTGAGGGGAGCGGCCGAAATAATGAGGGAAAATGGGCGTAAATATGGGCGTACACGGGGGTGTGCACCAAAAATGAGCGGTGCTACTACCGCACGATCTACTAAAGCACCGTTCATTTCGGACACCAGACAAGCGCCCGCCAACCGCCAGCTCAGACCACCCCTACAGATACCGCATGCCGGCGTGCGCCTGAGTTTGCTAATTAACGCTGATTACTACTCAAACACATACACCTGAATGTAATAAGCAATGCTGCAGTCTATTAAGTCCAAACCATTATTTCACTGCCTGCAAGCCACACACAGCACGCAAACACATTGGAAGCTTATTTTCTATACTTCTCCACATTTAAAGGTTTGTTTAATTTAAGGTAAGAATCTTTTTAAGACCTGCTTATATACGCTAAGGTAGCTATTTGCTAAACAGTTAGACACATTCACTACGTGCTTTCATAGACTTTACACAGTAGCACACTCAATCTACACAAGTCGACATGTGTCAACGTGTTCACTCTAATACTAACATAGGTTTTGTATTTAGGATACAATAACATAAACCACATCTAACACCTACAAAGGATGTTTCAGCAATGTTTTAAGCCCATGTCCACTATTTTGCACACAATCTTTGTATAGTACCCAAAATAATGACCTGTACCACTATCTCATCTGCTATGATTTGGATTTGACTACACTCTGGATGTAAGATGCCACCAATCACATTATTGCACTCTCATCTCTCTAACAAAGGATTCCTACATCTGCTTATGACACTGTAAAATCATATATATTTAAAAAGTTATGCATGTTTGTTCACAAGCTATTTTATCATGTTTGGCCCATTCACACATCTTTTTTTAGGGAGGACACATATGCATTCCTACACAAATGTACCTTTTCACCCTTGTTTGTCTGCCTCACCCACTCCATGAGGAAAGCATTGTTCTGGACCTGCTTTTACCTACTACTGTAGGAGCTACCTCACCTGCACACAAACTGCTTTCTCACCTATTAAGTTGCTCTGCACATGTGCTGACACAAACTAATTAGCAGGGAAAAGTTGGATAGGAACATGGGAATGGCCATGGAGAGGGTTACACATGGGAAACTTCTACCACACTTCAACAAATGTTCAAAAATACCCTGGTCAGTAAGTACACATAAATCTAGTATTTGTTTCACACAAGAAATGACACATAGCACAATTTTGATTTAATTTGTAAAATAAATTTATTTGCTGTTCAGCATCACAGCTTATTTCACACTTTAATGTGAGAAATCAAATAAACAAATAAAATAGACACACAAATAATAAAACAGCCAGAACAAGAGGTTGCATATCTCCAAACATGTGTAACCCTGCAAATGCAATGGTGAAAGAAATGGGGACACCAGAATACGTACTGCAACAACCAGGGTGAATACTAAGCAAGATACACACCACCACAAATTTATCCTGCATTTGTAGAGGTCAAAATACGAACTTTCATGCCCATGGCACGCAAATGGATAGATGGCCAACTCAGGAAGCGGATGTCCAGTGCAATTTAAACATTTGGGGTCCAACCACAGAGGAAGTGAACCAGGTCTCATTATTTGGGCCCTTTTTTCCCCCTTTTAGATGGGGCCTTGGGGACAGGGGCCTTTGGCTCAGCTGCCTTGCGGCGTCTTCCACTAGTCGACACAGGAGGGTCAGCAGAGGTGGAAGGGTGGGGAGCAGCTTGGGGTGGGGCAGCAGATGGGGGATTGTCCCTTAGGGACCTGGCGGTGGACAGCTGCTCCGCAAGAAGTTCATTCTGGCGGCTGAGGTGTTGGCCAATGCTTACTATGCCAGCCGCCAGAGTGTCGTTAATGCGGTTCAAGGCCTCACACTGCAGCCTGTTTGTGGCCTTCCACTCCGCCAGAAATTCCCCCACCTGCTGCTGACGGATCGCAGCATCCAACCCTTGCTGCTCTATCCTCTCCAGTATCACCAACATGCTCTCATCCCATGTCTCCTGGTGCTGGGTGCGACGTGTTGGTGGAGGCTGGACCACTTGCTCCACCTGTGGCTCTGCAGAGGAAGATGCTGCCGGTACATACTGTGTTTCTGCTTCTTCTAGGAAAAGAATTGAAAACAATGTCACCATCACATACGCAATAAAAAATATCTTTCTAAATACAATGCATTACTGTGACTTACCATCAAAAGCAGCAGCAAAGACCTCCGCCGGGAGCTCACTGTCCATATTGGAGATCCCCCTGACCTCCCCCACATCAATCACGTCCAAGGAGTCCTGCTCCAGGGGGGTATACTCCAAATGGTCAGGCATAGGACCTCTCCCGGTGGACATGCTGTGGTTGTACCGGTCAGTCATCTTCCTCTTCATTGCCGTTTTGAAGTCAGTCCACCTACAAGTTTAAAAATACAAATATCACCATGAGATATGTGCACCACTGTGCTACGTGTAGGGTTACCACCTAGTCCCTTAAATTCCGGACACATGTTAATTACACAGGTTCTGTGGCAGTTTAAAATTAGGTGAAGTGGAGTCTTGAAGTCAGCCACCCACAGAACCTGTGTAATTAATATGTGTCCGGAATTAAAGGGACTATGTGGTACCCCTAGCTACGTGACATTTCCTAGTGTGGGTGATCTAATGTTTTTTGGCCATATGTGTCCCACACACACATTCATGTCTTAATTAGGAGGCATTTCAGTGTCTCATCTCATTCATTAGGCCACTAACTGCACATACATACATCACTATGCAGAAATGACATCATCCATGGCCAAATTATGCACCTCCACCTGGTGTGAAACTACACATTCCACCATAGCTTGACAATGTGGTTATTATGGAGTAATTTAACTATGGAATGGCATACTGGGATGTGTAGTTTCTCAGCAGCTACATGTGCACAGTTTGGTCATTGTTGTTTCAGTAGCATCATATGGAACATGTTACAACAACTCTTTCAAAAACACACTTTCTCTTGTCCCATCACATACTTCACATGAGCAGAACTGTGCCCATAACCTCACATCACACCAATGGTGCATGTTTCATATATCAATGTGGGTTATTAGACATGGTTGTGTTCACATGTGACATTGAAGTGTAGCACTATCTACAAACACACCTTTCTATTAGTCTCAAAACATACATGTAACATATGTACACACATATGACATCAGGGGGACAAAGACCAGGGCAATTTTTCAGCAGTCTCCAGCAGGAACTGAGGCCCTTATTCTAGTTCACTGTTTCTGCACAAATATTTATTTGATGGACAAAACCATGTGCACTGCAGGTGAGGCAGGTGTAAAACCCCACCCAAATCTGATTATCTCTGCACAAGTAACACCTGCCTCACCTGCAGTGCACATGGTTTTGTCCATCTAAGAAATATTTGGCCAGAAAGAGTGAACTAGAATAAGGGCCTCAGTTCCTGCTGGAGACTGCTGAAAAATAGCCCTGACAAACACACTAACCTTTTCTTCACCGCGTCCCATTTTCTGACCACTGGTGCCACCTGGTTCACTTCCTCTGTGATCTTCTCCCAAAGGTTTCTCCTTGCACTGGCACTAGGCTTCCTGGTTGCCAATTCAATCCATTCGCGTGCCCTGGGCACTAGAATTCGCATTTCGGCCTCTACAAATGCAGGGTTTCTCTTTTTGGTGGTGGTATCCTGCTCAGTCCTCACCCTCGATGTTGCAGCTCGTTTTCTGGTGGCCCCAGTTCTCTCACCATGCACCTGCTGGGTCACACCTGTTTGGAGAGATGCAACCTCTTGTTCTGGCTGGTTGCTTGGCCCTTGTGGAGTTGGTGGAGGTTCAACAGGGCCTGTTACTGAGGGGCCCGCTTGGTCTTGCAGGCTACTCCTCTCTTGGGCCCTCCTTCTCCGCTCCTGTTCCCTCTTGTTCAGTGCATCAAGCAGGGATTGTGCTGTAGCTCTCTGCAGAGCGTCCTCAGCTGCGGAATCGTCTGAGTCAGACATGTTTGCAGCAATTGTGGGCTGCATCTGACTGAATATTTATATGTTAATTTCCCGCCATGAACAAGGGGGCGTATATTTTTCCACGCAATGTAGATGCAAATTTACGCCGATATTTCCCGCCGATAATTCCCGCTTAAATTACGCAGGTCTCAACGCACCTGATCAAACACCTGTATATGCACATACACAGGTTGTGGAGCATTGTGCTACATCGTGAAATGTGGGCACCTGTCATTCCAATGACGAGTGTTGTCAGCTGGTATCTGTTGGAGTTCGTGTATGCTTTGTAAATCACATTTCAAAACATCACGTTATAATGCTTTCCTTACATATGTAATGTGTATGAAATTGTCATACAGCAACATGTTGCATTGTGGCCCTTTAGGCAGCGTAGTTATAAGTAGAGGGTTGCGTGTATTATTTTCCGCACACTGTAAATACAGTACTCCTCTCCACGGATATCGGTGTATCGTGCCCCCTTTAAGCAGCGTAGTTATAAGTAGAGGGTTGCGTGTATTATTTTCCGCACACTGTAAATACAGTACTCCTCTCCACGGATATCGGTGTATCGTGCCCCCTTTAAGCAGCGTAGTTATAAGTAGAGGGTTGCGTGTATTATTTTCCGCACACTGTAAATACAGTACTCCTCTCCACGGATATCGGTGTATCGTGCCCCCTTTAAGCAGCGTAGTTATAAGTAGAGGGTTGCGTGTATTATTTTCCGCACACTGTAAATACAGTACTCTCTTCATTGAATGCATGCTGTTGGTTGTGGTGTGTGTATATCGGAACGGTCCGCGTAAGTTTCTATTCGCATCCAGTTTGTTAATGTAAGAGGGATTAATAAAGTTAATACCAAACAAACAATTTTTTCGACCAATCAGCAAGCACCAAAAGTGATATATGTACCTGCAATTAATAACTGCGCCATTGCCAATATGACTTCTAACAGAGCTAGGCCATTTTCCACCCCTGAGCTGTTGGCCCTGGTCGACGTCATGGACCGTCACCTGGGGCCCAGGGGCCCATATGTTAGCAATGCGGACAAGCGGCGGGCGTATACTGCTGCCCGCCGCCTGATCTTCTCGACGACCGGCGTCCGCAGAAGCCTGGGGCAGGTTGAGCGGCGCTGGTCAGACCTGCGCCGGCGGCAGCCAGTTTTGCTGAGCACCCTTTGCCGCCATATTGCCCGATGTAAGTTTTGATTACTAGTATGTCAGCGTTTTTTAGCAATGTTTTGTGTACTTTTTATAAATATGTTGCTGAGTATGGGGGTGTATATGGGGGTGTATATGGGTGTATATGGGGGTGTATATGGGGGGTATATGGGTGTATATGGGGGTGTATATGGGTGTATATGGGGGTGTATATGGGTGTATATGGGGGTGTATATGGGTGTATATGGGTGTATATGGGGGTGTATATGGGTGTATATGGGGGTGTATATGGGTGTATATGGGGGTGTATATGGGTGTATATGGGTGTATATGGGGGGTATATGGGTGTATAGGGGGTGTATAGGGGGGGGTTTAAGTAGTTGATCAGTTTTTGGGTGTAGGATATCAAATAGTTTGCATGATAAATGTCTGAAATATCACAGCAATGATAATTTTGAAGGTTATGAGCATGACTAATGTGAATTTTTCTTTCCCCCTTTTTTATGAAACCCAATCTTCGATTTCTATGCCATCAACATGAACATTTCAGCACGGGCAAGAGCCGCCAGAGAAGCCCGGGAGCAGGCACGCCGGGACCAGGCAGCCCAGGAGCAGCCGGAAGAGGAGGAGGAGGAAGAGGAGGAGGAGGAAGAGGAAGAGGAGGAGGAAGAGGAGGAGGAGGAAGAGGAGGAGGAGGAGGAGAAGAAAGAGGAGGAGGAAGAGGAGGAGGAGGAAGAAGAGGAGGAGGAAGAAGAGGAGGAGGAAGAAGAGGAGACACTGGGTGCAGCTGGGACCCACACAATTTCCCCATCCCCTTCCCCCTCCACAACCCCCACCCCCACCACCTCCCCAACCCCCACCCCCTCCCCAACCCCCACCCCCTCCCCCTCCCCAACACTGGAGACACTGGGTGCAGCTTGGACCCACACAATTTCCCCATCCCCTTCCCCCTCCACAACCCCCACCACCTCCACAACCCCCACCACCTCCATAACCCTTAAATAGCACAGGCTAATTGTGAGGTTAGAGGACAGTCCCCCAAAACCAAAGTACCAATTGGGATACAGCATACATTCATTGATGAAGGAGTAATTGAATTAATGTTATTTACTATGTACAGTATATGTGTGTGTTAACATATTATTTTTTAGTACTGTGTTTACAGCAGACCCATCTTCAATGTAGTTTACAAATGTATGTGGCCTTCACACATAACTCTGAACTTTTTATTATGTACAAATACAACAAACTTTTGTGTATGTTATATATAAAAAAAATTTTTTTTATCCCTTCACTACAGACACTGAACAGCAGCAGGAGGAGGTGGCAGCCCTAATGAGGGAGATACTACTTACCCTCCTGTACCTCCAGATACTGTTTGGACTGTTGGAGGCCCGGATTTAATTTTGTTTTATCCCCCCCCCCCCCCCTTATTATTTTTGCCCAAAATAAACGTTTATGTACAGTTCGAAATTGCCTGTGTTTTTACTAATAAATATGTTAGAGGGCTTGTAAGGGTAGGTACATACAGATGTGTACTGTACGTTATACTTGTAATTTGAGGTGAGGGGTAATGATTGATGTGTGAATGTGTGTGTTTTTGAGTAAAATAACACATAGTGAAAATGCATGCATGTTTAATGTTGTTAGATTAAAACATCACACATAACATCAGGGTAGGTATACATGTTACACATTGTGGACAAAGTAATTATGGACATAATTTAGTACATATACAGAAACACCAACATAACTTGATGTAAAAGTAACAGCAATATGGGGACACATAGATAGTGATTAAAATGCCACATTAGAACATAACAAATATACATGTAATGAGGGTTAAAATGTAGTTGTATTAGGTCTTTATTAAGGTAGACAATTGAGTTAATAGAAAACAATAATTGAATAACAAATAGATTAATTAATCAATTGTCAGATTAGTAGTTGAGAGGCAAGATTTGCAGGTCCATATATGTGAAGGGTATGGCAGCGTACACGGACGTACGCTCACTCTCACGAGCGGTGACATAACCTGTGTTTTCCATTGAAAACAATAGGGACCCGTCCGTGCAAGCTGGCGTACGCTCAGATCTCCGCAAGAAGTCGGTGGGAAGACGGACGAAAGACGTCCGTAAACGGCGGCGTACGCTCAGTTGTACGCCTGTTGTCGGAGTGCAAGGGCTGGCCCGTCCGCGTACGGTGCCGTACGCTCATTTGTACGCCACTCCCCTTCTACGGTATTTCTGCCCGTACGTAAGCGGCTGATTTGTGGGTGGACCTAACCCTAACGGCCGCGTACGGCTAGCGTACGTTAATAGTGAACGTACGCACGTTTGGTCGCTCCGATCAGAATAACCTCCATAGTGTGGGGTGTATATAGATATATTATAAGGGGTATATACATAGTGTGGGTGAATATAGATAATTTATTAGGGCTGGGTATATATATATAGTGTGGGGTTTATACAGATATATTTTTAAGGCTGGGGTATATATATATAGTGTGGGATGAATATAGATAATTTATTAGGGCTGGGGTATATATGTAGTGTGGGTTGTATATAGATACATTATTAGGGCTGGGGTATATAAATAGTGTGGGATGAATATAGATAATTTGTTAGGGCTGGGGCTGGGGTATATACATAGTTGTGGTTGTATATAGATATATTATTAGGGCTGGGGTATATACATAGTGTGGGTGAATATAGATAATTTATTAGGGCTGGGGTATATATATAGTGTGGGGTTTATATAGATATATTTCTAGTGTTGGGGTATATAGTGTGGGATGAATATAGATAATTTATTAGGTCTGCGGTATATATGTAGTGTGGGGTGTATATAGATATATTATTAGGACTGGGGTATACATATATATATATATATAGTGTTGGTTTTATATAGATATATTATTAGGGCTGGGTTATATACATAGTAGGTGGTGTATATAGATATATTATTAGGACTGGGGTATATACATAGTGTGGGATGAATATAGATAATTTATTAGGGCTGGGGCTGGGGTATATACATAGTGTTGGATGAATATAGATAATTTATTAGGGCTGGGGCTGTGGTATATACATAGTGGGGTTGTATATAGATATATTATTAGGGCTGGGGTATATATATATATATATATAGTGTTGGGTTTATATAGATATATAGTATTATTAGGGCTGGGGTATATACATAGCATGGGGTGTATATAGATAAATTATTAGGCCTGGGGTATATACATCAGGGTTGCCGACTCTCCCGGAATGGCCGGGAGTCTCCCGAAAATTGGGACCCCCTCCCGGCCCCCCGGAAGGGTTGGCAACCCTCCCTGATTCAGGGGGGACCCCCCCCCCGCGCGCGCCCCGGATCGCGGCATTGAAATGCCACAATCCTCGGGTCTCAGAGGAGGGGGCGGAGCTAAAATGACACAATTTTAGCCCCTCCACGTAGATCTAAATTTGGCAGTTTGTCATCATGGGGGCGGGGCTTAGGAATGTCACACGTAAGCCCCGCCCCCCTGAGCAGCTACTGGAACTCTCCTCTCCGGGCTTCTCCCGGAGAGGAGAATTATAAAGTCGGTAACCCTGATATACATAGTGTGGGATGAATATAGATAATTTATTAGGGCTGTGGTATATACATAGTGGGGGTTGTATATAGATATATTATTAGGGCTGGGGTATATACATAGTGTGGGGGTTATATATAGATATATTATTAGGGCTTGGGTATATACATAGTGTGGGGTGTATATAGATATATTATTAGGACTAGGGTATATATATAGTGTGGAGTTTATATAGATATATTATTAGGGCTGGGGTATATATATAGTGTTTGGTTTATTTAGATATATTATTAGGGCTGGGGTATATACATAGTGAGTGGTGTATATATAGATATATTATTAGGGCTGGAGTATATACAAAGTGTGGGGTGTATATAGATATATTATTAGGGCTGGGGTATATACATAGTGTGGGGTGAATATAGATATTTTTTTAGGGCTGGGGTATATATATAGTGTGGGGTTTATATAGATATATTTTTAGGGCTGGGGTATATATATATAGTGTGGGGTGTATATAGATATATTATTAGAGCAGTGATATATATAGTATAGGGGGGAGGCCTCAGGGGGGAGCTTCGTCAGCTCTTCTGCTTTCCACCCCTGCTTGCCTCTCCGTATCCGGCCGCCATCTTTCTTCTGCTTCTGGCCTGTCCTGGCCAGCGGCGGCGCTGCTTCTCCTCTTCCTGCAGAAGGCGCCGGAGATCTTCTTTCTTGATCCCAGTGTCTTCTGGCCTCTTCAGCGGCCGCAGGAGCTCTTCTCCCCGCCGCAGTCTTCTGCGCCGTCCTCTGGCAGCTTCCGGCGTCCTCTTGCTCCTCAGCCAGGGGACTTAATTCCTCGCCCGCCCGGGGGCGTCTGACGTCAGACGCCAGGGGCGAGGCTGTGTATGGTTGGCTCGCTGCAGCCGTCTGCCATTGGCTCCCGACTCGGGAGCCCTGATTGGCTCCCGAATGGCGGGAGCCCTGATTGGCTCTCGAATGGCGGGAGATTTAAAGCTCCGCGAGTGGCGCTTTGGATTGGCGGCCGCAGCGGCGCCAGATTCAAAGCACCGCTCTGTTCGCCGCCGCTTCAATCCCCGCTGCACCTGTACTGTGGGTGCGGGTATCATACAGCTGATCCCCACGCCCCGGCTCCCCTCCATTAACCCTGCGCATCCTATCCTGATCCCAGTGTACCCGGCGCATAAGATGACCCCCCACTTGCAGGAATGTTTTTCAGGGGAAAAAAAGTCGTCTTATACGCTGCCAAATACGGTACATAGTGTGGGGTGTATATAGATGTACTGTACTATTAGGTCTGGGGTGTATATATATAGTGTGGGGTGTATATAGATATATATATATTTAGTGTGGGGTGTATATAGATATATTATTAGTTCTGGGATATTTATTTAGTGTGGGGTGTATATAGATATATTATTAGTTCTGGGATATATATGGTGTGGGGTGTATATATAGATATTTTATTAGGGTGGGGGTAGAGACATAGTGTGGGGTGTATATAGATATATTATTAGGAAGGGATATATACATAGTGTGGGTGAATATAGATAATTTATTAGGGCTGGGTATATATATATATATATATAGTGTGGGGTTTATACAGATATATTTTTAGGGCTGGGGTATATATATAGTGTGGGATGAATATAGATAATTTATTAGGGCAGGGGTATATATGTAGTGTGGGATGTATATAGATATATTATTAGGGCTGGGGTATATACATAGTGTTGGATGAATATAGATAATTTATTAGGGCTGGGGCTGGGGTATATACATAGTGTGGGGGTTGTATATAGATATATTATTAGGGCTGGGGTATATACATAGTGTGGGGTGTATATAGATATATTATTAGGACTAGGGTATATATATAGTATGGAGTTTATATAGATATATTATTAGGGCTGGGGTATATATATAGTGTTTGGTTTATTTAGATATATTATTAGGGCTGGGGTATATACATAGTGAGTAGTGTATATATAGATATATTATTAGGGCTGGAGTATATACAAAGTGTGGGGTGTATTTAGATATATTATTAGGGCTGGGGTATATACATAGTGTGGGATGAATATAGATATTTTATTAGGGCTGGAGTATATATATAGTGTGGGGTTTATATAGATATATTTTTAGGGCTGGGGTATATATATGGAATGGGATCATTCGTCAGACTGCAATTAGGTCTACAGACATTAGGTCAACCCCACTAGGTCGACTGGCAGGAAGGTCGACCTGACTTAAGGTCGACATGGGCCAAGGTCGACATGACTTAAGGTCGAATTTGCATAAAGGTCGACATGAGGAAGGTCGACTGGTCATAAGGTCGACATGGGTTTTTCACTGTTTTTTTATCCGAATGTCGACACAGTCGACATGGACACAGTTGGCAATGAGAATCGGACCCTCGGGCACGGTGCCTCGCTGCGCTCGGCACACTATTTTATTCTCCCACCACGCCCTAGTGGATGGTAGGGCATGAAATACCGCCTGTCGGCACATGTCGGCTCAAAAAAACAGTGAAAAACCCATGTCGACCTTATGACCAGTCCACCTTCCTCATGTCGACCTTTATGCAAATTCGACCTTAAGTCATGTCGACCTTGGCCCATGTCGACCTTAAGTCAGGTCGACCTTCCTGCCAGTCGACCTAGTGGGGTCGACCTAATGACTGTAGACCTAAGTTCATTCTAATAGATGACCGCTTCCCATATATATATAGTGTGGGGTGTATATAGATATATTATTAGATCAGTGATATATATAGTGTGGGGTGTATAGGGGGGAGGCCTCAGGGGGGAGCTTCGTCAGCTCTTCTGCTTTCCACCCCTGCTGGCCTCTCCGGATCCGGCCGCCATCTTTCTTCTGCTGCTGGCCTGTCTTGGCCAGCGGCGGCGCTGCTTCTCCTCTTTCTGCAGAAGGCGCTGGAGATCTTCTTTTCTGATCCCGGCGTCTTCTGGCCTCTTCAGCGGCCGCAGGAGCTCTTCTCCCCGCCGCAGTCTTCTGCGCCGTCCTCTGGCAGCTTCCGGCGTCCTCTTGCTCCTCAGCCGGGGGACTTACTTCCTCGTCCTCCCGGTGGCGTCTGACGTCAGACGCCGGGGGCGAGGCTGAGTATGGCGCGGCGAGTGCTGATTGGCTCGCTGCAGCCGTCTACCATTGGCTCCCGACTCGGGAGCCCTGATTGGCTCCCGAATGGCGGGAGATTTAAACCGCCGCGAGCGGCGCTTTGGATTGGCGGCCGCAGCGGCGCCAGATTCAAAGCACCGCTCCGTTCGCCGCCGCTTCAATCCCCGCTGCACCTGTACTGTGGGTGCGGGTATCATACAGCTGATCCCTACGCCCGGCTCCCCTCCATTAACCCTGCGCATCCTGTCCTGATCCCAGTGTACCCGGCGCATAAGATGACCCCCCACTTTCAGGAATGTTTTTCAGGGGAAAAAAAGTCCTCTTATACGCCGGCAAATACGGTACATAGTGTGGGGTGTATACTATTAGGTTTGGAGTATATATATAGTGTGGGGTGTATATAGATATATATATATTTAGTGTGGGGTGTATATAGATATATTATTAGGACTGGGGTATATATATATATATATATAAAGATTGGAAGGATAGGCGTCACTCCAGAGGACTTTCAAATCACTTTTATAAATATAGAAGATTTCAATACATGCTCATCGCTGCTATTGCAGTCGACGTTTCAATGTCATGTAGACACTTTTATCAAGACACGATGTGCATGAATAAAGACAACAGAGCAAGTGAATAACAGAATAGATATAACTTACATAACCAGCAGCGTCCGCCCGGCGGCCGGGTGCACGCCTTCCAGCCCACAGCGTGGGGATGAATCAGCATGCGTGACGTCTGCTTCCTGTTCCCGTTGCCGGGAGACAAACCAAACAAACGCCCCCAGCCGCCGGACGTCATCCTGTGGATGACAACAAATACAAGGGATCAATGAAATATACGTGGCGGTTGTTCTATAATAAACCGCTCAATTAACAAAGCGCTGACATGTAAATGCACTATAATCTGAAGACAGCACAAAATAAACATAGTAATGTGGATGGAACTGAAATATATCAAAATAAAACACTCCAATTAAACCGCTCATTCAGTCCTAGAGGTTTACATGTATTTAGTTTATAAATCCAACGGGATTCTAATTTGAGCAAAGCTCCATCACGATCCCCTCCACGTCGAAATGGTGTCACATGATCGATGAGAATAAATTGTAAATCCATAACGGTATGACCCGCCTCCAAGAAGTGCCGGGCTACCGGTTGATCCGCGGTCTTATGTTTGATAGCATTGTTGATAGAGGATCTGTGTAAAGCCATCCGATCCCTGATATTACGGATGGTTTTACCCACGTAATATAGTTTGCACGGGCAGAATAAAAGATAGATAACGTGAGTAGTTGTACACGTGAGAACGTGTTTAATCTGGAATCTGATGTTACTAACAGGGTGGCTAAAAGAGGTGCATGTTACCAGATTTTTACACGTTGTACAACTCAAACAACGATAGCATACCGGTTTTTTTGTTAAGAAATTTGATGCTGGGGGAGGGACATCGAAGTCTGTAATGTCAGTGTGGACCACACTATCTTTAATATTTCGGCCCCTGGTATAACAGGCCATAGGTCGTTTATTTTTCAAACCAGGTAGGGTACTGTCCGTTTTTACAATGGGCCATAAAGCTGTTGTTGCCCTTTGTACCACTGGACTGGAAAGTGTGAATTGCTGTTTCCATGGTAACGTGTCCCTAATCTTGGGTTGCAATAATATCTCCCGTGGAGTGGCCAAAACTTCACATTGGAGTTGCCGAAGTTCTTTGAGACCATACCCTCTGGATACAAATTTATCCACTACTTTGTTGGTACTTTCTATGGCCATCTGCTGTGTGCTGGATATTCTAGCAACTCTCATTAGTTGCGATTTTGGGAGCCCTTTCTTCAAGGGTTTAGGATGGTGACTGGACCCTAACAGCAGGGTGTTTCGGTCGGTGGGCTTAGAATAGACTGTGGTCTGTAACGTGCCGCATTGTACCATCACCTGGACATCCAGATATTCAATTTTTTCCAGCTTGATGTTATAAGTGTACTTTATGGGGCTACTGCTGTTATTGATAGCTTGTACATGCTCCTCCAGTACATTGATAGGACCGGTCCACAGGCAAAACAGTGTTGGTTTTATATAGATATATTATTAGGGCTGGGGTATATACATAGTATGGGGTGTATATAGATATATTATTAGGACTGGGGTATATACATAGTGTGGGATGAATATAGATAATTTGCTGGGGCTGGGGTATATACATAGTGGTGGTTGTATATAGATATATTATTAGGGCTGGGCAGAGCCGAATTTCCAATTAGGCACGTGAGGCACCGGCCTAGGGGCGGCACATGTTTGGGGGCAGCACTTGGATGCCTGTGATAGTACTGTCAGCCCAAAATGTACCAATAACTGCAAAATATCCACTGTACTGTACTATATTCCATCTTAAATAGAGTGTAAATGGATAGGACATGCAGATACTGCCCCTATAAACTGTCCTACTTAGTAAACTTTATTGTTCTGCCTAGGGGCGCCCTCCTCCCTAAATCCGCCCCTGGGGCTGGGGTATATACATAGTGCTGGATGAATATAGATAATTTATTAGGGCTGGGGTATATACATAGTGGGGATTGTATATAGATATATTATTAGGGCTGGGGTATATATATATATATATATATAGTGTTGGGTTTATATAGATATATAGTATTATTAGGGCTGGGGTATATACATAGCATGAGGTGTATATAGATAAATTATTAGGCCTGGGGTATATACATCAGGGTTGCCGACTCTCCCGGAATGGCCGGGAGTCTCCCGAAAATTGAAACCCCCTCCCGGCCCCCCGGAAGGGTGGGCAACCCTCCCGGATTCAGGGGGACCCCCCCGCGCCCCGGATCGCGGCATTGAAATGCCACAATCCTCGGGTCTCAGAGGAGGGGGCGGTGCTAAAATGACACAAACGTGTCATTTTAGCCCCGCCCCCTCCACGGAGATCTAAATTCGTCAGTTTGTCATCATGGGGGCGGGGCTTAGGGATGTCACACTTAAGCCCTGCCCCCCTGAGCGGCTGCTGGAACTCTACTCTCCGGGCTTCTCCCGGAGAGGAGAATTATAAAGTCGGCAACCCTGATATACATAGTGTGGGATGAATATAGATAATTTATTAGGGCTGTGGTATATACATAGTGGGGGTTGGATATAGATATATTATTAGGGCTGAGGTATATACATAGTGTGGGGGTTATATATAGATATATTATTAGGGCTTGGGTATATACATAGTGTGGGGTGTATATAGATATATTATTAGGACTAGGGTATATATATAGTGTGGAGTTTATATAGATATATTATTAGGGCTGGGGTATATATAGTGTTTGGTTTATTTAGATATATTATTAGGGCTGGGGTATATACATAGTGAGTGGTGTATATATAGATATATTATTAGGGCTGGAGTATATACAAAGTGTGGGGTGTATATAGATATATTATTAGGGCTGGGGTATATACATAGTGTGGGGTGAATATAGATATTTTTTTAGGGCTGGGGTCTATATATAGTGTGGGGTTTATAAAGATATATTTTTAGGGCTGGGGTATATATATATAGTGTGGGGTGTATATAGATATATTATTAGAGCAGTGATATATATAGTGTGGGGTGTATAGGGGGGAGGCCTCAGGGGGGAGCTTCGTCAACTCTTCTGCTTTCCACCCCTGCTGGCCTCTCCGGATCCGGCCGCCATCTTTCTTCTGCTGCTGGCCTGTCCTGGCCAGCGGCGGCGCTGCTTCTCCTCTTCCTGCAGAAGGCGCCGGAGATCTTCTTTCTTCCGGCGTCTTCTGGCCTCTTCAGCGGCCGCAGGAGCTCTTCTCCCCGCCGCAGTCTTCTACGCCGTCCTCTGGCAGCTTCCGGCGTCCTCTTGCTCCTCAGCCGGGGGACTTACTTCCTCGTCCTCCCGGGGGTGTCTGACGTCAGACGCCGGGGGCGAGGCTGAGTATGGCGCGGCGAGTGCTGATTGGCTCGCTGCAGCTGTCTACCATTGGCTCCCGACTCAGGAGCCCTGATTGGCTCGAGAATGGCGGGAGCCCTGATTGGCTCCCGAATGGCAGGAGATTTAAACCGCCGCGAGCGGCGCTTTGGATTGGCGGCCGCAGCGGCGCCAGATTCAAAGCACCACTCCGTTCGCCGCCGCTTCAATCCCTGCTGCACCTGTACTGTGGGTGCGGGTATCATACAGCTGATCCCCACGCCCGGCTCCCCTCCGTTAACCCTGCGCATCCTGTCCTGATCCCAGTGTACCCGGCGCATAAGATGACCCCCCACTTGCAGGAATGTTTTTAAGGGGAAAAAAGGTCGTCTTATACGCCAGCAAATACGGTACATAGTGTGGGGTGTATATAGATATATTATTAGGACTGGGGTATATATTTAGTGTGGGGTGTATATAGATATATTATTAGTTCTGGGATATATATGGTGTGGGGTGTATATATAGATATTTTATTAGGGCGGGGGTATAGACATAGTGTGGGGTGTATATAGATATACTATTAGGGTGACCACAGAAGGTGGGCCTGTGTGCTCAAATTGCAGGGCCGATTTTTGGTCCCAGTCCGGCCTTGAACAGGAATAATAAATATGCATGTATGCCATGAACATATTATCGCGCCTCTGTCTTTTTTTTTTTTCAGTTGGGCCTTCTCCTTGAGTGAATTGTGATGTCAACAGCAAAGCCAACTACCTCTCTGGGCTTCTTTGAGGTCATCTCTAAATATATGGAAGATCGAACGGCAGGAGCAGCTGACCCACAACAGGTAAAAAGGCGCGACAATATTTTCTTGGCATACATGGATATTTATCAAAAATGTATATTTGCTAAAGGCTCTCTTGTTTATAGTATTTTTTTAGCGTATTGAATTTAGGCCCTCATATTGTTGTATGTGGATAGCGAGCCAGATCAGGACTGAGATCTGTGCAGGAGATAATAGTGATGTTTCCTGCATTGCCTTTCTATTGAATAGCAGCGCTACTTAATTTCTACAAAAGTAGGTAAAATTCATCATTTCCACCTAATTTTGTAGAATTTAAGGCATAATACATAGGCGCCCTATTGAAAAATCACCCTGCCAGCAAGCACTGGTGCAATTAATGATTCATGCAACTCAGTAGGTGTTTGTGTGCCTATGTGTTTGGAAATGTAGTCTATAACCTTTCATGGTTAAGGGACTAACATGAATGTACACTAACCATGTCTCCCGAATATGTGGCTTACTGTGTGGGTAAAGTTTAAAAATCTTTCGATGCAATAAAAAAAAAAAAAAGCCAGCAACTTCCTAATCCTACCCAAGTGTGTGTGAATACTGTGGTATATATAGTGTGTAGTATTGCTTCTATGAACTAGGGTGGATAGGGCGCCACTGCACGATGGTATCATACGGGGTGTGGACCGGGCCCGCCAACGTCACTGTTTGGGGCTGTCCTGGGCCGCCAACGTCATAAAAGGGGCGTGGCCGTGACGAATAGGGGCGGGCCTGGCCACCTCCATCAAGATAAGAGGCGGGCCCGGTCGCCGGGTCACTGTAAGGGGGCAGTCTCAGCCACCACAAAGGCTCTACACTGCCGGGGAAGCGCCGGACATCGCTATCTACAGCGGCCCCCGGGCTTCCCCGGTCACACCAGAGGGGTCAAAGGCAGGCTGTTTTAGCGGGGCGCTGCCAGAGGGACAGTGCGCACTTTGCCCTTTAAAAATCGGGCAGGGTGCAGCGCACTGCTAAAACAGCCTAGCGGGAACACTAAGTGTGGGGTGTATATAGATATATTATTAGGGCTGGGGTATATACATAGTGTGGGGTGAATATAGATATATTATTAGGGCTGGGGTATATACATGGAGTGGGATTTACATAGATATATTATTAGAGCTGGGGTATATACATATTGTGGGGTGTATATAGATATATTATTAGGGCTTGGATATATACATAGTGTGGGGTGTATATAGATATATTATTAGGACTGGGGTATAAATATAGTGTGGAGTTTATATATATATATTATTAGTGCTGGGGTATATACAAAGTCTGGGTGAATATAGATAATTTATTGGGGCTGGGGTATATATAGTGTGGGGTTTATATAGATATATTTTTAGGGCTGGGATATATATAGTGTGGGGTGATTATAGATATATTATTAGAGCTGGGGTATATATATATATATATATATATATATATAGTGTGGGGTGTTTATATATATTTTTAGGGCTGGGGTATATATATATATATATATATATATATATATATATATGTAGTGTTGGGTTTATATAGATATACTATTAGGGCTGGGGTATATATCTATATATATATAGATATATAGTATTATTAGGGCTGGGGTATATACATAGCATCGGGTGTATATAGATATATTATTAGGGCTGGGGTATATACATCAGGGTTGCCGACACTCCCGGAATGGCCGGGAGTCTCCCGAAAATCGGGCCCCCCTCCCGCCCCCCCGGAAGGGAGGGCAACCCTCCCGGATTCAGGGGGGACCCCCCCGCGTCCCGGATCGCGGCATTAAAATGCTGCAATCCTCGGGTCTCAGAGGAGGGGGCGGAGCTAAAATGTCACAATCGTGTCATTTTAGCCCTGCCCCCTCCACGGAGATCTAAATTCGGCAGTTTGTCATCATAGGGGCGGGTCTTAGTGACGTCACACTTAAGCCCCGCCCCCCTGAGCGGCTGCTGGAACTCTCCTCTCCACTCTTCTCCCGGAGAGGAGAATTATAAAGTCGGCAACCCTGATATACATAGTGTGGGATGAATATACAGTAGATAATTTATTAGGGCTGTGGTATATACAGAGTGGGGGTTGTATATAGATATATTATTAGGGCTGGGGTATATACATAGTGTGGGGGTTGTATATAGATACATTATTAGGGCTGGGGTATATACATAGTGTGGGTTGTATATAGATATATTATTAGGACTAGGGTATATATATAGTGTGGAGTTTATATACAGTAGATATATTATTAGGACTAGGGTATATATATAGTGTTTGGTTTATTTAGATATATTATTAGGGCTGGGGTATATACATAGTGAGTGGTGTATATATAGATGTATTATTAGGACTGGGGTATATACAAAGTGTGGGGTGTATATAGATATATTATTAGGGCTGGGTATATATATAGTGTTGGGTGAATATAGATATTTTTTTAGGGCTGGGGTATATATATAGTGTGGGGTTTATATAGATATATTTTTAGGGCTGGGGTATATATATATATATATATATAGTGTGGGGTGTATATAGATATATTATTAGAGCAGTGATATATATATAGTGTGGGGTGTATAGGGGGGAGGCCTCAGGGGGGAGCTTCGTCAGCTCTTCTGCTTTCCACCCCTGCTGGCCTCTCCGGATCCAGCCGCCATCTTTCTTCTGCTGCTGGCCTGTCCTGGCCAGCGGCGGCGCTGTTTCTCCTCTTCCTGCAGAAGGCGCCGGAGATCTTCTTTCTTGATCCCGGCGTCTTCTGGCCTCTTCAGCGGCCGCAGGAGCTCTTCTCCCCGCCGCAGTCTTCTGCGCCGTCCTCTGGCAGCTTCCGGCGTCCTCTTGCTCCTCAGCCGGGGAACTTCCTTCCTCGCCCTCCCGGCGGCGTCAGACGTCGTGGGCGAGGCTGAGTACGGCGCGGTGAGCACTGATTGGCTCGCCGCAGCCGTCTGCCATTGGCTCCCGACTCAGGAGCCCTGATTGGCTCCCGAATGGCGGGACCCCTGATTGGCTCCCGAATGGCGGGAGATTTAAACCGCCGTGAGCGGCGCTTTGGATTGTCGGCCGCAGCGGCGCTAGATTCAAAGCACCGCTCCGTTCGCCGCCGCTTCAATCCCCGCTGCACCTGTACTGTGGGTGCGGGTATCATACAGCTGATCCCCACGCCTGGCTCCCCTCCATTAACCCTGCGCATCCTCTCCTGATCCCAGTGTACCCGGCGTATAAGACGACGCCCCACTTGGAGGAATTTTTTCAGGGGAAAAAAAGTCGTCTTATACGCCGGCAAATACGGTACATAGTGTGGGGTATATATAGATATACTATTAGGTCTGGGGTATATAGTGTGGGGTGTATATAGATATATATATTTAGTGTGGGGTGTATATAGATATATTATTAGTTCTGGGATATATATTTAGTGTGGGGTGTATATAGATATATTATTAGTTCTGGGATATTTATGGTGTGGGGTGTATATATAGATATTTTATTAGGGTGGGGGTAGAGACATAGGGCGGTATTCAATGAGCCTGATTCGCCATGTTTTTATGGCGAATTTGTGCTGTTTGGCGAATTTTTGACAAAAACAGTGAATCACCCTATTCAATGACCACATGGCGAATACATTTGAAGGTTTTTTTCGCCATGATTCACCGAGTAGCAATCGCTATCTTTTTATGGAGAAGTGGAATGTGAACTTTTAAAATAAAGTGTTTTGTTTTTTACATTTGGTGTCTAAAAATCAGGAATTTTATTCTGAGGAGGGGCATGCTACTTTTATTCATGTGCTGTAAGCACATGAATATATATTTAATTTAAAAAAAAATATATTTTTTTTTTTATATTTTTTTTTACACAGCAGCCAGCAGGGGGCGCCGGAGCCGAGCCGCTCATTACATATTCATATATTCACTGCACCCGATGTTACGATCGGGTATAGTGAATATACACTCCCCTGCTGGCACCCCCGGGGGGCAGCCTGTGCTGCCTGGCACCCGGGGAGCCCACCTGCCCCCCACAAACGTTCAGGGGCAGGCAGAGAGACTTCCATCTCTCTGCCTGGCACCCTCCTCAGGCTCCCTGCGGCATTCGCCGCAGGAGCTCATATTCGCCTGTCAGGGGCAGCGAGCCCCTGACACGTTGAATACCGGAGCCCGCTGGCTCCGGAACGTGGCGAATGTGCAGCGAATCCTAAAAAGGATTCGCAGCACCTCGCAGGTATTCACATTGAATACCGCCCATAGTGTGGGGTGTATATAGATATATTATTAGGAAGGGGTATATACATAGTGTGGGTGAATATATATAATTTATTAGGGCTGGGTATATATATAGTGTGGGGTTTATACAGATATATTTTTAGGGCTGGGGTATATATATAGTGTGGGATGATTATAGATAATTTATTAGGGCTGGGGTATATATGTAGTGTGGGTTGTATATAGATATATTATTAGGGCTGGGTATATAAATAGTGTGGGATGAATATAGATAATTTATTAGGGCTGGGGCTGGGGTATATACATAGTGGTGGTTGTATATAGATATATTATTAGGGCTGGGGTATATACATAGTGTTGGATGAATATAGATAATTTATTAGGGCTGGGGCTGGGGTATATACATAGTGGCGGTTGTATATAGATATATTATTAGGGCTGGGGTATATACATAGTGTGGGGGTTGTATATAGATATATTATTAGGGCTGGGGTATATACATAGTGTGGGGTGTATATAGATATATTATTAGGACTTGGGTATATATATATATATATATAGTGTTGGGTTTATATAGATATATTATTAGGGCTGGGGTATATACATAGTGTGGGGTGTTTATATAGATATATTATTAGGGCTGGGGTATATACATAGTGTGGGTGAATATAGATAATTTATTAGGGCTGGGGTATATATATAGTGTGGGGTTTATATCGATATATTTCTAGGGTTGGGGTATATAGTGTGGGATGAATATAGATAATTTATTAGGTCTGCGGTATATATGTAGTGTGGGGTGTATATAGATATATTATTAGGACTGGGGTATATATATATATATATATAGTGTTGGTTTTATATAGATATATTATTAGGGCTAGGGTATATACATAGTATGGGGTGAATATAGATTTTTTTTAGGGCTGGGGTATATATATAGTGTGGGGTTTATATAGATATATTTTTAGGGCTGGGGTATATATATATATAGTGTGGGGTGTATATAGATATATTATTAGAGCAGTGATATATATAGTGTGGGGTGTATAGGGGGGAGGCCTCAGGGGGGAGCTTCGTCAGCTCTTCTGCTTTCCACCCCTGCTGGCCTCTCCGGATCCGGCCGCCATCTTTCTTCTGCTGCTGGCCTGTCCTGGCCAGCGGCGGCGCTGCTTCTCCTCTTCCTGCAGAAGGCGCTGGAGATCTTCTTTCCTGATCCCGGCGTCTTCTGGCCTCTTCAGCGGCCGCAGGAGCTCTTCTCCCCGCCGCAGTCTTCTGCGCCATCCTCTGGCAGCTTCCGGCGTCCTCTTGCTCCTCAGCCGGGGGTCTTACTTCCTCGCCCTCCCGGGGTCGTCTGACGTCAGACGCCGGGGGCGAGGCTGAGTATGGCGCGGCAAGTGCTGATTGACTCGCTGCAGCCGTCTGCCATTGGCTCCCGACTCGGGAGCCCTGATTGGCTCCCGAATGGCGGGAGATTTAAACCGCCGCGAGTGGCGCTTTGGATTGGCGGCCGCAGCGGCGCCAGATTCAAAGCTCCGTTCGCCGCCGCTTCAATCCCCGCTGCACCTGTACTGTGGGTGCGGGTATCATACAGCTGATCCCCACGCCCGGCTCCCCTCCATTAACCCTGCGCATCCTGTCCTGATCCCAGTGTACCCGGCACATAAGATGACCCCCCACTTGCAGGAATATTTTTCAGGGGAAAAAAAGTCGTCTTATACGCCGGCAAATACGGTACATAGTGTGGGGTGTATACTATTAGGTTTGGGGTATATATATAGTGTGGGGTGTATATAGATATATATATTTAGAGTGGGGTGTATATAGATATATTATTAGTTCGGGGATATATATTTAGTGTGGGGTGTATATAGATATATTATTAGTTCTGGGATATATATGGTGTGGGGTGTATATATAGATATTTTATTAGGGTTGGGGTAGAGACATAGTGTGGGGTGTATATAGATATATTATTAGGAAGGGGTATATATATAGTGTGGGTGAATATAGATAATTTATTAGGGCTGGGTATATATATAGTGTGGGGTTTATACAGATATATTTTTAGGGCTGGGGTATATATATATATATATATATATATATATATATATATATATATATATAGTGTGGGATGAATATAGATAATTTATTAGGGCTGGGTATATATGTAGTGTGGGTTGTATATAGATACATTATTAGGGCTGGGGTATATAAATAGTGTGGGATGAATATAGATAATTTATTAGGGCTGGGGCTGGGGTATATACATAGTGGTGGTTGTATATAGATATATTATTAGGGCTGGGGTATATACATAGTGTTGGATGAATATAGATAATTTATTAGGGCTGGGGCTGGGGTATATACATAGTGGCGGTTGTATATACATATATTATTAGGGCTGGGGTATATACATAGTGTGGGGGTTGTATATAGATATATTATTAGGGCTGGGGTATATACATAGTGTGGGGTGTATAAAGATATATTATTAGGACTTGGGTATATATATATATATATATATATATATATATATATATATATATATAGTGTTGGGTTTATATAGATATATTATTAGGGCTGGGGTATATACATAGTGTGGGGTGTTTATATATATATATTATTAGGGCTGGGGTATATACATAGTGTGGGTGAATATAGATAATTTATTACGGCTGGGGTATATATATAGTGTGGGGTTTATATAGATATATTTCTAGTGTTGGGGTATATAGTGTGGGATGAATATAGATAATTTATTAGGTCTGCGGTATATATGTAGTGTGGGGTGTATATAGATATATTATTAGGACTGGGGTATATATATATATATAGTGTTGGTTTTATATAGATATATTATTAGGGCTGGGTTATATACATAGTAGGTGGTGTATATAGATATATTATTAGGACTGGGGTATATACATAGTGTGGGATGAATATAGATAATTTATTAGGGCTGGGGCTGGGGTATATACATAGTGTTGGATGAATATAGATAATGTATTAGGGCTGGGGCTGTGGTATATACATAGTGGGGTTGTATATAGATATATTATTAGGGCTGGGGTATATATATATAGTGTTGGGTTTATATAGATATATAGTATTATTAGGGCTGGGGTATATACATAGCATGGGGTGTATATAGATAAATTATTAGGCCTGGGGTATACACATCAGGGTTGCCGACTCTCCCGGAATGGCCGGGAGTCTCCCGAAAATTGGGACCCCCTCCCGGCCCCCCCGAAAATTGGGACCCCCCCCCCCCCCCGCGCGCCCCGGATCGCGGCATTGAAATGCCACAATCCTCGGGTCTCAGAGGAGGAGGCGGGGCTA
Organism: Crinia signifera; assembly: GCF_055691185.1. Taxonomy (NCBI): domain Eukaryota; kingdom Metazoa; phylum Chordata; class Amphibia; order Anura; family Myobatrachidae; genus Crinia; species Crinia signifera. The sequence continues at coordinate 88,438,970 of NC_139220.1, read as the reverse complement.
AAATGACACCATTTTAGCCCCGCCCCCTCCACGTAGATCTAAATTCGGCAGTTTGTCATCATGGGGGCGGGGCTTAGGGATGTCACACGTAAGCCCCGCCCCCCTGAGCGGCTACTGGAACTCTCCTCTCCGGGCTTCTCCCGGAGAGGAGAATTATAAAGTCGGTAACCCTGATATACATAGTGTGGGATGAATATAGATAATTTATTAGGGCTGTGGTATATACATAGTGGGGGTTGTATATAGATATATTATTAGGGCTGGGGTATATACATAGTGTGGGGGTTATATATAGATATATTATTAGGGCTTGGGTATATACATAGTGTGGGGTGTATATAGATATATTATTAGGACTAGGGTATATATATAGTGTGGAGTTTATATAGATATATTATTAGGGCTGGGGTCAGTGTTCCCTCTAAGCTGTGCGCATGTGCGCGCGCACACACCTCGACGAGCGTGCGCACAGACATTACAACTGAGCGTACAAAGCAGCAGTGGTCCCTTTTTGCAGTTGTGGACTCAATTAATGTGTGTTTCACCCATTAACTACATTGCGTGCTGTGTTTTGAATGTTTAAATGTTTAATATAATTTTGAAGTAAAGTTAACGCAAATGCTGAATGTCATTTTCCAGTTATATATAAGTGACGCACAAAAATGTAAATTTCATTCCAAAGTTGCACAGCCAAAATCTTTAGCCGCACACAGCCTTCGTAAAATTAGAGGGAACATTGGCTGGGGTATATATATAGTGTTTGGTTTATTTAGATATATTATTAGGGCTGGGGTATATACATAGTGAGTGGTGTATATATAGATATATTATTAGGGCTGGAGTATATACAAAGTGTGGGGTGTATATAGATATATTATTAGGGCTGGGGTATATATATAGTGTGGGGTTTATATAGATATATTATTAGGGCTGGAGTATATACAAAGTGTGGGGTGAATATAGATATTTTTTTAGGGCTGTGGTATATATATAGTGTGGGGTTTATATAGATATATTTTTAGGGCTGGGGTATATATATATAGTGTGGGGTGTATATAGATATATTATTAGAGCAGTGATATATATAGTGTGGGGTGTATAGGGGGGAGGCCTCAGGGGGGAGCTTCGTCAGCTCTTCTGCTTTCCACCCCTGCTGGCCTCTCCGGATCCGGCCGCCATCTTTCTTCTGCTTCTGGCCTGTCCTGGCCAGCGGCGGCGCTGCTTCTCCTCTTCCTGCAGAAGGCGCCGGAGATCTTCTTTCTTGATCCCGGCGTCTTCTGGCCTCTTCAGCGGCCGCAGGAGATCTTCTCCCCGCCGCAGTCTTCTGCGCCGTCCTCTGGCAGCTTCCGGCGTCCTCTTGCTCCTCAGCCAGGGGACTTAATTCCTCGCCCTCCCGGGGGCGTCTGACGTCAGACGCCAGGGGCGAGGCTGTGTATGGCGCGGCGAGTGCTGATTGGCTCGCTGCAGCCGTCTGCCATTGGCTCCCGACTCGGGAGCCCTGATTGGCTCCCGAATGGCGGGAGCCCTGATTGGCTCTCGAATGGCGGGAGATTTAATGCGCCGTGAGCGGCGCTTACTATTGGCTGCGGCAGCGGCGCCAGATTCAAAGCACCGCTCCGTTCGCCGCCGCTTCAATCCCCGCTGCACCTGTACTGTGGGTGCGGGTATCATACAGCTGATCCCCACGCCCCGGCTCGCCTCCATTAACCCTGCGCATCCTGTCCTGATCCCAGTGTACCCGGCGCATAAGATGACCCCCCACTTGCAGGAATGTTTTTCAGGGAAAAAAAAGTCGTCTTATACGCTGGCAAATACGGTACATAGTGTGGGGTGTATATAGATGTAGTATTAGGTCTGGGGTATATGTATAGTGTGGGGTGTATATAGATATATATATATTTAGTGTGGGGTGTATATAGATATATTATTAGTTCTGGGATATTTATTTAGTCTGGGGTGTATATAGATATATTATTAGTTCTGGGATATATATGGTGTGGGGTGTATATATAGATATTTTATTAGGGTGGGGGTAGAGACATAGTGTGGGGTGTATATAGATATATTATTAGGAAGGGATATATACATAGTGTGGGTGAATATAGATAATTTATTAGGGCTGGGTATATATATATAGTGGGGGGTTTATACAGATATATTTTTAGGGCTGGGGTATATATATAGTGTGGGATGAATATAGATAATTTATTAGGGCAGGGGTATATATGTAGTGTGGGATGTATATAGATATATTATTAGGGCTGGGGTATATACATAGTGTTGGATGAATATAGATAATTTATTAGGGCTGGGGCTGGGGTATATACATAGTGGCTGTTGTATATAGATATATTATTAGGGCTGGGGTATATACATAGTGTGGGGGTTGTATATAGATATATTATTAGGGCTGGGGTATATACATAGTGTGGGGTGTATATAGATATATTATTAGGACTGGGGTATATATATATAGTGTTGGGTTTATATAGATATATTATTAGGGCTGGGGTATATACATAGTGTGGGTAAATATAGATAATTTATTAGGGCTGGGGTATATATATAGTGTGGGGTTTATATAGATATATTTCTCGGGCTGGGGTATATAGTGTGGGATGAATATAGATAATTTATTAGGTCTGCGGTATATATGTAGTGTGAGGTGTATATAGATATATTATTAGGACTGGGGTATATACATAGTATGGGGTGTATATAGATATATTATTAGGGCTGGGGTATATACATAGTGTGGGATAAATATAGATATTTTATTAGAGCTGGGGCTTGGGTATATTCATAGTGGTGGTTGTTTATAGATATATTATTAGGGCTGGGGTATATACATAGTGTTGGATGAATATAGATAATTTATTAGGGCTGGGGCTGGGGCAGGGGCGTAGCTAAGGGTTCATGGGCCCTGGTGCGAAAGGTCAGCTTGGGGCCCCCCTACATACAACAAAATCTACACGTCCCAGCATGCCCTGCCACAGATTTTAGATAATGGATTTCTAAAACTGTGACAGGGCATGCTGGGACCTGTAGTTCCACTGTAACAGTGGAACTACACATCCCAGCAGTTTTAGCAATTTTCCCCATAATCTCCAAAGCTGGCTGACAGACTGGACTCACTGTAGTCCGTCCGATACAGGGCGCCGGGCGGTCCTGCTCCTGAGTCCTGACCCCAACCCCACCTCCCAATGATGTAATCCGCCCGGCATTATGCTGTGGAGACTCTAGTGTGAATGAGTTTACAAGCCGAGTCACACCCAGGTTGGACCCGAGTACAAAAGCATGGGTTCGACCCGGCTTGTAGATGGAAAAGGGGTATTAATGAAACAGAGAAAGAAAGGTGGTCGATTGCGCTAATATTCCTAAAAAGACATTTAAAACATAAATTCAACAAAATGGTCATGTGTGAATAATAGATACAGTTTTAATTAGAATAAATATATATATATATATATATATATAAATATATATATATATATATATATATATATATATATATATATATATATATATAAAAGAATTGATAAGGGATTTAAAAAAATGGACAAAAACATCGATAGTCACCCAATTGATAGGAATACGTGTGCCAGTCCTTTAGGGAGTTATCCCAAATTTTGTGGAGGATCCTGGATATGATGTTTGTAATCCAATGGTCTTTCTAGACAAAGATAAGGAACACTCCAGTGCTGTTGCCACTTGTTTCCACAGAGGTTTTTACCGGGTTTCTTTAAGGAGGTGACGTGCCTCCAAGATGGTCGGCCCCGGTACTATGCTCCTCTGTCTGGGCTCTAAACGTAAATACACGTTATATTATTTGTTGTTCTTCCCTCTCGCCAGCCAGTCAGCAGTAGCTGCCGCACCATAGTACACAGCGGGTATAGGTATAGTATAGTGGAGGGGTGTGTGATATAGGGGGGTATAGTGGAGGGGATGTGATATAGGGGGGGGTGATATAGGGGGGTATAGTGGAGGGGATGTGATATAGGGGGTATAGTGGAGGAGATGTGATAATGGGGGGGGGGTATAACGGAGGGGATGTGACATAGGGGGGTATAGCAGAGGGGATGTGACATAGGGGGGTATAGCAGAGGGGATGTGACATAGGGGGGTATAGCAGAGGGGATGTGACATAGGGGGGTATAGTATAGTGGAGAGGTGTGTGTGATATAGGGGGGTATAGTGTAGGGGGATGTGATAATGGGGGGGGGGTATAGCGGAGGGGATGTGACATAGTGGGGTGGAGGTGGGGGGTGATATAAGGAATAACCGACCCCCAGGGCAGGAATAGGGAACCAGCTCCCAGGTGATCCCAGTCCAGGCCCCGCCCTCTCCCAGTCTGACACTTCCGGATACGGAGCCGGCGTCTCCCGCTGCTTCCCCGGGTCTCATCTGACACAATGATCCGCTCAGGTGCTGCGGAGGACCGGAAGCTGGAGATGATCGCTGGTCTGAAGGATCAAGGTGCGACCCCGGTGCCGAGAGAGTCCCCTCCCCAGGCGCGGAAGCGGTGGGAGAGGGAGGGGGAGGTTGGAGCCCGCGTGCGTGCGTCGCGCTGACGTCACGCGGCAAGGGGTCCCCTTCCTATTGGCTGCCTGCGGCTGGGGACGGGACACGGTGGCCGTATCTGAGCTGTGATTGGCTGCAGCGGCTCGCCGCTGCAGCCAATCACAGCTCAGATACGGCCACCGTGTCCCGTCCACGTTCTGTTCCCTTCCCTCCCTTCCCTCTTCCAGGACAGTGGCGGGGGTTGGGCCCCCTGGCTCAGGGGCCCGGTCGCATCTGCGACCGCTGCGACCCCTGTAGCTACGCCACTGGGCTGGGGTATATACATAGTGGGGGTTGTATATAGATATATTATTAGGGCTGGGGTATATACATATAGTGTTGGGTTTATATAGATATATAGTATTATTAGGGCTGGAGTATATACATAGCATGGGGTGTATATAGATAAATTATTAGGCCTGGGGTATATACATCAGGGTTGCCGACTCTCCCGGAATGGCCGGGAGTCTCCCGAAAATTGGGACCCCCTCCCGGCCCCCCCGCGCCCCGGATCGCGGCATTGAAATGCCACAATCCTCGGGTCTCAGAGGAGGGGGCGGAGCCAAAATGACACAATCGTGTCATTTTAGCCCCGCCCCCTTCCACGTAGATCTGAATTCGGCAGTTTGTCATCATGGGGGAGGGGCTTAGGGATGTCACACTTAAGCCCCGCCCCCCTGAGCGGCTGCTGGAACTCTCCTCTCCGGGCTTCTCCCGGAGAGGAGAATTATAAAGTCGGTAACCCTCATATACATAGTGTGGGATGAATATAGATAATTTATTAGGGCTGTGGTATATACATAGTGGGGGTTGTATATAGATATATTATTAGGGCTGAGGTATATACATAGTGTGGGGGTTATATATAGATATATTATTAGGGCTTGGGTATATACATAGTGAGTGGTGTATATATAGATATATTATTAGGGCTGGAGTATATACAAAGTGTGGGGTGTATATAGATATATTATTAGGGCTGGGGATATACATAGTGTGGGGTGAATATAGATTTTTTTTAGGGCTGGAGTATATATATAGTGTGGGGTTTATATAGATATATTTTTAGGGCTGGGGTATATATATATAGTGTGGGGTGTATATAGATATATTATTAGAGCAGTGATATATATAGTGTGGGGTGTATAGGGGGGAGGCCTCAGGGGGGAGCTTCGTCAGCTCTTCTGCTTTCCACCCCTGCTGGCCTCTCCGGATCCGGCCGCCATCTTTCTTCTGCTGCTGGCCTGTCCTAGCCAGCGGCGGCGCTGCTTCTCCTCTTCCTGCAGAAGGCGCTGGAGATCTTCTTTCCTGATCCCGGCGTCTTCTGGCCTCTTCAGCGGCTGCAGGAGCTCTTCTCGCCGCCGCAGTCTTCTGCGCCGTCCTCTGGCAGCTTCCGGCGTCCTCTTGCTCAGCAGGGGGACTTACTTCCTCGTCCTCCCGGGGTCGTCTGACGTCAGACGCGGGGGGCGAGGCTGAGTATGGCGCGGCGAGTGCTGATTGGCTCGCTGCAGCCGTCTGCCATTGGCTCCCGACTCGGGAGCCCTGATTGGCTCCCGAATAGCGGGAGCCCTGATTGGCTCCCGAATGGCGGGAGATTTAAACCGCCGCAAGCGGCGCTTTGGATTGGCGGCCGCAGCGGCGCCAGATTCAAAGCACCGCTCCGTTCGCCGCCGCTTCAATCCCCGCTGCACCTGTACTGTGGGTGCGGTTATCATACAGCTGATCCCCACGCCCGGCTCCCCTCCATTAACCCTGCGCATCCTGTCCTGATCCCAGTGTACCCGGCGCATAAGATGACCCCCCACTTTCAGGAATGTTTTTCAGGGGAAAAAAAATCGTCTTATACGCCGGCAAATACGGTACATAGTGTGGGGTGTATACTATTAGGTTTGGAGTATATATATAGTGTTGGTTTTATATAGATATATTATTAGGGCTGGGGTATATACATAGTATGGGGTGTATATAGATATATTATTAGGACTGGGGTATATACATAGTGTGGGATGAATATAGATAATTTATTGGGGCTGGGGCTGGGGTATATACATAGTGGTGGTTGTATATAGATATATTATTAGGGCTGGGGTATATACATAGTGCTGGATGAATATAGATAATTTATTAGGGCTGGGGCTGGGGTATATACATAGTGGGGGTTGTATATAGATATATTATTAGGGCTGGGGTATATACATATAGTGTTGGGTTTATATAGATATATAGTATTATTAGGGCTGGGGTATATACATAGCATGGGGTGTATATAGATAAATTATTAGGCCTGGGGTATATACATCAGGGTTGCCAACTCTCCCGGAATGGCCGTGAGTCTCCCGAAAATTGGGACCCCCTCCCGGCCCCCCGGAAGGGTGGGCAACCCTCCCGGATTCAGGGGGGACCCCCCCCCACGGCATTGAAATGCCACAATCCTCGGGTCTCAAAGGAGTGGGCGGAGCTAAAATGACACAATCGTGTCATTTTAGCCCCGCCCCCTCCACGTAGATCTGAATTCGGCAGTTTGTCATCATGGGGGCGGGGCTTAGGGATGTCACACTTAAGCCCCGTCCCCCTGAGCGGCTGCTGGAACTCTCCTCTCCGGGCTTCTCCCGGAGAGGAGAATTATAAAGTCGGTAACCCTGATATACATAGTGTGGGATGAATATAGATAATTTATTAGGGCTGTGGTATATACATAGTGGGGGTTGTATATAGATATATTATTAGGGCTAAGGTATATACATAGTGTGGGGGTTATATATAGATATATTATTAGGGCTTGGGTATATACATAGTGTGGGCTGTATATAGATATATTATTAGGACTAGGGTATATATATAGTATGGAGTTTATATAGATATATTATTAGGGCTGGAGTATATACAAAGTGTGGGGTGTATATAGATATATTATTAGGGCTGGGTTATATACATAGTGTGGGGTGAATATAGATTTTTTTTAGGGCTGGAGTATATATATAGTGTGGGGTTTATATAGATATATTTTTAGGGCTGGGGTATATATATATATATATATATATATATATATAGTGTGGGGTGTATATAGATATATTATTAGAGCAGTGATATATATAGTGTGGGGTGTATAGGGGGGAGGCCTCAGGGGGGAGCTTCGTCAGCTCTTCTGCTTTCCACCCCTGCTGGCCTCTCCGGATCCGGCCGCCATCTTTCTTCTGCTGCTGGTCTGTCCTGGCCAGCGGCGGCGCTGCTTCTCCTCTTCCTGCAAAATGCCCTGGAGATCTTCTTTCCTGATCCCGGCGTCTTCTGGCCTCTTCAGCGGCCGCAGGAGCTCTTCTCCCCGCCGCAGTCTTCTGCGCCGTCCTCTGGCAGCTTCCGGCGTCCTCTTGCTACTCAGCCGGGGGACTTACTTCCTCGTCCTCCCGGGGTCGTCTGACGTCAGACGCCGGGGGCGAGGCTGAGTATGGCGCGGCAAGTGCTGATTGGCTCGCTGCAGCCATCTGCCATTGGCTCCCGACTCCGGAGCCCTGATTGGCTCCCGAGTAGCGGGAGCCCTGATTGGCTCCCGAATGGCGGGAGATTTAAACCGCCGCGAGCGGCGCTTTGGATTGGCGGTCGCAGTGGCGCCAGATTCAAAGCACCGCTCCGTTCGCCGCCACTTCAATCCCCGCTGCACCTGTACTGTGGGTGCGGGTATCATACAGCTGATCCCCACGCCCGGCTCCCCTCCATTAACCCTGCGCATCCTGTCCTGATCCCAGTGTACCCGGCGCATAAGATGACCCCCCACTTTCAGGAATGTTTTTCAGGGGAAAAAAAGTCGTCTTATACGCCGGCAAATACGGTACATAGTGTGGGGTGTATACTATTAGGTTTGGAGTATATGTATAGTGTGGGGTGTATATAGATATATATATATTTAGTGTGGGGTGTATATAGATATATTATTAGTTCTGGGAGATATATGGTGTGGGGTGTATATATAGATATTTTATTAGGGTGGGGGTAGAGACATAGTGTGGGGTGTATATAGATATATTATTAGGAAGGGGTATATACATAGTGTGGGTGAATATAGATAATTTATTAGGGCTGGGTATATATATAGTGTGGGGTTTATACAGATATATTTTTAGGGCTGGAGTATATATATATATAGTGTGGGATGAATAGAGATAATTTATTAGGGCTGGGGTATATATGTAGTGTGGGTTGTATATAGATATATTATTAGGGCTGGGGTATATAAATAGTGTGGGATGAATATAGATCATTTATTGGGGCTGGGGTATATACATTGTGGTGGTTGTATATAGATATATTATTAGGGCTGGGGTATATATATAGTGTTGGATGAATATAGATAATTTATTAGGGCTGGGGCTGGGGTATATACATAGTGGCGGTTGTATATAGATATATTATTAGGGCTGGGGTATATACATGGTGTGGGGGTTGTATATATATATATATTATTAGGGCTGGGGTATATACATAGTGTGGGGTGTATATAGATATATTGTTAGGACTTGGGTATATACATAGTGTGGGTGAATATAGATAATTTATTAGGGCTGGGGTATATATATAGTGTGGGGTGTATATAGATATATTATTAGGACTGGGGTATATATATATATATAGTGTTGGTTTTATATAGATATATTATTTGGGCTGGGGTATATACATAGTATGGGGTGTATATAGATATATTATTAGGACTGGGGTATATACATAGTGTGGGATAAATATAGATAATTTATTAGGGCTGGGGCTGGGGTATATACATAGTGGTGGTTGTATATAGATATATTATTAGGGCTGGGGTATATACATAGTGCTGGATGAATATAGATAATTTATTAGGGCTGGGGTATATACATAGTGGGGGTCGTATATAGATATATTATTAGGGCTGGGGTATATATATATAGTGTTGGGTTTATATAGATATATAGTATTATTAGGGCTGGGGTATATACATAGCATGAGGTGTATATAGATAAATTATCAGGCCTGGGGTATATACATCAGGGTTGCCGACTCTCCCGGAATGGCCGGGAGTCTCCCGAAAATTGAAACTCCCTCCCGGCCCCCCGGAAGGGTGGGCAACCCTCCCGGATTCAGGGTTGACCCCCCCGCGCCCCGGATCGCGGCATTGAAATGCCGCAATCCTCGGGTCTCAGAGGAGGGGGCGGAGCTAAAATGACACAATCGTGTCATTTTAGCCCCGCCCCCTCCACGGTGATCTGAATTCGGCAGTTTGTCATCATGGGGGCGGGGCTTAGGGATGTCACACTTAAGCCCCGCCCCCCTGAGCGGCTGCTGGAACTCTCCTCTCCGGGCTTCTCCCGGAGAGGAGAATTATAAAGTCGGCAGCCCTGATATACATAGTGTGGGATGAATATAGATAATTTATTAGGGCTGTGGTATATACATAGTGGGGGTTGGATATAGATATATTATTAGGGCTGAGGTATATACATAGTGTGGGGGTTATATATAGATATATTATTAGGGCTTGGGTATATACATAGTGTGGGGTGTATATAGATATATTATTAGGACTAGGGTATATATATAGTGTGGAGTTTATATAGATATATTATTAGGGCTGGGGTATATATCGTTTTTGGTTTATTTAGCTATATTATTAGGGCTGGGGTATATACATAGTGAGTGGTGTATATATAGATATATTATTAGGGCTGGAGTATATACAAAGTGTGGGGTGTATATAGATATATTATTAGGGCAGGGGTATATACATAGTGTGGGATGAATATAGATATTTTTTTAGGGCTGGGGTATATATATAGTGTGGGGTTTATATAGATATATTTTTAGGGCTGGGGTATATATATATATAGTGTGGGGTGTATATAGATATATTATTAGAGCAGTGATATATATAGTGTGGGGTGTATAGGGGGGAGGCCTCAGGGGGGAGCTTCGTCAGCTCTTCTGCTTTCCACCCCTGCTGGCCTCTCCAAATCCAGCCGCCATCTTTCTTCTGCTGCTGGCCTGTCCTGGCCAGCGGCGGCGCTGTTTCTCCTCTTCCTGCAGAAGGCGCCGGAGATCTTCTTTCTTGATCCCGGCGTCTTCTGGCCTCTTCAGCGGCCGCAGGAGTTCTTCTCCCCGCCGCAGTCTTCTGCGCCGTCCTCTGGCAGCTTCCGGCGTCCTCTTGCTCCTCAGCCGGGGGACTTACTTCCTCGCCCTCCCGGGGACGTTTGACGTCAGACGCCGGGGGCGAGGCTGAGTATGTCGTGGCGAGTGCTGATTGGCTCGCTGCAGCCGTCTTCCATTGGCTTCCGACTCGGGAGCCCTGATTGGCTCCCGAATGGCGGGAGATTTAAACCGCTGCGAGCGGCGCTTTGGATTGGCGGCCGCAGTGGCGCCAGATTCAAAGCACCGCTCCGCTCGCCGGCGCTTCAATCCCCGCTGCACCTGTACTGTGGGTGCGGGTATCATACAGCTGATCCCCACGCCCGGCTCCCCTCCATTAACCCTGCGCATCCTGTCCTGATCCCAGTGTACCCGGCGTATAAGATGACCCCCCACATGCAGGAATGTTTTTCAGGGGAAAAAAGTCGTCTTATACGCCGGCAAATACGGTACATAGTGTGGGGTGTATATAGATATATTATTAGGTCTGGGGTATATATATATAGTGTGGAGTGTATATAGATATATTATTAGGGCTGGGGTATATATTTAGTGTGGGGTGTATATAGATATATTATTAGTTCTGGGATATATATATGGTGTGGGGTGTATATATAGATATTTTATTAGGGTGGGGGTATAGACATAGTGTGGGGTGTATATAGATATATATTTTAGGGCTGGGGTATATATATAGTGTGGGGTTTATATAGATATATTTTTAGGGCTGGGGTATATATATATATATATATATATATATATATAGTGTGGGGTGTATATAGATATATTATTAGTTCTGGGATATATATATGGTGTGGGGTGTATATATAGATATTTTATTAGGGTGGGGGTATAGACATAGTGTGGGGTGTATATAGATATATATTTTAGGGCTGGGGTATATATATAGTGTGGGGTTTATATAGATATATTTTTAGGGCTGGGGTATATATATATATATATATATATATATATATATAGTGTGGGGTGTATATAGATATATTATTTGAGCTGTGAGATATATATATAGTGTGGGGTGTATAGGGGGGAGGCCTCAGGGGGGAGCTTCATCAGCTCTTCTGCTTTCCACCCCTGCTGGCCTCTCCGGATCCAGCCGCCATCTTTCTTCTGCTGCTGGCCTGTCCTGGCCAGCGGCGGCGCTGTTTCTCCTCTTCCTGCAGAAGGCGCCGGAGATCTTCTTTCCTGATCCCGGCGTCTTCTGGCCTCTTCAGCGGCCGCAGGAGCTCTTCTCCCCGCCGCAGTCTTCTGCGCCGTCCTCTGGCAGCTTCCGGCGTCCTCTTGCTCCTCAGCCGGGGGACTTCCTTCCTCGCCCTCCCGGTGGCGTCTGACGTCAGACGCTGTGGGCGAGGCTGAGTACGGCGCGGCGAGCGCTGGTTGGCTCGCCGCAGCCGTCTGCCATTGGCTCCCGACTCGGGAGCCCTGATTGGCTCCCGAATGGCGGGACCCCTGATTGGCTCCCGAATGGCGGGAGATTTAAACCTCCGTGAGCGGCGATTCGGATTGGCGGCCGCAGCGGCGCCAGATTCAAAGCACCGCTCCGTTCGCTGCCGCTTCAATCCCCGCTGCACCTGTACTGTGGGTGCGGGTATCATACAGCTGATCCCCACGCCTGGCTCCCCTCCATTAACCCTGCGCATCCTCTCCTGATCCCAGTGTACCCGGCGTATAAGACGACCCCCCACTTGGAGGAATTTTTTCAGGGGAAAAAAAGTCGTCTTATACGCCGGCAAATACGGTACATAGTGTGGGGTGCATATAGATATACTATTAGGTCTGGGGTATATATATAGTGTGGGGTGTATATAGATATATATATATTTAGTGTGGGGTGTATATAGATATATTATTAGTTCTGGGATATATATTTAGTGTGGGGTGTATATAGATATATTATTAGTTCTGGGATATATATGGTGTGGGGTGTATATATAGATATTTTATTAGGGTGGGGGTAGAGACATAGTGTGGGGTGTATATGATATATTATTAGGAAGGGGTATATACAAAGTGTGGGTGAATATAGATAATTTATTAGGGCTGGGTATATATATAGTGTGGGGTTTATACAGATATATTTTTAGGGCTGGGGTATATATATAGTGTGGGATGAATATAGATAATTTATTAGGGCTGGGGTATATATGTATTGTGGGTTGTATATAGATATATTATTAGGGCTGGGGTATATAAATAGTGTGGGATGAATATAGATAATTTATTAGGGCTGGGGCTGGGGTATATACATAGTGGTGGTTGAATATAGATATATTATTAGGGCTGGGGTATATACATAGTGGCGGTTGTATATAGATATATTATTAGGGCTGGGGTATATACATAGTGTGGGGGTTGTTTATAGATATATTATTAGGGCTGGGGTATATACATAGTGTGGGGTGTATATAGATATATTATTAGGACTTGGGTATATATATATATATAGTGTTGGGTTTATATAGATATATTATTAGGGCTGGGGTATATACATAGTGTGGGTGAATATAGATAATTTATTAGGGCTGGGGTATATATATAGTGTGGGGTTTATATAGATATATTTCTAGGGTTGGGGTATATAGTGTGGGATGAATATAGATAATTTATTAGGTCTGCGGTATATATGTAGTGTGGGGTGTATATAGATATATTATTAGGACTAGGGTATATATATATATATAGTGTTGGTTTTATATAGATATATTATTAGGGTTGGGGTATATACATAGTATGGGGTGTATATAGATATATTATTAGGGCTGGGGTATATACATAGTGTTGGATGAATATAGATAATTTATTAGGGCTGGGGCTGGGGTATATACATAGTGGGGGTTGTATATAGATATATTATTAGGGCTGGGGTATATATATAGTGTTGGGTTTATATAGATATACAGTATAGTATTATTAGGGCTGGGGTATATACATAGCATGGGGTGTATATAGAAATATTATTAGGGCTGGGGTATATATATAGTGTGGGGTTTATATAGATATATTTCTAGGGTTGGGGTATATAGTGTGGGATGAATATAGATAATTTATTAGGTCTGCGGTATATATGTAGTGTTGGGTGTATATATATATATATATTATTAGGACTGGGGTATATATATATATATATATATATAGTGTTGGTTTTATATAGATATATTATTAGGGCTGGGGTATATACATAGTATGGGGTGTATATAGATATATTATTAGGGCTGGGGTATATACATAGTGTTGGATGAATATAGATAATTTATTAGGGCTGGGGCTGGGGTATATACATAGTGGGGGTTGTATATAGATATATTATTAGGGCTGGGGTATATATATATAGTGTTGGGTTTATATAGATATATAGTATTATTAGGGCTGGGGTATATACATAGCATGGGGTGTATATAGATATATTATTAGGCCTGGGGTATATACATCAGGGTTGCCGACTCTCCCGGAATGGCCGAGAGTCTCCCGAAAATTGGGACCCCCTCCCGGCCCCCCGGAAGGGTGGGCAACCCTCCCGGATTCAGGAGGGACCCCCGTCCCCCCGCGCGCCCCGGATCGCGGCATTGAAATGCCACAATCCATGGGTCTCAGAGGAGGGGGCGGAGCTAAAATGACACAATCGTGACATTTTAGCCCCGCCCCCTCCACGTAGATCTGAATTCGACAGTTTGACATCATGGGGGCGGGGCTTAGGTATGTCACACTTAAGCCCCGCCCCCCTGAGCGGCTGCTGGAACTCTCCTCTCCGGGCTTCTCCCGGAGAGGAGAATTATAAAGTCGGTAACCCTGATATACATAGTGTGGGATGAATATAGATAATTTATTAGGGCTGTGGTATATACAAAGTGGGGGTTGTATATAGATATATTATTAGGGCTGAGGTGTATACTTAGTGTGGGGGTTATATATAGATATATTATTAGGGCTTGGGTATATACATAGTGTGGGGTGTATATAGATATATTATTAGGACTAGTGTATATATATAGTGTGGAGTTTATATAGATATATTATTAGGGCTGGGGTATATATATAGTGTTTGGTTTATTTACATATATTATAAGGGCTGGGGTATATACATAGTGAGTGGTGTATATATAGATATATTATTAGGGCTGGAGTATATACAAAGTGTGGGGTGTATATAGATATATTATTAGGGCTGGGGTATATACATAGTGTGGGGTGAATATAGATATTTTTTTAGGGCTGGGGTATATATATATAGTGTGGAGTGTATATAGATATATTATTAGAGCAGTGATATATATAGTGTGGGGTGTATAGGGTTGAGGCCTCAGGGGGGAGCTTCGTCAGCTCTTCTACTTTCCACCCCTGCTGGCCTCTCCGGATCTGGCCGCCATCTTTCTTCTGCTGCTGGCCTGTCCTGGCCAGCGGCGGCGCTGCTTCTCCTCTTCCTGCAGAAGGCGCTGTAGATCTTCTTTCTTGATCCCGGCGTCTTCTGGCCTCTTCAGCGGCCGCAGGAGCTCTTCTCCCCGCCGCAGTCTTCTGCGCCGTCCTCTGGCAGCTTCCGGCGTCCTCTTGCTCCTCAGCCAGGGGACTTACTTCCTCGCCCTCCCGGGGGCGTCTGACGTCAGACGCCGGGGGCGAGGCTGAGTATGGCGCGGCGAGTGCTGATTGGCTCACTGCAGCCGTCTGCCATTGGCTCCCGACTCGGGAGCCCTGATTGGCTCCCGAATGGCGGGAGCCCTGATTGGCTCTCCAATGGCGGGAGATTTAATGCGCCGCGAGCGGAGCTTACTATTGGCTGCGGCAGCGGCGCCAGATTCAAAGCACCGCTCCGTTCGCCGCCGCTTCAATCCCCGCTGCACCTGTACTGTGGGTGCGGGTATCATACAGCTGATCCCCACGTGAAAAAATGGAGGGTGGGGTTTAGGAAAAGGTGGCGCTGAATAAATGAAAAAACAAATACTTATCTTTTCATTGAAATTCTTTTCGATTTCTGATGCTTTCCCTTCTTTAATCGGCTTTCAATAAGGTGGATGCATGAAAAGATAAGAATTCAGAAAAAAAGAGGGATGTGATGGTCTGCTCTTTTGCAATAGAGATTTAGAAGAACATCCACCGTCAGCAAGGGGGCGTACCTTACTTACAGTGAAATGTTATAAGATACATATGTAAAGGTTTCTTTTCAAATGGTGGGTGCGTACCCGTACTCACGAAGTATTAAGTGATGACACTCTTTGAAAGGTTTCTTTCAGTTGTCCTTTTTCATATAAAAAGAATGGGTGGTGTGCAATTCTCTTTGTAACAAGTCAGAATTTATTTTATAAGTAACACACATCCAAAAAGGTAAAAATTACATTTAAAATATATCCTTTTTCTCTTTCAGTGAAATGAGGGAGGTAAGGAGATCAGGTCTTTGATCCACAGTGTAATACCGGTATACACCCAGATGTTATGTGGCCATGCCTTGATAAAGAGCCACAGCTCGAAACGCGTTGGCAGGAGGACATTGCCTTTTAAATCTGTAAGTGCGTGAGGTGAAGGCTGGAGAAAAGGTAAGATCCCACCACATAACATCTGGGTGTATACCGGTATTACACTGTGGATCAAAGACCTGATCTCCTTACCTCCCTCATTTCACTGAAAGAGAAAAAGGATATATTTTAAATGTAATTTTTACCTTTTTGGATGTGTGTTACTTATAAAATAAATTCTGACTTGTTACAAAGAGAATTGCACACCACCCATTCTTTTTATATGAAAAAGGACAACTGAAAGAAACCTTTCAAAGAGTGTCATCACTTAATACTTCGTGAGTACGGGTACGCACCCACCATTTGAAAAGAAACCTTTACATATGTATCTTATAACATTTCACTGTAAGTAAGGTACGCCCCCTTGCTGACGGTGGATGTTCTTCTAAATCTCTATTGCAAAAGAGCAGACCATCACATCCCTCTTTTTTTCTGAATTCTTATCTTTTCATGCATCCACCTTATTGAAAGCCGATTAAAGAAGGGAAAGCATCAGAAATCGAAAAGAATTTCAATGAAAAGATAAGTATTTGTTTTTTCATTTATTCAGCGCCACCTTTTCCTAAACCCCACCCTCCATTTTTTCACTTGTACCAATGGATCAATAGGGATTGATCCACGGTTTTGGAAATAAAGGCAGCAGAATCACAGGAGCGCCCCATTTAATTCCACCTTTCCAGAAAAGCTGATCCCCACGCCCCGGCTCCCCTCCATTAACCCTGCGCATCCTGTCCTGATCCCAGTGTACCCGGCGCATAAGATGACCCCCCACTTGCAGGAATGTTTTTCAGGGGAAAAAAAGTCGTCTTATACGCTGGCAAATACGGTACATAGTGTGGGGTGTATATAGATATACTATTAGATCTGGGGTATATATATAGTGTGGGGTGTATATAGATATATATATTTAGTGTGGGGTGTATATAGATATATTATTAGTTCTGGGATATTTATTTAGTGTGGGTGAATATAGATAATTTATTAGGGCTGGGTATATATATATATAGTGTGGGGTTTATACAGATATATTTTTAGGGCTGGGGTATTTATATAGTGTGGGATGAATATAGATAATTTATTAGGGCAGGGGTATATATGTAGTGTGGGTTGTATATAGATATATTATTAGGGCTGGGGTATATAAATAGTGTGGAATGAATATAGATAATTTATTAGGGCTGGGGCTGGGGTATATACATAGTGGTGGTTGTATATAGATAAATTATTAGGGCTGGGGTATATACATAGTGTTGGATGAATATAGATAATTTATTAGGGCTGGGGCTGGGGTATATACATAGTGGTGGTTGTATATAGATATATTATTAGGGCTGGGGTATATACATAGTGTTTGCTGGTTGTATATAGATATATTATTAGGGCTGGGGTATATACATAGTGTGGGGTGTATATAGATATATTATTAGGACTGGGGTATATATATATAGTGTTGGGTTTATATAGATATATTATTAGGGCTGGGGTTATATACATAGTGTGGGGTGTTTATATAGACACATTATTAGGGCTGGGGTATATACATAGTGTGGGTAAATATAGATAATTTATTAGGGCTGGGGTATATATATAGTGTGGGGTTTATATAGATATATTTCTAGGGTTGGGGTATATAGTGTAGGATGAATATAGATAATTTATTAGGTCTGCGGTATATATGTAGTGTGAGGTGTATATAGATATATTATTAGGACTGGGGTATATATACAGTATATAGTGTTGGTTTTATATAGATATATTATTAGGGCTGGGGTATATACATAGTATGGGGTGTATATAGATATATTATTAGGGCTGGGGTATATACATAGTGTTGGATGAATATAGATAATTTATTAGGGCTGGAGCCGGGGTATATACATAGTGGGGGTTGTATATAGATATATTATTAGGGCTGGGGTATATATATATATATATATACATATATATATGTAGTGTTGGGTTTATTTAGATATACTATTAGGGCTGGGGTATATATATATATATATATATATATATATATATATAGTGTTGGGTTTATATAGATATATAGTATTATTAGGGCTGGGGAATATACATAGCATGGGGTGTATATAGATATATTATTAGGCCTGGGGTATATACATCAGGGTTGCTGACTCTCCCGAAATGGCCGGGAGTCTCCCGAAAATTGGGACCCCCTCCCGGCCCCCCGGAAGGGTGGGCAACCCTCCCGTATTCAGGGGGGACCCCGTGCGCCCCGGATCGCGGCATTGAATTGCCGCAATCCTCGGGTCTCAGAGGAGGGGGCGGAGCTAAAATGACACAATCGTGTCATTTTAGCCTCGGCCTCTTCACGGAGATCTGAATTCGGCAGTTTGTCATCGTGGGGGCGGGGCTTAGGGATGTCACACTTAAGCCCCGCCCCCCTGAGCGGCTGCTGGAACTCTTCTCTCCGGGCTTCTCCCGGAGAGGAGAATTATAAAGTCGGCAACCCTGATATACATAGTGTGGGATGAATATAGATAATTTATTAGGGCTGTGGTATATACATAGTGGGGGTTGTATATAGATATATTATTAGGGCTGAGGTATATACATAGTGTGGGGGTTATATATAGATATATTATTAGGGCTTGGGTATATACATAGTGTGGGGTGTATATAGATATATTATTAGGACTAGGGTATATATATAGTGTGGAGTTTATATAGATATATTATTAGGGCTGGGGTATATATATAGTGTTTGGTTTATTTAGATATATTATTAGGGCTGGGGTATATACATAGTGAGTGGTGTATATATAGATATATTATTAGGGGTGGAGTATATACAAAGTGTGGGGTGTATATAGATATATTATTAGGGCTGGGGTATATACATAGTGTGGGGTGAATATAGATATTTTTTTAGGGCTGGGGTATATATATAGTGTGGGGTTTATATAGATATATTTTTAGGGCTGGGGTATATATATATATAGTGTGGGGTGTATATAGATATATTATTAGAGCAGTGATATATATATAGTGTGGGGTGTATAGGGGGGAGGCCTCAGGGGGTAGCTTCGTCAGCTCTTCTGCTTTCCACCCCTGCTGGCCTCTCCGGATCCGGCCGCCATCTTTCTTCTGCTGCTGGCCTGTCCTGGCCAGCGGCGGCGCTGCTTCTCCTCTTCCTGCAGAAGGCGCCGGAGATCTTCTTTCTTGATCCCGGCGTCTTCTGGCCTCTTCAGCGGCCGCAGGAGCTCTTCTCCCCGCCGCAGTCTTCTGCGCCGTCCTCTGGCATCTTCCGACGTCCTCTTGCTCCTCAGCCGGGGGACTTACTTCCTCGCCCTCCCGGGAGCGTCTGACGTCAGACGCCGGGGGCGAGGCTGAGTATGGCACGGCGAGTGCTGATTGGCTCGCTGCAGCCGTCTGCCATTGGCTCCCGACTCGGGAGCCCTGATTGACTCCCGAATGGCGGGAGCCCTGATTGGCTCCCGAATGTCTGGAGATTTAAACCGCCGCGAGCGGTGCTTTGGGTTGGCGGCCGCAGCGGCGCCAGATTCAAAGCACCGCTCCGTTCGCCGCCGCTTCAATCCCCGCTGCACCTGTACTGTGGGTGCGGGTATCATACAGCTGATCCCCACGCCCGGCTCCCCTCCATTAACCCTGCGCATCCTGTCCTAATCCCAGTGTACCCGGCGCATAAGATGACCCCCCACTTGCAGGAATGTTTTTCAGGGGAAAAAAGTTGTATTATACGCCGGCAAATACGGTACATAGTGTGGGGTGTATATAGATATATTATTAGGGCTGGGGTATATATTTAGTGTGGGGTGTATATATATATATTATTAGTTCTGGGATATATATGGTGTGGGGTGTATATATAGATATTTTATTAGGGCGGGGGTATAGACATAGTGTGGGGTGTATATAGATATACTATTAGGGTGACCACAGCAGGTGGGCCTGTGTGTTCAAAATGCAGGGACGATTTTTGGTCCCAGTCCGGCCTTGAACAGGAATAATAAATATGCATGTATGCGGGCACCTCTTGAATTATACGGCACACATGCGGGCACCCCTGGACTGTGATGGGAAACATGCAGGCACCCCTGGAATTATACGCCACACATTCGGGCACCCCTGGACTGATACGGGACACATGCGGGCATGCCTGGAATTATACGGCACACATGCGGGCACCCCTGGAATTTTACGTCACACGTGCCGGCACGCCTGGACTGATACGGGATACATGCGTGCACCCCTGGAATTATACGGCACACATGCGGGCACCCCTTGACTGATACGGTATACATGTGGGCACCCCTGGAATAATACAGCACACAAATGGGCACCCCTGGACTGATACGGGACACATGCGGACACCCCTGGAATTATACGGCACACATGTGGGCCCCCCTGAACTGGTTCAGGACACATGCCGTCTCCCCTGGAATTATACAGCACACATGCGGGGACTCATGGACTGATACGGGACACATGCTGGCACCCTGGAATTATATGGCACACATGCGGGCACCCCTGGACTGATATGGGACCTATGCGGGCACCCCTGGAATTATATGGCACACATGCTGGCACCCCTGGACTGATAGGGGACACCCCTGGAATTATATGGCACACATGCGGGCACCCCTGGACTGATACGGGACATATGAGGCCACCCCTGGAATTATATGGCACACATGCGGGTACCCCTGGAATTATACGGCACACATGCTGGCACCCCTGAACTGGTTCGGGACACATGCAGCCACCCGTGCAATTATAAGGAACACATGCGGGCACCCCCGGACTGATACATGCGGGCACCCCTGGAATTATACGGGACACATGTAGACACCCCTGGACTGATACAGGACACATGCGGGCACCCCTGGAATTATACGGCACACATGTTGGCACCCCTGGACTGATATGGGACACATGGGAGCACCTATGGAATTAAACACCAACATACGGGCACCCCTGGAATTATACGGCACACATGCGGGCAACCCTGGACTGATACGGGACACATTCGGGCACCCCTGGAATCAAAGGGGAAACATTTGGGCACCCCTGGACTGATACGGGACACATGCGGCCACCCCTGGAATTATTCAGCACACATGCGGGCACCCCTGGACTGATACGGGACGAATGCGGGCACTCCTGAAATTATACGGCACACATGCGGGCACCCCTGAACTGGTTTGGGACACATGGGGCCACCCCTGGAATTATACAGAACACATCCTGGCACCTCTGGACTGATACGGAACGCATGCGGGCACCTCTGGAATTATACGCCACACAAGCGGGCACTCCTGTACTCACACGGGACACATACAGGCACCCCTGGACTCTGCCCCCTGCCCAGTTTCTGCCGCCGATGTGCTTCCTCTCCTGCCGGTGCTGCTCCCGTCCAGCAGCTTGACTCTCCACTCCCGCTCCCAGACACTGCTCCGGCTGCTGCTCCTCTCTCCCCGTCCTGCCTATTCACGCGCCAGCCGGCGACCTCTGACCCCTCTTCTTTCCAGCTTCTCTGTGCGCTGCCGCCTCCTCCAATCCTGGGCGGGCTCCTTCCTTCATCTCCAGGGTAAGTCCTGCCCCTGGTCTCAGCAGCAGCCGCGGGGAGGGGAGTTATCCCCTGCCACGCTGCGGAGTTAATCCTCCGCGTTTTAATCAGGGGGACTCTCTGCAGGGTGCCACACAGCCACCCCTGGAATTATACGGCACACATGCAGGCACCCCTGGACTGATACGGGACACATGCGGCCACCCCTGGAATTATACGGCACACATTCCCGCTATCCAGGGGTACCAGGAAGGGATACCCTCTGTCCCCCACTCTCTTTGCCCTGGCAATAGAGCCCCTGGCTTGTCTTATTAGAATCAATCCAGCTGTGTGGGGTTTTGAGGTTGGCTATGTAATGGACAAAATAGCCCTATATGCAGATGACATACAGATGGAGCCGGGCTCCCTCTTGCTGGTGAATCGCCAGATTGTCTCCGCTGGCGATCCGACAGCAGCATGGCGCTCCATCTGACTGAGACGCGCGTGCGTCTCACACGCACGCGCGTCAGTTTCTGGGCGGCGGGGCGACGGGAACCCTGTCCGTCTCCGCTTCAGGGAGACAGACAGGGTTAGGGGGGTGCGGGGAGGCAGTGGGGACCCCCCCCCCAAGCCAGCGGGGACCCGGGGGAAGCGTCGGGGACCCGGGGGAAGCGCCGTCGGAAGGAGACGCGCACGCATCTCTTTCACCTTTAAAAACCTGATTTCCCTTGGTTTCATGAAATAAAGGAAAAACCAAAGGTGATCTTTTAAGAAATTAAAACAACTTTTTTCAATTGAAAATAATGTGAAGTGTGCATCCAGCTATACAACCTCTTTCTTTCTTCCTTATATTTGTGTTTACTGCCGGTTGTCTTGGATCGCACCCCCGCAAACCAATAGATGTAACACAGCGGGTATTTGGCCTTAATCGAAAGGCTCAACAGAAGTGTGCAGCCTTTTCCTTCTCACTCTCCTTCCTGAAGCTCGACAGTCAAAATGTAGACACAGTTGACATGGACACCGTATCGGTGCACCGCGTCCCCTCGCATGGCTCGCTGTACTTGCCATGCTTCGGGCACCTGATTGCACATGTCGGCTCAAAACAGTGAAAATCCCATGTCAACCTTTTGATTGTCAATTGTCTCCTTGTTGACCTAATGATTGTGTCGACCTAATGACCACGTCAACCTAAAGCCATGTTGACCTTTTTCACTGGCGACCTGCGGCCTGTCGAACTTCAGTGGTTGACGTTTGACTCATCTCTAATTTTCTGTCGTCTTGGTGTGATTACAATGAAAGCCAAATTCATTATATGGTTTACATCGGACCTCTTTGATCATGGATATGTTCCTGTTTTATTTTTTAAATCATTTTCTTCCCAATTTTATGTATTTACATTGTGCATATGTCCTTTCATTAGTTTTTACAGTTTATCAGTTTTATTTATTGATATTTGATTATGGTTGTGAGGATACGGGGGTTCCCCAATCATTCAGACACCGAGCAGATGAAACCAAAATAACGGTTTATTTTCCACAGCACACACAAATAGATAAAGACAGGAACAAGAGGCAAAATGTAGCATAGAAACGATATCCAGTTAGCAGTCCGAACAGGCAGTCCTTTTAGCATCACAGTTCCAAATCACAAAACTATCACTTATCCACACAGCTGTGGTAGCAGATAAGTGCAAATAAAAGGAACAATCACAAGGTAATTGGGTTATGTCCTGATCACTCCCTGTGGAGGTTGCCTTTTGGTGAAATTATACACTTTTCCCCTGGATATTCTCTGTATGACCATTTATGGGTAACAGCATCTGATATACAGGGTAACACTATATGATCTACAGGCTAATACTATAGTTCTGGAAATACACACCCATATGGGGAATAGAGACATATACGGAGAACAATAGGATACAGATGGACTAAAAAGTATATTAATCAATACACATAATAAAATATCATAATTACAGTTTTACTCAGAATCTGATAACCTCACATTCCTTCCCCTATATATTAGTCCCTGTCCCCAGGTGTTCAGGAACCATTAACAACCCGGAGCCGTGGGATGAAGGGCAGCGAATCTTGGGTATGGATGTACCACAGAGTGACATCATACGAAACCCATCTTGTAAAAGGCGGCTGGTTTAGAGAACCTTAAGGAAAAAATATAAGTATTGTCTGCGCTCAGGAAAGCAGCTTCTTATTGGTAGGTGCAGGTTTTAGGATAAAAGAAAAAAGCGCTTGAGGATGTATAATGGGTATATAAAATAAGTGCAAGTGCTTAGCCGCTGAAAAGAAAAAGATTAGATAAAAGCAAGGAGTAAAAACAATGTTTACAGCCCTCTCTTGATATTTGAGGTTGCTTGTGTGAGGTTTTTGCCGGTCCGTGCTGAGGCAGTGTAAGATCGGCACTATTAACGGAGACCTAGTAGCCCTAGCTGTCCCTAAGCTTACCTAGGTCTTCTTGGCCTTCTGTCTTCTTCCACGCCGTGCTCCGGACCTCCGCGAGTATGGTGCGCTCTGCCGGAAGTTCGGATCTTGTTTACTTCCGGTATCGGCGGCGTCTGTACTCGCTTCTTCCCCAGGCTTCCAACGCGTTTCGAGAGACACGCTCTCTTTGTCAAGGATACCTGGTTCCGTTTCTTTGCAGGCTTTATTCACTTTTTTTCCTTTCTTTATTTTGAAAAAACTTTATTTAAAACGGAAATGTTCTTTTCTTTTGGCGGCAAGCACATGTCTTAAAGGGGAATGTTGGAAAAAATGTTGGCAAAAGGGAAAAAGGTAAAAAGGGGGTATTTCTAATGTTAATAAGCGCTGTTTGATATTGCAGTAAATAATAGAACGAAGGGATTCTTTGATTATAAAAATGAAGGGATTCTTTGATTATAAAAAGGCAGCCAGTTCGATGTCAATGTTAAGTCCTTTGGGTTGGAGAGTGTTTAGTTCGAAAATCCACTTAGTTTCTCTTTGTTTAAGTGTTTTTACGTTATTGCCTCCTCTCCAGTTTAGATTGACTTGTTCTATTGCATTTATTTTCAATCCTTCAGGATTTTTCTCATGTTTTTCGTAAAAATGGCTGGATAGGCTGTGGGTTTGCAGTCCTTTTTTAATATTATAGATATGTTCTGCTGTACGTTTTTTCAGTTCTCTCTTCGTTTGTCCCACATATTGAAGCCCACATAAGTTGCAGTTCCAAAAATATAATCTATTTATTGGAATGCCCCTGTGGGCTTCAATATGTGGGACAAACGAAGAGAGAACTGAAAAAACGTACAGCAGAACATATCTATAATATTAAAAAAGGACTGCAAACCCACAGCCTATCCAGCCATTTTTACGAAAAACATGAGAAAAATCCTGAAGGATTGAAAATAAATGCAATAGAACAAGTCAATCTAAACTGGAGAGGAGGCAATAACGTAAAAACACTTAAACAAAGAGAAACTAAGTGGATTTTCGAACTAAACACTCTCCAACCCAAAGGACTTAACATTGACATCGAACTGGCTGCCTTTTTATAATCAAAGAATCCCTTCATTTTTATAATCAAAGAATCCCTTCGTTCTATTATTTACTGCAATATCAAACAGCGCTTATTAACATTAGAAATACCCCCTTTTTACCTTTTTCCCTTTTGCCAACATTTTTTCCAACATTCCCCTTTAAGACATGTGCTTGCCGCCAAAAGAAAAGAACATTTCCGTTTTAAATAAAGTTTTTTCAAAATAAAGAAAGGAAAAAAAGTGAATAAAGCCTGCAAAGAAACGGAACCAGGTATCCTTGACAAAGAGAGCGTGTCTCTCGAAACGCGTTGGAAGCCTGGGGAAGAAGCGAGTACAGACGCCGCCGATACCGGAAGTAAACAAGATCCGAACTTCCGGCAGAGCGCACCATACTCGCGGAGGTCCGGAGCACGGCGTGGAAGAAGACAGAAGGCCAAGAAGACCTAGGTAAGCTTAGGGACAGCTAGGGCTACTAGGTCTCCGTTAATAGTGCCGATCTTACACTGCCTCAGCACGGACCGGCAAAAACCTCACACAAGCAACCTCAAATATCAAGAGAGGGCTGTAAACATTGTTTTTACTCCTTGCTTTTATCTAATCTTTTTCTTTTCAGCGGCTAAGCACTTGCACTTATTTTATATACCCATTATACATCCTCAAGCGCTTTTTTCTTTTATCCTAAAACCTGGTTTAGAGAACCAGCAAGGGCAATATTACAATATAAGTTATAAATTGTAACCAACAGGGGATTTAGCAATTCCTCTACATCAGATATTGGGTATCCCCACTCTGCAACATTGTAAACTTTTACACCGGGCACACCTATTGGGTGTACTAATACCTTTGCCTCTGGCACAATGGGGCTGGGAGTACTTTCCACCTCCCCCTTTTGCACAAGGAAAAGCTGCCCAACGGCAGGCCAATGTTGGGGTTCTGGCCCTGGCACTTCCGCTACTATGTCCAGTCCTTCCTCCCTCAAACCCAAACTAAGGGGATGGCAAATTTCAATACAGGATATGGTCTCAATGCCCAGGGCTGAGGAGAGACCCTCCATCAGGAACAATTCAGCGGATGGCTGCGGGGCAGGCTGGTCCTGTGCCAGCACTGACCCCTCAAAAGCCAGTCTCTCACCTGAAGCTCCTTCTGCGCAGTCCTCATCCTCCTGGATAACCTCCTTCCTCAGCTGAGTATGCTGGGCAGCCTGGAGCAAGACATCATCTGTGACTAGTATGCTTGTGGCCTGGATGTGGGAGAATACTCCCCTGACCATGGTGATCAACTCTGGCATGCAGTCCTCATAGATCCCTTGGCAGCAGGATAATAGCTCTTCATCTTCCACCTCAGCAAAAGGGAAGCTGTAGTGCAGCTCCTCCTGGGGTGCCTGGCTAATGGGCCCCACTTCCTTCACTTTGGGGATAACCTCCCCCAGTATAGAACACTGACCAGCTTCTTCCCTAGGATGTGGGAGAAGCTGTTGCAGACGGTGCTTTTCCTCACCCACCCTGCGACACTGGTCTCGCCATGCTGGGGTATCCAGAAGCCCATGATCAATTGCCTCTTCCTCTGCCACCATGAAGCACTCTTTCAGACACTCCAGTTGTTCCCACACACTCAGCCATGCACCGAAATTGAGGATCCATGTCCAATAATCTGTAAAACTTTTGTAGGATCCCCCTGGCCTTGGAGAATCCACTGGATGATTTCCCTGTGAGTGTAGGATTGGACAGGTATACCTCGCAGGTAACATTCTGCTATCAACTCCTCCATACTCATTTCTTTAAGGGCAGTTAGGGTCCCCCCTGACCCTTCTCTCGTGGTAACAGATAAGTCTGTGGAAGACCCCTCGATTGTCTGCCTGGATTGCAGCAGCCCCATTCTGGACCTCTCCTCTGGCTCTATCTATCTGGGGCATCAATTTATTCTGGACTTGCCCTTCAGTCTCAGAATATTGTCCTCTTTGTAGCATTTGGGTCACTGTAGCAATCACTTCCTCTGTAAATTCTACAAACTCTGGCTCCCCCAGCAGATTCCAGGAGGCGGCCTCACCTTTACAGTGCAGGAATGCATCCCTCAGGTAACACAATTTGTCCTGTATGCTGGATACTCTCCACCCGCTGATCATCTGCTGAGCTTCTTCCCAGTACTCCCAGATATATTGCATCTTTCTGACAATAAATAATAGTTTCGGCATCTCAGCATGACAATACACTGATGATCCTCCATCCCCGCGCTCCACTGCACTAGGGTTCTTGAGGCACCGATTTTCTTTCCTTGGAAACATTTTACCTTTCACAGGACTGACACCTGCTCACTTGCTGGGTTCACCTTACTGCAGTTTCCGTTTCCTTACATATGCTCTGTTCTCTGTTGTGACTTCACGCTTTCTGTGCTCGATGGTTGGTGTCTGAATGATCCCACTGTCGTTGCCGCAAAATGTGAGGATACAGGGGTATCTCTAATCATTCAGACACCGAGCAGATGACGGTTTATTTTCCACAGCACACACAAATAGATAAAGACAGGAACAAGAGGCAAAATGTAGCATAGAAACGATATCCAGTAAGCAGTCCGAACAGGCAGTCCTTTTAGCATCACAGTGAAAATTCACAAAACTATCACTTATCCACACAGCCGTGATAGCAGATTAGTCCTCCGAATTCCACAGGGATCCCCCTCGCAACCCTATCACGTATTCCACACAGCCATGATAGTGCAGGAAACCTGTATAAGTCCACACAGCACCGGACGCTCCAGAGCGTAGTAGGGCCCACCCAGGGCAGATGATGTGTTCCACAAGATACCTTGGCAGAGTATTACCTCTTAGCCAGGATCGCGACTAACATGAGGAGCTGGCATGTATAAGCCATTTTAAGACCTTCTAAATTCCCACAGTGCTTGAACACTCAGTGGGGTGGCCCAAGTTCCTGATTGGTGGGTTCATGCATCAGGTATAGCCCTCCTTTCTCCCTCAGCTGTCAATCTTCTGCTGCCCCCCTGCTGCTGCCCCCCCTCCACAATGTCTACTCCAGTTCAGAGATGCACAAAGAAGTGTCAATAAAAGGAACAATCACAAGGTAATTGGGTTATGTCCTGATTACCCCCTGTGGAAGTTGCCTTTTGGTGAAATTATACACTTTTCCCCTGATTTATTTTCTGTATGACCATATATGGGTAACAGCATCTGATATACAGGGTAATACTGTATGATCTACGGGCTAATACTATAGTTCTGGAAATACACACACATATGGGGAATAGAGACATATACAGAGAACAATAGGGTACAGACGGACTAAAAAGTATATTAATCACTACACATAATAAAATATCATAATCACAGTTTTACTCAGAATCTGATAACCTCACAATGGTGATATCAATTAATATTGCTGTATTACTGTACTGTATATGGTACAGATAAATGACAGTCTAATTTATTCTTTTGGGCTCATTCTCACTGTTACTTCACTTTAGCAAGAAGCAATTACAGAGATTAAGCCATCCTTGTCTAGGGCACTTTCAGAGGCAAATCCCTTCTCAAATGGACAAAACCATGTGCACTGCAGGGGGGAGGGTGGGCAGATGTAACATGTGCATAGAGAATTCGATTTTGGTGAGATATTTTGTTTCTGTGCAGGGAAAATACTGACTGCTTTATTTCTACACTGCAATATAGATCTCACTTTGCAGATAAACTCCACCCAAATCTAATTCTATTTGCACATGTTATATCTGCCCCACCTGCAGTGCACATGGTTTTGTCCATTTGAGAAGGAATTTGCCTCTGAGAGTAAACAAGAATAAGGCCCCTAGCCCTTTAATAGGATTAATGGCCTTAGTCTGGTTCACTCCTTCTGGCAAATTCCTTCTTAGATGGACAAACCCATCTGCACTGCAAGTGGGGCAGATGTAAAATGTGCAGAGAGAATTAGATTTGGGTGAGTTATTTTGTTTCTGTGCAGGGAAAATACTGACTGCTTTATTTGTACACTGCAATATAGATCTCACTTTGAAGTAAAACCCCACCCAAATTTAATTCTCTCTGCTCAAGTAACATCTACCCCACCTGCAGTGCACATGGTTTTGTCTATCTAAGAAGGAATTTATTAGAAGGAGAGAACCAGAATAAGGCCCTAAGTGAGTCAGAGCTGTCGGATTTAATCCTCTGCTAATCCCCTACTGCAGTGGTTCCCAAACTGTGTGCCTAGGCACCCTGGGGTGCCGTAGGACACTTGCAGGGGTGCTTTGGGTTGGTGGACCAGGATCAATTCATATTATTTATGGTCAATGTAACAGGCAAAACCAGTGCTTGTGGCTGCCAATCATAGTATATGTGGACAAACAGAAGCAAATCCTGTCCCTCACCAGATAACTGTGACATATACGCAGTGGAACAACCTCCCGCCACCTACAGTATGTTACTGTACCCATCCTTGCTGGCGGGTCGCCAGAACGTACGCGCTGGTGACCCGCCAGCAGCCTCGCCAGCGAGGAGACTGAGACGCACGTGCGTCTCACGCGCACGTGCGTCTCAGTCACCGTCGCTAGCGCGACGGAAACCCTGTCCGTCTCCGCCTCAGGGAGACGGACAGGGTTAGGGGGGGTTAGTGGGGGGTGCGGGCAGACGGCGGGGACCCCGGGTTACCGCCAGCAAGCTGGCGGGGACCCGGGGAACTGATGGAAGCGCCGTCGGAAGGGGACGCGCGCGCCCTCTCGAGCGTGTGCGTCCCCTTCTCACCATCGCCATGGCGCTGGCGGGGGATGGCGGCTGGCGACGCCAGCGCCATCCCCTGCAAAGATGGGACCTGACCCATCTGTATTAGGCTTTCTGATTCCCTTACCTCCTTTAAGCGCTCCGTCAAAACCCACCTCTTCCGACTGGCCTATCCCTCCTCCTCCTCCTCCTAACCTCCTTTGCTCCTCCTATCCTGCCTACCCTACCCCTCCATCCGTTCCTACTTATCCTATTGTTTTTCTTTCGTCCACCCACCTCCTTTTAGTCTGTTAACTCTTATGAGTAGGGCCCTCCTTCCTCACGTACTCACCCTACCTCTTTAGTTCACCAGTGCTCCTGCCCTGTTCTTCCCTTCCTCTACTTCATCTTCAGCCTCCTTGACAATTTCGACACCTACTTCAGAACTGATGCTGATTTTAGTTCTACCAGCTATACCCTATTTATGCTGTATTTTATCAACACACCCTGTACGTTACCTTATAATTTGTTTTTTGTTTGCTATGTATGGCACTGCGGACACTTTGTGGCACCTTAGAAATAAACCTACTACTACTATACACACAATGCACTTAATTTTTTTTCTGAATTTCTCGATAACAAACATTTGGCCTAGGGGTGCCATGAAAATATTTTGATGCTCTAGGGCGCCATGATTCAAAAAAGTTTGGGAAGCCCTGCCCTACTGTATTGTTCTATGTATTGTATTGCAGCTGAGAACAATAGGACTTGGCTAACCATGGCTCTCCAGAGAAGGCTAGCTGTAGAAGACTCCATCTGTATATATATATTTTTAAATTGTAAATAATTAAAGGCATTCTGTAACTTCTATGAAGCCACTTGGCTCATCATCTACAGCATGTAAAAGTAAGATAACACAACAGAGATTTTTTTTTAGTCTGTAATTTTCAGATAAAGTAATTTGACACTTTAAGTCTCAGCACGGCTTTCAATAAATATTTTATTATTATAATTTATTTGTATAGCACCACCATATTAGCGCTGTAGAGAGAATATGTCAATTACATCAGCCCATTCTCCATAGGAGCTTGCAGTTCATTTAACTCACAATCAGAAAACAAATCCTGCTCTTCTTTAGATAGATACAATTCACTTTTTATATTAGCAATAAAAATGTAGATATCATTAAAGAAATAATAATATAATACAGAGCGAAATAACTGGCTACAAACTAATCACATTGTTCTTCCAAATGTAAACAGTCATATCTGGATATAGAAATTCTATGTTGTTGATGATTGCCTGTGACAAATCTGATAACGTCATGTGTATTATGGTGTGTGCACACGGTGAGATTCCTTTGCTATACGACTTAAGATTTGAGTGCTATGCAATCTTTGATAACTCTACTATTTACATACAATACATACAATCTTTGCTTAGATTTGCACTATATAGTCATTGTGCCCTGTCTATCTGGGTTTCGATTTGTAACGGGAGCGCGCATCGGTACCGCAAGGTAAAAAACCTGTGCGAACTGCATACGGTCTGCATGTGATTTTGACTATATCTAATGTCAAATCTCACCGTGTGCACACAGCATTACAGTCACTGTTCATGTGCAAAATGACGTGTTCTGAGGAATGTTGTTAATGTACAGATAACTTAATCTAAAAACAATTATTCTTAATGTGGTAAGCTAAAGGTCACTAAAATAAATAAATAAAATTAAATAACCACCTATTTTCCACTTTTCCATCCTAGTGGACTTGTTCTAATGCGCTAGGATGATGTATGAAGTAAAGTCTCTATTTCCTAATACAGGAGGGTGTTAAGATCAGTTGCAGATGCAGGATGTCATGAAGAATGAGGTAGCTTCATTGGTGGACTGCACTTTAGCTTGCCACGTCACCCATTATACTCTCAACAGTTCCTACCGATGGCCTGCAGAAATGATTTCATTGCGGCAAAAAATGATTCCGCTCTTTTTTCTGTTGTTTTACAAGTCCCTTGAGTCTAAAAAAAAAGATATTATATATTTATAATTAATTTACATTTTTTCTTCCACAACTTTACATAGGGCCTTATTCTGGTTGACTCGATCAAATGCAAATTCGCTAGGGAACTGATGTTTTGAGCATGCGCAGTGGCATTTCTGCACATATGTATATGCTGGGTGCAAGCAAACTCGGCAAAAAGTCTGTTTGCCGAGTGCACGCACCCAGCCTTGTGAACGGGGTGTGGAGAGGGGCATGGGGTGCCGGCCTGGGCCATTAGCATATGTAAACGCCCAGCATTTCATGGGCGTTCCCATGAAAATGCTGGGCGTACACATGCTAATGCGTTTGTGACGCACGTGCGGGGGGCGGACAGCTGACATAATCGGATGTCAGCTGGCCACCCAATTCCCTGGAATTCTACACAGTGGTCTGGCCCACCCTTACATATGCGTGCGCCTTCGACATCATTCGATGGTCGGTGACTATCGAAACATGGAGGTTCCCACTGGCATTCGAATGGATGTACATGTAAAATATCCATTCGCAAGCCTAGCGAATTCATCCCGCTTGCAAATGGGTGGCGCCGGCTAACCATTCACAAGGCGGGGTTAGGGTGACTTGCATCCAAGTGAGTCAACCAGAATAAGGCCCATAGTCCCTTCTTTGCAAAATATTACTATCCCTTTCAGACAGAACAGAAAGCATTAACAATAAACATTCTTTCACCATGAGCATTCACCACATGAAGCAATAATTCAGGTTCCAAGACAATCCAAGTGATAACAATCTCATATACCTTATAAGTGTCCTTAAAAAGAAAATGAGTTTGGAACACCTAGCATTCTTTCCTTTGTACACAGTAATGGCCATATGAACAATACCACAAATTGATTTTGCTATATGCAGAAAGGATGTGGTAATTCAATTAGCTGCGAGTTTTAATTGAATCATTGTGCAATCTATGACTGCACGCATTTACAGATAACATTGTCTACACCTATATGGGACATGACTACCAACAAGTGAGGTTCTACTACCCTAATATCACTAAGTGTTATAGGTTGAGGTTCAGAAACAAGCTGATAGCTAATTTAAGTTGCACCTTTAATATGTTTTCTTAATTACTTATGGGGGGCATATAATATAAGAATATTGGGATAACAACTGCATAGTGTATGGCCGCATCCAATCAATGATGATCAAATGGTCGACCATAAGAAATATTCCAACATGCTACACTGTTTCGACTATTGTTTGGCCACATCCAACACTGGGGCAGATGTATGAACTTGCGTTAAGTGCATTTCTGGGGGGATTAAGTTTTTTCAGATTTATTAAAAGTGCATCTAATGTGCACTAGGGACAGCCCGCAGAGTAAAGGTGCCCATACACTGCCTGCGATGTCTCACAGCAGTGTACGGACACCTGACAGTCTGCGAGCTGCTGGGACCTTCCCGGCGACAGGGACGCATGCGATCCGTCGTGGAGGATCGCATGCGTCCCTGCTTCCCATTCGCCTCGCCGCCAGGAGGAACGGGTGGTCGGATGGCCTGCTGGTCGGGTCCGATGCACACGGGACCACGCATTGGACCCAACTGCATGCCAGGGAGGGACGATTTGGTCTGATTTAACAGGCCGATTGGTGGCAATTGTCCGAAATCGTACCAAATCGCCTCAGTGTATGGGGGCCTTAACGCTCGGCAGGGCAGTCATCTGCAATCCCCCCAATAATTAACGGCCCAGGGCTAGCATTGTCCTATCCCCACTGCAGGGACAACACTAGCCCTGCTGCTGGCTCCGGGCTGTGCATGAGATCTCGCAATAAAAGTGAGATCTCGCGAAAGCCCAGAGAGCCAGTCGGGGAGAGAATAGTTTTTTTAAAATGTGCATGCGCAGGGCTGCCTGGGTCACTGATAAGGAGAGCCATTAACGCTAGGCATAATGGCTTTCCTTATCGGCTGTGGAGTGTTAATACATTCGGCCAAAACGGGTGCCCGCTTCTCCTAGTTATGCAGGAGAAGTGGGACCCATTATCTTGCAGTCATTATGGCCTGCTTAATACATCTGCCCCACTGTTTCTGCCGCTGTGGCCGACTGCCCTACTTTTCCCCTGCTCCTTCACAGCCCAGGAATGAGGAAATGTCTCATCCTTAAAGGATGGGAGATATTGTGTGGCCATACAATGCAAAGTGTCTCAAGGGCCCTTATTCTGATCTGTGCGGCCGGAGCCGCATACGTTGCTCCGGCCGCACAAACCAATCCCCGCCTACAATACGGATCGCCACGGCCGTCCGTACGCGGACGGCTGGCGATCCGCATGAAAATGGTGGGGCGTACGCCTCCACCATGGTGGGAGCTGCCCCCTGCATTCGATGGTCGGCGACCATCGAAGGCAGGGCCGCACGCTCCACCAGCTCCCGCAAGCTTAGACCACACGGACAATCGTCCGTGTGAAAGCTTGTATGGGGGCGGAGAGCTGACATCCGGCGATGTCAGCTTTCCGCCCCCATCACTGGCGTCATAGCCTCATTACCATGCATACGCCCCGCGTTTGCATGGGAACGCCCATGAAACGCTGGGCGTATGCATAGGGTAATGAGGCTATTAAGCCCCTCACGCCCCTATACGCCCCCTTTGCGGCGTATACATTTTTTGTGCGGCGATTTCGCCTGCACATGCGCAGAGTGACCTCTGCGCATGTGCAGAGTGAAAACATCGGCGGTACGGCCGCACGCGGGCCGTACCGCCGAGATCAGAATAAGGGCCAAGGTGTATGGAGACAATGGGCCTTATTCGAGTTCACTCTTTCTGACAAAATCCTTCTTAGATGGACAAAACCATGTGCACTGCAGGGGGGCAGATGTAACATGTGCAGATAGAAATAGATTTGGTGATTTTTTGGTGATTCTTTGCAGGGTAAATACTGGCTGCTTTATTTTATCACTTCAATATAGATCTCACTTTGAAGTAAAACCCCACCCAAATCTAATTAGATCTGCACAAGTTACATCTGCCCCCCTGCAGTGCACATGGTTTTGTCCATCTAAGTAGGATTTTGTCTGAAAGAGTGAACTCGAATAAGGCCCAATGGCCCTTATTCAGATCTGATCGCAGTACAAATTTGTTCTCAAAATGGGCAAAACTATGTGCACTGCAGGTGGGGCAGATGTAACAGAGTGCAGAGAGAGTTTGATATGGGTGGGGTGTGTTGAAACTGAAATCTAAATTGCTGTGTCAAAATAATGCAGCCAGTATTTACCCTGCACAGAAAAAAAATAACTCCCCCACATCTAATTCTCTCGGCACATGTTACATCTGCCCCACCTGCAGTGCACATGGTTTTGCCTATTTTGAGAACAAATTTGTACTGCGATCAGATCTGAATAAGGGCCTTATCTGATTGTTTTCAGTCAGTTAAATTACATTTCTGTCAACCCACATACACTGAAATGGAATTTGCATGGTCCATAGAAATCATTGTATAAAACTTTTGGGCTACAAAATGCTATAGAATCCTTATGTCTGTTCTCAGTAAGATACATAGGGGGTAATTTAGTAATATGGGAATTTTGTTTCACATGAGATGTTGCTAAGGGTAACCAATAAGAATCTACAGTACTTTGTATTTATTTAGCACCTTCTAGAAGATAATAGATAGTATCTGATTGGTTGCCCACAGCAACATTCCATGTGAAATAGAACTCCCATCTTAGTAAATTTCCCCCATAATGTATTTGAAAAATAGACCTGCAATATATAAAAGATCAATAGGTAACTGCAGGGGAAATATTTATATGTATATATGTATAAATATATATAGGCTTACGTAGTGGCGGCACACCAAATAAAGATGAGAAGTAGGCAGATACACTGTCTGGCACCCATCCATTGCCACTGTTGTACGTGAGTGCTGCCTTCAAATCATTTGTGTGTGTGTGTGTATATATATATATATATATATATATATATATATATATATATATAGATATATATATATATACACATTCCACATGAAAAGCCTGTTTTGTCCCTCTGCACCTTACTCTGTATGACTGTAGGAGACCTCACAGGCTTAGTGCTGCCTCTGATTAAAACCCTCCCATGACTCTGCCGCTGCTGTCCTCCATGGGCCTGAGAAGCATATGATGAGATCCACCAAGCAGAGCTCAGCACAAGCCTCTAAGTCTCTGATCTCTTGTGCAAAGTGTCATGGGACTTAGTCAACTCCCAGTAATGCACTGCACACTAATGCAGTCAGTGTGCCTTGGCGCCCGATGCTCAGCACCATTAATCATTGTCACATTGGCAGATAGGTGAAGCTGCAGCACTACACCACTCCCATGCACAAAACCTTTAGCTAAAAACATGCATGCCAACCACAGGGGGCCCCTAGCTAGAGGTGGGCCCAGAGGTGCTGACTCCCTTTGCCCCCCCCCCCTTTAATCCGGCCCTGGCTGCACACAGTGGTTCTCCAATGGTTGGATAGAATCAAAGTTTTTTTTTTTCACTCTGTGTAATTAATTGGCATCTCTTCAGAAAGTCCCAATGTAGAATCAGACATATTGTGGTTTTAGTCCTAGTTATAGTACAGATATAATTTCTAAAGGTCATACTTTTTCATTTAATGTAATCTTTGCTCAAAGTATTAATCTATAACCACTCCGGTTATGAGCAAGATTGATTAAATATTTGTTTTAAGTCAGTCAAATGTATTATGACAGGAGGATGTCCTTTTCCTGTGTGAGGTGTGACAGAAGTGACTGGCTGAGGGGGAAACCAAGTACTGTGCATTCGTGTACAGCCAATGAAGAGAAAGTAGTCAATGGTTTTCAGTAGTTTCCCACTGAGCGGGAAGGGTCCAGAAAGTGATATGGTACCTAGAATCAGGACTAAACTGTAGCTCACTTCAAGGCAGTGTAATTTTGCTGTAAAGTTATATACAGTAAGGCTAGTAATATTAATGAAGGTTTACAGTAGCAGTACAGAGCACCTTATCTAAGGTCTATGAAATATGTATTAGTTACCTGATGTCACTGAACTACTGTACACTATCGCAGTCTTGCCACACAATTTACTTAGGCAGGCAGGGCATATGTAAACAATTTCAATTTACCTTTGATGACACATATCAGGTTATTAAACCCTTTCCTATTTCTCTAGAATAATCTCACCTTCCCGTGTGCCCAGTTAAGTATTTAATGCATATGAATACCAAGTATATCAATTAAAACAAACTCACCCCATTTTTGTGTAGAATATTCTTTAAGCCACCAAAGGCTTTTTCAAGTGTTTCTAGTTCCAATGTCTTTTTCCCCAGCTTTACTAGGCCATTGTGGTAAACTTCTGCACATCTGTCATTCTTAAAAAGAAACACAATTGTTAACTTCAGAGCTCAACACACACACACACACACACACACACACACATGCACGGCTAATGGACTAAATAATAAAAAGTGTTCTTTGATTAACAATTAATACACATGCTGTATACAGTATTACAAGTATCTGAAAAGTGCAATAATAATTTGCGCTATACTGTAATATGACGCTATTTTGTGAGCAGCTCGTTTAATATAAATGTCAAATTTTAAAAATAATAACACAAAAGCACAATTGAGCAATTTATAGTCAGGATAATATCATACATGCACTTAATTATTTGATATATACAATACCACTACTTTATAGTAATTTTGGGAATGTCCTGAGACCTGAAATTATTGCGATCCCCTCTCAAATGACCTCCAAAGGTCAAAATATGGCAACTTTTGACATTATATTGTTCATATAGTAGTAGATTCAACAACTTCATTCACATGGTTACTGTAATATTATTAGCTAAAAAACTGTAGGACATGGCTTGGTGCTGCATAATACCTACACACTGAGGTGTCAAATGCTTATTTCTTACTTAACAGTCAGTTAGGCCCCTCAACAGTCAAGGTTCTAAGGTTATCCATGCTTGTGCACAGTTGTATTGACTGAGATACTAATTAGTCACCTGTGCTTAAACATGGATATCTTTAAAATCAGACTGTCGGGAGCCTTGAGGACTGAAATTGTAAACCACTGAGCTATATCCAGTACTATTTTACGGGAAACATAGATCCAGGAACTCCGGGTCTGGGGGCGATTAATTTAATAAAAATAGAGAGAGGTATATATATTGTATTTAGAAAGAAAGGCACTCACAGTGACTTAATAATAAAACTTATCTTATGGGAAGTACATTTTGGCCCAGAACAGGTTCAGGAACCCAATTTCTGATGTCATATTTAATTAGAAGTTCAGGAACTGAGTTCCTGCTGGTTCCTGTTGACAAATAGCACTGACTATAACAAGAAATTCATCATAATGAAAATATTCTGAACAATCTGATACCCCTTTCACATCGCATAAATAACCCAGGACAGACCCAGGTTGCTTGACCTCACGAGCAACCCAGCAATTCAACCCAGATTATACCCGGGTCGCCCATATTTAATCTGGAATCAGGATCCTGGGTCTTACCTGGGTTTGCAATGTGTGAGGGGTAATAGTGATGCTTTTTCTTTACACCTTAAAAATGATTAGGTCTATTTTATATTGGGCTGTTCTTGTCTTACTTACAGATTCTTCATCGGGGACATGAAGAAATGTTCTCTGAAATAAACAAAAACAATAAGGCATGAAAAAGTCATATTTTTACCCAATTTCTACTTACAAAAAATGATCACATTGATTCATCACAAACAGAATATGGCTAAGCAATAATATATGAGAGATGAGAAATATTACCAGAAATGAAACATTTTGTTTTGAAAGCAAGTCTGTAACTTCTTGTACAACTGTGCATGTAGAAAGGGATAATGTAGCTATGGGGTGGCTGATGCAGCCACTACATTGCAGCACTAGGACAATGAGGCACATCTGAGTCTTCATCATTGCAAGTGTGAGACGATCTGTGATCAGCATTATCCTCCATCGGTTTAAATATCATTTTTATGCATAAGGAAATACCGTAAATGGCATTTGCAAGACTTCCACTTTCCAGGGAAATAGGTACCTGTAATTATGACATAAGTTTTCTTATTAAACTTTCACTCTCAGGGGAGTAATCTGATAATACTGGAATTCAGAAAGGAGGGAACCTACTCTGTTGGTGGTTTTGGATAAGTGGTAATATCTAGATCAATTTGTAGATTTTCTAGATACATACAGTGCTTATATTTAAAAATATTTTAATATTTTTATCTGATTTCTTTTAACCACTGAGAAAATCTTCACAACAAACTGTAAACACAGATGCAGTTCTAGTTTCACTATATACAATTTATAATTCAAATAATGAAACTTTTTTGCCTTAAATTATAAAGTAAAAATTCTTGAGACAATACGTAAGCAAATATTTTCTGTTCACTTCATTTTCAAATATAAAAAAAAGCACTTACGGCTACAAATGAAGGTCTAAATGTCCTGTTTTAGCTAGAAGGGTATTACATAGAGGCCACATGCCTGGTGAAGTGATAACGCACAAACACCAAACAGATCCTAGCTGTCAAGTTACAGACTGGTTTTGAAAAATTACAGTTGTGAGCTGATTGGCGGCTGCTTTAGCACCAGCTTCTATATCACTTTGCCAGACTTAAAACATCTGTCCCAGAGTCACATATTGATTTTTCCCATGGGTAGAAAGCATTTGGTTTAATCAGGGCTGCAATCAAGGCACAGGACTGACAAAATAGGCAAGGCCCCTTGCTGATGAGACCTCCAATATCTGTAGCACTGGATGCGCTACTCTTCCTCTACATTGCTTCATGGGTAATGTGAACTTTGTTTATAAGACATTACACTTGAAGGGTTCCAGTCAAGGGTCCCCTTTTTGTCTGGGTCAGGGCCAGATGCACTAAGCTTCAAAAGTGATAAAATGGAGAATGATAAACAACCATCCAATCAGCTCCTGCCTGACTTTTTTCAAACACAATCTGTGACATGACAGGTGGGAGCTAATTGGCTGGCTGTTTATCACTCTCCATTTTTATACTTTTGATGCTTAGATGCTTAGTGCATCTGGCCCTCAGTCATAAATGATGTGGACAAACAGAAGTGTATCCTGTCCCTCACCACATAACAGAACCTAAAGGGGTCACAAACTCAATTTACTTAATTTAATATGTTTTCATTTAATTTTTCAATAAAAAAAACTCTTGGCTTAGGGGCACAGTGAAAAAAAATCCTGATAGCCTAGAGTGCCCTGATTCAAAAACTTTTGGTAACCACTGTTCTATACTATAAATCCATACTTCAACTGAAATTTGTACATTCGGATTATGATTACCACAATGAATACTAATATTAGTAAATCAGTCCTTTTTTGTTGTCTTCTGATTAATTGTATGATTATGGGCAATGCTCACTGGGTTTTTTGGGGTGTTTATTTTTCCTAAATTGCTCCCCCTTTGTCAAAAGATGGCTATACCACTAAGTGCAATAAATAAAAGCTAATGTGCAATGTAGTGGCATTTTCCAATATGTCCTTTCTACTAGTATTTATCCATGCTTATAATATTTTGCATTTAACATACAAGTTTTAATGTCTATACTCTGCAAAATAGTGTTTGTTTTTTTTTTTTTTTCATTTTATTTATTTATTATTTATTAACAGTTTCTTATATAGCACATACATATTCCGCAGCGCTTTACAGAGAATATTTGAACATTCACATCAGTCCCTGCCCCAGTGGAGCTTACAATCTACATTCCCTACCACATGCACACACACAGACATTCTAGGGTTAATTTGTTGGGAGCCAATTAATCTATCTGTATATTTTT
The DNA here is from genome assembly GCF_055691185.1 of Crinia signifera. Taxonomy (NCBI): domain Eukaryota; kingdom Metazoa; phylum Chordata; class Amphibia; order Anura; family Myobatrachidae; genus Crinia; species Crinia signifera. Next base: position 88,398,197 of record NC_139220.1, on the reverse strand, counting down.
GGGGGGGATTGTGGGAGGAAACCGGAGTAAACTCACGCAAGCAAGGGGAGAATATACAAACTCCGCACAGTTAGAGCCATGGTGGGGATCGAACCCATGACCTCAGCGCTGTGAGGCAGTAATGCCCTAGTCATTGACTAGTATTTATGGTTTTATATTTTAATAGACAAGTAACCATTGTTTTTTATGTGTACTGCAGTAATTTACCATAGGTAATTGCAGAGGCAGAATTACCATAGATGCAGCATGTGTATTTCATCAGAGTCCGTGAGTACTAAGTGACCCATTGATGCCCAGACTAGCAACGACTTCGTGGTTTGGGATAGAGGACGGGGCCCATATTATATTTTTCACCTGGATCCACCACTCGCAAGTTCTACCACTGGGTAATTGTATTGCCGTGGGCTTCCAGTTAGCCCTGATGCTGGCACTTATCCAAGGTTTGGTTTCGTCAGTCTCAGGCAAATCTGCGATAAGCAGGATTTTCAGAGATAAAGGCAGCGAAATACAGATCCGTGGCTTTTCATGGACCTATGTTTATAAAACACATTTAAGTATCAATGGATACAATATAGCTGATTGTGTAGGATACACAGAGGAACCTATGTAGGCTTGCAGTTAATCTGAAAACCCTCCTGTGCTTGAATCAGAATCTCCTCAAGTTGGCAGCACAATGGTTCTCCATGACAGTAGGCAACATGAGACTTATATGTTGTTTAAACAGTGAGGTCCCAACCACCAGCAGTTCCTGGGACTTTTACTGCAGTGCATCTTTTTGCTGGATGAAGTGCCTGGAATGTGTATATTCAGTGGCGGCTCATACCTTTTGGCAGGAGGGGAACTGCCTTTGGCCGCTATACAGGCCCCCCGCCCTGTCATTGCCACCACTTCTCATGGTCCCCACCACACCCAGGCACAGCATTCCCAGCACCTGTACCATGATGACAGGTGCCGGGACTGGCGCATGGGCAGTACAAACCTCTGTACTGCTTATGCGACCAGTTTCTATGGGCTGCTTCGGCAAAAGCCCATAGAACGGTCCCGGCGCCTACATAATAAAGATGGCAGGCACAGGGACCGGCGCGTGTGCAGTATACCGATGTAGGTACTGCTCATGCGCAATCCCCAGAATTTATGGGCTGCCGCTCGGCAGCCCATAGAGAGTCATCCCGGTCGGAGGGAACATCTCCAAATGGGACTCTCTTGGGTGACTGACCCAAGTCACTATATAGGAATAGGACAATAGGAAGTCACTGCCAGTCACAGTGAAGCCAGTGCAGTCTCATGGACTGCATCTGGGTTCACTACAGGGGTGGATTTTACCTGCAGCCCATAGGTAAATACCGCCACTTTGTATATTCATTAAGCACTTGTTGCTTGCATGCTAAACTATGCCGCTAACAGCAAACAGCAAGTGTTGCTCCCCATTCAGCTAATGTCAGCAGGTTTTAGAGCAGAAGATGAGAGGGGAGAGATTTATATCTGTCAATGCTTAAAATATGTCTATTCTATAGGTGTCTTCCCAGGTGTGCCTCTTTGCCCCCACTTTTCATTTACAGTATGTGTACCCTGTTGCCCCCAGTTTGCTTGTACAGTATGTGGGCCTCTTTGCCTCTCCTGTTTCCCCATACCTGCTTCTCTTTTCACCAAACTTGTATTTGTGTGTCTTTGTCACTAGATTTTGGGTGTTTGCTACTTTATTTGATTGTATTTTGTCAGCTTTTCTGCCCTCATCTCACCTGTACCTGTACACTTGAATGAAAACCCATTTGCCCAGAATCCATCTCAATTGCATTACAAACCTCCTTCTTTTTTTGCAAATATAGTTTCATTGGGTTTAACGCCTCCTTCTTTATCAGCAGCTCAGATTAAATTTAATAAACAAAATTAAATACTTTAAAAAAAATTAATTTGAATTATAGCCCTATGTTAAACAAGATACGTGGTGAGCTGGTGAAATGGCGAGGACTGAAACTTACTTGGCTAGGCCGCATAAATGTTATCAAAATGAACACCCTTCCTAGACTCCTATATTTATTTCAGACACTACCGATATCCCTCCCAGCACACTTTCTCTCAACAACACATAACATAGTTCGGGATTTTGTTTGGGGAGGAAGGAAGCCAAGATTCAAACACCAGATTCTATTTAGAAACAAGACACAAGGAGGTAGGCAACTCCTGATCTCGGCCTATTATCAGGCATCCCTGCTTAGCAGGGTCATGGAATGGTCACGAGAATCTACAAATAAACAATGGGTGTCTATTGAATCTAAATCCACTGGGTTACAACTCAAATATATACCTTGGTGCTCAACGGTGGGACACTATACCCACCCGTTAGTTGGCCCAACGTTAAAACTATGGGTGAAGCTAAGAGTGAAACTAAAACTCACCTCTCTATTATCCCCAATGACGCCCATTGTTTATAATCCCAAATTTCCCCCGGGCAGCTCGGGACAACCGGTTTCCTGGAAACTAGCAGGAATCAACAGAATGCACCATTTGATCTCCACAGGGGCGTACACACCATTTGAGACACTGGCAGTGAATAAGGGGTTAAATAAGTCGGATCATTGGTTTTATCTTCAAGTTCGACACTTTGCCACTTCAATTGGAGGTCTTCGGGCACTGGGGAGAGCACTCACACCCTTTGAGAGATTATGCTCCCAACAACAACCACCCACACATGTAATATACACTATATATCAGCTGCTGTTGTCCGTTCTTATGTCACGAGAGCCGTCATACCAGGGAGCCTGGGAGAAAGACTTTGCCTACAAACAGATCAAAGTTAATTGGGACAAGATATATAAAACCTCTAGTGCCTGTTCGGCCAGTCTGGAAGTGGTTGAGACTCAATATAAGTTACTAACTAGATGGTACCGCTGCCCAAATACTTTGCATACATTTTATAAGGGTGTGTCCCCGCTTTGTTGGAGATGTGGACGGGAACAGGGAACCTTACTCCATATATGGTGGGATTGCCATTTGATAGCACCTTTTTGGGATAGAATAAAGAAATTGGCTATTGAGATTCTGGGCCACCCTGTCCCAACGGGTCCTGACTTTTGGCTACTATCGCATTCAAGCATGCCCATATCTAAATACAAAAAGTCCTTACTGAGACACATAAATAACGCGGCTAGGGCAGTACTCCCTGTTCCATTGGCGCTCACAAACCCCCCCCCCCTCGTTGTGGGAGTGGTGCCGTCGCATGGACTTCTACATGTCAATGGATGACATATACTATTCTACACCTGAGAAATTTCCCACATATACACACGTCTGGAATGCCTGGTCTGAATTTAAAAATACCCCCTCCTATAAAAGTCTAATTCCTTAGAACCTACAAAGTCATCGCCACACCAGGGAAGTCCTGGACAAGAATGGACCCTAAGACATGCCATACGAGGGCTAAAAACAACTGATAGCTGGACAGAACCTCAATCCACACATCTACGAGCATACCCTCCTCCCCACCCCTCTCTGTCCTTTCTGTCTTCTTTCTCATTATATACTTTACTACCTTCCTGCAAAAATGTTTAAATGCTTACAGTTTTTGATGCTGCGAAAATATGGATGATATTATCTCTACGACTACATTTAATTTCTGTTTGATGAAGATTGCCATCTGTATGTTTCGTGGCCATGTTATGTCTTCTAAAGATTTTCCTAATATATTCGATGTTCAATATCTCTGTTATTGAGTGATGGAAAATTTGTTTTCTCATAAAAAAATTTTTTTTAAATAAAGAATTTAGAATAAAAAAAATTCATAATTTTTTCAAAAGAACGTGTTTTTCGAAGAGTAAAGCATATTTTTAATTCTATGGGAGAAATTTACTAAGATGGGAGTTTTATTTCACATGGGATGTTGTTATGGGCAACCAATCAGATACTATCAATTATCTTCTAGACGGTGCTAAATACATAAGAGATAGATTCTGATTGGTTGCCCATAGCAATATCTGATGTGAAATAGAACTCCCATTGTAGTAAATTTCCCCCTATTAATCTGTCACAACCATGCTGAGTCAGTGCTAAGAGAACAAGCTACTGTATGCGCCAGAGCAAATGCAACACTTAAAATAGGCTCCCAGTGTAAATGTTTGAAAGCCTCACTTTGGAAATCCTGCATTTGCCTATACAGGTTGAGTATCCCGTATCCGAATATCCGTTATCCGAATTATTCCGAAATACGGACATTCCAGAAAGTGAAAGAAAATTTTTTTTTTGCTAGAAACTCACTGGGGACATTTGTAACAGCATCACTGAGGACATGATATGTAACTGGCACTATATATGTGCAAGACAATGATTGCTTGGCATTCAAATTCAGTGCTGAGATAGTACACACATTTTGTTTCACGTTTTGAAACCTTGTTTTTTGAACAATTAAAATATATTTGTGTGTATTTTATGTGGTAATAAAATATATTTGTGTGTATATTATGTGTTTATACAGCATACATGCAAGATACTTCAAAATACATCATTGAAATATTAAAATATTCCGAAATACGGAATAATCCGTTATCCAAAATTCTCCTGGTCCCGAGCATTTTGGATACGGGATACTCAACCTGTATATATAAAACAGGATTTGTTTATAACACCGCAAAGCGATGATCAGAAAGTCATGCAGGGGAAGCTATATTAAATAAAAAAGCATATGCAAATAGATGGTGTAAAAATGGTATATAGATATTTTGAATTTAATGTTAAGATATTATAAACAGTATATAAGGCTATAAGGATATATTTTACTTTATAAATATAGACAGACAATCTCCTAGGGGGAAAAAACATGTTTTTTGTAATTCAATGGTCTACAATACATTGAATGTTGAACAATGTTAATGTTCTTATTTTAAAGTGGCTCACCATTGGATCTGCTGCTAGTGCTAGGGCCGTTGAGCCTGACTAGACATTGGACTAGAAAGGAATAAGGAAAAAAATTGTTACACATGATGAGGCAAAAACATAATACTCCAATGGAACTCGTAAATGGTAGTCAGAATATTCGTAAATAATCTTAAAATGTGGTGGGAAGGGACCAGGATCTGGGCCGGTGCAAGGCACCGGAGCACCCCAGGCGAGTCGGGGTGGGGGCGCCCCGGTGCCGGGGGGTGTACCTGTCCTGCGGCTGTGTATATAAAGCTTGCGGCGGCGGCAGCGGCGGGTCCCTGCAGTCAATAAGAAATAACGAGCGCTATCCACCTTGCTACGCGGAAGCGCTTCTGTTGTGAAAACACTGGCCCACGGCGCACGCTGATTGGCTGAATCTCAGCCAATCAGCGTGCGGCCAGTGTTTCCACAACAGAAGCGCTTCCGCGTAGCAAGGTGGATAGCGCTCGTTATTTCTTATTGACTGCAGGGACCCGCCGCCGCAAGCTTTATATACACAGCCGCAGGACAGGTACCCCCGCGGCACAGGGGGGGGGGGGGCGAAATGCCGCCCTCCAGTGGCCGGCGCCCTAGGCAAATGCCTAGATTTGCCTAGTGGTGGCGCCGGCCCTGACCAGGATGGACACAGAGAGGCATGTAGTGGGAAGGGGCCAGGGGGACACAGGGAGGCATGTGGTGGGAAGGGGCAAGGAGGACACCGGGAGGCATGTGGTAGGAAGGGGCAAGGGGGGCACAGGGAGGAATGTGGTGGGAAGGGACAAGGGAGACAGAGGGAGGCATGTGGTGGGCAAGGGGGACACAGGGAGGCATGTGGTGGGAAGGCCCCAGGGGGACACAGGGAGGCATGTGGTGGGAGGGAATAGGATGGACACAGGGAGGCATGTGGTGAGAAGGGCCCAGGGGGACACAGGGAGGCATGTGGTGGGAAGGGGCCAGGGGGACACAGGGAGACATGTGGTGGGAAGGGGTCAGGGGGACACAGAGGAATGTGGTGTTAAGGGCCCAGGGGGACAGAGGGAGATATGTTGGGAAGGGCCCAGGGGAACACAGAGAGACATGTTGTGGGAAAGGACCAGGATGGACACAGGGAGGCATGTGGTGGGAAGGGACATGGGTAGAGACAGAGAGGTAATGTGTAAGGGGCATTGCAATGTGTGGCATAATGTTTAAGTAGCATTACAGCTTGTGGCATATAGTGTAAGTGGCATTTTGTTGTGCAGCATATTGTGTGAAAGGCAGTACGGTGTGACATATAGTGTAAGGGGCATTATGGTGTGTGGCATAATGTGTAATGGGCATTACGAGGGGTGCCTAAAATAATTTTGGCTTGGGGCAGCAAAATTTATAGTTATGCCACTGACTTTACTTCTGCGATTTCTTGTCTGGCCACTGTAACAAGCAGAAATGTTGTCACTGGTTGATCTTCATTAGCTTCATAAATGCATCTACAGGTACAAATCCAATGGGGCCACCTGGAAGCTGTGGTCTACACACATCAACCATTAATGAACTGAAGGCTGATAAGAAATGATGACACCACATTTAAAACCAATTGAATATAAACTGTATTCCATGCATTTTAAGATTACTGTAAATTCTAAAACTTGGAATAGCATTTACCATGTTTTTCTCTTAACCTTTAAAATCTGTGTGATGTGTTTTGCATCACCCTGTATATAGTAGTAGTTCTCAAACTTAACCTTCTAGTTTTCATAAATGATAATGTTTTCAGGATTTCTGTATTTTGTAGAAGGTGGGATAATTAATGACTCAGCGAAATAGATGTATTCCCATCAATAAAGAAAAAACATAACCTGTTGGTGTTACTTGAGGACAGGTGTCAAGAATGCCCGATATAATAAATCAGAGGTTGTGTGTGTGTATATGAAAACCGCAATTACAAGTCTTGGGGGTTTATCTGTGTAATTGTATAGATGTGGGCAAAAGCACAGTAAAGTTGCACTACAAAAAGCCCTTGGGTGAGATTTAATAGGATGAGAGATTCAGAAAATGAGAGATTTGGGAAGAAATCTCCAGTTTTTTTAAAGCGGCAACCATTTACACTGCAAAACCAGGTTGATTTCGCAGTGTAAATGATTGCCGCTTTAAAAAAACTGGAGATTTGTTCCCAAATCTCTCATTTTCTGAATCTCTCATCCTATTACATCTCACCCCTTGTGTCTCCATTTATCTTCCTTAAGATACATTATTTTAAATATCTAACTTTGTTCAAAGACTTTGGGACGAGTCATGCTCCACCACCATGGGCAACCTGATCAAGTATATCCCAAGCCTCGTGACACCCCAGAGTCCTTTCAATCGCAACATATAGCTTACAATCGCTAGCCTCTGGGGTTCTATTAAAGGTTAAATACTGTATAACAAACACAAAAGGTACAGTACTTGCCATTTTCAGATAAGCTTTCCAAGTGTCTTTATTTTCTAAACTATTTTTTTTGCTCCTTAAAAAATATTCCATTACGTTTATCTTTCTGAGAGTTCTGTTTTTAGGTCTCCACAAAAAGAAATATGTCACAATAAGCATACACTTTGTAATCATGTTTTTTATTTACTGTAAATTACATATACTGTATGACTGAGTCACAAATGTTGGTTATTTCCTTATCGTAAGATGGTATCTAATAAAAAGTGAGTAAATCTATTTTTACATTTATGAAACATTTTCTGTGAGCTTCTAGTAAGACAATCTCCCCAATTAATAAAACATCCAAAAATAGCAAAAAAGTGTTGGTAAATTAAGCAAAGCAAGGCTATTACGTGAAGTCACTGGCAGAAAAATGTAAAAATGTTTTTGCATTGCACATATGCATGCACTGGGTGCGTGCGGCCACTGCGAACAAACTACGCTGGGTGCAACATATGACTTACAATCAGCAGCGACCATCGAATGAAGTGGGTGTTGCCCCACAGACTGAAAATGGATGTTGATGCAAAACATCCATTCCCAGCCAATGCGAATGTATGCCAGCATACCACCATTCGGAAGGTGGGATCTGGTTCACTCAGAGCGAATCAACCAGAATACCTATCTGTATCTGTTATACATTAATCAAAATTGTCTAAATTTAGCATCTCGTATGAAACATTGGGGGAAATTTACTAAGAATACAAATACGAAAATTGTGTTCTTAATACGAATGAATACAACTGCCATCGCCGTCGTATATCATTTACCAATTTGACTGCTTCGTATTTCCGATGGCGTATGGATTAATATTTTTCCCGATACAAATTTGTATTTAAAAATATAAATTCGTTTTTTAAAATACAAATTCGTATTTAAAAATACAAATTCGTATTTAAAAATACAAATTCCTATTTTAAAATACAAATTCCTATTTTAAAATACAAATTCGTATTTGCAGCCTGCACGGATCAGTCAGATCCGTGCAGGCTGCAGTGTTAAACAAATTGAAAAATAAATAAATAATGGGGGAAAAAATGGTGTGCGGTACCCCCCAATCTGCATAAACAGCCTCAAGCTCAAAGAAACGTTCCTGGTTTTAAAAAATCAGGAAACCATTCATATAGGGTTCCCCTTATTTTTTAAAACCAGCACCAGGCCCAAGGGCTAGTCCTGTTCGGAAAATACAGAGGGACAAAATGAGTAGGGGTCCCCCCTATTTTAAGAACCAGCACCAGGCTCAACCAGCAGGGTAATGCCACAGCTGGGGGGGGGGGGGGAGACTTGTTATACAAGTCCCCCCGACTAAAGCATTAACCCCCTGACTGGTCAGCCTGGGCAGGGGTCCTGGGGGAGTGGGTACACCCCAAAGAAGGCCCCCCTCCAGAAATTACCTGCCCAGGCTGAAGCCTGTGGCTGTCACCGATGGCCCTGGAGCGGTGGCCACTGGGCTGATAAATGTGTAAAAGATAGATGAACTATGAGTCCCAGCAATCCTGGACCGCATACTGGAACTTGGAGAACCACAAGTCCCAGCATGCGGCCCATTAATGGGCTTGCTGAGACTCAGTTCCACAGCAGAACCAATAGTTAAATTAAAACACAAACACAGCTGAAACAAACTTTATTACATTCAGAGCCCTTTCATACTGATACTTACCTCTAATTCATAAAAAGCTCACAGCGCCAATGTTCGTTTGACAATTTATATTACATCATTGATGTTTTAGAAACATTTTTAGCCTGAAGCAATAGATGCTTTGCGTATGTGCACAGCGTCTATTCAGACAGCAAAAGGGGGAGTGGTCCGACGGCATCATTTGCATATGATATGCATATGATATACCCTTATTTGCATATATCATGCCCCTTTTTCAGCGTGAGGGTCCCACATCCATACATCAAGAATTTGGGAGGTATGTGTAAGTACGGTACGCATCCGACAGACTAGACCCCTGCACACCTGGTGGTACCCATAAAAGATACCTTGATAGGCACGGTGATACACGTTACTTTGTGAGTTGGTTATGCTATAAGGCATGGGTCTTCAAACTGGGGCCCTCCAGATGTTGTGAAACTACATGTTCCAACATGCATTGCCACATTTTTTCCTATAAAAAAATGCCAAAACTGTCAGGGCATGCTGGGACATGTAGTTCCACAACATCTGGAGGGCCACAGTTTGAAGACCCATGCTATAAGGTGTCCCTTTGTCCTTTCAAGAAACAAAACATCTGGACCCTATGCTTATATAGAAACTTTCTATTTTCTCCTGATATATACAGTATAATGGCTATGTGGACTTATATTAATGGAGATTGGAATAAGAAATCCCATATAAATAAACCGCTATAAGAGTCCACACACCTTACGCCTTTTTCTGGTATTCCTCTTATTTCACAGAGAAGGTGGACCATTAAAAGAAACCTTTACACACGGGACCATGCTTATACACATGTGAGTTCGGTACGCAAATCATCACGATTGTTCTTCCCTCACTCCTATTCACTATGCAATTTTGAGAAATTCTGACACCAGTTCTTATTTATTTTTTCTACTCATCTATTAATATCATCCTCCAATGTTGACCACTATTTGCCAGCAATATACTTTCTACTATGTCCGGGCTGCAGCTTCACTTAAAAGAGGGGTGCTGACCCTCACAGAAGAAAGCAACAAGTTTTGGTAAAAAAAATAAAGTGCTGCACTTAAAGCAAGAATTGAAACATTTGTAGCTATTCACTAGCTCAAACATATGAGACACATTTCTGTTATATTTAAAACAAATACTTTTTATTTCCAACAGAAACAATCTGCAGGTCATTCAAGCTATATATAAAAACATTATTATAAGTAATCAAAAAATATATAATAAAAGAAAAATGAAAAACATTTGGGTCAATAGAAAAATAAATGAAAAATGGATATACATTTTTAGATATGTCTTTTAGCTGTATAGATTTCCACAGATATTAAATGGATACATTTTTCCAACTATTTGAGAAGTTGGACCATACTCACAACGTCTTGCTTTAGGGTATATAGTGTCCCAATAGTTGATAAAGGGTCCATTTTGTGTGTGTGTGGTAAGGAGTGGGCAGTTGGAGCCGTATCCTTATAAAGTTTCCCCCGCTGTCAGGCACATGTGGCTTTTGCAGTGTTTGTAGCACCAGCAGTACAAAACCGGTTTGCAGATGCTTAGCGGCAGGTACTCACACCTTTGTTCCACCATTATTGAGGGTGTCAGGGGGTTCATGTCTAATGTCATCTGTACAGCATTGGAATGCACACAGGCAGAGGGTTCCACGCTGCCTGGCAGAAGATGAGAGAATGCTCTTGTTCCTGTACTAGGAGTCTGATGCTACACTGGGACTACGTCTAGCAGAGAGGTGCAGAGTCACCTGGTGGGGAGGTTTCCTGTCATACAAAAGGTTCACTCCCGGTGATGGTATTGGGAATGTCTGCAACCACATGTGGCAGTCGTCCCTGTGGTGAATACTTCTGATTGGTCCTGAGATCTGTGGTATTAACAGCTAGGTGCGTTTCTGATGGGATAAAATTGCCTTAATGCGTTTATCATTACGTGGGATGTTTCATCAGAATGCAGCCACATTTTGTACGGTACTTATATAGTAACTGGGCTGCCGATTTTGAAATCGTGTCCATCGCATCGCAGCCGACCATATCGCATGCGATGCGATGCGATGGACCCGATTTTTCCATAGGATTCAATGTTAAAATGGACTGAGTCCATTTTAACATGGAATTCAAAGGGAAAAGGGGTCCTTTTCATACCCCTACTATCCAAGTGGGCATGGAGTTGGATATAAACCTGTGGCGAGCGTAGCGAGCCACCGAGCCCGGAGCGTAGCGAGCCCCGCGAGGGGACACAGAATACCGTCCCCACGCGGGGCTCGCTTATCTCGCCACGCTTCGGGCTCGCTACGCTCGCCACAGGTTTATATCCAACTCCATGCCCACTTGGATAGTAGGGGTATGAAAAGGACCCCTTTTTCCCATTGAATTCCATGTTAAAATGGACTCAGTCCATTTTAACATTGAATCCTATGGAAAAATCGGGTCATCGCATCGCATGCGATATGGTCGTATGCGATGCGATGCGATATCGCATCGCATCTGATTGTATGCCTTAAGTTAAGGCATACAATCAAAAAATCGGCAGCCCAGATAATACATAAGTACCTTTTGTACTTTCAAATAAATATGCCTTGTCTTGAGAAAAGGGACCAGGGGCCAATAGAATAGACTGTCTGTTTTTTAAGTCTATCTGTCCACTTCTGTGTACCATGCCGCTGGTTCACTTACCACGCCTGCAAAGCTGTGGTCCAAGCTTATGGAATTGTGTTACCATTCTTTGTCCATTTTAAGGTGCTTAGGCTACAGCTTTCTCGGCCTACTTGGTCTCAGTTAATATCAGAGCTTAATCAGTACAGCTGTGACTGGTTCTAATCACCTGACCATGGTCCATTCAATCCTAAACCAGACTGAAGGTCCGTATACATGGGGCGACACAGTCGCTGAGCGATTTTGTCTTAATATTGCTCAGCGACATATCGCTCAGCAACCAAATCGCTGAGTGTCCCATTTTCATCAGCGACGATTGCTGAAGAAAACAGAGACACTCACACCTGAAAATAGAAAATCACAGGAGCATGCTTCACCGGGCTGGTAGGGCTGGTCATGTGAGTGCGCTCCTAGCAATATCGCACTGTACACGTGGGGGATATAGTCGTTCAACGACCATTTAGACAGCAATTTTGTCTAAAATCGCCCCATGTGTATAGGGCTTGAACCATCTGACTCTGCTTAGCCTCTTACAGCCACCCAGGGGATATTAGTCCAAGCCACTGACTCTAGCAAAAAGCCAGTACAACATTTTAGCTCCATTACACCGAGCTCCTAATCTACTTTCCCAAAGTAGTGGTATCCTGAGCATTGCTGTACTGCTGCTGTTTATCCCAGCCCTGACTGGGTGCAGCTTCCCAGTGCACTCTGTGACTAGTTTTCTAACTAGTGCTTCTCCAAGCAACAGTGCAACATCCCAACCAACAGCTACTATCCATCTGTATACAGCTATTATCCATCTGTATACAGTTTGCTAACAGCCCTGCCATCATCTCTGTGCATCCAGATGCTGGATTCCAGTTACCAAGTAAGGAGAGTGTTTTCTTATTACCTACCAATCCGTTACACTGCCAGGTTAATCTACAGCTACACTCCTCCCTGCTTCTTAAGCCATTCTATCATCACCACCAAAGTCCCTGGTATTCCAGTGCTCAGTATACAGCTCTCTGTCAAGAACCAGTTTGATTCCTGATCAGGGATTGCACTTTCCCTTTCATTAGATACCCAGAGTTTCACAGACAAACCAGTCTCACATAGACTCAAGTTGCCGACATAGACTTATACCGACCCCGGGTTTACAAACAAAGCAAGTGTGACACTACCTGATTTAGTGACTGAGTGATGCCACCATTTTCATGGGTGCCGGACGGGGTACAGACAGGCATTTACCCAATCCCGACTGTCAAAACACAGACAGCCCAGTTCCCGACGGCCACCTGCTATTTCCCCTGGACTATGGGGGTCCACAACCCCCAAAGAGGGAGAATAGAATAGATGGCGAGCGTAGCGAGCCACCGTGCCCGCAAGGGGCTTAGTTGCGCTCACCATGCTGTCTGGGTCCATCCAGTCGGGATCTCGACAGTCATTAGCCCGATGTACCACACCCCATTTTCATATGCTATTTGATTAATTGGACAAGCACCGGAGCAGGTTGGTTAATAAAAAGGCGTGCCGGCACTGGACTATTTCTGGTGGTTTGGGTTCAAACTCATCATACGATTTTTCAAACAATTGACAAAAAAAATAAAAATTACGTAAATTGAAGCTTTTATGTTCCTAGAGTATTACTAACCTCAATAACAACATTAAAATAAATTTTATAAGTAAACCATAGTTTGAGGTTTTTGTGTTTTTATTATTATTAATATTATTTTTATTATTAGGTACTTGTGTAGTTTCAAGGTGGCAGGCTACGCTACATTTTCAGCATAGGCTAAGCTGCGTTGTCAGCGTAGCCCAACAACTGACTAGCGTAGTCAGCGTAGTGTCCCCACAGCAGCCCTGCGTAGTCAGCATAGTGTCCTCGTCAGGCAGCGTAGTCACCGTATTGTCCCCGCAATCTGCAGCTCTGTCCCCAGCGTCCCTGGCAAGCCTAGTGAGCACCTCTCACACAGCGCCGGTAACTGCCAGATCCCCTGCAACGGCTAAGAGGTGATCATGCTGGTGCCGGCGGAGAGGCGCTCCAGCTGCCTGAGATGCCCGAGCGTCTCAGAAACTTGTGCCTCTCAGTAATTCTTGCAGCAGGGTACGGCAAACCTGCCCGTGTCCGCTTCAAGGAGACAGGGTTAGGCCGGTTTCACACGCTGCCGGGCTGTGGCCATCCCCTCCATGATAAACTACTGTGTGCGGCACGGCTCCCTGGCCGTGTGGGATTTCGCCGTCCGGCAGGAGCCGGAGTGTGTGAAACCGGCCTAAGGGGTTCGGTAGCACGTGCGTCTCGTGCACAAAAGGGGGTGCGGGCGCAAGTGCGTCTCGTGCACAATAAAGGACTCATTTGCCAGTGCTCCACGTTACATACTGGCAATTGCCTCCTTTTCAATCCACCACTATCCACGCCAGACCGAAGCGTGGGGAGTGCACAAGTTACGTGTACTCCCAACCTGTTCATACCCCCACTATCCACGTCAGTGTGGAGTTGATTTTATAAAGTGTGCCGAGCGCAGCGCGCCACCGAGCCTGAAGTGTGGCAACAGGAGGGAAGAGAGCCCTGCTCTGAGGAGTTTACAATCTAGTAGGTAGAGGAGACCGACAGATTACATGAGGTGGAAGAAAGTGGGTGGTGGCTAGATAGCAGGATGTAAACAGACAGGGGGTCGGAGAACCAGCCTCAGGACTAGTTTTTGCAGCAGAAGGGTATGCTTTGATGAATAGGTGAGTTTTCAGTGCCCGTTTGAAGCTTTGGATGGTCGGGGAGAGTCTAATGGAGCGAAGGAGTGCATTCCACTCTAGTATGGGAAGCAGTGATCAGGGTGGAGGAGAGACGACAGTCGTCGGCTGACCATGGAGGGCAGGAGGGTGTATGAATGGTGATGAGGTTAGAGATATATGGAGCAATGGAGTTAGAGATGGCCCTGTATGTGAGTGTGAGGTGTTTCAACCTCCTAACCGCCTAACCTTCCTGGGCGCAAGACAACCAGGCACCGCTCGCTGGACAGGGTTGAGCACCTCACACATCGGGCTCCCCTGCAAAACCAGGACTTTGAAACCAACTAAAAGGGTGAGATATCACTATAACATCTTTCAATACGCTGTATTTACTCTGCAACGACGGGCCCAGAGATCCATCTGCGTGGACCGCATCCATGCTAATTTGGGCCAGGTGTAACAGTACCCCATACTTTTGAAACTCAGTACTCTAAAAACACTCTGAGAACTATTGCATATTGGTGCCTTAAAATCAGCTGTGCTAAATTTCAACAAGTGCAGCTGCACAGGAGATTGTATATTTGCATGTTGCCATTTATAAATGTATAATTATGCAGTGTGTCCAGTTTTCATTTCATTTCTATTCAGCAAGATAATTACCCCTATCCACTAGCAGCGCATGGTGTCAACCCCTCTTTTTTCCATTTGCTGTAACTTTTGTGTGGGCTCCAGCAAAACCCACCAGAACACCCGCAGCAGCAGTGGATAAAATACTATTAAACCATTTGAGTTTTAAATTTAAAGTCTATCACCACATTTTGAGCGCTGTTTTCTTTGCAGCTCTGATAGGTGGCTCTTCTAGACACCATCATTCTGCAAATCCCAACCTTTTTCCCACTAAATCAAATTTACATACATTTGGACATTAATCAGGAACATAACAATGGCTGACATAATAATTTGATAGTGGTGTATCATTTTTTTTTTTTTTTTTAATGATAGGGGCGTGCAGGAGATGCTGTTGGTGGCCCGAAAAAGGTGGTCAATTTGTTGAAATCAGATCTCTATATTTTGGCCACTGTACTTAATCCCAGGTATAATCCTGTATTTTTGTTTCCGAAGGACACAAATCTGCGAGGTGCAAAGAGCTGTTGGTGAGAAAATTGTCAGCGGCAACTGCCGGCGAAAACAAAATTTTCCAAACACACCCGCTACAATTACTGACATGTCTATTGTTACTGCATATGATGATGTCATCATTGAAAGAATGGTGGAGGATTATTTCAGTGACAGTATCCAAGTAGGCACAGTATGTCAGACATTTATTATTTCTTGTGCTTTACAATTGGAACTACAGTAATAAAAGAAACTGGGTATTAACACACCGATATAAAGGTAGGATGGCCCTGCTTGCAGGCTTACAATTTTTATATATTGGCAGAAAAACAGAGGTATGGCTCATTGGATAGACACCAACTAGGTCGACAACACTAGGTTTACATGCATGAAGGTCGACATGACTGAACAGTGACATAGGGTTAGGTCAAAAGGGTCATTAGGACAACAGAAGCATAGGGGGAAATTTACTAAAGGAAATTTGTAAAAAATAGGTGTATTTGTATCCAGAAATACACCTATTTTTGACTTTTACTATCCCGAAAATATGGCAATTCGTATTTGTATTGATAGCACATCAATACGACTACGAATTGCCGTATTTTCGGTATAGTAAAAGTCAAAAATAAGTGTATTTCTGGACAGAGGCGTAACTAGAACTTTGTGGGCCCCATAGCAAAATTTATAATGGGGCCCCCCTGGCAATGCCCATTACACATTATGCGACACACTGAAATGCTCCTTTCAGAATATGCTACACACCATATTACCCTTACACATTATGCGAAACACTTCAATACCCTTACACAATATGCGACACACCATAATACTCTTACACATTATGCAACACACCGCAATGGCCATTACACAATATGCAACACACCGTAATACCCTTACACATTGTGCGACACACCGCAAGGCCCCACACATTATGCAGCCCACCGTAATGCCCATTACCAGCTATGCCAATAGTCACAGCCTGATAAAGACATTAAAAAAAGAAACACATAAACACAGATTTTGGTTTTTGGTTTGTGCTGCGCTCTGCCCTTAACTGTACTCCTAAGTGAGTGGCATCTGTTATCTTACAAGAAGTATGAAAAATAGTGAAAATTAATAGAATATAAAAAATATAAAACTAGATCTGAAATTAAATGTATAAATATAGATAATAGTATTTGGATCTGTAATATCTGGTATATCTGTAGGGTATTAAGATAAAGATGAATGTTTGGCTAAAATCAATGGTACATTTATTGTTCACATCTAAAAACAATATTTCTAAAAATCATGTTCAATGCAGCATGAACCCCTCTCCCTCGTCGTCGTTGTCCTCCCTCACCGCCAAATCGGCCCGTGTGTACACAGTTTACAAAAAGAGAGATTACATATAGGATTTTTTGTTTCAACAGCAAAAGAAAATAAAAAAAGAGCATATTAAACATACAGTACACTCACCTGGAAATCTTCTTTTACTCTGCTTTTCTCTCGCATCTTTATTCTTTACCTGTAACTGGGTTTTTCTCCTTTTCCTCCACTTTTTTCTGTCTACATCCTTTCAATTTCAGGGTACAGCCAGGGCAGGGTGGACTTTCCATGGCCCTGTCCTACCATGTAGGCTGCCAGGGGTGGGCATGCCTAACACATTTTCAGCATGCCCTGATAGAAAACCTGTGGCAGAGCATGCTGGAATTTGTAGTCCTACAGCTAGAGGGACACTTACTTCTTTTATTTAGGTAGTTACAAAAAAATATGTGAGGGGGGTGTTTCTGAATGACACCACGGCCCCTAGTAGCAGCGTGGTGTGTCATTTTTAAGTCATTCTGCGGTGGTGCAGTTCCACCCCCCCTCCTCTCAAGACTTGATGCGCATGCTGTGTGCTCAGCTAACTCGTGCTGAGCTTCCGCACACACAGCCGCACACAAGTTAAAGATCCCAGTGAGTGTGGTGCGGCCGCCTATGCGCGGCAGCACGCTGCTATCACAGTTTGCTTTGTAGAGAATCTTGGACCTACAGGGCTCCTGTAGCCCTGTAGTACAGGAGAAGTCTGACACATCACGTGACCGCGTCTGCCGCCGACAGCCAAAGCCAAAGCGCAGCCCAGCCCGCCACTGCTGCTTCCCCTTGCCTGGCTCCTACTCCACGGCGCAGCATGGCGCGCCGCTACCCCCGCCTGGCTCCTTCCCCACGGCGCAACCCCCACCGGCGGCTCTATAATAAACAAATGAAGCTACAGAGGGTGCAGGGGACTGCTTGGTGTCCACGGGGCCCCCCCAGCCGCCGGGCCCCATAGCAGCTGCACCCCCTGCACCCACGGTAGTTCCGCCACTGTTTCTGGATACAAATACACCTCTTTTTTTTACAAATTTCCTTTAGTAAATTTCCCCCATAATGTCAACAGTCAAAGGGTTGACTTGGGTTTTTTACTTTTTTACCTGAATGTCGACACAGTCAACATGGATACTAAAAAAGTGCACCGAGTCCCCTCGCATGGCTCGCTGTTATTTTATTCTCTCACCACACCCTAGTGGATGGTAGGGCATGAAATTCCGCCTGTCGGCAAATGTCGGCTCAACAAAAAGTGAAAAACCCCACGTCGACCTTTTCACTGTCGACCTTCCTCATGTTGACCTAATGCTTGTGTCACAGATATACATAGATAACCCAATCAAATCAAAATACGGATAGAAAACACACAAACCAGAATAAGCATTGAAACCACACAAAGCAGAATACATAGAAATAACCCACAAAAACCAAAATACGCAAAAAAAAACTCCACACAAACCAAAAATACGCATAGGTAACCCCCACACAAAAGAGAATACACATAGGACCTTATTCTGGTCCAAACGCATGTGGATGAAATGCCCCCCCTCGCTTCCCGAGTTCCCCAGCATGGCTACGGATGGATGTTTAACATAAACATCTGTTCGCAACCTTGGGTGCGGGGGCCAAATCATTCAAGGTCGCGGACATGCAAGGGAGCGATGCAATGCAATCAGAATAAGGCCCCTAGATAACCCACATAAACCAGAATACGCACAGATATCACACAAACACATGGCCCAATACATTACAAGCAACATGGTCAAAATGCCTTGCCAGTCTATTAATTCATGAGATACCAACCTCGCCCATCGCTATGGAATGCAGGGTTAACACTGTGATTTTGGCTAACTTTCTATACAATTTTGACTATACAGATGGAGCGCCTGTCATTCTTGCCACCAGCGTGCCATCGCAGAGGTTTTGGTGATCCTCTTTTGTTCTTGCGCTCCTGCAAGGGCCGTGGATGCTCACCATGCAATACAAATCACCACCACTGGTTTACTAATGCTCCACCAATTTAGCGGTGGATTGATATACTGTACTGATGGAACCTTGCCATCCGCTGAGCGGAGCGAGCTTACACAGTATACTACAGCATGAGACTGTACTGTACAACTGTACTTCTGCTGTGTGCTAGCATAATTGTTGTGTGTGTACTGTGATAATTAATTTTGTCAATGATTACTATTTAACCATTTAAGTGACCGTGCACTAACCTTATGTGCTGAGTCAGCAAGAAGGAGTAGAGGCTTTCACTCAATCAGCCCTCTCCAAACACATCAGGCAGCATTGACAGCTTGCTCAGAGCACAGTGCAGTAACCCTAAATTGCACTTAATCTACTTGGCATACAGATAAGGGAACCTGTCTATATTAGTGCTCTATAGAAGAGTAGTTTTAAATTCTGCTATACACAATATATCTCTCGTAGGATCGCAACACTGGCAACAGCCCCATGTATGTGTGATACGTCTGCTTACAGTTTAAACCAGAGCTATTTAAACAACTCTAGAAACCTAAGATACAGCACTAAACTTGCATGAACACAGGTTGCAAGGATGCAGATTTATGTGAACACTGGGTGTGTCTGAGACACATCACCAGGTGGTGTAGGGTACTGCACTGCTCTGCACACTGGAAACCCGTGTTGAACTACAGTGTCAAATTTATTTTCTTTTTTTTATTGGAATATTTTTGAGTTATATATTATATGATTATATTATATAAATAATCTAAAACAAAATTCCCTGAATGAACCATATAAACATTAGGAATAAAAATAGCACCACTTAAAGTAGCGGTGGAAACCTCCAGCCTGCGTGCTCTATACGGCCCCCGCAGCAGGTCTGTCCAGCCCGCCCACCCGCCTGGCGGCTGCGGAGGGAGACAAGTGCAGGGGAAATCTCGCGAGAACTGCCGACCTCTCGCGAGATTTCCCCTATACAGTACTTGACTCCCTGCACAGCCTTTGGACCACACAGACCGGCAATTCTTAAACTGCGGAGCATGGGACGGCTGCCGCAGGTGAATTTGTAAGTGTTTTTTTTTTTTTATTTATGGCCCGCGAGGCATTTTTCCCCTATACAAACGGCTCTTGTCCCCAAAAAGGTTCCCCACCCCTGACTTAAAGTATGAGATAATAATACTTTAAAAACTGAAAGCGAATAGTGGTCTTCCAGTTGTTACATTTGAGAACAAATACAGAGAACCAAAATAAAGATACTGTTCCCAAATGCAACTGTTTCAATAACAAAAGCATATGTAACATTTGAAGTGGTTACATATAATAATAAACAGGTCATCAAGCAGAAGAATACACAGAATAAGAAGTCACAATCTGATAATCCTTTCACACTGCAGCTCTTAACCGGTATATTGCCTTTTTTTAGCCTTTTAAAATGGTTAGAGCTGCAGTGTGAATGTGCCAGTCTGTATTTACCTATTATGCAAATGAGTAAAAGGCAGTCCTACATGGTTCGGAGCCGTTTTTTATGAAGTGTGAACGGCTCTGAACCGGTATATAGGACTCAGGCAGCAGTGAGCACTGAGCTGGTTATCAGCGCAATGAATATTTAATAAGCGGAACCCTCTCATTACATATGTGAATATGTAATGAGCTGCTCATTACATATGTGCATATGTAATGAGTGTGATGCGCATATGTAATGACTCATATGTAATGACTCATGCGCATATGCAATGTGAAAGGGGTTTAGTGGCTCAGACCAGATTTAAATACTGTTTCAAAATACCGGGTCTTAAACGTTTAGGCAATGTGAAAGCAGTATAAGAGGTAAGTTCCAATATCCCTGACCCTTAAAAAGTAAATTGGGGTAATATACAAAGATTTAAAATATTAAAATATATACATATCAGAGCATCCTGATCTTGTTTTTAACACTACACTTTTTCTGCACTTTATTACACATGTAAAAAAATTTGTATAGTTTTGGTAATAAGTGAGTATGCTGTTCACACTCTTTAGAAAATTGATAATAAAGAGTTATATTATAACAAATAGCTACAATCAGTTGTGATATATTTTAAAATAAACACCTGAGTACACCCTGATATCTATACTTTTCCTTTTGCTCATTAAAAGTCATGCATTGCTTTAGAGCAGGCAGGTCCAACGTTGGCCCTCCAGATGTTGTGAAACTATACATCCCAGCAGGCTTTGCCACAGTTTTGCTGTTAGACAATGCTAAAACTATTGCAAAGCATGCTGGGATGTGTAGTTTCACAACATCTGGAGGGCCAACGTTGGACATGCCTGCTTTAGAGCATCTTCCAGCGAGGGTGGAGCGGAGGTGGGGGTTAACTTGAGCTGAATACATTACAGTACCTCCAACAGTGCTAATCCACAATAGGAGTGTCTGAGATGTTCATGCAACTCATGTTTGACGTGGGAGTGTCTGATTTAATGGGTCCATTCTAGTCAATGGGGAAATTGTGTCTATTTTGCACCCTGATCTCTCCAGTTATATGTGTCCTAGAGACTTGACTAAGTAGTAGTTTATATGACATCAGTAAGGGAAGTGGCAAGCAAGTAGGTAGGGTCCCCTCCAATTGTCCACCTAGCACACATGTCTTCAACCTGTGGCCCTCCAGATGTTGTGGAACTACATTTCCCTGACAGTTATGGCATGCTCTTATAGGAAAAAATGTGGCAATGCATGTTGGAATATGTAGTTTCACAACATCTGAAGGGCCATAGGTTAAAGACCCATGACCTAGCACATTACTACTGAGTACCGCAAATAGGAAATGTATTATTTATTTATTTACAGTTTCTTATATATTCCGTTGCACTTTACAATTGGAAACAACAGTGATTAAACAAACTGGGTAGATACAAACCAACATGGAGGTAGGAGGGCCCTGCACGCAAGCTTACAATCTATAAGGATAATAGTAGGGATACATAAGGATAGAATTCCATAGTGATAGAGTATAGATATGATTCTCACCTTTTATATACATGGAAGGTTTAAGTTTTATATATGTTATTCAGAACTATCACTGTCCCTTTAAGATGTATTTTACTTAAAATGCTTCTAGCAGAACAGATTTAAATTTCAGCATAAGCTGGAAAAGTTTGAGGTGATTTCAAGAGATGTTACCAAGGTCAGAAGATATTGCACCTGTGACATGAAGATAGCGTTTTCGAATGTTTTGAGAATCAGAAGGAGGAGGCAAAGTTACTGCTTGCTTATTAACATTGATCCAATTATTTATATTATAAACAAACTTTTGTTTTGACATCTTATTAAAAAGTGTGAATTTATTGCTTTAGCTTAAAACTTCAAAATAAATATTTAATGAGCAATGACGTGCATTGCATTCCACATTTTTGGTATAACTATGAGCACCCTAAGATTAAACGTCAGATCACTGTCTGACTAGCATACTACATTGGTGTGTGTGTGTGTCATTTCAACTGATCTCCGGCCGTCACTTAGAAGATGAATCCTCTGGGTGACATCGAAGGTTGATAAGTATAGCTGAACCCTATCAGTTTGGGGGCTCATCCGGGATATTCCATCGTCTCTCCACCTGACAACAAACTCCTCTGATCTCTCAGGAACCACTGAACAAAAAACCGGTAAGTGAGAATAAATGTGTAGATTTCTATCTGCTCACTTGGTTCAGCGCTTCTTGTGTGTATCTGTGGAATGTCAGTTGGGAGGATCAGAGAATATCTCAAAGAACCCAATGTCAGTCAGAAGAAATTATCTTTAAGGTAAATACTGTAAAGTGTTATATGGATAAAGTAGATTATGATGCTTGTAAATAATTTGAATTATTACATAATCAGAGGGGTGTATGTAGACAGTGTATCTGTGTTGTTGTTTTAAGAATATAGGAGATCTGTGGTACCAAGTTTAGTAGCAAGTACAAGTAATAAAGTATCATTTGGTAATGTAGAAAGTTATAATGAAGTATACTGTATAATAGGCTATCATTTAAAAAGGGAATTGTTGGAACAATACCTTGAAGATGATTGCTCTAATATCATAATCTATTTGCCCAGGAATCATATAGTCCCAGGTTTAAAACCCATTTGTCAGTATAGTATTAAGAAGCTGCCACATACTCAAGCGGCAGATGAAAAAAAAGGGATGTTTTTGTCTTGAGAACACTAAAAGAAAATTCAAATGACTGAACTGTTTGAAATCATGACTATCTGTATGTTATTGTTTATAGTTCTAATCTTCCTGGGATATGTAGGATACATTTTAGCAAAAGGATTTATGGGCATTAAGAAACTTCTTGGTGAAACTGAAAATATACAGTTGTATGAAGTCTGATCAATGATATATGCTCCACACTGCCACTGCTATTTTCACTGTATGAGGTTGTGTATTGTTGATAGTTCTATCACTATTCTTTTGAAGAATGCTACACCTGTTATAACAAGTATGTTACTGGGAATGGTGGATAGATTTTCTTGCAATGAATGTCTAAGCTTTATTGTAATTTAGAAACAGGGTAATAATGTGCCACAGTGAGACCAGGGGTTTATTGGGAATACTTTACCAGATTTTATAAACCAATTTGGGGTACTATAATTCACAGATATGAGTCTATGACTGCCATAGGTGGTTTACATATCGATAATTGGGATGTATTGTGGAGATTGTAATTTGACTAGAACTGTGGGAACACATTGTAGAAATGCAGATGACCTATTAGCAGTAATAGGAAGAACCTGGCTTGAGGTACTGACATATCCCACTACACAGGAAAACGGGACAAATATCAGACCCTCACTCATTTGTCCAATATCAAATATAAGACACACATCACTCCTATCACCCAGGCAAAGCAACCAGCGCACTCAGACAGGGAGAAGAAAACCTCCTCCCCCAGAGAATTAAAGATAACATTACGACACTATATGGTGGATCAGGGGGGGGCATTCAGGCATATGTGCCCGCCTGACTGCACAGGGTGTAAGGAAAAAGAACAAATAGACAGGAGAACCAGATTTAATTGTCCAACCTGCACAGCACATATAATGTCACAAACACAAGAAAGTGGGATTTCTGAATTGAAAGGAATCTCTGGCGAACAAACAAAAGGAGGAATATTTGTGGCTGAAACAATGGCTAACCCATACAGCAAAATAACCATTTTAAAAGGCACCCACATTGAAAAGCCATTACACTCCTGCTGTATGGAGGATATACCTGGCACAAATTACTAGAATAGAAGGAAGCAAAAGATCCCGCTGGTCCTTTATTCTGCCCACTGACAGACATTAAAGCTTCTCTTGGGGAAATAATTACAGGAGTACTGACTAGAGCAGGTCTCCTGTAAACTTAAAGATACAGTACCTCCATAAGGTGAAGGAGATACTGACCAGAACAGGTCCCCAAGGAGAGGACTAAAGGATACATATACTCCCATACAGTGTACTCACATAAGGTACTGTAAACTAATACTTCTAATTCGGTCTCCCATAAGGATTCTCACATCAGTGTGAGGGGAGATAAGGTAGGGTTCCGTGTATACAGTCCATAAACCTCCATAATATCTCCCATAAAGGTACTCACTTCAGTGTGAGGGGAGGAAAGGCCATAAGGTCTCCCATAAAGGTACTCACTTCAGTGTGAGGAGAGAAAAGTCCATAAGGTCTCCCATAAAGGTACTCACACCAGTGTGAGGGGAGAAAAGGCCATAAGGGGAGGATAAAGTCATGGGAACACAGTCTAGAAAGATGTCACGGCCAGACAAACCCATAGATGTCATTAGGCAGTGTGAGAGGGAGAAGGCACTAAAATGAATAAAAAAGGTTTTTAAAAGTGCTGGCTTTCCGCCAGAGGGCAGTTTACATGTTGACAGTTGGGAAAAATTTGCTTCCTGTAATAAAAATTGTATAGCAAAACATAAATGCAGTGACCAGGTGACCATTTGGATAACAGCAGCTATAGAAACAGAGACAGAAAATCCAGAAAAATTGGATAATGACAACCCATTACAATTAATACACCCTGTGCAGCCCATAATACCAGGGGCACCACCAGAGGCAGCGCTTCTAGGTGCACCAATGAGAGAGATAGAAACAGCATCATCTTCACCACCATCCTATGTCCATGCACTTACACAGATCATTACACAGGTTTATGCAAACAAATAATATATCTTAATTATCATAATATATATTAATCTTAATTATCTTGTTATTGAATTATCAGACAGAACTGTGCTATATATTTTTTGGGGGGAAAGCCGTATTGTGTATATAAGAGATTTGTAGTAACTGCTTTTCATTTACATGTATTGCAGATATACTGGAAACGTTAGGTTGATTTTTTGTTTAAAGCGCATAATTATAACTCTTATGTTTGTCTAAATTAAGAGTATTTCTCTATCTCGAATTTTAAGTTCCCCTAGACATTGTTGTAGTTCATAAGGTTAATTTGACTGTCAGCTAGAAGAAACAGGGTGTGTCACAAGATTACAGTGACAAGATATATCAATTATAAGGAAAATGACATCATAAAGATATAGGTATGAAACATACCGAGAGTTAGCACCCTGGACCCCCATGAGAATATGCACAGATTTTGGAAAGATAATCAGAAGGAGCAGGTAACATCTTCAAAAGATAAGAGTGTACAAGTTGTGTTGTCACAGAATTGTATCGCACCACTAAAGTGGATACTGATTGTATACTTTCCAGAATATTTGTTAACACACTTAGCAAAAAATTAAATGAAATCTTTAAAATACAGTGTACATGTGATGTGAGCTTAAGTCACATTGAATATAAAATGAAATAATTCCTGCAACTGATTATGGATTTCCAATCTTTGTGTGTCTGTTATGACCCAGTTTTGATCTATTATTTTGGTTTTAATTGTAAGGTGCAGCGGGGTACCCTAAGTAAAAACTGTTAAATAAATGTGTCTTTGATGCTAACCAAAGGAATTCCAAGGATGAGTTAAAAAAAAGGGGGGGTTGGCTTCTGTATTTGCAAAATAATATATGTTGCTAGAACTTTAACTGTGAAATGTAAGCTGTAAGATCAGTGCTGAATACTTTAACCCTCAGATTTATCTTTAAAGATATGGAACTCTTTTGCTAAGTATATATACGTTATTTATAAAGTTTAAAAGTTATTTGAATGATATCTGTATATTCTGTAAAGATTGATGCAAATGTAGTTCTTTGCATTTACAGCTGATTTGCATATCACATATCAGCACTTGACTAGTACTGTAATTTAAAGAAATGTTTTTGTTTTAGCTCCAATATAAAAAGCCCTTAATAACAGTCAAAAAGTGACTCCCCAAAATAATATTACATGTTATCTCAGACGATGCAAATGACTGTTCCCTGAATTCGGCAGGAGCTGTTCTTTTGTCTGTCCAAGGTGCTTGTATGATGTTTAAAGTCTGAAAATATACATAATTAATTCTGAAAATGTGTAAAAAAACTCTTGTGTATATCTCTTAACAGTTTTCTACCTCAACGTATGGTGTGTATTTAATAGAGCAAAACAGAACATTTGGTTAAAATCTGAACAGATCAACTAAAATCTATTTTATTTTGATTAATTTAACTGTGTTCAGTCATATCACAGTGTACAAAAGTGTCAGCAGGTCTGCACTTTGTAGGGAGGGGCTATGAGTCCCCGTACATTGTATTATTTTCAATGCAGATGATTTGTTACTACAGATAAGATATTTGTCTGCAGAAAGATTCACAGCAGAAAATAAAATGTATTTTATCCTAATTGATTTAACAAAAGTTTTGTTTGTTTCATGTATTAAGAGAAATCAGCTACTTGTATTCATAAAGGTAATGACACACTCTTCTATTGGTTATCAGAAAATTCCAATACTGTACACTGCATTACTTTAGTATGATAATGATTTACTGTTATAAACATGTAACAAACTAAATATGAAGTAGCGCTCCTAACGCCCTCCAATGTAATCCTTAAGTGCTGTACAAGTCTGAAACCAGCTTCATTATTTCCACTAGAGTCAGAATAAGGGAGTGTAGCGGGGGACGCTGCAGATGTCTCACATACAGACTGTTACATTAGAAGCAGCCAAAGAGATACAAAAGAAATGTGTACTGTAAATAATATTGATCTCAGCGGTATTGTACGCTGTGCTCAATAGGTGGGAGGAGTTACAGAGAAATTGCAGAGCTCCATAATAAGTATAAAATATGCCGTGGTGACAGTATCTCGGCATAAGAAAAAAAAATGCACTTTTTAAATTTTTAGAGATTTCCAAGACATTATGATAATGATATCCTATACATAATGTATAACTATGGGAATTTCTACCCTTATATACTGTATGTCTACATAAACAGCAGAGCTGAAGGCTCTAGTACAAGGATGCTGTCTTTCAGTTGCCTGTCTAAGCCAGTTGTGGTGTAAGGTCACAGCACACTGAGGAGCAGACACTTATGACTATGGGCAATAGTATGGCTAATATCCTGCAAGGCAGGCAAGCCGTGTTACAGTTATTGAATACACTCGACCATCAGATGACATAGAACCCAAAAGTGCTAAGCCAGAAGACACACTTGTTGCTCCTACAATAAGCCTCTGAGCAAGGAGGTAAGAAACAAGGAGCTGAGAAAGGCTTTGACGAGTGGTGTCTGGGAAAAAGCGCTGTCTGCCAACAAGTCACTGACAAATGCCCACATTATGCCTGGCAGTATGTGTATAAAGTTATAGGTGGGAAACAATAGAGAACCCCTAGAGTCCACACAGGCCTTTGCAACAGGCTGAAGTGTGCATTATAGAACCTGAGAAAAGGTTGTAAAAGTACACAATGTACCCACCCTTTTAATGGAAACAAGTGATCTTCACCCAGTTGCCCAGGGTCTTAAGATATGAATTTGCCCTTGTGTGAATACAGACATACAGACACTGGCTGGAGAAATGGCTTTACAAGTCAGCAAACACTGAGGCTGCAGTATAAAAACATATTCAAAGGTTATTTAATGATAGGAGAAATGAAGAAAAATAGATAAAATACTAGTTAATATCATATAAGGCATAATTTGAATATTTGAAGTTATAATGTATATATGATGATTTGACTAAATGTCCATTGTCAAGTTTTTTTGTCTGTCCAAGATACTAATGTAGATATAAGTTACAAGCTGCAACTTGAAGACTGAGTGACTCTAAAGGAAATACTTCAGAAAAGTTCTTGATCCCTGATTTGAAAGTCTATGCCAATGTCTGCTGACTGCACCGATTGTATCAAAAAGTGGCAAATAAGGTCACTGGGATACAAGAAAGCCTCAAAGGAAGTATTATCCAATCATTGTACTGTACCATGCATAAATACAGTTCAATAGGTTCAAAATCTGATAAGGGTCTTTTGGGATGTATAATGTCTTCTGCTGGCCTAACGGTGATTATTTTGACCCTTGTTTGGTCATTAATGATTAACCCAATGTAGTACAGTATGACAATTGCCAGAAGTGTACATAATAAGTGGGAATGTGCATTGGTGTAAAAGAAGCTTGTTTTAATTACTTTAATGACACATATAAAGTTGTTGAAGCCATTGAGAAACACCTATTCCAAGTTAAAGAGTTAAAAAGCCAAGTTGCCAAAGTTTATAGTGAAAATAAATAGCTAAACTCATGGAAAAATCCAGTAACCTGGCTTAAAGGTTTTATTAATAGTTACCTATATTCTGGTAAAACTTGTATTATGGCTGATAGATAAAATACTCACACTTGGTTGTTGTTCCAGAAACAAGAAAAAAAAATCGCACCCTGTGATGTACAAGATTTGGTCATTCGCATGAATTTTAATTATTGATGTGTTACAAGATTCCCTGATGAAAAATCTGACAAAGAAAATGACATGTAAAAAGATAAGGGAAACTAGAGATGCGGTGCTATAAACCTCAGTTTGAATCCTCCAGGTTTTATAACACTACACAAACACTTGACAGAGGGAAGAGCGGTAGACAGTCTATTATGATGGATATGTGTCAACGTTGATTACCCTCCACCTGAATTGATTATAGCATCTGCTCGTGGGGACATAGCCATTAGCACCATTATGGTGGACTGTGTGCTCCTTGTTAGGCAGGCCAACTGTACTGATAGATTGTCACAAACAGGAGGAACTGAGAGAAGCCGCATTATATTAAGCAACTATTTTGCATATATACTTTAGTTTTATAATGGATTATAACCAATAGTGATATTAAGTCAGTAAAAGGTAGAATCAACAGGAGGAAATGATAGAGTATAGATATGATTCTCACCTTTTATATACATGGAAGGTTTAAGTTTTATATATGTTATTCAGAACTATCACTGTCCCTTTAAGATGTATTTTACTTAAAATGCTTCTAGCAGAACAGATTTCAATTTCAGCATAAGCTGGAAAAGTTTGAGGTGATTTCAAGAGATGTTACCAAGGTCAGAAGATATTGCACCTGTGACATGAAGATAGCGTTTTGGAATGTTTTGAGAATCAGAAGGAGGAGGCAAGGATACTGCTTGATTATTAACATTGATCCAATTATTTATATTATAAACAAACTTTTGTTTTGACATCTTATTAAAAAGTGTGAATTTATTGCTTTAGCTTAAAACTTCAAAATAAATATTTAATGAGCAATGACGTGGATTGCATTCCACATTTTTGGTATAACTATGAGCACCCTAAGATTAAACGTCAGATCACTGTCTGACTAGCATACTCCATTGGTGTGTGTGTGTGTGTGTGTCATTTCAACTGATCTCCGGCCGTCACTTAGAAGATGAATCCTCTGGCTGACATCGAAGGTTGATAAGTATAGCTGAACCCTATCAATAGCATGGCAGTCCCATCAGAGTACAATACAGTCCCGATGGGATGCAATTAGATAAGAATGCCACTGGAGGTTATGTGGGTGTTCCTGAATATGATAGGCTTGCCTAAAGAGGTGAGTTTTCAGGGAATGCTTGAAAGTTTGGAGGCTAGTGGAGAGTCTTAGTGTGCGTGGAAGGGCATTCCATAAGGTGGGTGCTGCCCGACAAAAATCCTGCAAGTGTAAGTGGGAGCAAGTAATGAGTGTGGATGAGAGATGCAGATCTTGTGCAGAGCGGAGAGAACAAGAACAAGCCCAACATCACTAGCTGTCGGGCTCGTTCTGCTGAGAACAGCCGGGAAGTGACGAGCTGCCGGCTGCAGCTCGCCTCTTCCCGGCAACGCCCCCTTCTCGCTCCCCGGCAGGCGGGACATTGAATACCACCTGCATGTTCTCGGCCGAGCTGACCGAGAAAGGGACTGGGTCACGGCGGTCGAGCAAGCTCGACTGCCATGACCCTCACATTGAATACCCCCCTTTGTGTGTGTTGAAGGGCATTCCATAGGGTGGGACAAAAATCCTGCAAGTGTAAGTGGGAGCAAGTGATGAGTGTGGATGACAGACGCAGATCTTGTGCAGAGCGGAGAGGTCGGGTGGGGATATATTTTGAGATAAGCAAAGAGATATAAGTCGGTGTAATCAGAGTGATGGCTTTGTATGTAAGTAGAAGTATTTTATATTGAATGCGGTAATATACAGGCAACCAATTGAGGGACTGACAGAGCAGATCAGCAAACGATGAATGTCTATCCAGGAAGCCTTTGTATTCGCAGCTGTATTCAAAAATGAATTGTAGTGGTGAGAGGCTTTTCTTAGGAGGCTATTGCAATAGTCAATGCGTGATATAATGAGTCCATGCATTAGAGTTTTTGCAGTGTCTTGTGTAAGATATGGACGAATTTTGGATATGTTTTTTAGAAGCATGTCAAAAGAAAAAAGTTTGGTACCGTATTAGCCAGTTGATAAGAAAAGTTTTATTGTTCCTCAGTGAGAAAAACAAAATAGCAATCTAGCAAATATGATACCTTTTAATGGCTAACAAAAATAAATGTTGTTAAAATGCAAGCTTTCGAGACTTCTTAGGTCTCTTCCTCAGGCATGGTATAACAAGGTGTGTGAAGAAACACATATATATACACAGCAGAGTAGGAACAAGATGTGATAGATGGACATTCTTAAGATCAAAACAAAACAAAATAACAGAATGAGCTTGTAAATTGAGTCCTTAATTGGTTTGTAGATAAGTAGTGTGAAAGTTTTATTGTCTCTAAGTTGATGACAGACCAGAGTTAGAGCTCCGATGCCCTCACTCTCTCTGGGCCAGATTCCTCAGATGTTGTAGTGGGCCATAAATCCCTCGGATAGATTCAGTCCTGTGTTAAGGGTGTCAAACGTTGTCATTAATTTGTATTCCCAGACCCTCCTTTCTCTTTGTGATTTGAAATTTCCTTTTAGTACAATCACTTTCATATGATCCTGATTGTGTCCTGGGCTGCAGAAATGTTTGGCCACAGGAAAGTGTGTCTTTTTTTCCTTTATTGTGTGGCGATGGGACCTCATCCTTGCCTTAAGTTTTTGTCCTGTTTCTCCAACATACAGACCCCCAATAGGACATTTGGTGCACAGAATCAGGTACACTACATTGGTAGTAGAACATGTGAAGCATTAGAAGCATGTGACATGATTTAGAGACAGATTGAATGTGAGGAATGAAGCACAGTTCAGAATCGAGGATGAACCCTAGGCAGTGAGCTTGTGGAGTAGGATTAATTGCTGTGTTCTCAACAGTGATAGAGATATCTTGGCTGGTGGGAATATAATTAATTAATTCTATTTTGGAAATGTTGAGTTTGAGGTGGTGAGATGACATTCAAGATGAAATGGCAGAAAGACATTCAGAGACACAGAGCAATACTGATGTTGACAATTCCGGGGAGGAAAGATAGATTTGAGTATCATCAGCGTATAGGTGATACTGAAACACTGTATAGAGAGGCTAAATACAGTGTTTTGGCAACCAGGAACTTAGGGAGGAGCTTCTATGCCTCCCCATTATACTTACAGAGATATCAGTTATAGCTGTAGCCATTAGAGTACAATGCAATAAAAGCTGTTCATGCCCGTGCAGACGCACTGGCGTCCGTGTCTGTGCAGACGCACAGAAAGCTTTATAGGGAGGTCGGATATTTTAGTGTATTAAATACTGTATACTCTATACTGACCTACTGTACTATGGATGTGTTTAAAAAAATATGGTCCGAACTCGGGCACACTGTACTTTAATGTACAACATGCAGAGCGTCGCGCTTATCCACTAGCCTACACACCTGATAAGAGCAGCCAAAGCTTCTACTCAGCTTCATCCTAGCATTTTATACCGAATCCCGCACAGTAGTGTGTTATTACCGTTGCACTACAAACTAGTACCCTTTCATGTAACTCCTACAGTGTAAGCGCTGCCTACACACATAATGCTCAAAGTAGTAGTGCCCACTTACACATCCATAAGTAGATGCACTGCTGACACACATACAGTAATGCACACAATAGACGCGCTGCTTACACATATATTGCCGACAGGAGCAACGGGATTTCCGAACACAATGCCCACAGGAGCAGCGCTGCTTAAGCACATATTGCTTGTGGGAGCAGCTTATGCACATAGTGTCCCCGGGAATAGCAACACTTATGCACATAGCACCCACAGGAGTTGCGACACTTATGCACATAGTGCCCACCATAGTAGCATACAGTATGTGTATAGTATTAGTATTAAGCAGGCAGAGGGGGGTGAAAACGGGCGGCAGATGTTAAAAAATCCCGCCCTTAATCTGGGATGGGGATGTACTGCATTAAGTTAATCAGTGAATGGGTTCGGTTGAGAGCTGGATGGCTTTGATAAAGAAGTTGTTGGGGTGGAATGTTGATTAGCTCAGTCATGTTATGTTTAAGAAAGCAGAGATACAGTTGGGATAAAAGTGAGAAGAAAGGAGGAGAGGTCAGGAGAGGAAAAGTACAGATGTAGGCCACACTCGTTATTGCCACCAGCATGGCAGATGCTGTTATCTGGTTGGAATTGGGCGCACAAGCAGCGGAGATGTACGCATGCCGGAGTCCCTGGCGGGCCACGATGAATGGCGTGATGGCAATAACGAGTGCCTCCATCTGTAGTATGAGGGCAAATTTGTATTATAAATGTCAAATGAAAGCATTTATTTCTAAAATTTTGAGGGCAGTAAAGTGGCAAATTTGAAGGTGCCAAAGTTGAGTTGTCGTATGTTCGGAGCCCAGTGAGGAGGTTTACAGTGTAGGGCTGCGAATGAATGTGTACGGGTACACATCCATTCACTAGCGCCCGCGCAGAGGAGAAATCCTTAGAGGATTAGTTAACACTGAAGGACTTCTCCTCATCTGGAGTCACTCGGCGGCTGCTTGTAGCGATGTGAATCGGGAGGGCACCAACATCATGCGCCCACTCTGAGCAGGCAGATGAACACCTCCATTCGCTGGGACCTGCTGCTTTTCTGTGGGTGCGTACACCATTTTTGTGGGCACACCCATGAAATGTCGGGAGTCCACCTCAGAACGCCCCCTGCCTGTCAGTCAGGCTGCAAGCGCCACGGCAAAGGAATAATTAGCCGAATGCTCTTGCAGCCAAGGCCTGCACATGCGCTTTAGATACTATGCACATGCACTTACCCCCATCATCGGAAGAGGGGCCAAATTTGGACCTGCGCGTACAGGAATTAATCGGCCCCCTGGCGAGCTATTTCACATTGCGTACATGTGTGCGCAATGTGCAATAGCTCACTTATGCAGGCGTAACGGAAAGCAGTTAGCATCCTGGAAGACATGATGTCTGCTGTCATACCCAGGAATCAATACTGCCGATATAACACATGTAAGTATGCAAGGCATATTAGTGTTAAGCTGGTGGGTGGGTCAGGTTTAGACTGATAGGGGGTTATGATTAGCTACTTAGAAGGTGGGTTAGAATTGGACTTCAAGGCAGGAGGGTAAAGTTTAGGATGTGGGATAGGTAGGTTAGGGTTAGGCATTAGCAGGGAGGGTTTGGGTTAGGCTGAGGGTGAGGTGGGCTAGGGAGTGTGGCAGAGGGAACGTAAGTATACTTACTGCTCCTCTATTTGCATTCTCTCTATCAGGATGCTGGCATCAATTTTCTGAAAACCGGCATCCCATGCGACTGGTCCCTTTTTTCACATCTGTTCAAGTTCTCTGCCTCATGGGAGTTTGGATAACCGGACACAAATGTGCAGGAGCTTGAGTAGCCACTGTGGTAGTCCCTGGTACTGTTAATGTAATGGGTGGATGTGGAGACAACTGTTACAAGTAACCATCTCAACAAGCTCATGAGTATAGCCATGCCCTTGACCTGAATATTCATGAGAAGTAGCCTGGGGTGGCACTGACCACAGGTTTGTGAACCTGATACACAGAAGCAGAGTCAAGAACATCAACATCAGAATTTGAGCATTTTAGATCTGCAAACAATGCAAAAATTAAATAAAAGCTTTAACCAAAGGCATATACAGTACAGGTTGAGAATCCCTTATCAGTATTTCCCAAAAAGAAAGGGGTGCCGGACGGGGTCCCGACAGTCATTAACCCGACGTCGGGATCCTGACTGTTAAATCACAGACGGACGGCCGGCGGCTATTTTCCCTCGTGGGGGTCCACGACCCCCATAGAGGGAGAATAGAATAGGTGGCGAGCGTAGCTCGCCACCGTGCCCGCAGCGTGGCGAGCGCAGCAAGCCCGCAAGGGGCTTTGTTGCGCTGGCCACGCTGTCTGAGGCCAGGCAGTCGGGATCCCGACGTCGGGATAATGACTGTCGGGATCCCGACTGTCGGGGAGTTATACCACACCCAAAAGAAAGATTAGGTTTTCAGACTATTTCGTTTTGGTGTTTTTCTCCGCACTTTTTTCATACTGTCCTCATCCCCTGGTGTTCACAGTGGCCATCGGAATCATCTTCAGCGGCATACCTGGTGCCAAGGATGCATTGCGCGGGTGCACCGATGCACATGTGCAATGCATCCTTGGGACCAGGGATGCTGCTGAAGATGACTCTGAGGGCCACCGTGGATGCCAGTGGACACTGTGGACATCAGAGGACCACCAGACGACCTGGTGAGTGTGTGTATATATATATATATATATATATATATATATATATATAGTTTCCGAGTAGCAGGCACTCTCTCTTACATAGCGTCTCGTGCCGGGGTGCCTTGTCAGGGGTGCAGCATACAAGATATCCACAATAGACCGGCACTCGGCGGACTTAGCATAAGAAGTAAATACCCATACTTTGCTTCTTGCAACGTCTGTACGCTGCCTGAGGACGAACTGTATTAAAGTTCGAAACGTTGCAAGAAGCAAAGTATGGGTATTTACTTCTTATGCTAAGTCCGCCGAGTGCCGGTCTATTGTGGATATCTTATATATATATATATATAAATAATCTGGAATAATCCCTTATCCAAAATACTCCTGATCCCAAGCATTTCAGATAAGGTTTCTCAACCTGTATAAGATTGAAATACACACACATAAAAACCAGTCACAGAGACTGTGACTCAATTATAGAAAGATAGGACATTGCAAGAAGAAAGAAGGAAAATAGAGCAGAACATCATAAAAGTAAAATAATTACAGATGCTGTACTGTACTTGCCAAAGCACAATTTTATTTAATCTTTCTTGAATGATGTCATTATGGCTGGTTAGATTCACCTGATATCAGTAAACATCATTTGGTTTAAATAATAATTTAAAAGACTTACTAGACATGACATATTTCAGGAAAGCATTTCTTGCAAAGCAACCGTAATGTCACATACATATCTGAGTGCAGAAGATCAAAGATGCTGATACAATCTGTAGCAGCTCATCTCAAAAGAAAGATAAACCAAACCATATATATACTATGAAGTAAATTGTGGACTCAATAATAGTTGAATAGTAGAATACATCAGTTTTCTTTGGCAGTATAAGTGACAGGAGAAATTTGATATGCCTGGTGGCTATTCAAATGAAGGTGCTAAATTGGAAAAAAGAAAAAATTATATACAGTATATATATATATAAAAGAAGAGTGAGTGGGGAGCGCCAAAGGTTAACCAACCACCTAAATGGTATGTACAGTGCAAAAACACAGAATACAATATAAAAATGGATTTTTATTAAAAATTGATGATCATATCAGGATTTCATTTTTCAAATGCAGTTTCAATAACCCGACGCGTTTCGTCTTAAAAAAGACTTCATCAGGGGTTTTATACATGCACAAAAAGAACAAAGAATCAACAAGATTGATCCTAAAGCTGGACACACCTGTCCCTTATGATGGATTACCGTTTCCAAAACGGTGGTAATCTTTATTGCGGTATGGGGTCGTGTTCAATAAATGGAACTGAGGCTGAGGTTTATGATCAGTGGGAGTGTTGATCCACCTTAATGTCCATAACAATAGGTATGGAAATCATGGGAGCCCACTGATGACAGGGAATACGTCTGTATGTCGATACACAGGGTGCAGACAATGATCCCCCTCAGGTGTATATGGAATCCAATTTTGACAGATACTCAAATTCAACAGGGTATAGTATCTGTTAATGATGTGAACGCCAGTAGCCTGATATATATAATAAGTTGAATAGTGTCTGTGTGTGTGTGTCTGTCGCATTGCGGACACACCGTGGCACTCAGAGCCACCAAATTCAGCAACAAGGTACCTCTGGACCCGGTGGTGTGCACCTCAAAGCCCTTTTTGGGACATTTCACTTAAGCTGTGTACACACGGGGTTGATAGGGGCTGAAATAACTGGAAATATGGTCGCAGGTGACCATATTGCCAGTGATGGGAGTGTGCCCCGACAATAAATCGCCGGATGCGCGCTCCCGTTTTCAGCCCCATTCTAATCGCTGGTCGCAGGAGCTTGCTCCTGCTACCAGCTGATTACCTCTGCGGCACCACCGGCAGAGGCTCCCTTTCATCAGCGACCATCTCTGGTCGCTGATGAAAAGGAGAAACTGAGCAATATATTGCTCAGCCATATATCATATATCACCATATCACCATATACCATATATCACCCTACGTCCACAGCTTGGTGCCGTACAGCCTCACCACGCCGTCAACAGGGATCATGGATGCCGCACACAAACTTGACGTCACTACTATAGCCACTCAAACGCGTTTCATCACAGGGATTGGACTTTATCAGGGGGTGTGGTATTGTCCTGCCAGTTGGTTGTTTAAAGCATGCTCAATTTGCATCACACAGGTATAATTAGTTAAAAATCAATGCATGCACTGTTTAGTAACTAGTTGCAATAGCTGCCATATTGGTTACATAATAAATACAATACAAATATATGGAGTACAGTTAGATGGCTCCCCTTGTGTTGATCTTTACACTAAGACCAATATAGCCTGAAATAGTTTTTTCAAAGCATATCAAAAGAAGTCCTTAAATTACAAAAGTTGGTACTTGTGTATTATCTGGGCGCCCATCGCATCGCATACCACTAATTAAGGTATGCGATGGGATGCGATGGGCCCCGATTTCCGGGCGCACAGACCCGCACTGTGTGATAAAATATCACATTGCATCGCATGCGGTCCGATTGCATGTGATCACATGCGATACGACCAAATTGGACCCAATTTTTTATTGTACAGGCACCCTGATGGGGGATTACTATGTTAAATGCACCCCCATTGTTAACGCCACCCACACTATCAACGCCCACCCGAAGCATTGCGAGCAGCGATGGTACGCATCCCCGACCTTTTCATACCCCCACTATCCACGTCGGCGTGGAGCTGACTTTAGATAGTTTGGCGAGCGCAGCGAGCCCCTTGAGGGGACGTGGATTACATGTGAAGTAATCCGCATCCCCATGCGGAGGATCGCTGTGCTCGCCACGCTTCAGGCTCGGTGGCCTGCTGTGCTCACCACACTATCTAAAATCAACTCCACGCCGACATAGATAGTGGGGGTATGAAAAGGTACCACCGCCGCTCGCCACGCTTCAGGTGGGCGTTGATAGTAGGGGTGACTTTAACAATGGGGGTGCATTTAACATAGTAATCACCCATCACGGTGCCTGTACAATAAAAAATTGGGTCCAATTTGGTCGCATCGCATGTGATCACATGCAATCGGACCGCATGCGATGCGATCAAAACTATGTCGTATGATGGAAATCTTGGGCGCCCAGATAATACACAAGTACCCAAAAGTTTATTAAAAAGTCTCTTATTTCAAACAATGGTAGCAGTTATTCCAGATTGTGATGAAGTTCATTGAATAATTTCAGAAACTAGGAAACAGCAAAATGAGAAAACCCAACGGGTTTATTGGGTCCTTGTATAGTTGAAGTGCCTGAGGCCTGGAGTGGAGTTCTAATTGATTCTCCTCAGTGAAAAATCTCTTCTTCTTCTCCTATAGATTGGTTGAATAGACCAACTTGATGTTAAAATAATCTCCTTATGGACAGTATCGGTTGTAATCTTTCAGTTGGATGGTAAATTAGTAAATGAGACCTCTCAATCTTTATACATTGCCATACCTATGTTAGGTTAAAAATAGTAATGACAGCTTCATGTGGTCTATAGTGGACCCAGTGTGCGGTCTAATGCAGACCCAGGGAACGTTCCTGTTGAATTTAGCTGTCTTAATTGAAATACAGAATCGTTAAATTCTATACAGAGTCTGAAATTTGTTCAGGAGGCATTTTCACCTTCCAGACAAGTGTTCAGGTCAACAGCTCTGCACTTCAAGAGCAAATCTATATTTTTAGGGAAAATCAACGGGACTCTCCCCTGAGGACTAATTAAGCAGTTAGCTCAATTAGTCTGTAGCAGGTAAAAGACCCTTCATAATGAAGGGAAATACTTGAGTAAGATCATTTTGGACTCTTTCTTTACAATTTGCTTTAATATTTATATTAAACACTCTCATATTTTGCATTTACTCAAGGACTCCTGTCAGCCTTGTATTCCAGAATATTGCATTTGTCTTTCTTGGCTCCTGTCTTTCTTGGCTCCTGTCTTTCTTGGCTCCTGATTGGCCGCTAGGCGGCCAATAGAAATCATTCTGAGGAGAGGCCCCGAGTATGAAACATCTCTGCATCTCTCCTCAGTGCGATGCGGACAGTGCGGGGACCGGCGACAGCATGAAGATTACCTGGATTACGTCGGACCAAGACAAGACATCGTCAGCACAGGACCAGGTGAGTAGGATTTCCTTCCACAGCTCCAACATGGATTTCTTCGGACCCGGACACCGACATGGACCTGGAGGACGAGACGGGCGGCCGACATGGACCTGGTGGATGACACAGGACACCGGACACCAGGACAGAGGGCTACCTATGGGATCAAGAAAGGTAAGTATCAGTATGTGTGTGTAATGTATGTATTAAACTTTTATTTTCATTGTGTCAGTGTGTGTTTTTTGTACTATTTTTTTAACTGTGGAACTACAAGACCCAGGGGGCCCTTTAATGCCCCGCAGGCTGGGACTTGTGGTTCTCCAAGTCCCAGCTTGTGGGGGAGGCTTGCTGGGACTCATAGTTCCACAGTTTTAAACAATAGTTTTTTCATCTATTTTTTTTTACACCACTATCAGCCCAGTGACCACAGCCCAGGGTCACCGGGGACAGCACCAGGCTTCAGCCTGGTCAGGTAAGTCCTGGAGGGGGGTACCCCTTTATTGGGGGGGTCCCCACTCCCCCAGGGCCCCTGGCCAGGCTGACTGGTCGGTAGGGTTAATGTTTTGGCCGCGGGACCATATATAATAAGTGTCCCCCGGCTGTGACATTACCCTGCTGGCTGGTTGTGCCTGCGGCTGGTTCTTAAAATACGGGGGACCCCTACTCATTTTGTCCCCCGTATTTTGGGAACCAGCCCCAGACCTGGAGCCTGGGGCTGGTTGTTTTACACTCTGCAGCCTGCACGGATCTGACTGATCCGTGCAGACTGCCTGTACGAGTTCGTATTAGCGGCCGTATATATGTGCCGCTAATACGAATGGTTACACCATTGGAGGGTTACAAAGCAGTCGTATCTGACTGCTTTGTACATTCCCCTCCGGAACACGACTTTGCATACGACTGAAACAGTCGTATGCAGTCGTAGGGGAAATACTAATACGAAAAACTAGGTTTTTCATATTAGTAAATTTCCCCCTATGTGTTTTAAATTATGTCATACACAAGAGGCCCCCTACTGGTTCATAGTTGTAGGAACACAATACATTGTATATTTAGGGGTTTTCAACCACATGTGCAAATTAATTCAAATGATCAGTTTAGGGAAAGAAATATTTTTTTCTGGTTGTGGTGCACCAAGAGAAAAAGAAGTTTTTTTCACAATAACATGTAACTTTTAATACATTTATTAAAACAGTTAAACAAACACATAAATAGGACAAACAATGGCCCTTATTCTAGTTCACTCTTTCGGATGCGGGTTCGTTCGGAAATGACCGAACGCAACGCATGTAGGACCTTCAATGAACACATGCCTAC
The DNA here is from genome assembly GCF_055691185.1 of Crinia signifera. Taxonomy (NCBI): domain Eukaryota; kingdom Metazoa; phylum Chordata; class Amphibia; order Anura; family Myobatrachidae; genus Crinia; species Crinia signifera. The sequence goes on along the minus strand of NC_139220.1, from coordinate 88,357,984 downwards.
ATGTCATCCGCATCCGTTCGGACGGACTTTCAAAGAAGAGGGAGTGTCTTCGGGCTGCATCCACACGTCCGTGTGCGGTTGGAACTCATACTACATTTATGTCCATTGATTGCAGTGTAAATGTGGGCCAGATACCAACAATAAAGTAAATGTGTTTGCACCATATATTCAACTATTTTGTATTGCCCCATTTAGCCAGCAATGACTTAGTGGTTCCAATTGAACCTGTGGAAAGTGTTTAATTAATCAGTAATGACCAGAGGACTGGATTGTATTGTGCTCAGCTGCGTGTATTTAAGGTGCGGCCGTACTAATTGGGTTATCCGAATGCCTAGTGCATGAACCATTGCCCTCCGAGAAGTGAAAGCTGCTTGTTTTCACCGAAGATTTCTGCCGTGTTGGTTCGCTTGCGCTCGGTGTCTGGTCCGAATACATGCCTACCACTGTTCATACACTCCCACGTCTACGCCCAGATTTACGCCCAGTTTCGCCTACTTTGAAACCGCGCCCTTATACACGCCCACATGACACCCATTTCCCGAGGGTGTTCGGTGGACATTTTTAGACGGTATTGCTGAGAACGAGTGCGTAGACACTGTGTTGCACTTGCACATTGCGTTGCTTACACATGCGCAGTTAGCTAAAAGTCGCCATCCAAAAGAATTCGGAACGGACCACCTCAACCAGAATAAGGCCCAATGTGAGAACAGTGTGTGTTAAAACACAGAAAATGTGGGGAGATCATGTGTTTGATACTGGTCTCCTTTAAATTATAGGGTTCAGCGCATACATAAACAGTGGCCTTATTAAACATACACAGTGGTAAGTTCCTGTTTATAGATTGTTCCTCTGTTCAAAACAATTAAGAAGGATTTATAGGTTCCCCTATTATATTGAATGATTTGCCTTCAATGAGGAATGAACAGAGTAGCACACAATCTTAGCTGTGCAGAGATAGTGTCTTTTGTTATGCAACAATGTTATTTATTGGTAACAGCAGTCTCTGTGGGTATTAAATAGTAAATAGATTCCTCTGTTAGTAAAGAAATAAATTATTTAGAGAAATAAATGTTGTTTAAATTGGCGGTGCCTTCATATATGGGCAACCTGCTTAGCCCTCTTGTCACAATATGTAGTATTCAGTGTTACCTGCGTGCAAAATCCTGCTGGCTCTGTCTATTGCTGCTGACAGCTCTGTGTGGTTAAAGTCTGCATGCTGATTTCAGCTTCTGATCCACTCCATGCTGCAGGAAAGTCTGTGTGATCTGAGCTCTGCTGATTAGTTGCAACACCTGGTAACTCTCTCCTGCAGGAGAGTTCAGTGTGAACTGACCATGCTCAGCCTTCATTGATTAGGGCACCTGTGAGTAATTAGCTCCCTGTGCTTCCTATAAAAAGGCAGTCTCTGGCAGACAGAAGCTGCCAGAGTATAGGCTCACAACCTGCTCCAGCGTCCCTTGTACTTTACTGTATTCCTGATTACCAGATACTGACTTCGGCTTGCTTCCTGACTATCCTTCGGCTTAATCCCTGTGTACCGTGAATCGTGGGTTACCTGTGTATGACCTCAGCCTGCCTTCTGACCACTCTCCTGCCTGATCCTCGTGTACCGTACCCAGTGATTACCAGTGGACGACCTCGGCTTGCCTTCTGACTATTCTCCTGTCTGACCCTTGTGTACTGTGCTCCATGACATACCAGGTTACGACCCGGCTAAGATGACTACGCATAATCCTGAATCCACGCTACCTGTTTCCAAGGGGTTACCAGTGCCACATGGGGAACCTGCTCAGGGGACCGCGACCGGCATGTCCATAGCAGCAAAGCCCAAATCCCAACTGGAGGGGTCACTGGTGAACACCTATGGCGTGGTAAGACTCCGCACCCCTGTGTCAGGTCTAGCCAATCCCCGGCCTGGTGACCAGCGTGATGTACCTGAGACCGTGACAGAATACTCTGGCCCAAAAAAGGAGCTATGGGAGCAACTGTCTGCTAGGGTCTGTAAGCAAGAGCAGAACCAAGCTCTGATCTTACAAAGCATACAGACTCTGTTACAGCGGATGGACTTCGCTTCATCTCCTCCAATATCCGTGGAACCAGTGTCAGAGGCATTAAAGATTCTTCACCTTTTAATGCAGCAGTTGCAGGAGCTACTGACTAAGGTGTTTTCAGTGATTACCGTCTTACTAGGCAGTCCTTCTAGTGGCACGGTACCTTCCACTCTAGGTTCAGTGCCTGTGAAACCCTCTGATGACATTCCGGGCACTCCAGTGGCATCTACATCTGTGCCCTACAAGGACAGGTACCTGAGTCATCCTCGTCCCCAGTTGTCTGATGAGGAGCGCCAGCGGCGTAGATCCCTCAGCCTATGCTTTTATTGTGGAGCCCAGGATCATTTCATCGGGGATTGTTCCCTACGTGGGACCCGAAATAGAGCAGTAGATTCTGTTCTAACCCAGAGGGAATCCTATGGTTACAACTGGGGTCCTAGGACCAAAATTTCTTTGAAGAACTGTATAGCCCAGGTCCAGCCTCGGGAAGGTGTTCATGGCTACAAGCCCCAGGAGGGGAGTATCAAACCCAAAGATGGGGTCCTGGCAGTCCAGCCCAAGAAGGGGCTTCCGAGTAATGTGCTCCAGGAGGAGCTTCCTAGTGTTAAGTCCCAGGAAGGGCATCAAAGTGCTGTACTCCAAAAGGAATTCCCCAGTGTTGAGTTCCGAGAGGGGTCTCAGAGTGTCGTGCACCAGGAGGGGTCTCAGACTGGCAGGCTCCAAGCAGGGTCTCAGAGTACCACACCCCAAACAGGGTCTCTGAGCATTGCGCCCCAGGTGGGTTTCCTGAGCACTGCACCCCAAGAGGTGTCTCTGAAGGTGGCTTCCCAAGTAGGGCCACCGAGCACTTTGCCTCAAGAAGGGGCTCTGTATGTCACCCCAAGTAGGGGTTCCGAGTTTATCACCCCAAGTGGGGGTTCCGAGTTTATCACCCCAAGTGGGGGTTCCGAGTTTATCACCCCAAGTGGGGGTTCCGAGTCTGTCACCCCAAGTGGGGGTTCCGAGTTTATCACCCCAAGTGGGGGTTCCGAGTCCGTCACCCCAGGTGGGGGTTTCGAGTCCGTCACCCCAGGAGGGGGTTCCGAGTTAAGCACCCAAGAAGGGTGTCCCCAGTTAATCACCCCAGATGGGGATTCCGAGTCCTCGACTCCAGACGGAAGTTCCGAGTCCTCCACTCCAGACGGGAGTTCCGAGTGTGTCACTCCCAGTAGAGATCCATCTGCCCTTGCCTTCGGGCATGAGGACCCATCTGCCCTTGCCTTCGGGCATGAGGACCCATCTGCCCTTGCCTTCGGGCATGAGGACCCATCTGCCCTTGCCTTCGGGCATGAGGACCCATCTGCCCTTGCCTCCGGGCATGAGGACCTATGTGCCACGGCCTCCGGGCCTGTCTCCGTGGCCTCCGGGCCTGTCTCCGCGGCCTCCGGGCCTGTCTCCGCGGCCTCCGGGCCTGTCTCCGCGGCCTCCGGGCCTGTCTCCGCGGCCTCCGGGCCAGTCTCCGCTGCCTCCGGGCCAGTCTCCACGGCCTCCGGGCCAATCTCCATGGCCTCCGGGCCAGTCTCCATGGCCTACGGGCCTGCCTCCAAAGTCTCCGGGTCTTCCTCCGCAGCCTCCGGACCTGTCTCCAGTACCCTCATGGTCTCTAAGGTTCCAATGCCTGCCATTCAAGAAGATTTGCCTGTGTTGCTGGGAGTCCCGGCTCTACCCAAACTGTCCTCCAAGTCCATTTTCCAGGAGGATCCAGTTCAATTGGATTCATTTAAAGAGCCTCAGTTTGTCCAATTTGATGGAGATCTCACCCATTTCCAAGCCCTAGCAGACTATTATTTAGATGCTATGAACTCTGATCCATTCTCCGGGGTTAATTTGGCAAACATTGTCAAATACTTAGTGTTGTCATTCAGGGGAGAAGCCATGGAGTGGGTTAGTACACTCATTGAGACTCATGACCTCCGACTAAAAGACCTAATTTCTTTTTCCAAGGCTGTGGTTGAAAGATTTGGACCCAAGACTCCTGGTGAGAGGTCTATCCTTGCCGCACCTGAGGTTAGTCAGAGTGGTGAGTCAGCTGGACTACATTCTAAAATTCCCAGAGCATCTCCCAAAAATTTTTTGAGACCCGATTCCTTGAATTTAAGAGGTGGAGTTATATGTGTAGGTTCTTCCAGGTTGATGGTAGATCCTCATGAACTCTCTACACGGACCATGGACCAGGATTCAAGTTCAGAGTGCGGCTCGGATCATGATGTCACTCCTTTTCTGGGACGTCCAATATTATCTACTGCCCGTTTTGTAGAGCCAAAGGTCACACATCAGTCAACAAAATCCAAACAGTCTTCCAAAAAGAAGAAGCACCACAGACGACCATGAAAATTTCCTTGTGGGGTGTTCGGAGCCCACCCCTAGAGGGGGGGGTAATGTCACAATATGTAGTATTCAGTGTTACCTGCGTGCAAAATCCTGCTGGCTCTGTCTATTGCTGCTGACAGCTCTGTGTGGTTAAAGTCTGCATGCTGATTTCAGCTTCTGATCCACTCCATGCTGCAGGAAAGTCTGTGTGATCTGAGCTCTGCTGATTAGTTGCAACACCTGGTAACTCTCTCCTGCAGGAGAGTTCAGTGTGAACTGACCATGCTCAGCCTTCATTGATTAGGGCACCTGTGAGTAATTAGCTCCCTGTGCTTCCTATAAAAAGGCAGTCTCTGGCAGACAGAAGCTGCCAGAGTATAGGCTCACAACCTGCTCCAGCGTCCCTTGTACTTTACTGTATTCCTGATTACCAGATACTGACTTCGGCTTGCTTCCTGACTATCCTTCGGCTTAATCCCTGTGTACCGTGAATCGTGGGTTACCTGTGTATGACCTCAGCCTGCCTTCTGACCACTCTCCTGCCTGATCCTCGTGTACCGTACCCAGTGATTACCAGTGGACGACCTCGGCTTGCCTTCTGACTATTCTCCTGTCTGACCCTTGTGTACTGTGCTCCGTGACATACCAGTGTACGACCCGGCTAAGATGACTACGCATAATCCTGAATCCACGCTACCTGTTTCCAAGGGGTTACCAGTGCCACATGGGGAACCTGCTCAGGGGACCGCGACCGGCATGTCCATAGCAGCAAAGCCCAAATCCCAACTGGAGGGGTCACTGGTGAACACCTATGGCGTGGTAAGACTCCGCACCCCTGTGTCAGGTCTAGCCAATCCCCGGCCTGGTGACCAGCGTGATGTACCTGAGACCGTGACACCTCTATATGTGGAGTGAGCCTGTCAGTCTCCAAATAATTCAGGAGGAGGGGCACAAATCAATCCCCATCACTAAGTATAGTGGGGACAGGTTTGAAGATGCTGCATAATATTGTTATAATGTGGCACATTAATCACAACATTTTTAAGTAAATAAATGAATACTTGGCCCTCTGTCTGCCTTGTGTGTTTACTTTAGATATTAGCTGTGCGGCTGTGAGACATGGCAGGCGTATATATTATCAGTGAGAGTGCAGGAGAGCCCTTTTAAGGACTGTAAATAGAAGCGCTGACTGAATATCAATCAATCATGTGGATAATGAAACACACAGATAACACCCGCATGGCTCATGATGCTGGCATGTGCTTCGCTACGCGCTTCTTCAGGGCAAGCCGTTCTGGTTTCCTGAGCTGATTTAAAAGTCAATCCATTATGCTGGCTTTCCAATCCCAATTGCTGACATCACACAGCGCAGTTTTATCAATTCATGGATATGATTGTGTTATAATTGAAACAAAATACAAAGAATGCGTATAAGAAATTTTAATGCTGCAGTTTGAATTAATGTATTACAATCAGTTGTATATTATGGAGTATACTGATAACATTTCCATAAAGTACTCTTAAATATCCGAATATGTTCATACTGTATGATGCTGATTACCAAGGATATATAATAAAATTATAAATTGTTGTTGTTAATGTATTTGAACAATCTCATCTATAATATGATGAAAGAAGAAAGAGAAATTCGGGGTATTGTGTTTTTTTTTAAACATTTTATTGAAGAACTGTACAGTACAGAAATCATATATCAGTGTGGCAAGTAAATAACAACCATACATAGCAATTATGAGAAAACATACATGTTCAATAAACAATTGGTGTATACAATAAGTGAGGTGTTGATGATTTTATCATTATGGAGTAAATAATTGGAAAGTTTACTATACAAGGGCATTCAAATCGACATAGACGTGAGTAGAGGAACACACAACAAGGTACACGACTGCAGAGACTAATCAGAAGGGAGGTGTATTATATTGTAAAGTCGCCAGGTTGTACCAGGATGTTAACTGGACAGCTTTTCTAAGATGAGCTTTGGTGGGCGGAGGCAAAGATCTGACATGGAGCAACCATATTGCAAAGAATTTCTTTGTTTTCACATCTTTATTAAGTGACATTTCTAACCAGTCCTTCTGGAAAAGGTGAGCCACCCTGGGTATCAATAATGTAACGGACAACATGTCGGATGAAATCCATTGTGGCAGGATGGTTTTGCATGCTGCAGCCGCTATATTTGCTAGGAATGTCCTCTGCCCTGCCGACTGTTTCACAATGTTAGGGGTGGGGTAAATGTCCCATAATGCCCATTCAGGGGTCGCTATAAAAGTGATGTCATACTGTGACTTGTGGTTACATACCGCATCCCAAAAGGCCCTAACCTCTGGACAGCGCCACATACAATGTAAGATATCTGCATCAGGGGCTTTGCATTTAAAACAGTGAGAGTCAGTGGACGCACCCCTTACCATTCTACGCTTTGGTGTGTAGTAAGTGTGGTGCAACAATTTGTATTGCATTTCCATGTATGAAGCAGAGATTAACGTCTTATTCAGTCGCACAAAAGCTGATAAAAGAGCAGGCAATGTTAAAGTAGGTAGGTCCATTGACCACTTAGCCAAACCAACGACAAGTGTATCTAAATCTAAACGCCTCTTGATGTACAAGTATTACAAAGAGGTATTGCAAGGTCTGGTCTGAGTGTGTTTGATCATGACATCCATCCCTGTGGAAATGTCTGTTGACAGGATGTGCCTTGTAACTTTTTAATTGAAAGTAAACAAATAAAGGTACAGCCACCTTTGGATATCTGTCACACAGCTGCTGATACGACAAATCCCCATCATCCATAAAATAATAAATGAATCTCAATCCTGCTGCTTCACACTGTCTGGACAGCCTATTGTTTTGTATTATCGGTGTATTATTTTGAGTATTATATCGCAGTGAGTTAAAGAATGTATCATATGTGGACAAACCCAGCCTAGATCGTGAGTTTCGCCGTGCCTGGCAAGTCGTAGTTAGTAGCAAGTTTCCAGAAACAGCAGAGGGACTCATATGTAATTGGCTGGGAAGTGGAATATCAGGGCAGAACGCTTGTTCTATATCTAAGGTTACATAATTAGCAGTTGAGTGTATCCAGTCAACCGCATACCGGAAATTGACCGCCAACATATAACTTTTAATGCATGGCAAATTAATGCTCCCTAAGGTGGCATGTTGGGACAATTTAAACATGGAGATTCTGGGCTTCTTCCCATCCCAAATAAAAGCCAATAATCAATTCTTGTTGAGGTATGGTGGGGGAAAGAATAGAAGGTGTAATCCCTCTCCATTGGATGCATATGGCGCCAGGGGTCTGAGAGGCCCAAAGAGTTTATCAATAAACCCAGCGCAGGAGGTGGGCTATCTCTGACTGCACTATTGGTTTTGTCTAAGGTATTGTTTGATTTAATGAATTACACATGTTGCAAATATATTAAATATTCAAAATCATATGATGCTGTTGTATAGACACATGTGTTGTGTAACAAATTATATAGGCACATACGATGTATTATATGTTGAAGTATCAACATGAATGTTGACATTTGTCTATAAATAGGATTACTTTTGTTAATAGACACAGTGTCCCCTAAGTGTATTATATTAATAATAAAATATATGAATAATTAGTATAATATAGTATAGTATAATATAATAGTGTTCATTCTAGCAACCGCTATCTTTGAAAACCCCTGCAGTTCCTGTTCCCTGCCTGGGGTGTCGCTGTCTGCTGTGGTGTTTCTAGCACAGGTCTGGTTTGCATACAAGTGCTGATATACAGACCACACTGTGCTAGAAGCACGACAGCAGACACTGACACCCCAGGCAGGGAAGAGGAACTGCATGGGTTTTCAAAGATAGCGGGTGCTAGAATGAACACTAATATAATATAGTGTTTAATAAATAATAAAATATATATATTTTTTTAATAAGAACAAAAAATCCATTGGGTAATTACATGTGTGGATCTTGTAGATGTGAATATTGTGCTATTCTGAAAAAGAATGTGTTATAAAAATATGTATAATAACAATATATGAAAAGATTGAAGGTGTGACCATAGCCCAAAATAAATATTGTTGAGGTGAATGAAGTGATATTATTTGGTAAGGAATCGGTGTTAACAGTTATGGAAATTGAATAAATTCGTGAAATATGGAATTCAATTTTTGCGTTGTTGGTATTATGTAATATTATGGTGTAAATAGGATCATTCTCGGTGTGAAAGGAAATATTGTGTTAGGTAGTTTGTGAAACAGTGTTGTGGATGTTACAAGAGTGTGTGAAAAAACACTCAGGTGTGATAATACCAAAACTAAAAAACAATCAGACAAGATTAATAATTACAAACATGTTTGTGACCATTATGTTCTTAATGGTCATTATGTGTATTGCTACATGAGAGTATATTGATGTCACTGACATGATATATTATTTATGGTATGGGGTAAGTATCAATTGTAGAGAATGAATATTCATATCAGATCAGATTCAGATCAATTAGCAGACTGAGACATTATTTAAAGGAATGCTGCAAAACTGTTTTACTCATTAAGGTGACCATGGAATTCATTAGAAAAGTGAATTTGGTTTCTTGCCACAATAGTCCTTTGTCTTTATTTCCCCTTCTTAAGCCCATATTCAGTTTGATGGTACCTTGGTGGTACTTTAGAAAATGTTTGGCAATGGGTGTCAGGGTGTCTCATGTTTTGCTTGTCTCTAGAGGCATTCCTTATACTAGAGAGGTGTTCTAGTATTCATTTTTTCAGAGGTCTTTTGGTTTTCCCTATGTAGGTTAGGTTGCATGGGCATTTAAGATTACATACCACCCCTGACATATGACAAGAGATGTAGTCTTTCATTTCCCATGTCTTGTCAAAATCATATTAAAAGGATGTGGTAGTGACCGTGGTGGAGCACACTTTGCACTTTGCAGCTGCCACATTTATAAGAGCCCTTTTTGCTTGTTGTGTGGGTCGTAATTTTTTTCAAGTGGCTGTGGACCAGTATGTCTTTTAGGTTGCTGCTGCGTCTCCACCTTATCTGTACTTGGTCATTCAGAATTCTGTTAAGACCACCGTCTGTTCTGAAGACATAGATATGTTTGTTTAAATTGATGTGTATTTCCTTCCATTCTCGGCAATACGTGCTAATGAAATGAACCGTATTGTGATTTTTGTTCGTGGAAAAAGTAAATTTTTCTTGACCTCCTTGGCAGCTCTTTTGATATTCCATTTGCTGTATCCTCTATCCAGAATTCTCTGCTTCAATTGTTCAGCTCTTACTTTTAATTCTAAGGAATTCTCCCTTTGGTAGACCTTTCAGTACAGGTGGAAAATGGGAGCTGTCATGGGGCAAAATCGCATTTGGGGCTGTCTTTTTTTCAGAATATATCAGTAGAGATATGTCCATTTTGTTCAATAGTCAATTTGAGATCCAAGAATGTGACCTCATCTTGGCTCATTTCAAACGTAAGTTTTAGATTCAAATCATTGTTATTCATGATATTGATGAATTTAATGAAAACATCTTTGTCTACTTCCTAAATAATGAGCAGATCATCAATATATCTGAGCCACATAGAAATGTGTGCTGTGTATATCTTGTTGGTCTCACAGAACAGCAATTCCTGTTCCCACCACCCCAGGTACAGGTACGCATACGTGGGGTCACAAATGCTCCCCGTAGTGGTCCCCTGTACCTGGAGGTAGAATTTCTCATTGCGCACAAAGAAGTTTTTTGTCAATACAAAATGCAGAAGTTTGACAATGAAGTTGTTAAGGGGGTTGTCATGTTCCATACTTAGAAAGTATTTGGTGGCTTCAATGCCATGTTTGTGGATTATGCTAGTATATAGACTCTCCACATCACATGTTATGAGCCAAAACTTGTCATTAAGTATGACGTCCTCTTTGGGTGTCATGGATATAAGATGGGAGTGTGAATACATATTTTCTTAGAGAATGGCATTTTCTGTAAAGCTCCCGAGACTATAGGTCTCCCGGGTGGGTTTCTCTCATCTTTGTGTACCTTGGGGAAAATATACAAGGTTGGTACTCTGGGTTCTTCTGTCTTTAGGAATTCATGTTGAGATTTAGGGATGATCCCATCTCCCAAAGCTGTCCTTAAGATGTTGTTATAAAACTCAAGGTAGTTGTCCATGGGATTAAAGGTGAGTCTTTTGTAATAAGAATGGTCGTTCAGTTGTCGCTCAAGTTGTTGAACATATTTAACCCTTGTCCAGAGTACCACATTAACCCCTTTGTCCGAGGGTTTTATGATAGTGTCTTCCCATTTTTTATTTCATCTAAGGCCTGCTTTTCTTCTCTAGTGAGATTACTGTTGGGAAATCATGCATGTTTGTGTTTTTCCAACACATCAAGATCATGACTGAATAGATCAAAATAGATTCTCACCTGAGTGCAAAGATTGAAGTCTGGACAGTACTGAGATTTTATCTTTAGGGTAATTTTCTTTGTTGGTTGCTTTGTGTTTGTCCCACATGGTCTGGTTCAGTGGGGCCTTCATCAGAAAGTTATTACAATATGGAGGTAGCATTATTATACTCTCTAGAAAACTAGAAAAAATGGATAGAAGGAACCTTTAGCGCACTGGGTAAAACTTGACACAATGTTTATTCCATAAAATTGAAGTTTATTCCATATAAAAAAATGCAGGATATATAAAAATACACAAAATAAAACGAATCCCTCCTTACCCAGCTGAAGAGGTGGAGCCAGGGATGGTAAGAACAGAGTGTTTCCAAAAGATATGGGCTCACCCTGTAGGCTCCACAGGTAAGAAACCTGTGGATAAAAGAAAGCGTAACCAGCGCTGACTTGTTTCTCAATTTATTCGGAGAATGATGTTTTCTGGATATTAAAAAGATTTATTAAAAATGAAACACATATAATTAAACACATACATATAAAAATATATATATGGGCTGGACAAATGGGGAATATGGTTAAAAGGTATGGAATGATACCCTTTGGACACTTTTAGACTCCTATATCCAGTATAATATATGACTGGAGGGAAGGTCTCTAATATTAGCAGCAATATATTACCAGGTGGCCGGTTCCAGATGCATAATAAGATGGTGAATAAATGTTCTGGTAGCTTGTCCGGTATACCTGGGAGAAACCTGTGGAGCCTACAGGGTGAGCCCATATCTTTTCTTACCATCCCTGGCTCCACCTCTTCAGCTGGGTAAGGAGGGATTTGTTTTATTTTGTGTATTTTTATATATCCTGCATTTTTTTATATGGAATAAACTTACATTTTATGGAATAAATATCGTGTCAAGTTTTACCCAGTGCGCTAAAGGTTCCTTCTACACATTTTTTCTGTTGATTATTGTTGGTGTTTGGGAAACACCAAGAAGAGAGACCTAAGCAGCAAGGGGGTGCTCTGGGGTACTTAAGCTCATTGCCGTTTGCTATACATTTCTCTAGAAAAATAGTCAGTGATGTCAGATTAATTCGATGTTTCTTGTATTGGCCCTGTTTCAGGGTTCATATTGCGTCCACATATTTTTTTGCAGAATATTTTCTTTAGTAGGAGCTTCCTTTCTTTCAAAAAAGATTAATGTCCCATTCCCAATCAAAATGGTAGAAAGATTGGGTGGCGTTGAAGGATAGTTCTTTGCTAAGGACTTTATATTGTAAGGGGGTGAGGTCATGGTCAGTAAGGTTAATGATTTGTAAGGTTTCTTGCTTGCCTAATTCCTGTACCACTTGTGATCCATGTTTTCCTCCACACTCTTGTCACTCTTTTTCTTTTTTTGCCCCACCTGATCTTTCGGGAAACCTTCCTATATATTCCCTTATTTCTCTTGTGGTAACCCCTACAAAATCCAAAGGTGTTCTGCGGATTGAGGCTTGTTCATGTGATAAATCGCTCCCTGCAGAATCTATATCAGATGTGGTGTAATGTGTATTGGTGGTGTTTTGAGATCTCTTTCTCTTATGGCTCCATCTGTACGCATTATTGGATGTGAAATCCGGCACATCTCTCTGTAGTTTGGCCTTTTTTCTGCCTATTATTTCTTTGTCCGTATTTACTATCTCAGCTTTAAACTTATGGTAAGTCTTCTGGAATTTGTCCAGACCCTCAAAGTCTTTTAATTTGGCGCTGAGTCTAGATATTTCAGTTTTGTAGTGTTCCTACATGATTTCCTCATGTTTGGTTAAGATGTTGATTAATTTTAGGAAGAAGTTGGTCAAGGTCTGCGCTCATTCCATTCTGAGGTTCTCTGACGCTAGCTCAAAGGAAGGGAAAACTCGTTTAGACCATTTCCACAAGTCTCACCCACAACTCAAAAATTGATTAATCACATCCTTGGCACAGCTAAATGCCTCATCACTGCGTATTGGAAATCTTTCTCACCCCCCTCCATAGCAGCGATTAACACAATATGGACCACATATAGAATTGAGAAAATCACCTCTATTTTACATGATACTCCCTCTAAATTTATGAAGATCTGGTCATCTTGGACCACCCATTTTCATGCAGAGGCCCCGCTGACTACCTTGTAATGTCTTCTCTCTCCCTGATATTGCTTTGACGGCCATCAACAACTCCACTACCTATCTATACACATATTTCTCCTTTCTTATCCTTTTTTCTTTACCCTAACCTCTTCCCTCACTCTTATCTTCCTATCCCTTCACCCTCACTCTCTTATTTATGATTCTATGTTTATATACCAGGATAACTGTGTTGCTATTTTTATAGCTTATTTTTATAGGCGCTCTTGTCGTCTAATATTGATCCTGTCTCTCTCGCACATTCGCAAGCAATTTAACATATGTGTCCTCTTACTATATTCAACAATTAATTTTTTCCTTCTGTATTGAATACATGCTGACATGTAATATAAAACCAAATAAACACATTTCTGGGGCAGAGACCTCTGGGGGTGCCTGATTGTTTTGTATAACTGTCAAAGGTGGGCTTATTCCAGAATGATTACATCTGTTTGATCAAATTGAATTTCAGTGAGTGTAGATCATTGACCCAATCGTCAGTGGTTTGTACTTGTGAGATATCACCTGTCAAAAGGCTGTCCATGCAATTTTTTCATTTCAATTATCTGTCATTTAGGGCTTGAGTCAGATATAAATTGGATGAGGCAGCTGTTACATTCTCTGTACAATCTGCATCGGCTGCTCTGCTATGTGCAATATTTGCCGTGGTTAGCAGAGTGAGCATATACCTCATGGATTATTATAGCAAACGTGTGATGTGTACAGATAGTGAGAGTTTTACACCACAGAAATACAGAAAAATACATGATGGGTAATACTATAGCCAATCCCCAGATGGTATGGCCTGTTACCATAGAATTTCCTGGTGACACAGTTGCACTTGCCTAGCTCCAGTCTCCTGCTCCCAAACCCTATCCTATAGCCGCTGCCTTTACAAGGAGAATTAGGTCCTCCCAGTACTCAGATGCCCCCAGGTTTTTGTAAAGACAAGAAAACTGTTGGAGGCTAGGCAAGGCAAGAAGAGGAGCCAGTGGAAAATACCAAATCCACACAATAAAAGGGATGCACCAAAACACCTGGCATGTAACTAGCCCAGAATTAGAATATTGTCAATAAGATAACTCGATAATGTGGGAACCTGGATACCTTGCACTGAGAAAATGTATGAAAGCATAACACTCAATTCCTTTTTGCAGCATGTACCGTGATGCATAGACAAATGAAATAACAGCTGTATGTGCAACAATGCACAAAGACAGTACTGTATATACATACAATTCAAGCGACTATAGTTGCTGCAGGTGCACCAAAGCACATGTTGGGAATTATAACAAAACTTAAACAATGTGTGCAAGAATGCACAAAGATACAGTATCATATAAATACAAGTCTAGCAACTATAGTTGTTGCAGGTACAACAATGCACAAGTTGGTAATGAGAAGAAAGGAGATAACTTCTAATACTCAGCTTAAGACTAGCAGAAGCTAAACCCAGAAGGATGGGCGTAGAATGCAGGCCCACAAGGGTCCAAAGGCAGGGCGGCTGTCCAAGGACAGAGCGAACACTGGTGAAACGCGCTAAGGGAACTTATCTTGAGTACTTATCTAGCAGCCTCCCTATAGCAAACATCCAATTATCCACCCACAGTATAATTGGATGTTTGCACCAGCCACTTTAAAACTCAGACCAGACCTTGATACTCAATTTGACATCCACCACCTACCATCTGCCACTAAGGATTATTGTCTTCACTCCTAGGACTTACTGTACCCTGCTTTGTGCAAGATAATATTACAAGCGAGGTCCTATACCTGGAGAGTGTTAGATATTACCACATGGCAAGTCCTCAATTCATTTTGGCTATTCCCATTTAAAGAAGTCTTTAATGGGAATGGGACATACTGCACTTTATTGGCATCCAACAAATTGGGTGAGACTGCTATATATTGAGGTGCTATTGGTACTCAATCAGGGTTGGATGCTCTAACATCCACCACCCTACAACGCTGAACATCGCCGGGTACTTAATTCTTAATAATCACATATGCTCTAACACAGTGGTAGCCAACCCTAGCCCTCGAGAGCTACCAACAGTTCACTTTTTCCAGACAACCTAGCTGCTGCACAGCTGCACTAATTAATCACTGCCACATTTTAAAAGATACACAGATGGAGCTAATTAGCTCACTTGTGATTCTGTGAGGAGACCTGCAAAACATACACTGTTGGTAGCTCTCGAGGACTAGGGTTGGCTACCCCAGCTCTAACATATGCATTTATTAACACAAGGGACAGCTCTTGCGACAGGAGCTGTCCCATGCAATGCGGCCACGGCACTGGACTTTTGGGTCAGAGACCTGAGAGTCCGTCTGTGCATGCGCAGAGCGCTGGGTCTGGCCGTGGAGCATGCTGGGAGGGATCCATGACGGATCCTTCACATAGCGCTGCGTAAGAAGTCCATAGGCTTCTGCAGGGAATCCCCAGCTTTTGCTGGAGATTCCCTCCGCAGCGCTGACACTGCGGAAGGGGGGTTACAGCATACAGAAATCCATTAAAAACCTGTTAACGGGGTTTTTACCACATTTATGGTTTAGAGCATCTTGCTCTCAATATATTAATATTGTGATTATTTTTATTAAATATATCATTGTTATAACATGTCCTATGACATAGATTTTTATTTCTCTCCTCAACATTAGCGCTGTATCTTGTTTTGTTGTATACTGCAGTACAGTCACTCTGCCCTCCAGTGATGGTGACAGGGGAACATACTGACAATGTCAGGCCTCTTCAAAATTTTCCCAGGGCCACTTTTGGTTCCCTACCTCAGTATCAGTGGCGTATCTATAATGGGTGCACCAATTTTTCTAATACGGAGATCAGCGGCTGCAGGAGTGCTGCCAAAATTGGCATGGCAGCCTTCTTTCTGGTGATTTGTACATGCGCAGTGTAGTCTGAGCGCTGCAATGCTCATACTCCTCAACGCTGCCGGCAGAGAGAAGGGGGGTGGCCAGAGGAAGCTGCACACAGGCCTTCACCTCTCTCAAAATGCCCCTCCCTCCCTATGACACCCCCCCCCCCCCATCCATGCGGCTCCAACTCCTGTTCTATCATAACTGCCACATCTATGATGTTCTCTTCCGTACTGACCTGTAACCAAAACTTCTCCCCCTCCATTATATTGTGTAACAATAAGGGAAAATCACTGCTAGCACTGCAAATCTGTTTCTGCTGTTTATTGTAGTTTACTCAATGCCTAATAGTGACTGTGTGATATTGGAGGGTCCTTGGACGCTCCTGCCGCTGAGCAGAAGCAGTCTCCTCTCTCTCCCTGTGTATTGTGATGCTGCAGCTGCACTGCTATACAGTGGCCAGCGGTCAGTAGTGGGTAGGTGACAAGGGTCACAGGGAGGAAGCTTCTAGTCACAGGGACGGCTCTCTAGATCCGACAAAATTGGCGACTAGAACGTATCTCGATCTTTGCATATGGGCAAAAATTAGCTGTTTTGCTTGTAATTTTTGTACCTAATTTTGTGATTTCTGCTGCATCAGATCCTTGATGTAATATGGTACATTCCAAAACCTAAAAAACTGAATTACCCAAACCTATATTTATGGGTGATGACATAATAAAGGTGATTACAGTAATATGAAAAGGGCATTTTATTCATTCCAATTCAGCGCACCTATAAGAGATAATACTTTTTCAGGTCATGGCTTGAAATTCTTAGAATAACGCTGTGGTTTTGGTGATCTAAATATGTAGTTGGTTTATCTGGAAACTTCTTGCAACAGGAAACACAACGCAGTCTAAGGAATACAAGGCTAGGGCACCTTGAAATTGACGTTTCTGTTTGAGATCTTGGTATGACTGTTATCAGTATGCATTTTTATGTATTTACACTCACAGTAAATACGTTCTGTAGTATACTATGTCATACCTCCCAACTGTCTTTTCGGGGTACAGGCCTGGTTCTTTAGGAGTTTCCCACTCGGAACCTGCACTGTCCTGCGGAGGGGGGGGGAGGAGGTAGTTGTGAGTCCCCCCTACCCGCAGGCCAGGCAACAGGGGAGTCAAAGGGGACAGCTGACCCGGGCCCCAACGATAGGAGGGGCCCCAGAATCAGCCACTCATCCCTGCAGTCAGCCGCCCGGCACTCCATTGCTGTGGGCAGCTGACACATAAACCCCCCCTAACAAGATTTTTTGTGGCTGCCGTGCTGCAGGGACTCAGGAGGGGAATCTGCCTGGGTACGCCTGTCAGAACAAGCAGCTTCCGGGCACCGCTTACACACACTGACATGAGCGCCGCAGCAGCACCGGCTCATGTCAGTGTGTGCAAGCGTGCGGCGGCCAGGGGCTGTGTGTTTAAACAGGCTTCTCCTCACGAGTCCCTGCAGCGTCGCGGCCGCAAAAATTCTTGTTGGGGGGGGGGGATATTAAGTGCCAACCGCCCACAGCAGTCCAGTGCCGGGTAGCTGAATGAAGGGACGGGTGGCTGAATATGATGCACAGGTTACCCCTGGGCAAGATGCATGTACATTCCTCTGGGAGCAAACATTTACCCCCCCCCCTGCAACAACCATGTTATCCCCCTGGGCAATAAGCATTTAACCCATCTGGCAACGAGCATGTAATTCCCACTGGGCAATGAACGTACAGATATAGTCATGGCTACACTGTCTATTTGGCTATTCGATTTCAGCTAAACGGGAGTGCAAATCAGCATCAAATCAGGATTGAAAGCTTAAAACCATGTTTCATCTCCATTCGATGTCTATGTGATACCGATTCGATTTTGACTATATAGTCAAAATTGAATGGTAAATCTCACTTTGTGTACACACCATTAAATACAGGCTACCACCTCCAAGTGGATTTTCAATGGCGAAGCCTGCATGGAGGAGAGCACTTTCCACAAAGGTACAATAAAGAGGCTGATCACATATAATGAATCTGCAATGTTTCAGGTCATTATTAGCCTGTCTTCAGGCAGCGCATATATTGTATGTCATTGTTTGGACTCAAAAGATATATTTGCTGACAATTATATTAGTCATCACATCTGTTAGCTCGACATGAGTCCGATGGGTAATCTGTATGCTGACGGTGATCTCCATTGTCATGTCTATTACATAACACAGGTAAAAATCCAAATACGTAACTACAATAAATTGCCAATTAAAATATCCTCAAGGTGACCCGGTCCCGTTCTCGGCCGGCTCAACATCAGCTCGGCAGGCGGGATTCAATGTCCCGCCTGCCGAGCGCCAAAAAGGGGGCCTGGCCACGAGATGCTGCCAGAAATTTTCGGAGCTTGACAATTCTTGGCCATTTTTGGCAGAACGTGCCCGACTGCTTGTAAAGTCGGGCACGTTCCACCGAGATGCTTGTTCAATGCTGTAGGGGAATAGCAGCGGGAGAAAGAGTACCCTCCATAATATTTACAATAAATTCTCAATATTAGTTGGCTGACAATGGTATAAAACACGTGCAGACATATCACCACATTTATTGCAATTATCTCACAGATTATTTTCAGGTATGTTTAATGTATGTATGTTTATCCCAACGCCCTGATATAGAATAAAGATACAAGGGCGGAATGTAATGTCGCCCGCGTTCAGCGGCAGTGCGGGATGCCGGAAGAACTCGGACATTTGTTACTGGGTTTTGCCTTATAAGATTATTCCCCTTTAAAAAACGTCAGCGTTCAGCCGGCATCCCGCACTGCCGCCGAAATTACATTTTGCCCATCATCTTTCCATAAGAGACTACGGTACTTGTTTCCTAGAACGGCGCCCACGATTTTGATCTTAGGCATCGCAAGGAAAAAAATTGCGTCGGTCGCATCGCATGCGGCCAAAAAAATTGCATGCGATGCGACCAACGCGATTACCGCGATTTTACATAGGGCACAATGTTAAATGGCCCAATTGACCCGATTTCACATAGGGAATAATGTTAAATGGCCCACAGACCCCAAATACCCACCCTGAAGTGTGAAATGGCCAACCCAATTGTTAACACCACCCCACGATCAACGCCAACCCGAAGCGTGGCGAGCACAGCGAGCCCGCAAGGGGCGGCGCTACGCATCCTCCGACCTTTTCATACACCCACTATCCACGTCGGCGTGGAGTTGAGAATAGAAAGTGTGGCGAGCGCAGCGAGCCACCGAGCCCGAAGCGTGGCGAGCGTAGTAAGCCCCGCGAGGGGACGCGGAACACGCTCCCAAAGCATGGCGAGTGCAGCGAGCCCCGCGAGGGGACACGGATTACTTAACATGTATTCCGCGTCCCCTCGCTGCGCTTGCCATGCTTCGGGCTCGTATTCCACGTCCCCTCGCCACGCTTCGGGCTCGGTGGCTCGCTGCGCTCACCACACTTTCTATTCTCAACTCCACGCTGCACTCGCCACGCTTCGGGTTGACATTGATCGTGGAGTGGCGTTAACAATTGGGGGGGGGGGGCATTTCACACTTCAGGGTGGCTATTTGGGGTCTGTGGGCCATTTAACATTGTTCCCTATGTAAAATCGGGTCAATTGGGCCATTTAACATTGTTCCCTATGTAAAATCGGTAATCACGTCGGTCGCATCGCATGCGATTTTTTTGGCCGCATGCCATGCGACCGACGCGATTTACATTTTACCATGCATTTCTATGTAAAATCGCGGACATCGCATTGGTCGCATCGCATGCCATTATAATGGCATGCGATGTACATGCGATGCCCGCGATGGGCGCCGTTCTAGGAAACAAGTACCGAGACTACTAATATGTGATAACCCTGCATATAGTATTAAACACCTCCATACTGTACATGCTAAATTGGCATTTTGGTTAGTAAGATAGTGCACAAAGGGGGATATTCTGGTTGATTCACAAGGCTGCGAATTTGCAGCCTTGTGAGTCCACCAGACGCCGCCCTGTGAATGCCGGTACACCTGCATGGGGGATGCGAATGGACCTGCATAAGCTCCATAGAGTAACAGTGAGCATGAACATGCTGCAACTGAGATCACGAGAAAAAGGAGAACCATATGACAAATGTAATGCCAATTCTATAGTGATGGACAGTGCAATGCATCCATACCCCTGCACCAAACATAACCAAGCCACTCAAATGCTAGCCTAGGTATAAGACTGGGATATAATAAAAAAATATATAATCAATGAAAAGTAACCAAGTAACAAACAAAATATACACTAGCCACATAGGGCCGGATTATGGGAGGGGCGATAGGGGTACCCGTACTAGTTCGCCCACATACTCAAAGGCCTCCGCTAATCGTTAGAGATGCCTGTGCTCCTGGCTCCCCTCTGCACTGACTGATAATTGAGCCGCAGCGCCGTATAGCAGAATAGGGCAGCCGAGCAGCTCAGCTGTCCAATAGTATGTAAAGACAAGACAAATATATTGGCGCTAAAACTCAAACCGTACTATGTCCTTATTTTAATTATTGGGGTGTAGACCATATACACTACTGTTTGCTGAGTCCCAAAACCATAGGGATAACACACACAGTAGGTTCCTGCAGCGTATTTATAGGAAATGCCAATTTCCCAATAGTAAAGATACAGAAAAAAACATAACGCGCTGGAAACAATATATATGAAATAATGCAAATATTTAATAGACTAAGAAAAATTATTTAAATGTACATATATTATATAACACTGGCCAGTGATAAAAAACTATTTCATAAAAACACAATTAATAGCAGACAAAATCCAGTGTGGTTAGTTCACCCCCAATGGGGTATGGATATTCTATGTATCCCATATAAAGGTGGGGAGTATTAATGGCTCCCTTATATATTTGATTTTGCCTGGCCAGACACAGTAAAAAGCATGAAGAAAAAATATATATAAAAATAAAAATAAGTAAAAAATTAGTGTGATATAAAAGTCCAAAGGGAGAGATCTCCCTGTACCTGCTCTATGTGCACCGGTGCAGTATTGTTTGGTGGGGCTGTATTACAGCAATCTCCTTTTTACAAGTCACTGGGGATCCAGGCTCCAGGTTAAGTGGCAGGTGGTGTAGTAACCAAAACCCAGGAGAGTTTGTGCAGGTAACAGCGCTCTTGTCTCTCTGGCACTCCGGAGATGAGAAAGCTCAGTCAGAATTAGCGGTATGACGCGTTTCCCCGCCTCCTTAGGGGTTCGGCGGCTTCTTCAGATAGAGAGCTCACTATCACAGGTATCCGCGTCCCCTTCTTCAGATAGAGAGCTCACTATCACAGGTATCCGCGTCCCCTCGCGGGGCTCGCTGCGCTCGCCACGCTTCGGGCTAGGTGGCTCGCTGCGCTCGCCACACTATTCTATTCTCAACTCCACGCCGACGTGGATAGTGGGGGTATGAAAAGGTCGTAGGACGCGTACCGCGCCCCTCGCAGGCTCGCTGCGCTTGCCACGCTTCGGGTTGACGTTGATAGTGGGGGTGGTGCACTATGAAAAATGGCATTTGGGGGCATTTCACAAGTTTAATACACATTTCAATGCATTCTGATGCATTTCAATGCAAAATCGGGTGCGATCGCATCGCATCGCATCGGATGCCATCGTATGCCATCCGATGCGATCGCATACGATTTTTGAGCTAAAATGCTCAAAAATCGGTAAAACATCGTATCACATCGTATGCCATCATATGCCACTACATATGGCATACGATGCCATGCGATGGCATACGATTTTTGAGCAAAAATGCTCAAAAATCGGTAAAACATCGCATCGCATCGTATGCCATTGTATGCCACTACATATGGCATACGATGCCATACGATGGGAGCCTTGATACTCCACAAGTACCGTCTGGTGTGCTTTCATGTCTTCCTGGTGGTTCTTTCTTGTGTTGGATCATACCCTGGAAGTACAAAAGTATTAGGG
Source organism: Crinia signifera (assembly GCF_055691185.1). NCBI lineage: Eukaryota > Metazoa > Chordata > Amphibia > Anura > Myobatrachidae > Crinia > Crinia signifera. The sequence continues at coordinate 88,336,188 of NC_139220.1, read as the reverse complement.
GGAAAAACCGAAACTTTAAAAATGTTATCACAGCAAAGGTGGCTCAAAATGCCCCAGAAGTTGGGGCCAATATATTGTAAAGTGGGAGTCCAAGGACATCTGTATTGTCACCCCATCCAATCGCCATACTTCCTGCAGTGTCTGCCTCTCTGCCCGCCAGCAGCCCATCTATATCAAGCTCTCTAACAACATCTCTGTGTCCTTCTTCTTTGCTCTGTACACCTTTCCTACCGACAGCTGCAGCACTGTTGCTCCCATCATGTTAGTGGCGATGGGACCCTTCGGCGGGATGCAGTCAAAATCCCGACGGTCAAAATCCCGACAGGGTCAAAATCCCGACATTTAAAATACCGACAAGGACAAAATCCCAAAAAGGTCAAAATCCCGACATTTAAAATACCAACAAGGACAAAATCCTGACACTTAAAATCCTGACAAGGTCAAAATACCGACATATAGAATGTACAGGTGAAACAGTCAACATGACTTTGGTTCGACAGGTCGCGAGGTCGACATGGGTTTTTTCACTGTTTTTTGACCCGACATGTGCCGACAGGTGGTATTTCATGCCCTACCATCCACTAAGGTGTGGTGTGAGAATAAAATAGTGCCTGAAGCATCGCGAGGGGCTGCGGTTCACTTCCAACTGTGTCCATGTCGACTGTGTCAACATTTGGGTAAAAAAACTGTGAAAAAACCCATATCGACCTTGCAACCTGTTGACCCAAAGTCATGTTGACTGTTTCACCTGTACAATCTATATGTCGGTATTTTGTCCTTGTCGGTATTTTAAATGTCGAGATTTTGACCTTGTCTGGATTATTGTCCTTTTCGGTATTATGACCCATTTGGGATTTTGACCCTGTCGGGATTTTGACCATCGGGATTTCCCCAGCCTACACACCATATATCTTCTACTCCTTCAGCCAGCTCTCTGCATAGAGGAAGCCATGGAGGTGGCTGCTTTTTCAAAAGACCATTGAAAAGCTGCAGCTGGCAGTGAAATGCATCAGCCTTCCTTTCACATTCACACCTACACGCTGCACCTTTGCTTGGACTACTATCTGGACACATGGGTGGATTCAAGGGGGGGGGGGGGGGCACCCTGGCAGGTGCCCCCCCCCCTGTCATTTCAGACAGCCTTGTGTCGCTAGCCCCCCGGGAACCGGAGATACCAACGTTTTCCCCATTGGATAACATGGGACCTGCTAATTCCAACCCCCACCCGGTTCCGACGGCTGCCAGTTCTCCCGCTGGTATCACAGAAGTTTGTGGTTAATCTCATTCGAATCCAAATCGCTGGGCCTTCTATTTGAAGGCTATTTGAAGGCTATTCTACCAGGCTGGTCCATATGGGTCAATTGGTTCCAGAGATATTGCAGGTAAACCAATTGTTTTATTTCTGAAATGTAATTTCATGGCTTTTCATGTTCATTGAGGGCAGATTACTGTGGAACCAAACGGACCAGATTCACGGGACCAAGATCAATATAACACTGGTCTCATGTAAATGGGTCAGTTGGTTCCAAAGATATAGCCGGTTAAACAATATAGCCGGTTAAAGGGGCGGGGGACAGGAGGTGGGTTTCTCTCCCCTTCACAACAGAAAATGCAGGGACTAGGCTGGTTTGAAAGGGGCCAACCTGGGAATGATCCTGGGACCATATTCCCAGGTAAATCCCTGCATTTTCTGGTGTGAAAAAGGTATTATTTCAAGTAGCCGGGACCTGAAGTGCTCTGAATACAGCTGGGCAGTCTCCCGAACTCTGCCTGGCTGTCAATGGCTGTCACTTCTGCCCGGCGGCGGCTGTCCCCTAGTAACCATGAGCATGTATTCCCCCTTGGCAATGAGCATGTAATCCCACATGGCATCACTTATGTAGCATCATTTTTAATAGGCATTATGGTGTTTGGGATAATATGTAATGGACATTATGATGTGTGGCTTAACAAGTAATGGGCATTATGGTGTATATTTTTAATACACGTGCAATGTCCCTGTTTATGAAGCATATTGTGAATTTTGGCTTAATCTGTGTGGCATTATGTGAATTTTGGCACAATCCATGTGGCATTATATGAATTTTGCCGAAGATGCTGTATCTCGGAATCCTCCGCAGCGGGATTCCAGTGAAAGCCTCAGGCTCCGTCTGTGGCCGGACGGCCAGGTACTCTTCTCCTTTTCCTCCCCACTCTCTCCCCTCAGCTGCTGTTTGCCTCTCCTTTAAGGACGGGCACCAACCTCGATCTATCCTGCATACTCCACTGTCCCTGTCCTCCTTCACAGCCAGGCTGCTTGCCGTATGCCGCTCATCCCCCATCACTACGACATTGTTGTATGTGGAGGACAGCAGTGCACATTTGACCACCAAAAGGGCTGTACCTGCACTATTTAAGCTATGCTATTTGGAAACACTCATCCACCCGGATCTGTGCAAACCTACCCTGCGCTGGAGATTCCTCTATTCAGGGGGGCAGCCAGACCAGAAGGGACAGCAGTTTTTCATACCTTTCCTCCTAATAATTCCCCCTGAAAATAGAGCACGCTCACCCACAATACCTATAAGAGCCCACCAAATTATTTTGATGGCCGCTGACATGGAATGCTAATCCCCTACTTTTTGTAACAGGTATATATAGTCGGGCACAGGGGCGCTGGAACGTTTTTAGGTTGGGGGGGGGGGGCAAGATATAATCTCATTTTGGCGCCCCCTAAATTGCTATATGTTACCCCCTGTTTATATACATACATATATATATATATATACACATATGTATGTATATATATATATATATATATATATATACACACATATGTACACCTGAAAATGTTGCACACTGACTATATATATATATAATATATAGTCAGTGTGCAACATTTTCAGGGGGCGAGTTTATTTCTAAACATACCGTCTGGGGTGGTAGGGCTCTGTCTGTGCCTTAAGTTATGTGGTGGGCACTGGGTTAGGAAGGTGGGCAGGCATGCGGGCAGGCTCCGTCCTGAGTGTAGCTCTTTCTGCGCGCTGTGCGGCGCCAGCGTCTCCGTCTGACGTCAGACGCCGGCGCAGCACTTTATAGTTTATACCCAGAGGCAGAGCACACGGCGCTGGCTGGCTCCCGGCTCCACTGCACTGACAGGGGAGTGAGCGGCGGGCGGCGGACAGTAGTGCGCACAATTAAAATGTTTGTGCGCACACCTTGCAGGGAACATTGCCGGGCGCCCTGGCTGTTTAACAGAGGCGGACAAGCCGTGCAGCGCCCCGGGCTGCTGCACGGCTTGTCCGCCTCTAGAAACGGCCCTGAACGGTACTTTAGCGCCTCAGTAATTTGGGGGGGGGGCAAGCTGCCCCCTCGCCCCCCCCCCCCCCCCCCCCGTTCCGGCGCCACTGGTCGGGCAGTAGCAGCTCTATTAGGGAAGAACAGGAAGTTTTTTCCTTTCATATCCCCCCAAATCCTGAATAAAATGTGTTTTCCCTCAGTACCTCAGAAGCCCACTGATTGACAGTGGAAGCCTGCAAGTCTTATTAAGAGTATTTGAGTAAAGAAACAGGTAAGGGGACTTCCCTGTAAAACATCAAATAACCCATTCTTGACATAGGTATATAAAGTAGGATAGAAAACACACATCCAGGACCAACAGGGATATTTCAACCCAAACCTTATCTCTCTCCCATACTATCTCTCTCTCACTCTCTCTTTTCTTCTCCTTTTTCTCTCTCTGGCCTCCTTTTTCTTTTCCGTCTTGAGGGGAGGAGGAAGAGCAACCCTTACCTTATGATTTCAGAAATATTCAAGTTTTATATACCTGTACCTGCACCAAGATTCTTTAAAAATGGTTTTCATATCAATTATTTGATTATACTCTGCTGCGGAACAAAACAATGGCATATTTTAAGAGCCATAGGGGGAAATTTACTAAGATGAATTCGTAAAAAATTGGTGTATTCGTAGGCAGAAATACACCTATTTTTTACAAATTTGTATTTTCGGGATTTACTATCCCCAAAATACAGCAATTCGTATTCTTAAAAATGGCACATTCGTATTTGTATTTACAAATACGAATGTCTACACCATCGAGAGGAATCACCATTCAAAAGAATGGTGGTTCCTGATTTACAAAGCAGCCGTATTGATAATACAGCTGCTAATTGGCGTGAAACAGCCACGAATATATGGCAGGAAAATACACCTTGATTGTCCTGTCGTATTTGGCTTTAGCCTGCACAGATCAGTCAGACTGATCCGTGCAGACTGCCTCTACTAATTCGTATTAGCGGCCGCATATATGGCCAGCTAATACGAATTACTATGACATTGGAGGGTTACAAAGCAGTTGTATATGACTGCTTTGTAAATTCCCCTCCGGAACACGACTTTGCATACGAGGTATGCAGTCGTATTCAGTCGTAGCAAGAATACGAATACAATTATTTGTATTCGTATCCTTAGTAAAGTTCCCCCATACTCATTAATTTATAACTGTCTCACTTGAACTAAACGTGGTCAACTGTAGATACCGCTTCATATAGGGTTAAAGTATACTTTGTGCTTAATTATTGCTCTAATAAACACATCTAAATAATATATTTTCTTTGCCTCATTAAATTCAAACAACAGGCTGGAGTTTTATCTCTCATCAGACACAGTGTTTCTTCACAATAAACTCTGTGGTAGTCACTGTTTGATACATTTGTTATTCATACCTTGTGGAAAACTGATCTGTTACATTTGTTACATTCCTCAGTCTAGGCTGAACCAGACACCTATGGGAAAAAACTTTCTCTCTCTAGCTAATAACTTAATATTAGCGTAGAGATTGGAGGCAGAACCACTTAGGACCCTATATTTGCGGCATCCCAATGTAACAAGTGTTTTTGATTTATAATTAACTTTTGTGCGTTTAATATATATGTCTGTCTAGTACCTATTTTAGATATATTAATAAAAGTTAATTCTTAATACACTTCACTCTTATCCTAACACATCCCCATTCCCTTATGTTGTGATACTAGCATTGACTGCTGAATCAGGGGCATTGACAGATTGAGTCTTTCGCGTTGTCCTACCTACCTCCATTTATTTCTCATAAACTAGAAATTACTTTACATAGTTTCCATATAAGAGTGCCCCAACAAAAAAGAGTATTTTTCTTCTTTCTTTGCAAGTATAATGGGGTCTAGTATTTTGTTGCATAATATGTAGAAGTTGTATATGGTGTGGTACACTACACTCTAGGGCATGCCCCCGTTTGAGTGGCCACACCTCTTTTCCGGGGCACGTATAACTACATTCTTCACTTTTGTCGCCAAGGTGGGCCTGTGTACTTTAAACGCCAGGGCCTATTTTTAATCCCATTACTGTGCTCTCTCTGCTCTCCTCTCTCTCGCCGCTCTCCTCTCTCTCGCCGCTCTCTTAGCATGTACAATGGCACCACTAATCCACCCCTTACCCTCCCAAACCCTCTCCTATCATGGTGCCCCCCCCCCACCCTCCCAAACCCTCTCTTATCATGGTGCCCCCCCCTCCCGGTCATTCTCTCTTGGATCCGCCCCTGTCTGTACACACATTTGGACATTATTCGTGCTGCTCTTGAACCTGGACAGATTTCTATCATCACAGTTTGCCTATCCATCCGGACAACCATTCTTATATAGAAGACATTCCTATTTGCCAGTAATGCACACAGGACTTTTGAACATTCCCTCCATCGTTCAAGGTTGTTGTAATGCAATGTCCCATCGAATCCAATCCTATGTTGTGGTGCCCAAGTGCTTTTTTCAAGCACCTGATGTCGCATGCAACATGCAACACAACATCAGGTGCTGGAAGAGCCCTGGCTGCAGTGTAGCAGCAGGGGCAGGATGGCTGGCATGCAGCATAGTGAGCGGCAGGTCGCAAAAAAAAAAAACACTGGGCGGCTGAGAGAGCTCTTAGCCAATCAAAGGGCTCACATTCAGGTGGCTGCTTATTGGCTGAAAGAACTCTCTCTCTTCTTTTTAATTTTTTTTTTTTAATTCTGCTACCGCCACACGCCAGCCCTCCTGCCATCACTCCATTACACTGACAGGGCATGTGGTTAAAAACTTGTTAATGCAATTCAATAAATATTATATGCAGCACATAATATCTATTGACACAACATTTGACTGGTGGAATCACGCATCACGACGAGTGACTCATTCAATATGCATACAATCCTTTGATTTATTGCACAGATGCATTTGAAATTGAAGGATTGTATGCAATATTGCCCTAGTGTATGGAGGGGTGAGTCCAACTGTGCTCTTAGTCCGCAGCATCCTGAGCAATAGTTCAGCCAGACCACCCTTACAGTATGACAACTATCTCCCTGACACACAGCGGATAAATAAAGCTTTTATAGTCCCACAGCGCCAAGTCATAGACATGCTACTCTAAAATATAAAACTAAGACTTGTCTTTTTCTTGACACTTTATTGCCACTAGATGGCATTGCAATTCTGTACAGTGTTTTACTGTTATTATGACCATGTTCTTATGTCCTACTCTTGAGCTTAAAAGCCACTAAATTAAGGGGCATGTACCAAAAATTACACATAAAAAATCAGGAGATTTATTGCAATTCCACTAATTAAAAGCCCTTAAGGGGCATACTTACCTACCCTCCTGGAATCCCCGGGAGTGTCCTGAAATTGGGTACCCCTTCCAGCCCCCAGAAGTGTGGGTAAGCCTCCCACATTTAGCGGGGCCCTACATCAGCCCCCGCACCCCCTACCTCTGTCGGTCACATATTGGTATTATCGGCTCTTTGGGGAGGGGGCGGGGCTAAAATAATGCAAAACGTGTCATTTAGTATCACCCCCCTCCCCAATGAGTGGCTATGTACTTTTTCCTTTGCATATAGGGCCTGATTCTAATTCACTCACAAAAGCAAATTCTCTCTTTAATGGACAAAACCATGTGCACTGCAGGGGGGCAGATGTAACATGTGCAGAGAGAGTTAGATTTGGGCGGGGTTTGTACTACAAACTGATATCTATATTGCAGTGTAAAAATAAAACAGCCAGTAACAGAAACAAAATAACACCCAAATCTAACTCTCTCTGCACATGTTACATCTGCCTTCCCCCCTCTTCCCTCCATTAGAGAGAGAATTTGGTTTTAGATGTGCACCAGAATCAGGCCCCTTATGTGTAAGATAACACAACCAAGTGCGGATGAAACAAATGGGTGCACACCACTTATAACTTTGAGCATAAGTAAACTTGCATAAATATTTATTTCAAGTGCTTATTCCTGTTCTTATCCTCCATCCCACCCCAGGACCATATGGGGTATAATATGAGGAAAAAGACAATCTTATTAGGGAGATATTATAAACTCATATAATAGCTTGCAGTCATTAAGCCCCGCCCCCTTTTCAGAAAATGCTGTGATTCGCGGCTCTTTGGGGTGGGGGGTAATACTAAATGACACAGTTTGCATCATTTTAGCTCTGCCCCTCCCCAAAGAGCCGATAATACCGGTATGTGACCGACATAGGGAGGGGGTGCGGGGGTTAATGTAGGGCTCCCCTAAGGGCTTTTAATTAGTGGAATTGCAATAAATCTCCTGATTTTTTAATGTGTAATTTTTGGTGCATGCCCCTTAATTTAAGGGGTTTTAAGCTCAAGAGGAGGACATAAGAGAATGTCAGAACATGGTCATAATTACAGTAAAACACTGTACAAAATTGCAATACCATCTAGTTGCAAGAAAGTGTCAAGAAAAAGACAATTCTTAGTTAGTCTGTCATATTTAGAGTAGCCCCTAGGCTTCCAGTTATTATTAGGGAAGTGCACCGGCCACTTTTCACGTTTTGGGTTCTAATTACCTTCAGGTTTATGGTTCTAATGAGGGGGGGGGGGGGCAAGGCACATAACCCCCCCCCCCCCCCCCCCTTGTAATTAAGGTGATTTTTTTTTTTTTCGAATCTAGTTCAAGCCATGAGCTGACACCTAAAGCAAAGCCGGGAGCTGGAGTCTGAACCTCGCGGGAGCCAGAAGCAGACAGGTAAAGGCGGGAGACTGACCCTCAAAGCTGCCTGGAGCTGACACCAGAAGCAAGAGCCAGGAGATGGGGTATGTACCTTGCGATAGCCATAAGCTGACATCTAGAAGCAGGAGCCAGGAGATGGGGTCTAACCTTCGCAGCTGCTGGGAACTGGCAATCAGAAGCGGGAGCCGTGCAGCAGCCTGGAGCTGACAGCCGGAGGTAAGCCGAGAGGTCTCGTGCAGCTAGTATGGCGGTATGGTCCTCTACCTCATTAGCTGCTCCATTCCACACTTGCACCAGTTACATCACTCCATCTTTCTGCTTCTGTCTCTCTTTTCTTTTCTCTCCCTTCCTTTACCCCTGATCTCTCCCTCTTCTCCATTTCCATATCCTCCCCTTCTCTCCCTCTCTCTTCCTGTCTCCCTCTTCTTCATCTCTCTCTCTTCCTCTCTCTCCCATTCCTCCTCCCCCTTCTCTATCTATCCCTCCTTAGCCTCTATCTCTCCCTCTCATCCTCTGTTCCTTTGTCTCTCTCTCTCCATTCCCTCTACCCAATTCTCTCTATCCCCCTCATTTCTCTCCCCCTCTCTCCCTCCCCGCCTTCCCCTCTACCCCCCCCACTCCTTCCCCTCCCCCCTCCTTCCCAACTATCTATTTCTGTCACCTCTCTCTCCTGCCATCCAATGCCTCTACCTGCCATCTGCTCTGCTCTGTCACACATTGTCTTCCCCTGGCATCACCCACTTACTACCTCTTACTCTCTCCCTGAGGTCACACACTGCTTCTCACTGTCGCCCTTTGTCTCTCCCTGTTAATGACTGCCCCTCTATCTCCCACTATCCTTGCCCTTTATCCACTACATCACCCTCAACCTCTCCCCGGTGTGACTGTCACTATCTCCCTATTTCCCTCTCCTGTGTATCTCTGCCTCTTTCAGACATCACTCTTTGACTCTCACTGTTACCTTTTCACTGTCCACTGCCTCTCTACATAATTCCCTTTGAGACAACGCCATTGTGAGGCCATGACCACTGTTCCAGGAGCTCACAAAAATAACCTGTCCCACTGTCATGGTGCCCCACTGTCACTTTGTTCTGGATCCGCCCATGGGTATTACGGTGTGTGGCATAATGTGTAATTGGCATTATGTTGTTGCATAATATGTATTTTGCATAACTGTGTGTGGCATAATGGGTTATGGACATTACAGTATGTGGCATAATGTGTAATGGGCATTATGGTATGGGGCATAATGTGTAAGGGTCAATATGGTGTGTGGTATAATATGTAATATGCATATTCTGTGCATTCAGGGCCGGCGCTACCCACTCAGCAAAGCCTGCAAAGCAGGTAGGCGCCGGCCCTTGAAGGCGCTTCCTCCCCTCCTTCATTATTGTAGCTGCGGGCTGCCAGGTAATATGATAGGCAGCGGCAGTGGCGGATTGGCCATTGAAACTACTGGGAAGAATCCCGGGAGGCCGCGCACCCAGGAGGCCACTGGAGTCTCCATATATTTAAATTAAAAAAAAAATGTTTTTTTTTTTAAAATTTAACTCGCTGGACTCGTCTCAGTCTCTGTCCGCATAGTGACAGAGACCCTGCGCCCATCCAAAGATGGCCACCGCCTGACTGAGGACAGATGCTAGAGGTGCTCCTGCACCTCTAGCGTCTGACAGGGGAGCGCAGGGCACGCAGCGCTACCCGGAAGTGCGCACCAGCCTGTGCAATGAGCAGGTGTCACCCCCTTGCAGTGGCGCCGCGTAACTATGTACCTGCAGAGCGGACGGAGGCTTGAAGCAGGCCAGCACTGGCGGAGTCAGAGAGAGCTGCTGCAGGGATAGGCCGGCGCTCTGCAGTGGCTGACGGCTGCTTCATCCTGCGCCCACACATGCCGGCACCCTGCGCCCACACATGCCAGCACCATGATCTGAAGGGGCCCTTCCTTCTCCTCACTGCTCCATTCCAGGCAGCTTTGCCCTCCTCTCTCTCTTCCCTCCCTACAGTAAGTGAAGACACAGCACCCAATCTTCAGCTCCTTTCCTCTCTCCCTTCCCCTCAACTGCCCTCCTCCCCTCGTAGCGGAAGCCCAGCAGGCATAGACATGACAATGTGTGTTTGGGGTTGGGGGGAAGGGGTGGGTGTAACATATTAATGTCGCAGTGGTAGAGTAATGTAGTGTGGGCGGGGAGAGGGGCGCATGTTAGCACCAGTAGTGTAATGTATGTAGGCAGTGGGGTGCAGGGTACCAGCAGTGTAGAGTGTGGGGAGGTTTACTGCAGAGTAGCAGCAATAGTGTATGTGCATCGAGGGGGGTGCAGGGTAGCAGCGGTAGTATGTGTGTGGGGAGACAGGGGTGTAGGGTAGTGGCAGTAGTATAGTGTGTGCGGGGAGTGGGGTGCAGGGTAGCGTCATTAGTGTTGTGTGTGCAGGGACAGGGGTGTAGTATAGGGTACAAGGTGTAGGGTAGCAGCGGTAGTGCAGTATGTGCAGGGAGGGGGGTGTAGAGTAGTGGCGATTAGTATAGTATGTGCAGGGTAGCAGCAGTAGTATGTGTGTGGGGAGGGGGAGCGGGGTAGTGGCGGTAATATAGTGTGTTTAGACAGTGGGGTGCAGGGTAGTGGCGGTAGTGTGTGGGGAGGGGGTGCAGGGTATCAGTGATAGTATAGTATTTGCGGGGAGTGGGGTGCAGGGTAGCGGCAGTAGTGTGTGTAGGGAGAGGGTGCAGGTTAGCGGCGTTAGTGTAGTATGTGCGGGTGAAAAGTTTTTATTTTTAAAATGTCTATGGGTCATGGGGGCCAAACTGTTCTCAAACTGTGGGTCCTGACCCCAAAGCGGGTCTCAATCTCCTCAGCATGGGATCGCGACTCCATGTTGCTGACTATCAGGCTGATGACTTTTTCTAATCTCAGTCAGTGATTCAAGGAGTTTGAAAACTCTGTTGAATTGTCTGTTACTTCAGGCTCCTCCCATTATTTAGTGTCTCCACAATACTGCCATGCATGTATTTTCTGCTGCCTACACATTTGATGTGATGACCTTCTGCAGTAACTTGCTGGGGTCCTGTAATTATTTTTATTGTCTGATAGGGTCCCAGAGAAAAATTGTTTGAGGACCCCATATCTAGAAGCATCCCTGCTTGTTTTACCCAAATGTCATGGAGCAGTCGGGAGCAAAATGTATAGTTACGCCACTGCCTCCTGGGTAACGTGCATGTAACTCCCTGGTCAACGAGCATGTATATCCCCCTGGACAACGAGTTGTAAATCCCCCTGGCTAACGTGCAGATAATTCCCCACGGGCAATGAGCATGTAACTCCCCCTAGACAATGAGCATGTAATTCCCCCTGGACAATGAGCATGTAACTCCCCCTGGACAACGAGCGTGTAACTCCCCCTGGGCAACGAGCATAAAACTCATCCTGGGCAACGATCCTGTATCTCCCCCTGGGCAATGAGCTTGTAACTCCCACTGCCAAGGAGCATTCCCTTGTGTCAAAGAGCAAGAAACACATGGCAAGGTGCATGTAACCCCTGGCAACAAGCATTTAACACCCCCCCACCACCCCCATGGGAAAGGAGCATGAAAACTCTGGCAAAGAGCATATAACCCCTGGCATCAATCAAGAAACCCCTGGCATAGAGCAGGAAACCCCTGGCAACAAGCATGGAACGCCTGGCAGCGAGCATGTAGGTAAGCAGAAGTTATGTTGCATAATATGGGGGGGGGGGGATAATATGTAATGGGTATTACAGTGTGCGTAATTATGGTGCAGTGTGTCTAAGGGTCTCTCTCTCGCATAGTGGGGGAAATTTACGAAGATGTGTATTCTACTTCACATGTCACATGTGATGTTGCTATGGGCAACCAATAAGATCCTGTCTACTATCTTCTAGAGGGTGCTAAATAAATATGAAGTAGATTCTGGGTGGTTGCCCATAGCAACATCGCATGTGAAGTAGAATACACATCTTAGTAAATTTCCCCCAGTGTGTCTTATGGGCTCTACGTGGTGCAGTGTGTGGTATAATGTGAATTGGTACTAATATGTGACAATGCACCTTCCCCACGCCCTACATTTTTACCTACATTTAGTCAATATTGTAAGGAAAGTTAGCCAAAATCGTTCAGTGTTAAGGGGGCTTGCGATACCATGTTGCACAATGCAGCATGGCCACCGCTGCACTCCCCCTTCCCCGCCGGCTGATGCTTTAGCCTTGCCTGTCATGTCTCTAGGTATAGTGATGTAAGAATCCCGCCTACTGTTATGCTGGCTCTGGACATTTTTTATTTGGTGCCGCCATGAGGCCACTTACAGAAATTTTCCAGGGCCACTTCTAGTCCCCAATCCGCCCCTGGGCAGCGGTGCAAACAGGAGGGCAGATATGGGTGCTGAACACTGTGGGGGCATAGCATCTTTTTGGCACTGTGGGGGCAATGCAGATGGTGGCACTGTGGGGGCAATGCAGATGGTGGCACTGTGGGGGCAATGCAGATGGTGGCACTGTGGGGGCAATGCAGATGGTGGCACTGTGGGGGCAATGCAGATGGAGGCACTGTGGGGGCATAGCAGCTTTCTGGCACCGTGGGAGCATACTCGGCACCATGGGAGCATATGTGTGTCTGGCACTATTGGAGGCATATGTGTATTACACCCACCGCAGGGGTCCAAATAGACCACGCCCCTTTTTTGGCGCGCGCGCATGTTGTTGGCTCTTTAGCTTGACTAAAGATATTTTTCGGCTCTTTACCTCTGACCGGTATATTATTTATCTCTACCATGTAGGACAAAGTGCAGCAGGTATTGCTAAACAAATGATTTTCATTTGTTTAGCAATACCTGCTGCACTTTGTCCTACATGGTAGAGATAAATAATATACATAATTGCTGTTAATCATTATACTTTTCACTTTTACAGAAGACCAGTTAAATAATCGTACATACAAAAGAAGACTATGTTGCGACTCTGTTGTTTCTATATTGTAGCACATTTAAATGAAAGCATTCCATGCTATCATTTCATTTAGTCCCGCTGGTGCCATCGTATTGAGCCTATAAATCCATTGTGCTTCTTTCTCTGTCAACACTTGTCGATTGTCTCCTCTGCTTAGGGCGGGACATGATCTATAATTTTACACTTGAGATATGCCAGTGTGTGTCCATTCTGTTGGAAATGCCGGGCTACCGGTTGGTTAATGGATTTTCCCTGTAAACTCGCTGTGATGGCAGACCTATGTAACGCCATTCTGGATCTCAGGTGTACAATAGTTTGCCCCACATAATATTTATTACATGGGCATACTATGATGTATATAATGAATGGAGTTTTACAGGTAAGTACATGTCGGATTTTGTATATTTTTTCCAGATGTGGATGCTTAAAGCTGGCTCCTGATTCCAGGTAACTGCATGCTGTACAAGATGGGCATCAATAGCATATATATATATTTCTAAACGCGCTACCAGAAATGCAAATATAACAAGGTATACAAGTTAAAACAATCGTGACTTGGCTGCCTGACCACAAAATTCCTCGAGGGTTCAAGGAATAAAGTCTGTTTTCCAATAGTGGAAAGGCGCCTATAATACAGAAACACAGTCCATAAGTGATAATTCTTTTTCAATGATGCAACGAGGATTTCATCCAATATTAGTTTTTATTTTGTCCTTCAATGGAGAGTCAATAGTACAATCAGGTGTATAAAAAACGACCCAACGCGTTTCATCTTTAAAAAGACTTCATCAGGGGTACCATGATACAATCTACAAATACAAACAATTGCATCAATAAACATATATCAAAAAATATTTGTTTAAAATTTCTCATAGGACTGTGTGAATTTAAGAATAGTAGCTTATTCCATGGGTGAACACCTTTCCGCGAAGAAAAGTCACTAAGAAAGAGTGCAGTGGGTGAAGTTGGAAACGGTGGTGGTGAACCAATATTTGCGAAGAAAAAGAGAAAAAGTGGAAACAAAGAAGAATTATATTCTTAATTATATCTCCATTGAAGGACAAAATAAAAACTAATATTAGATTAAATCCTTGTTGCATCATTGAAAAAGAATTATCACTTATGGACTGTGTTTCTGTATTATAGGCGCCTTTCCACTATTGGAAAACACACATATATATATATATACTGTTTTTTAACAATATTCTTTATTTTTTACTTTTTCATTCATTTTTTCATTCATTTCTCGTTTTTGCCCACTAGATGTCAGCACCTCCCCACTTGTTGTTGTGTGATCGTTTGCTTTATTTATTCACTAATGAATTTGCATGCTTTTTTCCAGGTGCTGTGCTCCGGATGTTTTATACACAGTACTGACATGCCGTTAATGTATGCATTCTCTTGTTTTGACAACACTGCCACAATGTCTGTATATTGATGTTGCTTGTCTGCCTTCCACAGCCCGCCCCACGTGACTGCAGGCCAGCCCCGCTCTGACACGCCGGAGGGATGACACTGTCAATCACAGTGACGTCATCACGGCGCGGCCATACCCGGAAGTATGCCCAGCGGTCTTCGTGAGAGAGCGCAATCTGCGGGAGGGGGTAAGTCACTGAGCTTATTTAAACCTGTGGCTTTGTATCACTGTTCACTTCACCGCTAACCTGTCCTGACGAAGTGGGAGACCCCGAAACGTAGACGGACGTTTTGTATGACTGAATAAACAGTCTCTTGCTTTCACCTTTAAAAGACCCTGAGTGCCCTTTATCCTCTTCTGTATATATATATATATATATATATAGTCCTCGTAGGAACCGCACTCCTCAACAAACACAAATATGGGGTGCCTTCCTTGGGTGCCCAGAAGCGGGGCCCAACATACAAATTCCTTCAGTAGGCGGCACTTCCTCCACAAAAACGACTCAAGGGGTCAGCGTTACATAATCATAATCATAATCATGATTATGTAACGCTGACCCCTTGAGTCGTTTTTGTGGAGGAAGTGCCGCCTACTGAAGGAATTTATATATATATATATATATATATATAGAAGGTTGGTGCGTTCGGCACTCCGGACGATAGGTTAATTTACCTTGGTGCCTTCCCAAATATTGTAGATAAGTCCTGCAGATAAGTCCATATAGGCAGGTAAGCGAGCTGCAGCTCAGTTACTTGTTTTTGCACAGCACACATTGCACTTTGGACGGCATCCTGATGAAAAGGCCAGTAGGCCTTGAAACGTCGTTGTAGATGTCCTTTATTATCACTATGTCTATATAAATTTCTTTATATTTTACCTAAACCCTTGGAGTGCCGCCTTATTTCCTCAAAGCTCAAATTTAAGAGCCTAAGGAATCTGCAAGACTTATATATATATATGTTTATTGATTAATTTTTTTAATTAGTCTTATTGTGGTCACATTCTCTCATGCACCCTGTTTTTAACTAAGATTCCATAGCTTGTGTTAGCCATTTCCCTAGATGATTAGTGACAGGTGTGTTGGTAGCTGCTCACCTATAAAAGCAAAGTCTGCTGTGAGCTTCAGACCTGATAGCATGCCTGGTATCAAACATTGATGTGATAGCTATGTGTATTGCAGCCATTTTCAGCGATAGTGGTAGGACCTGCAGAACAGTGGGGTCCCTTGACGGGGGCTGCAGGCTTAAATGCATTGATCAATTCATGAACCAAATCTCCACTATTTATTATCAGTTAATTTAGTGTGTGCAGAGCCCATCCAATGTCTGTTTAAACAATGTGGTCACAAGCCATAGGGCACCCCAAAACTAGGAAAGGTGAGTGCCGATGTTAAGTGTATATATTATATATATATATATATATATATATATAGATATAAATAGATACGTGGTTACCGGCACTCCAAGATACACATGACAACTGCTCGGGTGCTGCACTCAAAGAAATGGTTCTATCCTTGAAAACTGAGTAAAATCTGAAATGTTGGAGCTGATTGCGTCTGCATAGTCATTTTTGTGAAGTCCAAAGGAGTGCCACTTACCACACATCTCTCTCTGTCTCTCTCTATTTATATATATATATATATATATATACTAGGTGATTCATCGCGCCCTACGGGCGCTCTTCACGCCGTCGTAAGGGGCTGCGCCCCCTTAATTTGTGAACATTTGTATATGAGAAAGATGGTTAGAATTGTATGAAATATGCCTGTATTGCAACTTGAGTTATAGGTGAAATGTGTTAAATAGAGAGCATATGATGTGGAAGGGGTGTCTACTGTTTTGTTTAATTAAAAAGCGGTTACAGAGTAAGATGTACATTGATAGTGTGGATGGTACAGTGACATTTGTGGGTGTGGGGGGGACTGTGTGTGCATGTTGTTTAGGTGTGTGTGTGTGTGTGCAATAGTATAGTAGGGTGTTTTTGAGTCAGCGGCTCCCCACTGGCGGAGGTCACGACACAGGAAAACAGGAGGCTGGGTAGTGATAGGGGTGTGTGGGCATAAGGGGGACTAAAGAGGAGGGTGGGAGATACTGTGCAGCTTCTGCCAGTGGGTGAGGGTCTGGCGTGGCAGTACAGGAGTACAGGATGGTGGCCTGAGTCAGTGTCTCCTCCTACTGGGTGGGAGTTAGGGTGCATGAGAGCAGGAGGCTGGGCTATGAGGCATGATAGGGGCATGTGGGTAAAACAGCGTCAGCGACTCCCCAGTGGTGGAAGTTACGGTTCAGGAGAGCAGGAAGCTGGGTAGTGATAGGGGTGTGTGAGTATACGGGGGACTAAAGAGGGGCTTAGGGGTGCCGTGAATTGCGTGAGGGGCGCGGGGGGTGCCGTGAATCAAGGGAGGGAGGGGGCGCAGGTGTCTGCGAATCGCGGGAGAGGGCGGGGGTCCGCAAAGCGTGGGAGGGGGCGTGAATTGCGCTAGGGGGGGTTGCGAATTGCGGGAGGGGGGTGCGCGGGGGGTGACGTGAATCGTGGGAGGGGGGCGTGAATTGCGAGAGGGGGGGGGGGCACTGGGCGCGATGAATCACCTAGTTGGTTATATATTCTTGTAGAAGGATGGTAGGATGTTGCTGTCATTCAGAATGCATTTACATAAACAGTAATAGTAGCA
Source organism: Crinia signifera (assembly GCF_055691185.1). Lineage (NCBI taxonomy): Eukaryota > Metazoa > Chordata > Amphibia > Anura > Myobatrachidae > Crinia > Crinia signifera. The sequence goes on along the minus strand of NC_139220.1, from coordinate 88,319,128 downwards.
GTAAAAGATCTGACTTAAAACACCTACAGTAAAACAGAAAAGGTGTTATATATTATACAAAGAATTGGTGGTTGACGTGCACACTGGAAAAAAATTGCTACAAGAAAAAATCAACACAGAAAGGTCAACACATGTAAATGTTGACATAAGTGTGGCACTTCATTGGTGTCCATGTCGACACATGAGAATGAATATGAAAACATTCAAAAAGTGAAATATAAATCTTCAAAAACTTTTTCATTGTCAACCATAGCCACAAGAAAAAATCAACACAGAAAGGTCAACACATTAAATGTTGACATAAGTGTGGCACTTCATTTGTGACCATGTCGACACATGAGAATGAATATGAAAACATTCTTAAAATGAAAAATAAATCTTCAAAAACTCATGTCAACCTTTTTCATGGTCGACCATAGCGGTGTCAGTGTTTTGCATGCGCCATTTGATCCTCGGGTTGCTCTGAATCGCGGCGGCTGGGGGGGTGGTGGGGGGTGTCTGCGGGAGGGGGGGTTGCAGGGGGGGCTGTGTGTGCTATGAATTGCGGGAGGGGGGGTCGTGGGGGTGGGTGCTGCGAATTGCGGGAGGGGGGCGCGGGGGTTGCAGCGAATCGCGGGAGGGAGGGTCGCGGGGTGGGGGGGTCTGCCGCGAATCACGGAAGGGGGGGTTGCCTGGAATCGCGGGAGGAGGGGGGTCGCGGGTGTGGGGTGCCCCGAATCACCGGAGGGGGGGTCATGGGGGCTGGGGTTGCCGCAAATCGTGTGTGGGGGGGTGCCGCGAATTGCTATAGGGGGGGTTCGCGGGGGCGGGGGAGTGCGCTATTCATGGGAGGGGCCCCACAAATCGCGTGAGGGGGGTCGCGGGGGGGGGGGGGTGCCGCGAATCGCGGGAGGGGGGGTCGCGGGGGGTGCCGCGAATCGCGGGAGGGGGGGTCGCGGGGGTGCCGCAAATCACGGGAGGGGGGACAGCGGTGGGCGCTCACCTGGTGTGTCTGGTGAGTAGCTGTGTCTTCGCTGGGTAACATGGGGAGGTAGAGGGTGTCTGGCACTGTGGGCTCACTGGGCTGGTTCTGTCATGTGAGTCAGTCATGTGAGTCAGAGGCTCCACCCAGCATTAGAGAGTCAGACACACTTTGAATGTCAGATGTAGCCAAATATATAAGAGATCTACTGTATATATCCCCTGCAGTTACCCATTGACCAAGTTTATACTGCCTTTACTCTGTGTTTTGACAGTGTAATATTCTTCTATGCAGTTTGCGGCCAGTAATGTCAAGTGCAAGGGGCTCCCCTGTCTAAAGTGCCCCGGGCCCCCCAAAGGCTTAATCTGGCACTGGGTAGGGGGTGGGCTATAATGACACAAATTGCGTAATTTAGTACTACTCCCTCCCCGAAGAGCCGTGAATCACGACAGGAATGGGGGTGGGGCTTAATAGGGGCAGGGCTTTATAGTGACATACTGTGTTCTATAGAGGCACCATTTCTGCCCTGACAAATTTCTCATTGATTTTTATTATTTCATGAGGACATTTTGGGGCAAATTGACTAATATGTGTATTCTACTTCACATGTGTGAAAAAGTCGGTTTCAAAAAAATTATCATGTAGAACTCATGTCGACCTTTTTACATGTCAATCTTTTTCATGTTGACCTTTTGATTATGTCGACCTAAAGCGTGTCAATCTTTTGACTGTCAACCAATAGTGGTTGACCTTTTGACCACATACCACCCCTAATATCCCAAGAAAATCCTTTTGAAAGACTCTTAGGTGTAAATTTACTAAAGTTTCTAAAATTGAAAAGAGGTGATGTTGCCTATAGCAACCAATCAGATTCTGACTATAATTTCTCTATTGCATCCTAGAAGAAGCTTTAGTAAATTTACCGTGCACTGTTCATAAGTACCAGTTCATTACACTAAAGGAAATGAAAATAAGTCTCTCCAAAAACACATCTTCAGAAATCATGTCTATTTTTAGATGAACTTATTTTGGTATGCTGCAGTTCAGTTCAGTTCAGGGGTCTTTGTAATGTGAATGATGTTTCTTATTATGAATAGAAACCTTTATTTAGAAACCAGGGGAATTCGAGAAACCATCTGAGCAGCGCCTCTCACCTTTTTTAAATGTCAACATTTCTAACACCTTTAAATTGGGTCAGATGCAGTCATGCTGCCGTCATGGTGAAGAAACAACTAGACCCGCCATTTCTTCTTTAGGTAACTGAAGTGCTATACGTCCGTTAGGTAGACACCATTCAGGTCGACATGCATTGGGTCGACCACTGAAGTTCGACAGGCCTTAGGTCGATACATGAAAACGGTAGACGCGGCTAAGTTTGACAGGGTCTAAATGTCGACACGCACATTAGCTCGACAATGGGAAAGTCGACAGTCAAAAAAGTCAACATGAAATTTTCCTCGGTTTTTAAAGCCGACATGCGGTATTTCATGCCCTACCATCCACTACGGCATGGAGGTTAGAATAGAATGGTATGGCAAGCATAACGAGGCACTGTGCCCAAAGCATGGTGAGCGCAGTTGTGCACCAATACAGTGTCCATGTCTACATTCAGGACAAGAAAGTGAAAAACTCATGTTGACCTTCCCAGTGTCGACCTAATGCTGGGTGTCAACCTTTTGACCCTGTCAGCTTAAGGCCTGTCAACCTTCAGTGGTAAACCCAATGTATGTCGACCTTAATTTGGTCGACCCAATGATCCACACCCACTGAAATAATTATGTAACATTGGAGCAATATGAATGTTGAAACGCCAAGACACTATAAAATGTACTTTATGCCCATGGACACTGTCCTCCTGGGTTAGATAAGATATGTTGACAGTTATGTCAGCATTAAAATTCATCATGGTCATCATGGTCATAGTGTTTATGTTGACCATCAACATTTATCCAGAGGTCAGTAATGGAATGCCAACATGTTAGAATGTTGACAGATGTTCCATCATGGCATCTCCTGGCAGATGGAGTAGCTTCAGCAGCATCATCCAGGAATGGTCATGACCAGGAAGGTCATGTGACCTTCACTTTAGGGCACACCTGTGATTCTTTGGGGATCCGATAACCATTTATTCATTATATTTACCTGTAACCTCCCCACACATAATAAACCTAACCCTTCCTCCCGGGGCAAAACTAGTACTATGAGAGCCCCATAGCAAACTTTTTGAAAGAGCCCCCCTCCACCACCAGAGAGGGAAATACAGGATGAAAGGAGGGGGGGGGGGGGGGTATTGGAAGAAAGGAGGTAGAGGAGGGGGTAGAGGGAGGGGGTAGAGGATGAGAGGAGGGATAGAGGAGAGAGTTGGTGGAGGAGGATAGAGGATGTGAGGGGCGGCAGAGAAGGAGAGGGGAGTAGAAACCACTGATTCAAGAACATGAAAAAGTGACCTAGAATAGACTGCAGTGGCAGGTCACAACCCTAGGAGCCAGGTGTGTAAATGCTTGGGCACCACCAGTATTTGTGCCTACATAACCAGAACATAGCATGTCTACAGGGATATGGAAAGGGGCACTCTTATATTAAAAAAAATGGCCTTATACTGACCCCCACACATAGGCTTATTATGGCCAGTCACCCAGTCTGCAGACAGTATGTGGTAAAGCAGTGCAATGCCGTGCAAGAGGCCTACAGTCACAGCACAAGGGTGAACCCCAGCCTGACTCACATCCCCGGGCACTGGCAGGAGCGGGGTCTAGAGAGCAGATGTCAGGCGCAGGCTACGCTGCTGGATACAGTAATCACACTAGTGCTGACAGAGCAGCATCTGCCCGGCTCCCGCACTCCCTGCCACTGGAAGTTATCTCTCCGCACAGAGCCGCTATGTGCCAGCAGCAGCCACCAGCTGTATATAAGCCAGGAGGGAGAGAGACAACCGGAGCAGGATGCTGCTACTGCTGTCACTCATCTGTATAAGTGTGTAATCACCGCTGAAAAACAGAGCCCCCTGAGCCAGCACTTCCCCCAGTAGCGCAGGCCTCACTCACCCTCCGGCCGCGTAGCCTGCACTCCCTGCCTCAGCGGCACAACCACTGCTGGCCCAAATGACCGGGCCCCATAGCAATTGCGACCCCTGCACCCTCTGTAGTTACATCACTGCTACCTCCCTCAGCCTAACCCTATTACTGACATTCTGGCGATGTTGACATTTCATTGTCAACATTCTGAGAATGCCAACACATTGCCTATACACATTTTAACAGTGCCGACATCAGATCTGTCAACATTGTGGTGCTAATGTTGTATATACAGCATATATATCTATGTGCCAAGAATGTCATCATTGGGGGCGTCTTCCCCGCAAAGTCACACCTCCTTTTGCATAGACCAAGCCCTCTTATGGGTCCCATACATCAGCAATTAATTGTGACAATCCTCCGTTCTGGAGATGATTGTCACAATTAATCTTTAATGTGTGGGCTCCCCCTTTGGGTGATCCCAATCAAAAATTAATCGGGATTGCTGAATCAGATTTTTAAACATGTTTTATTGGAGTTTCATTTTTGTATGTGTGGGCATTCCCTAAGTAAATTGTGCTTACCTGTCATCCTTTGGCAGGGAGAATGTGCGGTGGCAGGGCTTCGGGTGGCCTGCGATCCGCGGCGTTCATGAGTGGGGACGGCGGCTGGGCTCAGGAGCACAGAATACGTGGTGTGTCTCCTCTGCTCCTAATTTCCTAATTTCAAAACATATATTGTGTGTATTATTTTAATATTTTTATTACAGGGGGCTTATAGGTTCCTGCAGAAATTTAAAGTCCTGGCAAGGTGGCATTTGTGGTGCTCTAAATGCCACCATGCTGGGACTAAACTGCTGGGTCTTGTAGTACTCCTGTAATGAACAATATTATTTCAGCTGTCAACCCTGCAGCCAACGCCCAGGGGTGCGGGGGATAGCCCCGGGCTTCAGCACATGCCTGAGGTACACTGGAGAGGGGAGAGCCCTCTATTTGAGGGGGTCCCCACCTCCTCAGGAATCCCTGGCATGGGCTGACTAGCTAGGGTGGCTGAATGCTTCGGTCACGGGACCAATGACGTGTCTGCTGACTGTGGCATTACCTCCCTGGCTAGTGGAGCCTGGTTAATTAATTGTGATCGCAGGTGTATAGGGCCTTTTACTGGTAGTCCCACTGCAAGGATTTACAAAGTTGGGATGTTCTGAAATAAATTTGTTTACCATCTTGTATGCATGATTTCTTTAGTATTTTTTTCCACAATAATTTAATTCAAATTCATTTGTTTACTATTTGCTTGTATGTTGTAAAGAAATACTCTTTTCAAGATTTTATTTGCCAGCACAAATGTTTATTATCATAAAAAATGTTCCATAAATAGTCTGTTTTAAAACATAAATAACTTAAAAACATAACCTAAATACAATAGTTTACTTTTATAATAAATATGAAAATGATGTCTAAATAAATAATTATAAATATAAAAAGAATTGATATTTAACCAGTGTGTTTATGCCATCATAAAAGGCAATACAGATATCAAACATAGTTTGAAACAATATTTCTTCTAAATAATAAATATCTTCAAGATAAGGTAATTAACATAAACAATGCAAAAACATATAAGATAAATATAAATAATAAAAAATAACCAGGCAAATCTGTGTTTCACATGTTGGTATTTCTGTGGTACATATTCATTTCATTTGTAATTCTAGGATTAACACATTTCACCACAATACTTGTATCAGTAAAAGAATCCAAATGGGTTTTACAGGCAGCATCTCGAATTTTGGAAACCCATGTATCTGAAGTTTGGTCTGGATGTAGTTAATATCCTGACAGTTGGGATCCCGGCAGTCAGGATGCCGACGCCAAGATCCCAACAATACCGCCAACCGGAAATCCTGGTGCACATGTCTATACTCCCTTGTGGGCCGGAATCCCAACTGTCGGGAAATCATACTGAACCCGTTTGGTCAGGCCTCAAGTTCTAGCCTATACTACATTGTAGTCCCAAATAAGGTGAAACTATTACAGTCACCTATTCCCACTTATTCTACCAGGACCTGATGATGTGGTTGTTTTTCTTTATAGAAATGCTATGAAATATTACATATTAAAGTGCCTTAGATACAAAAGAGCTGAATGTTTGTGAGTCTCTAGGTCCATGAAATCAGTTGATGAAGGTTCATTCCAGGAACAAAACCTGTGAGACAGCTCAACAAGCACAAGATCTCTATGTGCAAATAACTAAATATCATTATACTGGCGGAGGAAGTGAATGGAATTTATTGTTTTTATCAGGATAACAATATATAATCCTAATTTACCGCTATAAAAAGAGCAAAAGATGTATTGTATCCGCTTTGTGTTCACAAAGTGTACCAGGGTATAAATACTGTACAATCAATGTTTTGATTTGTAACAAATATATTGTATAATAACATTTAGATTTTTCACAAATCTAACTTTTTAAGAATGGAAATCAAAATGATAACAAAGTAAATGAGGGGATTATGCCAATTTTCAAGACTCCAAGGAGGACAAATTTTAGCGCAAAGCATCGATGAGAATTTGCATCAATGTGGGGGCATGCCCAGTGCTCTATGAGCTACACCCCATCTCCCTCTCTCCTGTGGAATAGACTGGCATGCGTCTATTCACCACTGTTCTGCTGAGCAACGAGTGACAGAGGGACACCCAAATGCCCCCCCCTCTACTGGACTGACTCATAGGTGGGACAAAAAGATGGGACTGTCCCACCAAAATTGGGTACAGTTGGGTATGGGTCCATGCTGTATAATGTCTATAAAATGTTTTAAATATAGTTATTTTTTTATTTAAAAAACTTCCTCATATTCTGCTCCAACCATAAAATTGTACACTTTGTGTAACGAACTTGTAACAGCATTAAAAAGTTTCACTATGAAACATAAAATGATATATCACCAATATCTACCAACTGGCACTTTTTATAATGTATTTTAAATAAATGAATAAGGCCGGTAAATGTGTCTTAATGGCTCTGACACTAAAACCACATTGTCATTTAACTTGCTGTATACACTTGTAAAAAAACACAAGCAAACATGCATGTCAGATGTACCATAGCAGTGGGTATGAGACTTGAATAACAAATGATGGGCCTGATTCAGACTTGTTTGCTGCTGCAACGAAAGCCCGCTACTTTTTTAATCGCTGGTCGTTCGCAAGGTGATTGACCGGAAGAAGCATTTGAGACCTTTATGGGAATGCTTGAAAAAATGCAGGTGCACCTTAGTGTTTGGAGGGAGGGTTTGTGATGTCAGCCCTGGCCACAATCAGGCTGACTCCATCGCAGCCCCGGAGTAAGTCCGAGGCTACGCACAGGCTTCACACAGTCTAGAAATCATTTGATGGTGAGAGATCTGCAAGTGGATATGCAGTTTCATATTGGGCTGTGACATCTTCATTAACCATTCGCAGGCTTGTGAAGGGTGGGATTATACTCTGGCGAGGTGGCTGCTAGTTATTCCCAAGGTGATCGCACATCATTGCTAATTCGCTGCTGTGCAATCAGGTCTGAATCAGGCACCAATGGGGTTTTTCTAGTTCACTCACAAAGGCACAATCGCTCTCTAATAGACAAAACCATGTGCACTGCAGGTGGGGCAGATGTAACATGTGCAGAGAGAGTTAGATTTGGGTGGGGGTGTACTTCAAACCAAGGGCGTAACTACCATAGGTGCAAGGGGTGCAGCTGCTATGGGGCCCAGAGCTGAGAGGGACCCATCTTTACTGGCTAATTAATGTTTTACAGAGATTTATCTCTATCAGTTGGTAAATGGGGGGCCCTTACAAACTTTTGCTATGGGGCCTACTGATATCTAGTTACGCCTCTGCTTCAAACTGATATCTATATTGCAGTGTAAAAATAAAGCAGCCAGTATTTACCCTGCACAGAAACAATAAAACACCCAAATCTAAAGCTGTGTACACATGGTCATTTATCACTGGCAATGTGGTCGCTGAGCGACCATATTGCCAGCGATTGGAGTGTGCACCAGCGATAAATCGCTGGGTGCGCACTCCCATTTTAAGCCCCCTAATGGTCGCTGGTCGGAGGAGCGACTTCCCCTACCTCTTCTCCCGGCAGTGTGTCATTTTCATCAGCGACCATCTCTGGTTGCTGATGAAAACGGGACACTGAGCAATATGATTGCTGATCAATAAAATGCTAGCAGTATATTGCCAGCGATCATATTGCTCCGTGTGTACACAGCTTAACTTTCTCTGCACATGTTACATCAGCCCCACCTGCAGTGCACCTGGTTTTGTCCATTAGAGAGTGATTGTGCCTTTGCGAGCGAACCAGAATAACCCCCAATTCTCAGCAAGGTAAAGTGGTGTTAGAATAAAACTAACATGAGGTACCCTTCCAATTAGGGTGTCCAACTCATCCCTTTAATCCGGACACACAGGTTCTGTGACAGTTTAAAACCAGGTGAAATGGAGTCTTGAGGTGTGGCAGTTTAAAACGAGGTGAAAGCCAGCCACAGAACCTGTGTAATTGATATGTGTCCCGGATTAAAGGGATGAGTTGGTCACCCTACTTCCAATACATAGTACAGTATTTAAAATAAGGCATGTATGATGAGGTATCATTGCAATATATAGACATGTAAACTACCAGCCATGGAATTACACAGACGTGAATAATCCTTGCAGGTCAGGAATGTCTGGCACAACGCTGAGAAAGGAATTGCTGGAAGAATTTCTCATAGTTCCGAGTGATCCGGGCTTGTACAAACCTATACTTGCAAATATTCTGTGTCTACAGAAAAGAGAAATATCACTGAATTATTCATAGTTTACAAGCATCTTCACTACATCATTTCATTACGGAGAATGTTTATTTAAGGGTCAAAAAAACATTAAAGCAAATCAGAACATTTAAAAAGATTTGCTATTCATGCATTTCAGTTTTAGACTGGAATGCATTCAATATCAACAAGGCTATGATGTTGTCAGCTTTAAATAAGTGAATAGGAAATTAAAGTTATGATGCATGCATGAAAGTAATTGTAATAAAGGTTAGACAGGTGAAAACATTTCCTTTCTGCAAAGTCATGCACCGCGGGAATCTCATTTTATAATCCGACTTTAACCACTGCATCGCTTTCGAAGCCATAAAGCACAAGTACAGGGATCTGTAATGGCCTCAGTAATTACCAATTATGGTTCCAGATAGCCAGCTTTCACCTTACACCTTTTGTTAAGGCCCCCATACATTAGTCCGACTTGTCCTAGGGACAAGTCGGACCTGATTTCACCCTGCAGCTCCCCGGGAGGGGGACAAACGATTAGGCACTTGATATGCCAAGGTTTGCATATGATAAATCGCATGGATTTATCATATGCAGTCCCCGGGGAGCTGCAGGAGGAGGGAGCCATGCGGGGGACATCAGCAGGCGGGGGATGTCAGCTAATAGAGAGCCGAGCAGGGGGAGGCTGCATAGCGAGCCAGGCAGGAGGAGGCTGTTGCGGTGGGGTGACAGCGGGAGCAGGGCGCCAGGCAGGGAGGATGACACTGGCTGCCGTGCAGCGTCGGGAGCCGGCCCGGAAGGAACAGATAACTTGGAAAAAAAACCATACAGATGACAAGCAAGCCATTGATTGGCTGAGACCTCTCTCAGCCAATCAGCCAATCAATGGCTTGCTAGTCATCGGTTTTTTTTTTTTTTTTCAAGTTATCTGTTCCTCCCGGCTCCCGCCGCTGCCCGGCAGCCAGCGTCATCCTCCCTGCCCGGCGCCTTGCTCCCGCTGTCACCCCACCGCAACAGCTTCAAGTGCCTCCTGCCAGGCTCCCTATGCAGCCTCCCCCTGCTCGGCTCTCAATAGCCGGCATCCCCCGCCCGCTGTCATCCTCCGCATGACTCCAGGGCTGGGCTGCACATAAGATTTAGCAAATCTTATGTGCAGCCCGTCCGACCTCCCGACCCCGATGCGATGCACACGAGACCGCGCATCGGATCGGACGGGGTGTCTGCAAGTGTGATTTGGGCAGATTTCACGGCCCGATTCATCCGAATCGGGTGAAATCGTGCCCAAATCGCATAGTGTATGGGGGCCTTTAAGCCCTGTACACACGGGGGAGATATATTGCTCAGCCATATATGGCTGAGCAATATATTGCTCAGTTTTTCCTTTTCATCAGCGACCAGAGATGGTCGCTGATGAAAAAGAAACTGCCGGGGGGAGCCCGGCAGTGGTAATCAGCTGATCGCAGGAGCATGTTCCTGCGACCAGCGATCACTACAGGGGTAAAAATGGGAGCGCGCACCCGGCGATATATCGCCGGTGCACACTCCCATCGCAGGCAATATGGTCGCTAAGCGACCATATTTCCCGTGATATTGTACAAAATCGCCCCCGTGTGTATGCACCTTTAGGGTCTGCACTGTTTGCAAGCACAATATACCTCCTTCCCATGGTGCATTATAAACATTGATTAACTTTAATCAAAATTGTATCATTTTTTTATACAGTACACGTGCATTAAAATACTTCTGCTAATTTAAATAGTAGCTACTGAGCCTTCGGTAAAGGAAAGGTCTTTAAGATATACCTATACGTAACTTAACATGATTCATTTGACTGTAAAGAGCAATGTATATTTACCAAAGTGAGGGTTTAAGGAACTGCAGATGTTGCCTATAGCAACCAATAATTGTACTCATCATATTTGGAAGCTTTTAGAAGATAATAACTTGAATCTGATTTATAAAGCCACATACTATAAATATACTCCTAGGGGTCTTACTAAAATTGATTACAATAGATCAGTGGTTCCCAACCTGGGGTACTAGTACCCCTGGGGGTACTCTGCATACCAGTTGGGGGTACTTGAAAATAATATTGGTAATGGCGGAAGATGAAAAAAAGTATTTCGATGGCAGAAGAAGACCCATTGCCATGGAGATGAACCATGTTTTGTCACTTACGGTTCTGTCTTCAGCATCATCAGTGTCTCCTGGTGCTTTTACCTGACTAGCAATCCACGGGAAGCTTCCCATGCTGCCCTCAGACATCACCAATTATCTGCCCTGTGCTGACACAGGTGGAGGAAGCAGCGGCATTAATCTTACTGGTGTTAGTGGGAACCCTGGAGACAATACACAACCAGCGGCCAGACACGGAAGGGCACAATTCCTGTCCGTTACTCCTTAATATAAGGATATGCATAAGGATACGCATACCGCTCACTTCCTCTCCACTCATAAGTACTGTCTATATTTCAAATTGAGAGGGGGTACTCTTCAATAAAAAGCCTAATCAAGGGGTACGGGAGAGAAAAAAGGTTGGGAACCACTGCAATAGATCATAGTATAAAGTTGTAACAGTGGGGTGTATTCAATGCCGCGGCGAGCAGCCAGCGAGGGGTTTAAACAGCGAGGATTGCAGAAAACCAGAGATCCTCGCTGTTTAACCCCCACGCCGGCCGCTCGCTCTATTCAATGTTCCCGGGAAATCCTCGCCGTCACAGGACGGCGAGAATTCCCCAAAACAGCGAGACCCGCGGCTAATGCAGGAAACTCGCTGTATTTAGCCGCGAGTCTCGCTGGTTCTGGAGCCGCATCCGCCAATTCCCCCTCGCTCAAAAAATGGAGCGAGGGGGAATTGGAGTATGAGGGGGCTGCGTTGAATACTGACAGGGTGAGTGGTGACAGCGAGCAGGAATCTCTGCTCGCTGTCACCACTCGCCCACAGCATTGAATACCCCTATATGACTGCTATTAATGCAATCATTTTTAAGATCACACGTAAGAGTTACCATATGAAATAACTCACTGCTTCCTTAACAAAGGTAATGCTATATACAGTTTTGTATGGGCAGCAAGAGTAGCACTCCAGGTGATTCGCTTTCCCCTATTAGTGCAAGTATTGGTGTAGTTATTCTATATTTTCTATACATTGCTGCAAGTTATTCTATATTTTCTATACATTGCTAGTAAAAAAGAAAGTGCATAGGGTGACAAATTCCCCTTCAGGTCTAGAAAGGTAGATTACATTGTTACGAAACTGCATATTGGGAACCACATGCCCTTAGCTTCTTCATAGGGAATTAACGTTTCTGGCTTGTTTTTAACTGCAGCATTCCACGTGGGGTAATATCGGCAGGACTGCAGACTATGGCAAACTGCCAGATTTGTCATCAGCTGCTGATTCGTGGTATTACTGTTTATTCAAGAAATTCCCTAAGATGACTTGCTAAAAGTGTCAGCTCTTAGTAACTCAGCAAACAAAAATACACACAGACGGATGCTTTCTCACTGTATCCACACTATATTTGTAAGAAAGAACTTCCTCTTATTCAAAGCCCTGAATATTCCGCAATATTCTGTATTCTGCAATGGTTAACGCTTTGTAAGGTTCCATTCCTTTATGAACAAAAATTCCCTTTAATGCCGCATTCACTTTGCGAAGTGGGGTTGGACCCGGTTCCGACCTGGCTCACGTTAATCCCGGGTCCCCCATTATACAGAGGGCGATCCGGGTTTAACCCTTCTTATTATTCTAAACCGGTCGCTATGTCAGGGACCCGGGAATATCCTGGGTCCGAGGTTCGTGTGAAAGGGGCCTACTGTATGTGACACTGGTTGTTTTTTAGTTTTATTAGGGTTGCTTTACAACAGGGGCCACCAGTCCGTGACCACTCCATCTGTCAGAGTGCTTATCATTTTGGAGCAGTTAGCGCATACGTTCTCCCAATTTGAGCATACACGCCAATCAGTCATCAGGCATTATCGTCTGATTGCCCGATTAAGTCAGGAAGTTGGATAGTGTGTACCTAGATTTACGCTTGTTGTCCCGCTTGATAATAAATTAAGTATTCTGAAAATTGTATATGAACCTCAGCAATCATGATTTACTAATATGCTTACTAATACTAGTAATAACTATTGTTTAACCAGATTATTATTATTATTGTTATTATTATTATCATCAGTAATATTAATATTTTATTCGTATAATAGCAACATATTCTATAGCACTGCGTAAAGTAATAAAAACATAGCAACCATAATAATTATAATCAGAAGCACGAGAGATTGATGAAAATGACCCATATGATAATAATAACCATATTAATGAACGATGTTTATAGAAAAGCTAATTCAAATTAAAATATTACAAATTAAAATTGTTAACAAGAACTAACATTACAGTATTGTCTGTGCTATGCTTGAATGTAACCCAGGAGACCAGCCTGGCAAGTACACACCTACCGCACTCATGGGTGGGATGTCATAGCGTTCGAGTTAAGCGACCGTGCGGGATACTGGCCAAGTGTGGACTGGACCAAGTGTCTGCTTCTATATGTAGCCCATATGTATTAGAAAACTCTATTTTTACACTGCAATTTACATTTCAGTTTGAACACACCGCACCCAAACCTAAATATTTCTGCACATGTAAACATGCCACCTGCAGAGCAGAATGGTTTTGCCCATTTGTGTCCTTTTTTGCTTTGCTAACAATAAGTTAGTAACAATGGGCAGATAAATATCCCTATGGATTATTGATAAATTATGGTGAAACAAAGTTGTTGTTGTTTTTTTCAGCTGTCATAATTAGTGATGAAAAACCATCCAAATTGCCAGTGTTTAATAAAAAAACGCCCTAAAAGTGTGTAAAATAAAATACTAGCCAATCAGCTTTTGCCTTACATTTCACAGGTTGTGTATGAAAAATGACAGGGGAAGATTGGTTGGTACTTTGCCTCTCACCATTTCATATCTCTCCAAGATTTGATAAATCCCCCCCTTAAGAGCTCTGAGTTTAGAACAGTAGTAATGGTGCCCATTCATTTGTGGGATATAGGGTACAATCATACAATTTTGATGAATCGCAGCAACAAATTGTATTCATCACACGCCAATCGCATGTGTCACCCAATGCGATGCACGGGCACGTTGGTCGAATCTCGCACATATGTATGGGCTCCATATAAAATATAATTTAAAATGACACTGCAGCAGAGACGAGTTGTGTCTGTGCAGAGATAAAACTTACTGGTTTGTCTGGGACTTGGTCCATCAGTGCTTTCAGTGTTCTATTCATCAATAAAACTTCAGTAGCATTCTGATCTCGGAAGCTGGCTTGTATCCTCTTCATCTGGTCATAGGCACATGGGCACTGTTATAACAAGTAAAACGTAATGACTGCCAATCCTCTATGGGAACTTGCTGTGAATTCAGTCATATCCTAAAAAGATTTGCTCATGTCTGCTAACTAAAAGTGTCGTAACTGCTGATTCGCTGACTTATTTCCCTCAGGCCTAGTCAGACTGGCATGCATCCTCATTTCCTCTTTTGCATACACATTGCTGCAAATCTATTACAAATCCTGTGCAATAATGATGCTGTTTTAAGTTCCTGTCGCTTTAAAGCAGTATCTTATATAGAGTACCACGTATAAGCGCCTACTTATTGTTTTATCCTATAAATAAAAGTATCAGCTGTGTCTCTGTCATTATGGCCCTTATTCTGGTTCACTCGCAAAAGCATATTCCTTTTCAAATGGACAAAACCATGTGCACTGCAGGTGGGGCCGATGTAACTTATACAGAGAATTAGATTTGGGTGGGGTTTTACGTCAAAGTGAGATCTATATTGCAGTGTAAAAATAAAGCAGCCAGTATTTTCCCTGCACAAAAACAAAATAACTCACCCAAATCTAATTCTCTCTGCACAAGTTACATCTGCCCCACCTGCAGTGCACATGGTTTTGTCCATTTGAGAAGGAATTTGCATTTGCGAGTGAACCAGAATAAGGGCCATTATATTACATTCCTCTGTAACTAGTAACACAAAAATGTGCTCCCGCCCCCACTTCATCGCTGTCGGCATTGCCAACTCTTCTGCTAGGTCCTGTCGGCAGTGATGTCGCTTGGTGTACACCCAGCTTTAGTTCTATATATACTTACCATTTTACCAAGGTTTCTTAGAATTGGGAAGGTTGCCTATAAAGGAAGAAGAGACAGAAAATAAAGTAACAATATACAGAATATACAGTATGTGCTGTGTATGTAAATAACTGGTGATATATAATAGAATATCATTGATAAGAAACTAACAGTGACACATCACAAATCTATAACTACACTGAATTAGAACATTAGAAGAAAATGGTCTTTGGAAAAGTAACACTGAAATAAAAGCAAGTTATAATTCTGTCTACTGTGCTCACCTTGCTAGTGTTAGACGAAGTCTGATTCACATAATCACTGAAATACTTCTTGAATTCTTCTATTTTGTTAATGTTGTCCCTGCTAGTGCAGAGAGAAATGTAGAAGAAGCTGCCAAGAAGAAGGAAATTGATGATCTGCATTTTTGGTGAGGTAAAGGCTTTTCTTTATGCGTGGACACAATATTTCTAGAAACATTACTGTGTTTATATATATACACAAACACAGTAACTGTGGGTGTTAGAAATGATTGATAAGGGTTTTAAAGGAGGGGCAACTAGAGGGAATGAAAACATAAGATTTAAAAAGAAAGTGAAACACCTTAAAATTCCATACTTGAGACATTAGATTTTTTTACTGAAACTAGTCATCACTATGACCCAGATTAGTGACATAGTGAGATATTGAGTTTTTGTCACCGTCATACTAATATGTGCCAAAAACACTGAAATGCATTGAAGGGGCATATTCAATTGGCAGATGTAAAATTTTTGTTTATCGCTGCTTGAATGAAAATGCCAATTGCTGTAGTGCACAAATGGTAGGGATGGTCATCCACCATCGATGATTCAAAATCATAGTATAGTAGAATAGTTTTGCCATCGATGGGGGAGAATCGGATGTTTTTTTTCTTAATCAAGGGTCCGGGACATGGAGCATAGCTCTGCCCCTGACACCCATAAAGCTCCGCCGCCCAGGTTATGATTGGCCCACAGGTCAGTCATATAAAAAGGATGGCCATCGATAGTTAAAACCACCAATGGTCATACATCACATAGTATGCTACTATTGATTGTTGTTTGCACTATCACCATCGATGGCAACCATCAATGGCGATAGCGTCGATGGCCATCCCTAGCACAGGGGGGGGGAGGGGTTTTGAATTCTCACAACACCTGCCTCCTGCCTCCGAAACGTCAGTCACCCTTTTGTATTAAATTTCCTTATCAAAGTCCGCTGGAGTGCCGCCATTTGTGCCCATATCGAGCTATACATTGTTTGTTCTGGAGGGCACCCGTGGCAGCTGACTCTACAGACCTGAGTGCCGGGATGACACAACAGATATATATATATATATCCGATGTGTCAGCCCGGCACTCAGGTCTGTGGAGTCAGCTGCCACTGGTGCCCTCCAGAACAAACAATGTATATCTCGATATGGCACAAATGGCGGCACTCCAGCGGACTTTGATAAGGAAATGTAATACAAAAGGGTGACTGACGTTTCGGGGTTACAAACTCCCCGTTTTCAAGGTGTACAAACACCTTGAAAACGGGGAGTTTGTAATCCCGAAACGTTGGTCACCCTTTTGTATTACATTTCCTTATCAAAGTCTGCTGGAGTGCCGCCATTTGTGCCCATATCGATATATATATATATATATATATATGTATACTGTATATATACTGTTTGTAAGGTCATGTCTTGAGAAAGGTGGTAACACCGAAACGCGTCGACAGCCAGTGTGGAGAGTGAGCAGCCATCACTTCTTTATGCCCAACATTGGATGTATGTATCAGATTTCTCATTTTTAACCTTTTAGAAAAAACTTTTCAATTTTTTTGGATGTGTTTTATATTTTATGTCTGACCATTGTGGGTCTTGTGAACTATTTTGGACTGTGATATCCGACCATCATGGGGATGGAGGATTTTTTAGAGTGATAATAAAACAATTTTTTACGGAGGAAGAAAAAGTTTTTTGTCACATTGTTGGAAAAATCCCATGTTGTG
This sequence comes from Crinia signifera, assembly GCF_055691185.1. Classification (NCBI taxonomy): domain Eukaryota; kingdom Metazoa; phylum Chordata; class Amphibia; order Anura; family Myobatrachidae; genus Crinia; species Crinia signifera. The sequence goes on along the minus strand of NC_139220.1, from coordinate 88,302,190 downwards.
GGAGAAGTCTCTGAAACGCATTTTCTTTTCACTCTGTACATGCCGGCTATACATCTGGAAGAATAATTCTCAAACAGATGACCAGTAGATACAGAGCCAAAGAAACCGTTATAGGATTCTAGAGACTTGCCTAACCGTAAGTCTGGGTACGCCATCATCATTATTCAGATCATCCCACCACTACGGGGTACTATATTTTTTTCCTTGGTGAAGGATAAAGATTCACGGATCTGTGAGCACTTTTAAAAAAAGATACCTTTATGCACTTGTAAAGAACACTACTCAGTGTGAGTTCCGGTACGAAAGTACTTTGAGATTACCACATCCCTTTTGGGTAGATCAACCACTATTGTTAAACTATAACAGATATATGGGGAGCTTGTTATAGGACTACACATTGTCCCTTTCTTTTCCACTTCTATATACACACCCTGGATGGAGAAAATCCTGAATATCACAAAAGAGATTTGACAAAAACACTTCAAGGCAAAGAAACCGCTACGGGTTTAGAAATCTTCACAATAACCGTGAGTGGGGTACGCCTAACATCTTTATTGCACCAACACCTTTATAAGTACAAAGAAACCTTTATATGTTTGCCCCACCCTTGTTGTAAAGTATATACGTTACTGAGAGTTAAAGAGGAGGCCATAGAGGATTCACCAGCAGGACAAGTACCCGCTACGTGTACATACACTGCCATCCCCATTGTGAGTAGGGTACGCTCATCTATGCTTCACTCCAAACACACCTGTTGAAATTTGAATGCCAGTAAACAGAGTCACACATTGCTGTTTATTCTTTATTTCTTCACGGTACACACAATACTGGGAGCCAAGAAAAGAGGCTATAGAGGACCTACCGGCAGGACAAGTACCCGCTACGTGTATTTACACCACCAGTCACACTGTGAGTAGGGTACGCTCACTTACATCCCCCTGTTTCTTCATTAACAGTTGAAGGTGTCCTTTACCGAGCTCACATCTAATTGATGGTTTTTATTGTTTTTTTCTGAGAAAAATCGGATTAATCAAACAAGAGAGACTGAACAAAGTTTTCTGACGGTCGGAGAACATCTGGACTGGTTGCGCCTTAAAAGTTTGGAAAATCCATCCCTTGTATTTTCTTACTGTTTGTAAGGTCCGACCAGTGCCTATCATTCAGCTCAGTAACTTGCCCAGGTGCCCATCAATAGCGGAGTTGCCCCCACACATATAACAGATACAGAGAAGACGTCACTCTGGGTCTTTTGTTGAATAAAAGAGTTTACTGGTGCCTACGGCGTTTCGGGCAAAGCCCGTCTTCAGGACATACGTATGTCCTGAAGACGGGCTTTGCCCGAAATGCCGCAGGCACCAGTAAACTCTTTTATTCAACAAAAGACCCGGAGTGATGTCTTCTCTGTATCTGTTTTATATATATATATATATATATATATATATATATATATATATATATATATACAGTCCCAAATATGATTGGCACTGTGGGCAAACGGATTAGGAAGAAATATATAATGACACGCTTACCGAGAATAGCAATCCCCGGTGAAAGATAATAGGCAGCACTCAATGTTTTGTCACGAAAGTGACAACATATGCAGGTGTTTGCCCCAACACCTGCATATGTTGTCACTTTCGTTTTGCACTGTATGACCTGATGAAAAGACCCGTGGGGTCTTGAAACGTTGTCATGGACTGTGTCTTTTAAATATCATCATGCACTTTAAAATACAGATCAAAGTTTGAAAAAAAAAAACATTGAGTGCCGCCTATTATCTTTCACCGGGGATATGTATATATATATATATATATATATAAATGATAATATTGCTCTTCCAAGATAAAGCAGCTCCTCTATAGAACCTTGCTGTTAACAAAGGAACTGAAGGGGGACAAAATGAGTAGATACAAGATAAAGGTGTGCTACAAATTCTATCACCAATGCCCATTTATTGGTGGCAATTTTATATATATATATATATATATAGATATATAGATTCTGGTATTGCTCGGCACTCCGGACAAACAGATCAGCTACCGTGGTGCCCTCAATGATGTAGTATAATTCCAAGTTCTGTGGTGTCACCAAGGGACCCAAATAGAACAGAGAGCGGCACTCAACGGATTTAGAAGAAAAAATTTAATGGTCAAGGTGGTACAGGTGGCATCATATGGGCATCATCGACGTTTCAAGGCAGGACGCCTTTTCATCAGGATGCGCTCAAAGTGCATATAGTGCTTTCATTTCATTCACACACCCCAGCACTATATGCACTTGAAACGTTGATGATGCCCATATGATGCCACCTGTACCACCTTGACCATTAAATTTTCTTCTAAATCCGTTGAGTGCCGCTCTCTGTTCTATTTGTGTTCCTTGGTGACACCACAGAACTTGGGAACAGCAGCAGGTAGGAAAAGGAAGCCAGAGGCACAGGTAGGCCAACGTTTCAAAACTCTTTAAGACTTTTCGTTGGGGCGTGAACAAAGTACAACAAAAATGTACTCAACTAAATACTTGTGGCCGTTCATCCCACTTCGGAAGCATTAATGACATCATCCAGGTTAGCGCAAGGGGAGAGCTGAGGGGTTTAAATCATGTGACAAGTGTAACTGGATTACATATAATATAAAGTATTCAATAACATCACATTAAAATGTATCAAAATATATAGTGAATTATAGTAAATGTAATATATAATAAAAATGATTAACGTTTATGAATAAACATTGTTTCATGAAGTTATCTTTTTAAAAAACAAGTAGAAAGACATTCCTTATTGTCATACCGCCACAGTTCTAAAAAAACACCTGATAGAGCCCTCTAACTAAGATTACATAAGAATCCAATGAAACCCCCGGGCAGACCTATTATTTCTGCCCGAGGGTCTCTATATCAAACTATTTTGGTCGATTTGGACTACTATTTACAGCCCTGTGTGCAGGGGGATCCGCATTACCTCAAAGATACCAATACTTTGCTTATAAAATTATCTGATTGGCAGCAGGTTCCATCTACTTGTGTATTAAGCACTATAGATGTCACAAGTCTGTATACGTGCATTCCGCACTCTGCAGACTTGGATGCGGTGAGGTCTTTGATCACTAATAACCCCCTCTACACTGGTCCGGACATCAGGTTATTTCTGCAGTAATTACAATTGACTCTACAAAGGAATTACTTCCTTTTTAATGGAAGGTTTTACCTACAACAGCGCGGATGCGCGATGGGGTCCTCTGTGGCCCTGTCGTTTTCGCACACGTATATATGTTCATTGTGGAGCGGGCTCTGTTCATACACAATCCCGAGACCAGGGGGTCACTGTTGCTGTATGCGCGGTATATAGATGACCTCCTGGTCTTGTGGTGTGGTGAAGGAGACGTACTGCGGGGCATTATAGATTCACACAGCACCACTGAGTCCCCTGTGAAATGTACCTATGTGATTGACGGCCATTCAGTACATTATCTAGACGTAAATGTTAAAATTGAGGATGGTAGAATTATCACGTCCCTCTATAGTAAACCGATGGACAGAAATAACATTCTAATGTTTTCCAGCTTTCACCCTGTCCCGATTAAAAAAGGCCTGCTGTTCTCGCAAATGCTCCGGGCGCGGAGAATTACGAGTAACCAGGACGATCTTGACATTTCTTTGTCAGATATGGTCGTAAAATTTAATGCACGCGGATATGACATGTCCGCACTGTTACACACTAAAGCTAGGGTACTTAACATGTCTAGAGAAGAATCCTTGGTCTCAAAAACTTCTTCCAAAAATGTAGACAATAGAATAATTTGGGTAAACTCCTTCCATCCAGTAAGTCCCAAAATTAGCAGGGTAGCTAAGAAATATTGGCCCATAATTTTATCTGACCCGGCTCTTCCTTCCTTGAAGAGCAAAACCTTGATGCACTCCTATACCAAAGGTAGGAGTCTAAGAGACCATTTGGTAAGGAATGAGGTGTTCTTTCCCATAGCCAAAGACACTTTCTTTTGGGGTAAGCCTAAACTGGGCTGTTTCAAATATAGTGGCTGCACTAAGTGCAGTTACATGATCTAGGGCGAGTGCTTTTTTCATCCATTTTCAGGCAAAAAGTACAACATCTGACACAGAGTTGGATGTGATACCAAATTTGTTATTTATTAAATAAGTTGCCAGTGCAGCCGGCATTAGGTCGGGAAGACTGACATAACTTTTAAAGAAAGGGCTGCAGCACATCGCTCCTCTATCAAATCAGCCATACAGTTCGGACACAGTGAACAACCAGTGGCTCGGCATTTTGCCTAGGCTCTACATAATTTAGCATCCCTGAGGTATCGTATTATTGACCATGTCCCCCCCATGAGACATGGGGGTGACAGGTCATTACGGCTTCTCCGGCTGGAGAGCTGTCAAATTTTTACTCTAGACACCCTCAGCCATTGTGGGCTAAATGAAAATTTAGGATTATCATGTTTCTTGTAGATGGTCCTCTATGATTCTGTATGATGCATTTATTCAACCAGATTAAGGGGAAATTTACTAAGATGAATTCGTAAAAAAAGATATATTTTCATAGGGAAATATGATTTTTTGGGCGTATTCGTATTTTTGGCATTTACTATGCCAAAAATACGAATTTTCGTATTCGTATTGATGGGATATTCGTATTTACAAAAATGAATTAATACACCATCGAAAGAATACAATAAGAAGAATGGTGATTCCCGATTTACTTGAAAATACGGCAGCTATTTGGCGTAAAACAGCCACGAATGGCCGGCCAAATACGGCAGGAAAATATACTTTATTTTCATGTCGTATTTGGCTTTAGCTTCACGGATCAGTCAGATCCGTGCAGGCTTCAGTGTGTAAAAAAATAGAAAAATAAATTAAAAAACGGCGTGGGGTCCCTCCCACAGCCATAACCAGCACAAGGCTGAAAGAGCCGGGGCTGGTAATAAAAAATCAGGAAACCTGGCAAATAGGGGTTTCCCGACTTTTTAAAACTAGCCCCAGGCTCCAGGTCCGGGGCTGGTTCCCAAAATACGGGGGACAAAATGACTAGGGGTCCCCGTATTTTAAGAACCAACCCCAGGCCAAACCAGCCAGCAGGGTAATGTCACAGCCGGGGGACACTTATTATATATGGTCCCACAGCCAAAACATCACCCTACTGACCAGTCAGCCTGGCTAGGGGTCCTGGGGACCCCCCCAATAAAGTGGTCTCCCCCTCCAGGACTTACCTGACCAGGCTGAAGCCTGGTGCTGTCCCCGGTGACCCTGGAGCGGTGGTCACCGGGCTGATTCAGTGTAAAAAAAATTAATTATTGTCTAATACTGCTGAACTATGAGTCCCAGCAAGACTCCCCCGCAAGCTGGGACTTGGAGAACCACAAGTCACAGCATGCGGGGCATTAGAGCATTCCACAGTATTAAACATAGTCAAATAAACCTACACTGACACATGAAAAATAAAACTTTAATACATCCATTGGCGGCCAATGATTCTATTGGCCGCCTAGCAGCCAATTAGGATCCGACTTTCTCGGCTCCTGATTGGCCACTAGGCGGCCAATAGAATCATTCGGAGAGGCGCTGAAGATGAAACATCTGCGTATCTTCTCAGACCGACGCGGGTACCGGCCGGAACTGTCAGGTGTTTGTTATTTTCTGAAGACCAGGACTACGTCGGACAGAAGAGGACGTGATCTTCGTTGGAGGACCTTGGTAAGTTGGGTTCCTGCCACATGTACCCCTATGGATTTCTTCGGATTCTGAACCCCGGACTCTGCAGCCCTGGAGCCCCGGACCCAGGAACCAAGGCCCCGGACCCTGGACTCTGCAGCCCCGGACCCTGGACTCTGCAGCCCCGGACCCTGGACTCTGCAGCCCCTGACCCAGGAACCAAGGCAGCGGACCATAGAGCCCCGAACCCTGGACCATGGAGCCCCGGAACGAGGAGCAAGGGACCCCGGACCCAGGGACCAACCGTCGAGATCAAGGTAGGTAAATATCAGTATGTGTGGGCTTTGGATGTACAAAAGGTTTATTTTTCATGTGTCAGTGTGTGTTTATTTGACTATTTTTAATACTGTGGAACTACAAGTGCCAGCGGGCCCTTTAATGCCCCGAATGCTGGGACTTGTGGTTCTCCAAGTCCCAGCTTGCGGGGGAGGCTTGCTGGGACTCATAGTTCCACAGTATTAGACAATAGTTTTTTTTTCCATCAATACATTTTTATTAACACAAAGTTTTATATGGGGTACAGAAGAAAGAAGAAGGGATACTTGGGGGGGGGGGGGAGGGGGGGGACTGCATTCTGGGTTGAAAACAGTACTATACTGTAGATAAGACAAGTAAAACAGAGCACAAACACACCGCTACGCAGAGCGGGCTATACATGAGGTAGGTAATACACAAACCAAACAGAACAATAAGGCAAGCTCAGATAAGCATCTCCTGACAGTCCCGGCTCTATTAGCCTGATCAGGCTATTATCTAATACCTAGGGTGGGGGAGATTCTGGGTCTGGTGTTTCATTCAAACTGAACGTAGATGGCTGCCCAGGGGGGTCAGGGGGGAAAAACCTGGTCCCCGCTCCCCTTGTTATGTAAGTGTGCCAAAGGGCCCATCTAGAGTGGGGTAAGGAGGGATTGGTCGAGTGAGGCTGGAAGCTGGTCTCCATCAGGTAGTGGTGATTTGTTTTTATAATAACCTGGAGGGGGGGGGGGGGGCTGTTTCCATTGTTGGGCAAGATTTGCACGTGCCGCAATGAGGATGTGTCCGAGAACATATGTTTTCCCTGCCGGGAGTTCCTGGGGGTATACGTGGAGTAGGGCTAGAAGTGGGTCAGGAGGGAGGGTTATCTGAAGCACTGTGGAAATCAGATTAAAGAATTCCCCCCAGTACTCCCTGAGTTTGGGACAAGACCAGAAAATGTGAAATATGTTACCCACATTCTCGCCAGCACATGTTGGAGCATGTTGGCCAGAAGGTATGGAGTCGGTCGGGGGTTAAGTAAAGACGATTAATTAGTTTGATATGCATCTCCGAATGATTGAGGCAACGGGACATTGTGTATGAGGATAGGAAGATCTTACTCCACTGGGGAGCAGAGAGCTGGGTGCCTAGATCTATCTCCCATTTCTTATGAACCGCTGTCTTAGTAAACTCAGGGGGAGTTATCAGGATCCTATACCAGAAGGAGATGTCACCTGTGGAGAGCGTCATGGAGGGGCGGGAGAGGGCCGTCTGGTGGTGAGCTTCTGGGGGGGAGCGTTTGGAGAAGTGGGAATTCCACCAATGGGCCAGCTGCAGGTAGTGGTGGTACTCATGGGAGGGGAGAGAATATGTTTCTTGAAGGGAGGCGAAGGGGAGGATTGTGTTGACGTTGGACACATCTCCTAGTGTTTTGATCCCTTTATGTTTCCAGATATTCAAGTTGAGATTGGGTATAAGTTTTGCCACTGTAGTAATAGGAGTAGTGATAAGGGCAGTAGGGGCACGGAGAGTGGTAAGTAGTTGATCCCAGACATGTAGAGTGGCAACTGTCGCCGGAAGGAGGGCTGGAAGGGGGGGTCTGATATGTTTTGGGATCTTTAGTAGGTCAGGGAGAGGGATGTGTGGGCAGTAAGATTGCTCGATGTCCACCCAGGCTCTGGGAGTGGGGCTTTCGAAGTAGTGCTTAGATGGGGCCAAGAGACAGGCGACCTGGTACTGGGACAGATCAGGAAGGTCGAGTCCTCCAAATGCTCTCGGGAGGGACATTTTGGAGCGGGCCATAGCTGGGGGTTTTGTCGACCATACATATTTTGTCAGAATGGAGGTGGCCGTTTGCAGGGATTTTTTCGGGAATACATAAGGGATGGTGCGGAACAGATACATAAGCTTGGGTAGGAGCGAAATCTTGAATGCCGCCATCCTTCCCATCCATGAAATTTCAAATGCCAATCATGATCTGGAGAGAGACGTAAGGGAGGTGAGAAGGGGAGATAGGTTAACCTCAAATACAGATTTCATGTTTGGGGGGATGTGTATGCCTAGGTATTTTATAGAATTGGGCTGCCAGTTGTAGTTATATGTGGATTTCAGTGAGGGAAGAGAGTCTGCAAGGTTAATCGGGAGGGCGTCGGTCTTGGATGTGTTGAGCTTGTAATAAGAGGCAGCGCTGTAGGAGGACAGTGTCGCGTGGATATGCGGGAGCGTATTGGAGGGGTCTGTCACGAAAAGTAGCACGTCATCCGCGAATAAACTCAATTTATGGTTAGTGGAACCTACCTGGAGACCTGGTATATTGGGATTGTTGATTGTTCAATGAAGAGAACAAATATCAGGGGTGAGAGAGGGCAACCCTGCCTTGTGCCATTGGAGATTATGAAAGGGGTGGAGAGGAAGCCGTTGCTGAACACTCGGGCCGACGGGGAGCTATATAGAGACATAATTGACCGCAGAATCCGTTCTTTGAAACCAAAACGCGATAGGACCTCTCGCATATATTGCCAGTTAAGTCGGTCAAATGCCTTTTCGGCATCGAGTGAGAGGAGGAGCAGGTCCTGTCCTGTAGATAATGAGTCAATTAAGTTAAATACTCTTCTAGTGTTGTCCGGGGCCTGTCGCCCAGGGACGAACCCCGTCTGGTCTGGGTGGACCAGCATGGGTAGGAAATGGTTAATTCGGGATGCCATTAATTTAGCAAAGATTTTGATATCAGTGTTCAGCAAGGCTATCGGGCGGTAGTTTTGGCACAACGCAGGGTTTTTGCCTGGTTTTGGGATGGTTACTATTCGGGCCTCCAATAGTTCTGGGGGGGCCTGCCCTGCAGATGAGAGTTCATTGAATAGGTCTCTTAGATAGGGGGACAGTAGGTCACTAAAAGACTTATAAAAGTCTGTGATGAAGCCATCAGGCCCAGGGGCCTTGTTACGGGGGAGTGATTTGATGACCGACTGGATTTCCGCCTGGGACCAAGGAGCATTCAGGGAGTCTAGTTGTTCTAGGGAAAGAGAAGGGAAATGTAAGCTGTCTAGAAAGCCACGGATGGTGGCATTAGTGGGTTGTGGCGTGGAGGGGTCTAAGGAGAGATTGTAAAGCTTAGAGTAGTAATCAGCAAATTGGTTTGCAATGTCTTTAGGGTTGTGTACTTTTTCTTTACTGGGGGAAATTATGTATTTGATTCTATTTCTGGCCTGCTGAGCACGTAGTTTTCGGGCTAACATTCTGCCCGATCTATTACTGGCTAAGTAGAATCTATGCCTCATCCTGTTTAAAGCTGTTTGGGTGCGGGCAAGGAGTAGTTTCTGGAGTTGGCTTCGCACTGAAGCCAACTCTGTCTTTAGGGAGACAGAGGGGGACCTCTTATTCCTGTCTTCAAGGTCAACTAGTTTGGCTTCTAGGGTTTTTTGAGTCGCGATGGCCCTGCGTTTCAATGTGGCTCTGGCTTGTATGGCTGCCCCTCTGGTGACCGCCTTAAAAGCACACCAATGGTTAATCACCGAGGTATCTGTTGTCTGATTATTAGACATATATGCTTCTATTGTTTTTAATATGGTGTCTTTGGCTGAGGGGTCCTTTAATAGGTGAGGGAATAAACGCCAAGGCCTGGGGGGGACTTTTGAAGGGAGGAAATTCCATTGCCATACCAAAGGTGCATGGTCAGACCAGGTGATGGGGAGTATGTCAACTCCCGAGGAGTGTTGAAGGGACCATTTATCACAGAGGATGTAATCAATTCTGGAATAGGTGTTGTGGACTTGGGAATGGAAGGTATATTCTCGGCCAGTTGGGTAAGTTGTTCTCCAGGTGTCGTACAGGTCAAATTCTAGGAGTAGGTTACGTAGGGCCGTCGATTGATTATCTGAATGCGATTGATAGGTAGGGGGGAGACGGGATTTATCCAGCCGGGGGTCAAGAACTAAATTGAAGTCACCTAGCAATATCAAAGAGCCTTTTGAAATTTTTTGTACAAGGGAAAGGAGTTTGCGAAGGAAGGCTACCTGGTTTGTGTTAGGAGCATAAATGGAGACTATAGTCGTCAGTCTGTCCTCTAGGAGGCCGGTGAGAATCAGGTATCTGCCGTTCTTATCAGCAGTTTGGGAGTGGCAGGTAAAGGGAGTGTGACGGTTAAAGAGAATAGCAACTCCATTTCGTTTGAAATGGCCATTAGCGTAATAGGTTGTCGGGTAGTTTGGATCTTTGAATTTGGGCGGGTTAGGGGAGGCGAAGTGCGTCTCCTGGAGGGCCACTATGTCCGCCTTTTGTTTGTGGAAATATGACAGGGCTATCCTGCGCTTATGTGGGGAGTTCAGCCCCTTAACATTTAAAGATATTAGTTTAGGCATAGTATATCCTTAAGAAATGCTGTGGGTATTCCGAATGTGTCTGTGGGGGGGGGGGGTGGTAGGTAGAATGGGTTGGTGGAAAGGAATGCGGTCCAGGGGGGGAGGGGGACAGGTGACAGGTAAAGAAGAAGGTAAAGGGAAAGGTAAAGCAAAAGGGTCCAACAACTAGGACCCGCATGACTACTGCAGGGGAAAGAGAAAGATTTTTCATGCAGTAGTATCGAGGGGTTTTGGGGGTGGTGGCCTGGCTTCACTGGAGAGCAGTGAAGAGGAGGGGCCACCCCTCCAGTAACAACTTTTTTTGTTTTTGTTTTTTCTTAGTAACTAAGCAAAATATTACATTTGACTAACATTCCACCTGTGAAACTTAAGGGGGAGTAGGTAAACTAATACTGTATGTAACTTACTAAAGTGCGTACGTATGGACCCCAACTATTGTGGGGGGTACATTGCGCATAAACAAGAAACCTTTAACAGACTAACATCAAATTACAACAAACATCAGTGAACAAAGTCCCAGTGCCTAACAACCTGCAACCATTTGTAAGTAATAAAGACTGATACTTATCGTATAGACCTCAACCCGCAGTGGGGAGGTGAGGAGGCAGGTTGGCATGGGAGTTCAAATACGAGGGGATGTCCTTGACTGCACAAAGGTCATCAAGTGTCTGCCCATTCCTGACGGAGGGGCTGGGGGCGCTTCTGCCCCTGAGGTCCTGAAGTTGAGATGTCCCATTCTAACAGGAGTTTCATTCCAGCTTCTAGAGTGGACACATTGTAGGTGGTATCCTCGTGGGTGATGATCAGCTTCACGGGGAACCCCCAGCGGTACCGGATCTCGTGAGCGCGCAGTGCCATGGTGATAGGGGCGAAGGCCCTCCTGTTAGCCAGGGTCGCAGGGGAGAAATCTTGGAACAGTTGGAGGCCTCCAAGAGCATCGGATTTCTTTGCTTCACGGGCTGCTTTCAGGAGTTGCTCTTTAACTGTAAAAAAATGGACCCGGAGGAGGGTGTCTTTGGGCAGGTCGGCTGGGATTGTTTTGGGTCTTGGCAGGCGGTGGATGCGGTCGATGAGAAGATCTTTGGGGTCAATGGAGGGGAGGAGCCTTGAGAACAGTGCGATGGCATAGCCTTTGAGCTCAGAGTTGGTCACTGACTCTGGAATGCCCCTGATCTTGATGTTGTTCCGTCTGGACCTGTCCTCCAGGTCCGCAAGTTTGGCTTTGAATTGGGTGATTTCAATTTGCTGACGGTCATAGGAAGATATAAGGCCATTGTGGGATGCGACCAACTCTTTCATTTTCTTCTCTAGGTGGTCCGTTCTATCTCCGATCGCCACCAGTTCAGTTTTAACCTCGCGGATGGCCAGCTTTAGGTCTTTGGCTATCTCTGCTTGGAATGCAGAGAAAACCTGGCAGAGAGATTTTACTGTGACCGGTTCGTCGGATTCGGCATCTATACCCGCCAGCCCAGTAGGTGGGCTTTGCTCCGCGTGTACTCCCAGGGGGGTATACGCATGCTGCAAAGGGCTTGTTTGCGGTTGTGGAGTTTGGGAGGTTTTCCTTTCTGACATGCTTATTTTGGTTGGGGCAACCTCCCTGGGTCTCTTTGGGGGCCTATTTGAGCGAGGCACTGACTGCGCAGGTGATGGGTAGGTAGAATTAGGCACCGTGGGGGTTTCTGTAACAGGTTGCTACTTCATATATAGCGTAAGTTGTAGTCGTCACGGAGTGGCGGCCATGAGATGTGGATATTCACATTGAGACCTGGGTGGGGGGTTTTGCAGGAAGGGACTGTTGAGAGTGCCCTATGTTATAGCGCCACTAGGGTGAACTTGGTGGCACCCGGGGTGGGCTGTGTACAGGCCCCAGTTGTGCGGCAGCTGTTGGTAAGGGGAGAGGGGGTCTGCGGGCGTCCCAGGGTGCAGCACAGCCCTTTGATTGTTGGTTGGGGGTAGCTCCAGGAGAGGATATGGGATCCTGGGGTTTAGCTGCAGGGGGCTGCAGGCCTGGGCGGGGGTGAAGAGAAAATGGCGGAGCCACGTGGGGAGTGTGGTGGTGGCCGGGTCCTGCCACAGCCAGGGAGGGGGTGAGAGACAGGCGTGTTCTGTTCCCCGAATGGGGTTATTCACATGTAGTGGTGGGTCTCCGCTTACCAGGGGGGTGAAGACCCTGTGACGGCCGGTACTGAGGCTGGGCGGCTGCCTCCGTTGTTCTGGCCCGCTGCAGGATTGAAGTGCGCTCCGGGCTATCAAGCGGCGGGGCGGCAGGTGGTAGTGCTCGCTGGGCGGACAGGAGGAGGAGATGAAGATGTCCCCTGTCGGTTGCGTTCTCAGCGTCTTCCGCCACGTCACCGCTCCGTCCTCCTCTCCAAACTCGAGGCCCCGGCTGCTATCCCCGGACCAGGCTGCAACCCGCGGCAGCTCTTAAAAGTGCTGCCCGGCTCCGCAACCCAGACCGAGGCAGGCGGGGGGTGTAGAGGGAACAAGGGGAAGGGTGGAGAGGCGGTCTGGAGCGGGTAGGGACAGTTTAGGAGAGGAAAATCGCTCGGGTTCACAGGAGCTCCGGTGAGACACGTCTTCTCAGCCAGCTCGCCAGGCCACGCCCCCCGTATTAGACAATAGTTTATTCTATTTTTTTACACTGAATCAGCCCGGTGGCCACCGCTCCAGGGTCACGGGAGACAGCACCAGGCTTCAGCCCTGGAGGGGAGGGGACCCCTTTATTGGGGGGTCCCACTCCCCCAGGGCCACTGGCCAGGCTGACTGGTCAGTAGGGTGATGTTTTGGCTGTGGGAACTTATATAATAAGTGTCCCCCGGCTGTGACATTACCCTGCTGGCTGGTTTGGCCTGGGGCTGGTTCTTAAAATACGGGAGACCCCTAGTCATTTTGTCCCCCGTATTTTGGGAACCAGCCCTGGATCTGCAGCCTGGGGCTGGTTTTAAAAAATCAGGGAACCCCTATTTGCCGGGTTTCCTGAATTTTTATTACCAGCCCCGGCTCTTTCTGCCTGGTGCTGGTTACGGCTGTGGGGGGGACCCCACGCCGTTTTTTTAAAATGTATTTATTTATTTAACCTTTTTTTTTACACATTGCAGCCTGCCCGGATCCGTATATACGGCCGCTAATACGAATCATTACGCCATCGGAGGGTTACAAAGCAGTCGTATTTGACTGCTTTGTAAATTCCCCTCAGGAACACCAATTTGCATACGGCTGAAACAGCCGCATGCAGTCGTATTCATTTGTATTAAGAATACAAATACGAAATTTCGTATTCGTATTCTTAGTAAATTTCCCCCTAATTGTTTAGGCAGCTAGTCATGCATTGTTATAGTGGATTTAAATAATCTACAATGAACACCGGATAGTGACGGTATCTTGATTATATCTATATATATTTTTGGGAAGAAATAAAAAAAATTCTAGTTGTATATAGGATAGTTCGCTATGGTATGTTTTTAATCATTAAGCACTCAGTAACGTGTCAGTAACCTTAGCACCTGTGTTATTGTTTACAGGTTGCTAGGTTGCAACGCAAGCACGGGGCTCCTTTGTGCCTCCTGTTGCGTCTGTCAGCGGGAGACGTCACTTCAAAGCGACGCCGCGGGAGACGCCGGGCGGCACGAACTCCCAGATTAAGGTATTTAAACTCTGTATCACATTGTCTTGTCTTCCCTGCACCTTGATAAAGGAGCCAATAGGCTCAGAAATCTTGGTTACCCACAGCGTGCATTTCCATTATTCATTCAAGATGTGCCACATATAGAAACACTCCGTAACCCTACGCATTTTGGCCTTCAAGACTTCATCAGGGACAAAAAATCGAATTAGATAGTATAGGCAGATCTTCTATTTAGTGCAGTGATGTACTGCAATAGGATAGGTAAGGTAGGTATTTGTAACCACCCAGTTGACAAGGAGTCTAGGAAGCCAATGGTCTCTAAAATATTCTTTAGTGAGCAGATGTCATTCAGATGGTGAATGAATATATATCACTCCACAGCCACAGAAATGTAGATTCTCTCAGGAATCCCAAAACAGTGTCTGGCATGGGAACCTGTGAGATACAGCATATCGATTCCTGGTACCCCTACACCCCCAATAGAGTGGACACTGCTCCTACATTTTGCCCACTTCCTAGTGTAGTCTGCAGAAAAGGGAGATCCACGGTTCACACAGAGGGGATGGAACCCTAGAGATGTGATTCTACTGCATGTTAATTGCATAATTTTGGCCCTGAGCCCTATCCAAATATGTGCAGTTTGCCATGAGCGGGCGGGGCCTAATGATGCAGCTGCAGGATGCTGCAGATCCTTGAAATTGAAATGGAAAATTCTGTGTGATAAGGGGTATACGTGGAACTTGAGTAGCGTGTGTAAAAGCTGACGGTCAAGTGTATGGTTTTCCTTTATTGTGCCTCACCCTGATGTCACATTGAGATAATAAATACCCCAGTTTCTTTCTAGGTCACTAAGCTATTTAATAGTAAAAACATCATCCAAACTCCAGTAATTTTTGCATAAGGGAAGAATTAACAAAAATTAAGAAAAAAAATGGCATCTCCACAGTTCAGAAACAGAATAATATACCAATGAAATATATTTTCCCCAAAATCTTTTTAGTACAGACACAGCCCTTACAGTTTTATTATATGTATAGATTATCAGTTATTTATATAGTGCACACATACAGAAATATGTAATCATTTGCATAAGAAGAAGAACCCCAGTAGAACCCACACTGTATATTCAATGCCACAAGGACAGGGATACCTCCCAACATTTTGCCTTGTAGTCGCGGGACTCCTGCCACTACAAGGCACTCTCATTCTCTCCAACGAAGGGTGCTGACCTTGTGAAAATGGGGTGTAGCTTTATTTAAATTCATGTGCTTATGAGACCACGCCCCCTTTTGTCAGCCGAGGGGGGGGGGGGCATGGCCAGTGCTGCAAGAGCTGCTGGCAATGCCCCCAGCCCCTCACTCAAGGTGCTGTGTGTATGCCGGCACCGGGTAGGATGCAGTCCCAAAAAACGGGACCATCCCTCACAAATCGGGACAGTTGGGAGGTATGCACTAGGGTTACTTTTGTCAGGAGACAATTAATCTACCAGTATGTGTTTGGAGGAGTGTTGTTTGGAATTAAACCTATGATCCTGGGCAGTAGTGCTAACCAATATTTGGGAGCAGTACCCAGCAATGAAATGTTGTCACCAGCTGCTACAATAAGCAAAACTGTGTGAATAATTGCAGTACCAGTAGTCATTGGGCAGCATAACAACAAGTGTATGAGGATGCACACATTAGGGAAACCCGTTTAATAAAGAAACTATGAAAACAACAATAGTGCAAGAGGGGAAAGACCACGATCTCATTACTCAAAGAAAGCAGCATTATAGAAACAATACAGGAATATCTTCTAGAGGTCAAACAAAGAAACAGATGATGAGACTATCACCAGTTAGGGCACATATATCATTACAAATCACATATTAGACATGATTTTTTTTTTTTAAAGCATGAAATTCGATGAAAAATTTAAAAAATATCATCAACTTTTAAGTTTTTAATAAATTTGTGTCTTTTATGTCTAATATGTAATCTCTAATTATATTTGTGCCCTAATTGATGTTTGTTTCTCCATCTGCTTCTTTGCGCTCTAAGGACCTTATTCTGGTCCATATGCAACACAGCGAATTTCACAGTGTTGCATGTGGACTAAACGCCTTACGTAGGGATGGCGTCTCCCCTTGCACGCCGCAATTCCCTGTACAGTTGCGAATCAATGATTTGCATACTCGTTCATCCACAGCCTTGGGTGCAGGGGGGAAATCATTCGATGGTCGGTGACCATCGAATCATTTCTCCAGCGCAGAGATGTGCATGCACAAACCCTGTCCATAGGGGCTGGGGCCGAATCCTGTATTATTGACTGGCTGAATTATTACTTTCTTATATCTACTGTGGGTGGCCAATTAAAAACAGGAGAGGAAGGCACCAGTGGAGGGGGGCACTAGAACACCCAGTACTCAGAGGTGCAGTGCAGGGAGTGGCAGGTACTAATTACCTGTCCTCAAAGTTACTTAAGGCTAGCTGTGCAGGTAAAACAAGCCCTCTCCCTCCCCCTCCTCAAGTAGTTTTCATTCAATTTTTTTACCCGTTTGGTATGGCCTTGGACCTGACCAATTATCCACAACTCTACAAATACAGAGTCTGCCATTGCTCTCTATGACCATGCCAGGACCCTTTCTACACCTTTTCCTCTTAAGAAACTCCTACTGGGAGAGTGTAAAAAATGTTTCATGGGGGGTAACAAATGGTTATTTATTAATGGGAGAAATATAAGTTACATCAGTGTTTTTCAACCACTGTGCCATGGTACACTAGTGTGCCTTGAGATGTTCACAAGTGTGCCCCTAGATCTAGAGATGCCCAAACCAGTTTACAGCCACCACCGGTTAAACTGTTATTTACTGATCTCTTCTTTTTATGTAAAGGGCCAATGAATTTTATTTTTGTTACCTGTGGGGACCAGTGTGATTGTTTTTCTATATGGGGGCCAATAGGTTTTTGTCACACGCCGCTGCGGTGGTACCTGGCAGGTACTGTCCGTGTCCGCCGCCGGCTGGCGTGTGTCGGCCTCCATGTCAGGTGAGGTGGCAGGCAGAGGTTCGGCAGTGTTGGAGTGCAGCATGGGAATCTGCAGCGTGGTCCCGCTCCAAGGCTATAGATGCCGGGAGACCAGCGCCGCCATCTTGCTTGAGGGCAAACAGGGGATTGGGCCAGGTCAGGTATTCTCACCTGTTTCACTGTGACAGCCAATGGCAGCCACCCTCTATGCATACAGGGGATCTGCCTAGGTAGCTCAGTGTCAGTGCAAAAAGTCTTCTGTGCCGTGCACTTCCTGGAAGGCTCCTGACTCATTGTGCCCTTGCTATTTCCCGCTGTGTCCATCAGCTTGCTATTGGCCATAGACCCCATCGCTCCCTTCCAGTCACGCTGGTCGCCAGCTTCTCTCTGGTACTCTTGGGTGCTACCTCTTGGATTCCTAAACTCTGGTCCCGCTCCTGGAACTTCCAAGAATCCGTTTCCAGCATCCTCAGGTCTCAGCCATTCCTCATAATTCTTTCAGTCACCGGATCCACTATTGTTGCCATCTTTCCACTTCTTTGTCAGGACATTCCTCATCATTGTAATCTGGACATTCCTCATCATTGTTATCTGGATATTCCTCATTATTATTATCTGGATATTCCTCATCATTGTTATCTGAACATTCATTATCTTTGCTATTTATTATTATTTTGCCTGCCTTTTCTCAAAGAAGTATTTGAGTCCCTGTATGACATAATTTACTAAATCCGCTCATTTTACCCCTACTACTGCTGCCTCGTCTCTAGTCCCTGAACACCACATGACCCCATCAGAACCTTCAACCCTGACAGGTTTTTCTTTCTCCTGTGGGGGCTAATGTGTTTTGCCCTGTGGGGATCTCATGTTGAGCCTTGGCAATTTTAGAATCTTATTACATGTTGTTACATGATGAATGACAAAGCATCATTTAAGCATAAATACAACCAAGTTATCCTTAATTGCGACCCCAGAATATTATTTATTTGGAAAGCTGCTGTTCTTACAAATGACTTTGTCTATACAGAGGGCAGATTTTGTTGATTGTAAGCTGTTCAAAAAGGGACAACCATGTAAATTGTTCTTCTGTATCAAGTAAACAAAAACAGTCACACCAGGGATGATATTCTTTTATTTAGAAGTATCCATTACCGATACAGATAATAAAAGTGTGTTGTGTCTGTACAGAGAAATCATTTTTAGAAATATACTTCTGGGTACTGTTTATGAACTATGGAGACAAAGATCATTTTTGTCTATCCGTACTAGCATCTCACAAAAACTTATGGATGAATTAGGATCCTGTTTTTGCTATCCATTAGCTTGGTGACCTAGAAAGAAACTGAAATATGTATGGTCTCGATGTGACATCAGGGGAGGAGCAATAAAGGAGCAAGCAGTAGCTTTACAATGGGCGGGTGTTAGCTCTTCCGAGCAATAAAGCAAAGCTGCGGAGAAATGCTAATGAAGCATATGTGTTACGAGGAACCATAGAATTAGTATACATAAAGTAGCTAATTAGTCAATTCAGTGTCATATGGTCACAGATGCTGCTTCTGAAAATCCTAGTGACTACACTACGACAGAGGAGAAGCCCAGTCATGTGATTAAGATTGTTGGTAGAAGAAAAGAAGAAATGGTGAACTTAGCATGTGTTTACAGTGATAAGGGGAAATTGTGGTTTTTAATAGTCTTTTTAATAGCATTAATTTCAGTAGCAATTATAAACATATGCAAGATGACAAAAGTAATTGGTAAGATCAATTTGTTTCATACTTGGCCGCTCTCACAGAATCTCTGGAAGAATCACAATTTTCAGGAGCACTGGAACCTCCAAATCTACCCACTCCCCAAGAAAAAGTGGCTGACCAGGAAAAATGTGAGACCATATAACGCTGTTTCCCAATACAATGAATCGTGGCATCTTATACAGTAGCAGAGGCTGGGCTGCGATATGTGATTCATGACACCCATTAGCTGAATCTCCTACCCCCCCCCCCCCCCAACATCTCCCAGGGGTGCCTGGGTAAATGGGCAACTTTAGTTTGTCTACTTCTATTGATATATCTAATAACTATTCATTATCACATGAAGGGCGGGATGTACTAACCTTGCGGTTTACATCCCACCATACATTGCATTCATACTAATTGCATATGCAGTATTTTAAATGACAGTTCTCCCATAAGCTATCCGCTCCATCCCTGGACTTTCGACTCTATGACATGGGAGACCGTCAGCACATGGGCAGATGGATGCAGCTACCATGGGCATGCGGAGATGGATCCAATCGGATCCCTCACACAGATCAATGCTGACAAATTCTCATAGGCTAATAGATAGTATTACCCTCCCCATCAATGCCTCAGCATCGGGGATTTAGTACATTTTGAAATGCTGTAAAACCAGGGAAACTGGGGTTTTGCCTTATTTCTCCTTTATACATCTCACCCAAAATGAGGTGACAACAATGTCAAAGCACCATCCGAAGGGTGGAAGGTTATTATTTTGCCTTTCCCCACTTCCCCGGTTACTGATGTTCAGCAGTTATGGACTGCAGAATGAGGGCATGATGTCAGAAAGCTCCTGAGTGCAGTGACTAATTCCATGAGAGTATACGCCTCTCACATTCCTCTCTTTGGCAATAATGATAAGGTGCTTCATTGTACACGTCATCTCAGGCACCAAAAGGGGAAGGAAATCTCTTTCACCAGTGTTTTCCTAAAAAACAATAACTTTGATCTATGGAGAAGCATTCAACAACTAAAATATATTTCATATTCACAAGCTTTTAATAAATATAAATATATTTTAACAAAATCAAGAAGTTGTGAAATTTAGAATATCTCTGGTTTTGCACTCCAGTGATGTCATCTGGAAAACTAACGTTTACATCCAACGCAGAGCAGTAGGGCAGGGACTTCACCTCGCTTCACATATTCCAACCACAATAAAAATAAAAAATCTCTAGAACTTTGACTTTAATAAAAGAAAGAAGAGGAAGAGGAAATTAAAGAAGGCAAGAGAAGACAAAAGGGGAAAAGAGCAGGAAAAGGAAGAAGAAAAACGGAGAGGGTTCATGTCTGCCTGGGTCTATGACCATTCTCTAGAGTAGATCCAATAGGGGGATCCTGTAATACCAATCTTTTTTCATACGATTGCATTGACCCGAAAAAAGTTGAGCTTGTCTTTTAATATCTGCGTTTAGAGTATCAATAAAGCTTTTCAAAATTGAAAAAAATTGTTCTTTTATTTCTGTGTGGAGGGAAAATTCTATACAATCCATTTTAAAAACATAAAATAATTTCGCTTTAAAAATAGCTAAATATTCAATTTATTGTTGGAATTTTTTTTTTGGGGGGGGGGGGGGGACATACCATAAGGCTTAAGATGGTATGCAATGAGATGAGATGTGCTGCGATGGGACCCGATCTTATACAATTTGAAATTGTATACCATTGTATATGGCATACGATGAGATGAGATTTTAAATTGTATAAGCACACTAATGGGTGCTTTCAAGGTCAATTGGCCCCCCTATAAGATTTTTAATTGTATAAGCACCCTAATGGGTGCTTACAATGTTAAATGCACACCCATGCCACCCCCACTATCAACGCCAACCCGAAGCGTGGCGAGCGCAGCGGTGCGCGTCCTCCGACCTTTTCATACCCCCACTATCCATGTCGGCGTGGAGTTGATTTTATATAGTGTGGCGAGCCCAGCAAGCCACCGAGCCCGAAGCATGGCGAGCGGACGCTTAATACATGTAAAGTATTACGCGTCCGCTCGCCACGCTTCGGGCTCGGTGACTCGCTGCGATCGCCACACTATATAAAATCAACTCCATGCCGACATGGATAGTGGGAGTATGAAAAGGTCGGAGGACGCGCACCGCCGCCCCACGCGGGCTCGCTGCGCTCGCCACGCTTCAAGTTGGCGTTGATAGTGGGGGTGGCGTGGGGGTGGCTTTAACATTGTAAGCACCCATTAGTGTGCTTATACAATTTAAAATCTCATCTCATCTCATCGTATGCCATTGTATGCCATATACAATTGTATACAATTTTAAATTGTATAAGATCCCATAAGATGGAAATCGTGGGAGCCGTGATAATACACAAGTACCGGTATTCCCATAACAGAGGTTCATAGTGTTAGATAGGCTAAGCTGGAACACACTGGATAATCACTGGACATTACTTTGCTAGACTCAGAGATGCATTGTGGGGCTAGCAGCATACATAATACACTTGTCCCTTTTGAGAGGATTATCCTACTCAAGGATGGTAATGGGTAACCATAGCTATGTAACACTGACAGGGCCAATCCGCCCCTGTCAGAGAGCTACTAGCCATGTTCCCACAGCGGCGACCTCATTGAATTATGTCACGCCCCCATATAACTAGGCCACACCTCTAAAAATTTGTCCCCCCCACCCAGGGCTGCTTCAATTTATCTCCCGGGCTGCTTTTAATTCCCAATCCGCCCCTGCCAGAGATACACTCTCTTTTGTTGATAATTCAGTGCATAATATAGCAGCTCACATGGGAATGGAGAACTCCTTACTTTAGCACAGGCTCAATTACACATTTTTCTTACGGCCAGTGGTGGATGCTGGGGTGTGGGTATTCCGGGCTGGAGGTCCGGGCACCAAGGAGTAGAAACTTCTTGTGGCTAGTGCAGCCCCAGGCTCCGCCCCCCTAATACCCCTTCCTGTCCTCAGAGACCAGTTTTTTTCCTTGGTGCTCTGAGGAACAGGCACCACGCTAAGGAGAGGGCATTTTTAGCCCTAGTTTACTTCTATTTTTTTTTTTTTTTTTTACACAGCCGTCAGACTCGCAGCGCTGCTGCGGCTGACGGCAGAGACCTCTCCCGGCGTCTGGTGGACGGACCTGTCGGCCGCTCGCACCAGACACCTCAGGCACTTGGAGGGAGCTGCAGCCGGGAGAAGCACAGGTAAGCGGCTTCCCTTTGAAGGGGAGCCGGATATCGCGGCTCACACCGCCGGCGGAGGGGGCGCCGCCGGAGGCCTGGCAGCAGTACTCAGCTCATGCTGAGAAACCGCTAGACCACCAGGAGTTTCTGCGTAAGCATCTCTCTCTGCGAAAAGGGAGTTACGCTGGTGGTTCCAGGAGGGGACGGAGTACAAGATAACTCCGCCCCCATGCTCGCGGCAATGGCCTGTCCTGGGTTCCCGCCGCGAGCGCTCCTCTCCTCCCCCCTGTGTCACAGCGGGGGCCATTTTAGCTCACTTGCTGCCTGCCTGCTAAACGGAGAGGAGCTTAAGAAATCGCCCCCCTTTGCCTCCACTGTTATCAGTGACAGGTTGTATTATCCTCACCTCACTTATATGGTGAAGGTGTAGGAAACAAAGTGCCGAATCCTGTGTGTATGTGTTGTGTGAGGGATTGAATACTGCAGTGTAATTTTTCTGTCTTTGTTATTTTCCACAGTTTGTTATGTTGATGTGAGTATTCATATACCACATCTCTCTCTGTAGATTTGACAGAGAGCGCAGTATTAGTTCACTGATTTTTTTATTTAGTGACTGACAATTCCCACATACAATATTACTGGTGTATTTAGTTAACTCAGGTTACAAATTTACTGGGATACATACACATATCATGGCAGAAAAGGGGAAATCCCGTAGGCCTGGTCCCGCTCCAGTGTTGCACGCATATACTTGCACAGTGTGCAAAGAAAATTTTGCTAGTGCAGAGCAGAACCACACAGGCCTCTGTGACCGTTGCTCTCAGCCGGGGCCTAGTTCGCAACCCAATGCGGATGTTCCCTGCAGACCGGACTGGGCGGCAGACCTGTCCTCTGCGATGAGGGAATTAGCTTCCCAGCTGGCAGCGTCACGTAACCCCGCTGCCGCAGCGGCTCCCCAAGTCCAGCCCCAGCCAGAACCTGCTTGGGTAGCAGGCCTATCTCAGTCAGTCCAGGGTTTGGTGCAGGTTTCATCCTCACTACAAAATGTTCTGACAGGGTCTAGTACAAATAGACCGTCCAGGCGTGAGGCAACTCAGCCTCCTTTACAGGACACAGATGATGATGAGGGTAATACAACTGGAGACGATCAGGACGGGGATGCTATTGATATAGTGGATGATGTGGACACTGATACTGAGGATCACATGTCTCAAGCCAGAGTAGATAACTTAATTAAATTGATACGGCTCACTTTCAATATTAAGGAGCCGGATACTCAGGCCACTGCAGAGGGCGTACATACTGAACCAATGTTCAAACGCAAAAAGAAAGATAGTGCCTTTTTCCCTCAATCAAAGCAGTTGGATGATCTGTTTGAAGAAGCCTGGAAGCATCCAAACAGGAAATTTCTTGTGTCTAAGCGGATTTCATCTTTTTATCCCCTCCCAGACAGCCACAAGAAATGGGATGATCCTCCTCAGGTGGACGCTCATGTCACCAGGTTAATTAAGGCAACGGCCCTGCCCATACCTGATGTAACATCCTTGAAAGATCCAGTTGATAAAAAGCTGGATCAGTTTCTCAAGTCCATATACGTTAATGCAGGGGCAGCAGTTAGACCTAGCTATTCGGCAGCCTGGACAGCCAGAGCTATAGCGCACTGGGCAGATGCACTCCTGGAGGGCCTTCAGTCGGGAACTAAAAGATCTGAGTTGTTGTCTTTTGTGGACAATATTAGAGAGGCTAGTTCCTACCTAAGTGAGGGTGTGTTGGATGCGGGAATATTTGCATCAAAAATTTCTGCAGTATCTGTGGCCGCACGCAGAGCCCTCTGGCTCAGATCTTGGAAAGCCGATAACGATTCCAAGAAAGCTTTGGAAGCCCTACCTTTTACAGGGGGCATTCTCTTTGGAGCGGAATTGGACAAGATTGTCACTTCCATTGCAGCCTCAAAGTCTGCTTTTTTGCCCACAGGAACCTCCAAACCAAGGCAACAGGCCTTTCGGTTTTTTCGTCCCTCCAGGGGCAGATCACATTATACAGGATCTTGGCCAACTAGGTCACAACAGTCCTCACAAAAGACGCAGAAGTCCAAGCCCAAACAGGGTTGGGCAGCTCGTCGCCAGGCCCCAAAACAGGCTGAAAAGCCAGCGGCCTGACGCCGGGCACACCAAGAAAGTGCCATGGGTGGGGGGCCGTCTTCTGGAGTTTGCGGAGACCTGGTCAGGTTCCACATCGGACTCCTGGGTGTTGGATCTAATATCGCGAGGGTATGCTCTAACTTTTTTCTCCAGACCCCCAACACAATTCTTTACAACGGGCCTCCCACAAGACCCGCTCAAGGCAGTAGCCCTCGAGACTGCAGTCTCAACTCTGTTGGAACAGAAGGTGATCATACCTGTTCCACATTCCCAAAGGGGGACAGGTTTCTATTCGAACCTGTTCCTGGTCAGCAAACCAGACGTGTCCTTCCGTCCGATATTGAATCTCAAGAGACTCAATGCGTTCCTGCGGGTACCAAAATTCAGGATGGAGTCCTTGAGCTCCATTCTAAGCACCCTAGAACCAGGAGATCTGATGACCTCACTGGACATACAAGATGCATATTTGCATATTCCAATCAAGCAGGAGCATCAGAGATTTCTCAGATTTGCGATATTGGATCGCCACTTTCAGTTTCGTGCTCTCCCGTTCGGGCTCTCAACAGCCCCCCGGGTGTTTACGAAAGTCATGGCGGTAATGGCGGCTCGCCTGCACCTCGTAGGCATTCGAATTCTCCCTTACCTGGACGACTTACTAATAGTAGCACAATCACAGGAGGAAATCCAGAACCACCTAACACGGATTTGAAAAGACAGTTCCTCACCATATCAAACATGGTCAGACAGTCCCTACAGTGGTGGCTGCTGTCGGACAATCTGAGGAAAGGAAAGTCCTTCGCAAGCCACAATTACATCATTGTGACAACAGATGCCAGCCTGATAGGCTGGGGAGCTGTGACCCTAGACCAGTCATTCCAGGGCCGGTGGTCACAAAAGGAAACAAAGTTACCAATAAATGTGCTGGAACTAAGGGCCATCTCCCGGACGTTCGAACAGTCAGGAACCCTTCTTCACGGAAGACCAGTCAGAATACAATCAGACAACGTGACGGCAGTCGCGTACGTGAACCATCAAGGGGGGACCCGGAGCCGAGCAGCCATGCGGGAAGTGACCCAGATCCTGCTATGGGCAGAGAAATTCCTACTCACCTTGTCGGCAGTATACATTCCAGGAGTGTTGAACTGGGAGGCGGACTTCCTGAGTCGGCAGACGATCCACTCAGGGGAATGGTCCCTCCATCCAGAAGTGTTCTCAATCCTGACAAGCCAGTGGGGAATGCCACAGGTCGACCTTATGGCCTCAAAACACAACAAAAAACTCCCCCTGTACGGAGCCAGAACAAGGGACCCACAGGCATGTCTGGTAGACGCACTATCAGCCCCCTGGCCGTTTCAAAGGGTGTTCGCATTTCCGCCAATTCCTCTAATCTCCCGGCTACTTCGACGCCTCAAGAGAGAGAGGGTGACCATGATCCTAGTGGCCCCGAATTGGCCGAGACGATCATGGTACCCAGACCTACTACAGATGGCCAAGGCACCACCGTTTCCCTTGCCCCTCCGACCAGACCTCCTGTCACAAGGACCGTGCCTACACCCCGACTTAGCCAGACTGGCTTTGACGGGGTGGCTATTGAAGAGTCGATCCTGAGCAGGAGAGGTTTTCCTCCTACAGTCATTAAGACGCTGCTGGCGGCAAGAAAACCATCGTCAGCTAGGGTGTACCACAGAGTCTGGCAAAGGTATTTTCTTTGGTGTGAACCCAGGAGGTTCAACCCAAGGCTATACAGGTTGGATAGGGTCCTAGGATTTTTACAATCAGGCCTGGACATGGGGTTGAGCCATTCATCCTTAAAG
The DNA here is from genome assembly GCF_055691185.1 of Crinia signifera. Taxonomy (NCBI): domain Eukaryota; kingdom Metazoa; phylum Chordata; class Amphibia; order Anura; family Myobatrachidae; genus Crinia; species Crinia signifera. The sequence continues at coordinate 88,276,342 of NC_139220.1, read as the reverse complement.
GTTCAAGTGTCGGCTCTCTCTGTCCTTTTCCAGAGGAAGATCGCTACTTCATCTACAATCCATACATTTCTACAGGGAGCTCTTCACCTACAACCTCCCATACGTCCACCAGCAAACCCATGGGGTCTTACTCTGGTGCTAAAAAGTTTGATGAAGGCCCCATTCGAACCCTTGGAATCAGTTTCTCTTTCATGGCTTACTCTGAAGACTATTTTCTTGCTAGCCATTGCCTCGGCGCGCAGAGTATCAGATTTAGGGGCCCTCTCCTGTAAGGCCCCACTGCTCATCTTTCATGAAGATAGAGCAGTTCTCAGAACTAGACTGGACTACCTCCCAAAGGTTGTATCCCGATTTCATATAAATCAGGAAATAGTAGTGCCAGTTTATAGTACAACCACAGATTCGCAGGATAACGAGGTTTCCTTGGACGTTGTTCGAGCCCTAAAAATTTATGTGACCAGAACAGAACAGATAAGAAAGTCTGATTCTCTCTTTGTTCTCTTTGATGCCCGGAAGCTGGGTTGGCCTGCTTCAAAATGCACATTGGCTAGGTGGCTAAGGTCTACCATAAGGCAAGCGTACTTGCTGGCGGGGCGACCAGTACCGCATTCGATAAGGGCGCATTCCACCAGGTCTGTGGGGGCATCGTGGGCCCTGAGGGCAGGGGTCTCGGCGGAGAGCATCTGCAGGGCAGCCACGTGGTCTTCGGCTCACACGTTCATCAAATTCTATCGATTCGACACCTTCGCCTCGGCCGATGCGGCCTTTGGCAGGGGTGCCCTCAGTGCAGCTCGGGAGCGGTCCCACCCTTAGGGACACAGCTTTAGGATGTCCCACACCCCAGCATCCACCACTGGCCGTAAGAAAAAAGGGGATTTTTGGTTCTTACCTGTAAAATCCTTTTTTCAGAGGCCAAGGTGGATGCTGGGCGCCCGCCCTACCGCTCCAAATCTTGCAGTTACTTAGTTATAGTTCACATTTTAGTGTTCTGTTGATTGAATGTTCAAAAAGTTGAATGGTTCCCCTCTCCTATACCTGTTCCTCGGCTTGTTAAAGTTAAAAACTGGTCTCTGAGGACAGGAAGGGGTATTAGGGGGGCGGAGCCTGGGGCTGCACTAGCCACAAGAAGTTTCTACTCCTTGGTGCCCGGACCTCCAGCCCGGAATACCCACACCCCAGCATCCACCTTGGCCTCTGAAAAAAGGATTTTACAGGTAAGAACCAAAAATCCCCTTTTCTCTGCCTTTGTTTTTAGCGGCTTCCTCAGATGATTAAAGTGGGCTGCTATATTGTGAGCCGAATGATCAACAAAAGAAAGATAATGCATCTCCGGAACTCCTGCTTGGCCTCACAGCTGCATTATAGGAAGTAACCAGCACCGGAAGTGGTATGGAAAAATACAACAAAATTTGTATTTTTGTATTTGTATTTTTTCCTACAGTATTATTAACCTCAGTAACATTAATTTCCACTCATTTTCAGTCTTTTCTGAGCACCTCACAGCTTACAATATTGTTTATAGGCCAAAAGGTAGCAGCGAGGTAACTAGATGACTAAACAACACAAGTGGGCGGCACAAACACATGGCACATCTAGGAGTGGCACTGCAGTGGCAGACAGGACCAACTTTATAAATTATATAAAAAAATGCTACTAAGAGCACATAATGCAAAGTTAAGAGGTGCAAGATAGAATTAGCCTTTATTTAATTTACCCACACACCCTTATGTTGTATAAACAGGACATGCACACTTTAACAACCAATCATTTCAGTGACAGGGACTGTCACACTTGTGGATGAAATGATTGGTTTGTTTGGGGCCCCCACGAAACAAGCTGACAATGATCTCTCCCTGCATAAACTGGCTCTACATAGGCAAGAATCATCACCCTTATCAATGTGTGAAATTATACGGTACACTTGGCAGCACCTCTGGAATGATATGGTACAATTGGAAGCACTCTGTGAATTATATGGCATTATATGTTGGCAGCACTGCTGCATTAAAAAAAAAGAACAGAAGCACCTTTAGTAGTCCCCAAAGTAGTCCGCATACTCCCCCATCGTAGTAATCCTCCATAGTTGGCAGCACCCCATGAATTATACAGCGGAATTGGTAGCACCACATGAATTATAGGGCATACTGGCCAAAACCTCAAGGGGTACTTGGCAGTACCCCTTCACCCCCCAAAAAAACTAAAACATTTATTTTTAAACTTTTAATTCAACAACAAAAATGGTAATATGTATATATACACACTTTATGAGGGGACACTACTCGAGATCCTTTGTGATTGTGACCTACTGCAATTGGCGGGTGACGTCAGGATCCCGACTGTCAAAACGCTGACAGCCAGGTGCCCGACGGCCGCCCGCTATTTTCCCTTGTGGGTGTCCACGACCCCCATAGAGGGAGAATAGAATAGGTGGCTCGCGTAGCAAGCCACCGTGCCCGCAGCGAGCCCACAAGGGGCTTTTTGCGCTCACCATGCTGTCAGAGTATTGGCAGTCGAGATCCCGACATCGGGCTAGTGACTGTCGGGATCCCGACTCTCGGAGCCCCATACCACACCCCAATTGGCTATATGTGTTTTATGTGTTATATGTATGTGCACAATAAATTGTTTATTTTTCCTAAGACCATCCCTATAAGTGGTATTTGAAAATACAACACTGGCATGTGTTCCTTTGCATGCGATATATCGCATGGGATCCCAGCTGCACAAGCAATCCAAGATATTTCTTGTGCAGCTGGGGGAACTCACAGGCCCTGGTGTGATGAGCATGGGACCAGGCATCTCATCGGACGTGCTGTAATTCATCTGCAATTTGGGCTCTTTTCCAGCTATTGTTTGCTATGAACAAGAGAAATGGTGTCACATTGGTGCTTGTGTGTTTATGCAAACAAAGAGTTCACTTCTAGGTAGATATCACACCAGACAGAAGGTCGGATGTATCAAGATTCAAAAAGTGATCAAATGGAGAGTGATAAACGGCCAATCAATCAGCTCCTTCCTACCTGTCATGTTACAGGCTGGGTTTGAAAAATGACAGGTAGGAGCTGATTGGCTGGTTGTTTATTACTCTTTTTCCCTTTTTGAAGCTTGATACATCTGGCCCTAAGACTGAGGGTTAAAGTGGTCTAGGGCACTGTCATTCCCCACCAACGAATATAGTGTATAAGTAAATTAGAAAATACTTTTATAAAAATAAAAAATTGTGGAGTTTGATGCATATAGAGTGAGCATTGTGAATTTTTCCGCTTGGCTTGTGATCTGGACCAACAGAAACCTGCCGTCCGGAACCACTAAAGTATTTGTAATATTATAAGTTAAATGATTGCTAATTAGTAAAGCAACACCCCGTTTTTTCTTACAGTATGAAGCAAATGCACAGTCCAGAATCCAGGGGCTTTTCAAAGTAGATTGAGTACAGTTTAACCAGGGTGTCTCCTGTAGCATCATAATGTCTGGATGAAATCCCTTACGATGACACAGGACTTTACTTCTTCTAATTGCTTAGCCGATGCTGTCTACCTTCCATGATATAACACCGAATGAGGTGGGGTTTAGCTGTACATTAGCTTGCAATAAAACTGGCAGGGACATTATCCTATCCCAGATCTAATCATGATAAACCAACAATTTAGAGCCCATGACATATTCTCCTACTTGTCCAAGGTGCAAGACATGAGAAAAATTTGAAGATGTTTGACAGCCAGGCCCCAGGCGTATGTGACCCAAGGGAGAAAAGGGGAAAGGTGTAGCATAGGGGGTAAAGGGGTAAGGGAAGATGGGATATTTGGGAGGAAAGAAGGAAAAGCCCAAGACAAAATAGAAAGGCAAATTCTACGACAAATTCACACAAACCAATAGAGGAGCTCATCCACCACGATTAAGGTGGATGGTATTAATCTAAAATCTAGGAGATTCTAACTGCAGAATAGCCATACCTATAGTAGAACACAAAAAAACATTGTTACATCAACAAATAAATAAAAGACTCATCTGCTAGGGGGCGGATTTGTAGACGGTGTACTTTACGAGAGCTTGAAATTATTTCTGGTCAATACAGGATCATCAAACACCATGAATTTACTCTTATCCATTACCCTAAGCTTTTCTGGATGCAAGAGGGCAGATTTCACATTATTGTCAAACAAATATTTGTGAATTGGGCTGGAAAAATCTTGAAATATCAAGACTTTAAAGTAATAAAAAGTTTTTTTTTTTTTTGAGTGGAAATAAATTCTTTGGGTATATTTCAGAAAACCTTTAAAAGGTTAAAAATAAGAGTTAAACTGCGCTTTGAGGAAGGAGGTGATACAATAAAATTAAAAACAATTTTTTACAGAGTATATTATAAAATAAACATAATAAGCATAATAGACATGGTTAAAATATACTAAGATTAGTAATTATGGTGCATATTGTAATAATGGATGTAAATTAGTTATCCTAATTTTAAATCTATCCTGTTCCTATTGGACTTCAATGGGCAGATGGAAAGTTTTGGTACTGGACAGTCTTAACACTCACGTATCCAGGAAAGTTGTCACAACTGCGTGTGGTAGCTTGGTGGTCTACAACTGCCTGCTGTCGCTTAGTGGTCCCTTTGGAGTGAAGATGGTTTGTTGTCCATAAATCAACTGAGGTAGGCCCAGATACTGGCAATGTCCGCTTTGAGTCCTGGTTCAGGAATCCGTCACAGAGGTTTGAAATAAACAATCCACAATGGGGCAGAAAGAGTGGGGGTGCTGTGGTCCTGACGTGTTTCGCTGGGGGGCTCCCAGATTTTTCAAAGGTGTCCTTTCCCTTGGAGGGCTCTCTATATTTATACCCTGGGCAAATATGGCCCCTGATTGCACCAGCTGGTCTAATTTCATGATAGATGCTATAACATTATATAATGGATTTCATTATTCATTTTTTATTTCATACATTTAAAATATAATTGTATCTTTTAAAAAAAAAAAACAGATTTGATTCTTAAAAATAGAAGGCAGACATATAACACTCTTATACAAACACTCATAGTGATAGCTGATTCCCGATCTCGTGACCTTTTTATTTATTTCAGGTGACCTCTGAATTTGACAACACACGATTTTATCTTATATTTAGCTTAATAGATCAATCTACAGGTGAATACCTTATATGACCCATTTGCGCTGCTTCTCAGAATTATTTCTGATTACCTAGCAATCACTCAGATCCTTCCTTAAGTTTGGCATCATTATTTTCTCCTGCTCCGCTCACAGGAAGTCATCATAAGCGTACACTTCCTGTGCAGCATCTGACATCCCAGCGAATGCTTTTGCGTTCCATTATGTATTCCGGGGTGATCAGAGCTCTACTTTCTTTAGGCAGCCGGATATTCACATGTTCCCTTGACAACATCTAAATACGGGAGTGGGGGGAGAATATTTGCCCTCAAGAGCGAGGGAGGGTCTTTTGTTCTCATTATATCTATATTTATAATCTTCAAATTAGCGATTATATTAATAACAGTAGAACAAAACAAATGGTATACTTCTTAGGACTTTATTAACCATATATAGGGCTAATTATTTGGATTATTAATTATATCAATATAGACCTAGAGATACTAATATTTATATAATACAAATAAAATTTAACTCAATCAGAAAAGTTTTTGCATTTATTAACATTATTATTCTTATTCAGTGGATATACAACATATATAGAGAATACTGATTAACCCATATATGGGGGGGGGGTTTGTTATAGGAGGAATTATTATAAAGGATATATATATATATATATATATACATATATATATAATGTGCAGTCAAACATGCGGCACTCGGAGGCTTTGGCTTAGTGAAAGCAAGTGAAAAACTTTATTGCCAAATCTACGTTTCAGGTCGGAATCACCCCTTCTTCAGGGTGAAGAAGGGGTGATTCCGACCCCGAAACGTAGATTTGGCAAAAAACTACAGGATCGCCTTTATCACCACCTACAACCACCATCGCCTTTATCACCACCTTCAACCACCACGAAAAAACTACAGGATCGCCTTTATCACTACCTACCACGAATCAAGCATTCGGAGTTCCCTACAGACATTGGGACATCCTCCTTATGGATCCAGTACTTAAGGACATCCTACCGACCAAACCAGATGTCATCTTTAAAAAATCTAAAAACTTGAAAGATTTCCTGGCACCCAGCATGCTCCCCCAGATCACTAATCAAAACAGCTCTATGCCCAAATGCTTTGGTTGTTACAAATGCGAAAGGTGCAATGTGTGTAAGTTCATCCACCCCAACAGGAAGACTTTTTCAAACACAGAAGGCAACAAAACCTTCAAAATTAAAGATTTCACAAAATGTAACTCAACGTCAGTCATCTATTTATTGGAATGCCCTTGCAAGAAAAAATATGCTGGTAAAACAAAACGCCAACTCAAACTGCGTATACAGGACATCCGCAATATCAAAAATAAAATAGACAATCATGCGGTTTACAAGCACTTCACCACCCACCACAATGCAGACCCAGAAGGTTTGACCTGCAAAGCCATTGAACTAGTAAAGATGGGAGAAAGAGGAGGTGACCTTGCTAACAAATTATCCAGGCGGGAGATGTTCTGGATATTCCAGCTCCAGATGCTGCAACCAAATGGATTTAACGACAACTACGAAATTGTGCCATTTTTTATAAAGGTTCAATAACGCATCTTTTTTCACACAACTTATCACTAAGCCTAATAAAAATGATCATATATATATTGATCTCTGGTCATTGCCTCACAGTATCTCTAAGTATCTCTGTACAGTCATCCCACACTTGTGACGCCCAACCTCGTCCGATCTTGAAAGTTAAGCAGTGTTGGGCTGGGTCAGTACTTAGATGGGGGACCACTTAGGAAAACCCGGTTCTGTAGATATGGAGATTTGAACTAGAAACTGTGCTGAGTGTGACATAGATAATTTAAGTCTTTAACTAATTAGCACATTAAATTAAGTAGTATTAATATACCAATATATGTACTTTACATTTATTATTATAATCACTTAATCATTCATTATTTATTATCTATATTCATATACTTGCACTTTAATATACTTAAATATACAACATCCTATAGCACTTGCACTTATAATAGATATTTTTTCTTATATTTGGAACTAAATAATGCCTCTTTTTATCTTTAGCAACTTGCACGTAATACTCATACAAACTCTAATAGCACTCACACATTTATATTAGCTGTCTCTAATATATGGAACTCAATACTGCCTCTTTTTTGTTTGGAGAAGGCACACACACAGTTAAAGAACCATCTAGCATCTGGAGGCAGCACATGTGCAGAAGGACCTTCACTGGCAGACACAGCTGATACCGAACAAAGCAGAAAGCCGTGCATGCGCAGTATGAGGATTCGGACACCGGAAGTGTGGCAGAAGTGCCGCACAATCTGGGATTATCTACAATAACATGCGTTTTAACGCATGTAGGACACAAACTACTTAATACATAGATCCAGCATTTTATGTAAAGCCTAGCAACACTTCTTGAGTAATTTAAATTGTTCTTTTCTGCTATTTGTTCTAAAAGTAATTAATTGCTCTAACACGTGACAGAAAATGATGTCACAACTACTTACCCTTCCATATCAGGTATAAATACAGACTCAGTCTCACTTCCCATCATCCCTTGATAAAGTCTGGGAGACGAAACGCGTTGGTCACTTTGCCTCCATCCAGGAATATAAAGATAACACTTCCTTTTTATCCTCTGTACATACAAGTCAGATTTTGTTTTTTACATTTTGTCCTCCTCATTATATATTGCTATTGTTATTTTTAACTAATTTTAAAATATATATATATATATTTTATAAATTATGGTCATTAACAATTAATTCATCTCTCTCTCTCTCTCTCTCTCTCTCTCTCTCTCTCTCTCTCTCTCTCTCTCTCTATATATATATATATATATATATATACATATACAGTATGTGTCCTTGGTTATAACACTATTTGTTGCTGAACCCTTATCCTGCACTAATAATATTTTAACCACAAGTAACTTACTATTACTTTTTTATATTTAAGGGAGAGCTGACACCCTTGGTGTTGATATATGTACTGTCATATACACCATTTAGAGACTCACAAGTGGCGCCACACACCAAACCACTAACACACACACACACACACACACACACATATATATATATATATATATATATATATATATATATATAGTATATTGATGGTCCATTCCGAAAATATATACTCAACAATTTACCCTATGTAGCTATATTGCTACAATACTGATGGTCTATTCAAAAAAAACGTGTAAACCATCAATTTACCTTATATATCTATAGTGCTACATTTAATTTGATTTCATCAGAAACATCCAGAAAATCTCCTGGACACAGAGCTTCCGATATCTGCCCCCCCCCCAGATGTCTCAGGTATATGTTCGTGTTCTATGACTGTTAAATTTAAACAGCTGGGATCGCTGTTTTGCCGCTCTAAGTAATGTTTAGAGACACTATGTAGGATAACTTTGTTTACAATATTTCGGCGATGTTCCGTGATCCTTGTTTTTAGCTTCCTTGTGGTTCTCCCCATACAGTGTAGATTACATCCACGTGTCAACATATATATGACATAATCACTATTGCAGTTACTGAAACTCTTCAGGTTCGTAATCAAGTCTATACCTGGCACTATTTCTGTTTTTGTACATGTCGGCATGTGGTGCATCCTGTTCTTCCACATTTGTAAAAACCTTTTGTTGGTGTCAACCATTTGTTTTTATTTTTTATCTATATATTCAGAGTGGGATGATTTTAAATAACTGGGGGCTAGAATGTTTTTTAGTGATTTATTTCTCTTTTAGATGAACTGGGGTTTATCAGGAATAATTCCTCTCAAAATAGGATCCTGTTTTAGAATTGGATACATTTTGAGAACTATATTTTTTATTTTTTGACGTTGATTATGATAGTTGAGATAAATGCCAAATCTTGGTTTCTTGTTAGTCTTGGGTCTTTTCTGTTTTCATTATTGTCTTGTTTTCTAAGAAGTTTATCTCTATTTACTAGTTTCACTTCTTCTAAGGCTTTCTTCGTTAAGTGTATAGGGTAGTTGGCTTTTTTGGGATATTCCTCTTCAAGGCTGGAAGATGTCACTTTTAAAGTGTAGGTAAGCATTTGTGCCTACTTCTTTACTAAAATTGGCTGTGAATATTTCGTTATTTTTCATTTCTAGCGCTACAGATGGAGCTGGCCACATTCAAAGCTGGCGCCCGCCAGATCCTCTCCTCTGGCAGGCGCGGGCAATAGGGACTGGGACGCGCACACGCATCCCAGTATCATGGCAGCATCTCCCTGCCCATCTCTGCTTCAGGGAGAGGGGCAGGGTTTGGGGAGAAATGGGGCGGTGAGGGGGACCGGCGGCGACGGTGGGGACCCGGGGCAAGCTCCATTGCCACGGGGAACGCGAGTGTCTTGTGCGTGCGTGCCCCTGGTGGAAATCTGTATATTCAGGAAGTTAATTTTAGTGCAGTGATAGGATGATGTGAGTTTCAAATTAAATTCATTAGTGTCTAGTGACGTGGCAAATTTAGTAGCTGATACCTCATCCCCATCAAAAAACAAACGTATGTAACGGCCATAGAGGACTAGATACACCTCGAGTCCGCCCCCCCCACACACACACACACGTTGGTCCTCGAACTGACCCATGTATAGGTTAGTGTAACTCGGGGCGAACCTGGTCCCCATGGCCTTCCCCACCTGCTGTAACTAGTGAGTGCCCAAAAACAAAAAGTGATTGTGCTGTCATATTACAGCATATTAATAGGATTGAGACCAACAAAAACCTGATGTGTTCTTGCCCTCAGATATCTCCATTTTGGACAAAAGTCCATGACATTTTAAAATCTCTCTCCGGCCTCCCAATACCATTAGACCCTTGGTCCTTTCTACTATGCCGCCCATTTCCAGACTTGGATCCACCAATGAACAAATGACTCTCCCATATATTAACAGCTGCTAAATCCCTAATTGCCAAGAGCTGGAGATCTCCTGCGGCTCCAATGATTTCTGCATTAAAAAGCTATGTCTGGTCTGTCGCAGACATGGAAAAAATCACCTATTACCTGCATTGATTGCCCTCATAAATTCGACCAGATATGGAATCCCTGGATACTAGAAATGGTTGGTTCCCTCCCTCATTAAATACTCCAAGGTAATGGATAAATGGATGTGTACGGCATCCTAAGATGGGGCCCAACTCCTCGGAGCCCTGTCTAATAACATATAAAACTATCCACATATGACCTAACAATTTTTCTTATGAGTGTTCTTCAAGTCATGCTACACCTTTGTACTACTAAACCCTAATACCTATCCCCGATGCCAACCCCCGTTCCCCCCTTTTCATTCCACCCTCCGTCACAAACCCCCCCCCCCCTTTTACCTTATTCTCTTATTTCTCTTTTTCTTTTGTCTATGTTTTATTGTTAACCATTTGGAAAATTTACGGCCTTATGTACATGATGTTGTACATGCTGTTATGCTTTCTCCTGGAATAAATAAAGAGTTTAAAAAAAAAACCTGATGTGTTTTTCATCAAGGTCATTATCTGCATTTAGTTGATTCATGATTGCATTAACACCCTTATCATGAGGAATGTTAGTATATAATCTTTGATTGTCCGTGTTTAGGGATGCATAGGACTCTTACCATGTTATGTTTTTAATCAATTAGAGGAAGTGTGTGGTTTAAATTGAGATACTCTTGGTTGAAGGTGCATATCTACATAAAGTGAGAGATTTGAAGTGAGGGACCCAATACCAGAAATTATGGTACGCCCAGGTGGTGAATTGAGGGACTTGTGTATTTTAGTGAGGTGGTAATAAATGGGGACAGTGGGGTGTTCCGTTTACAAAAATGTATATTCCTCCCTGGATATAAAGTTATCATCAATCGCTTTTTGAATACAATAACTGCTCTAAAATGAACTTCCTGAATATAGCGCTAGAAATTAGAAATAAGGTAACATTCACAGCCATTAAAGAATTAGGCACAAATGCTTACCTACACTTTAAAAGTGGACATCTTCCAGCCTGGAAGAGGAATATCCCAAAAAGCCAACTATTGAGGCTATGTAGGAATTGCAGCGATATGGAGACTTTCAACCTACAAGCTCAGAAACTTTCAACGAGAGAGGCTACCCTATACACTTAATGAAGAAAGCCTTAGAAGAAGTGAAACTAGTAAATAGAGATGAACTTCTTAGAAAACCAGACCAAAAAGGAAAACAGAAAAGACCCCCTAAAAAGAAATCAAGATTTGGCATTTATATCAACTTTTCATAATCAACGTCAAAAAATAAAAAATATAGTTCTCAAAAATTATCTAATTCTAAAACAGGATCCTATTTTGAGAGGAATTATTTCTGATAAACCTCAGTTTATCTACAAGAGAAATAAATGACTAAAAAACATTCTATGTGGATGTAATCTACACTATGTAGGGAGAACCACAAGGAAGCTAAAAACAAGGTTCATGGAACATCGGCAAAATATTGTAAAAAATGTATGCTACATAGTGTCTCTAAACATTACTTTGAGCGGCATAACAGCGATCCCAGCTGTTTTAAAGTAACAGGCATAGAACATATACCTAAGAATAATAATTCCTCCTATAACAACCCCCCATATATGGGTTAATCAATCTTCTCTATATATACTGCATATCCACTGAATTAGAATAACAATGTTAATAAATGCAAAAACTTTTCTTTGTATTATAAAAATATTAGTATCTCTAGGTCTATATGGATATAATTAATAATACAAAGAATTAGCCCTATATATGGTTAATATTGTCCTAAGAAGTATACCATTTGTTTTGTTCTACTGATATATGAAGATGTCCTCTGTTATTAATATAATAGCTAATTTGAAGATTATAAATATAGATATAATGAGAACAAAAGACCCTCCCTCGCTCTTGAGGGCAAATATTCTCCCCCGCTCCCGTATTTAGATGGTTGTCAAGGGAACATGTGAATATCCGGCTGCCTAAAGGAAGCAGCGCTCTGATCACCCCGGAATGCATAATGGAACGCAGAAGCATTCGCCGGGATGTCAGATGCTGCACAGGAAGTGTACACTTATGATGACTTCCGGTGAGCGGCGCAGGAAAAAATAATGACGCCAGACTTAAGGAAGGATCTGAGTGATTTCTAGTTAATCAGAAAAAATGGTACTTGTGTAGTTTCACGGCGCCAGCATGGCGCTGTGCGCCTGAGTCCCCTTGTGGGGCTCGCTTCGCTCGCCCATGCTGCGGGCTCGGTGGCTCGCTACGCTCGCCACGATATTTAAAATCAACTCCATGCCAACATGGATAGTGGAGGTATGAACTATCCATGTTGGGATGGAGTTAAGTTACTTTTTTTGACATATTTCGTGGCGAGCGTACACCCGGAAGTAGCACGGCGCCATGCTGGCGCCGTGAAACTACACAAGTACTAAAAGAATTCTGAGAACCAGCGCAAATGGTTCATATAAGGTATTCACCTGTAGATTGATCTATTAAGCTAAATATAAGGTAAAATCATGTGTTGTCAAATTCAGAGGTCACCTGACATAAATAAAAAGGTCACCACGAGATCGGGAATCAGCTATCACTATGAGTGTTTGTATAAGAGTGTTATATGTCTGCCTTCTATTTTTAGGAATCAAATCTGTTTTTTTTTTAAAAGATACGGTACTTGTTTCCTAGCATGGCGCCCATCTCGTTGATTGTATGCCTTAAGTTTAAGGCACTTAAGGCATACAATCAACGCGATGGACCCGATTTTATGTCAATCACCAGCTGATTTGCTGGTAAAAGACAAAATCGTGTTGATCGCGTCCATCGCGGCCCCTAATAAGGGGCCGCGATGTGACCGACGCGATCAACGCGATTTTCCCATAGGGAACAATGTTAAATTATTTTTAAAGTGAAAATCGGGTTGATCGCGTCGATCGTGGGCCATTATAATGGCACGCGATGCAATCAACCCGATTGTACATAGGTGACAATGTGAAATGGGCCAATATGGCCCATTTCACATTGAATATGGTTAAAAAGTATGTTTAATGCCCCCCCCCATTGTTAACGCCACCCCACTATTGACGCCAACCCGAAGTATGGCGAGTGCAGCGAGCCCGCGAGGGGTGGCGGTAAGGGTCCTTTTCATACCCCTACTATCCACGTCGGTGTGGAGTTGATTTTATAAAGTGTGGCAAGCACAGCGAGCCACCAAGCCCAAAGCATGGCGAGCGCAGCGAGCCCTGCGAGGGGACGCGGATACCTGTGAAGCCCGCGAGGGGACGCGGATACCTGTGAAGCCCGCGAGGGGACGCGGATACCTGTGAAGCCCGCGAGGGGACGCGGATACCTGTCAAGGTATCCGCGTCCCCTCGCGGGGCTCGCCACGCTCGCCACGCTTCGAGGAACATCTTCGCCACGCCGATGTGGATAGTAGGGGTATGAAAAGTTCGGAGGACGCGTAACGCCGCCCGTCGCCACACTTCGGGTTGGCGTCAATAGTGGGGTGGCGTTCACAATGGGGGGGGAATTTCAAACATGGGGGGTTGGTATTAAAATGGGGGTTTTGGGGCTTTTTACATTGAAATCAATGTAAAATCGGGTCTCAGGGACCATTTTACATTGATTCCAATGTAAAAATCGGGTCGATCGCATCGCATGCGATTTGGTTGGCATGCGATGCGATCGACGCGATTTTTCCAACCCGATGGATACAATCAATCGGTGGCGCCGTGCTAGGAAACAAGTACCAAAGATACAATTACGTTTTAAATGTATAAAATGGAAAAATGAATAATGAAAAATGAATAAGGAAATCCATTATATAATGTTATAGCATCTATCATGAAAGTAGACCAGCTGGTGCAATCAGGGGCCGTATTTGCCCAGGTATAAATATAGAGAGCCCTCCAAGGGAAAGGACACCTTTGCAAAAGCTGGGAGACCCCAGCAAAACACGTCAGGGCCACAGAAATGCTGCTAAATTTGAACAGAGCCCTAAACAGCGCCTGATATTTGCCTTAGTGGCAATACAAACTTGGTTTTCATTCTTTAAAAAGTGTTCTACATATAATGTGCAATTGATGGTAATCACTTTCTGCACCACAGGCTGAGCGGTACCAAGTGGGATACCTCTTGTCCCCTATTTAATGGGTTAACAGAGCTCCTGGGACAGAGCTGATTAACTCTTCAGCAGCGCAACAGGCACACTAGAATCACACTGTGAACCACACAGGTGCTGCTGTACATGCATGTCGCCTTTAGGACTTGGAGCCCTGAAGCAGGAGTTTTCATTGCCTCTGGGAGTTATGCCTCTGATGTCAATTGCAACTATGCATCAATATAAAAACAAAGGTTTGATGTAATTTATTAAAAATAAATGTCATCACTTCTTTAAAAAACCGATACCATAAACTATTCACTAAAAACTATTTCAGATCTCACAGGGGCAGATGTATTAAGCTTTAACAAGAGATAAATGCAAGGGTGATAAAGAGAAATAAAAGTCCAGCCAATCACCTGCCAACTGCCATGTTACAGGTTGTGTTTGAAAAAAGTCAGTAAGGAACTGATTGGCTGGACGTTTATCTCTCCTTATCACCCTTGCATTTATCTCTTGTTAAGGCTTCATACATCTGCCCTATTGTAACTTATAGTAAATAAATTGGTCTTGCATAATTATATATTGAGGAACTTCTCATTGACATTTGATGTGCATAGAATTTAGAGTAGGGCGTAACTTAGAACATAAGTCTGCATTTCCAAATTCAGCACTATGCAATGGACAGTGCTAGGTTTTTAGGATGTTAAAGTATATTTGGCAATGTTCAAAAATCACTTATACCGTAAATACACAATTACAGGAAATGTCTAACAAACACTTTTAAAATAATTTCAGAAATATACTTCATTTTCTCAAAATACAGATGTGTCCTCATACTTCTTTCCTCTGTGCTCTACAAGTCAGGTACACATAACTGGCACGTAAAAGTAGGACTGCAAGACCCTTTCCCCCAAATCCCTTACATCCCCCACCTTCAAGAACCACTTGGATATCAATTTTATGCACATGATCACGTAAATCGGGAGGTCCCCTCTCCTGGCCCAAGGCTTCTTCATCCGACCACCAGCTATCTATGTCCTGGCGTAGGGAAACATCCATACTGAAAATCCTTCTACCCATCGAGGGGGAGCTCTAAAAAGAGGCCTCCAACATTTAGCATTCCAGGTGGTCTGAAAAAGTTGGATGTTCCTGCTCTAAAAATACCATTAGAAGCCGGCTCCAATTTGCATTCAGAGCGTTAAAGATACACACCGTTACATTGGCCAAGTTCTGGGAAAAAGTCAACATCTAAATTCATAAAAAGACTTGACCTGTCACACACACTGGGCTCACAATCTAAATATCTTAAATTTTAAAGGTCAATGGATTTGTTGGAAATTCTAGGAGAGTCTTCCACCGCCCCACTCACCTATAGTGGAGGGATCCTGGGTCAAGTGACCCTTAAAAGAAACCATTATACAGTATACCTGGCAATACAGTGTATTCTGTAAGCGGGGTACGTCCTCCTTTTTTTCTTCTTTATCCAACATTATTCAGGGGTCCTTGGTGAATGTGGTGAATATGGGTACCCTGGTGCAAAGATACCCTGATGTGAGAACAGAACACCATTTTCACGTGAGTCTCGGTACGCCAGCTGACACATATAAAAAGAAACCTTTATGAGAGGAACTCACTCAATTTGGGTGTGAGTGGGATATGAATATATATCTTGTACATTCACCGGTTGATATTGGGTTACCTTCTGTATTGTACAAACTTACTGCACTATATATGGTACTTTCTTTTTTTCCTATATTCCAACACAAGGGAAAATGGAAGGCCATCTGGTTGGAAACTATTCAGGAGAGAGAAGAGATTTCCAACAAATCCATTGACTCTGCACATTTAAGATATTTAAGTTGTGATCACATTGTGTGACAGGTGAAGTCTTTTTCCTGTATTTAGATATCCATGTTAAAGGTGGGGTGACCTTTTTTCCTTTTTGTCCATACAGCTGCTCCTGAAAAGGAGTACTGATCTTTTATTGGGGCATTACAACATCATTTGAGGGTTATTCAAAGCTCATTGTTGTTGTGCGAATTCACAAGGCGATCTATTATCAAATAACTGTTATCAAATAACATGAGTACAGATCGTGGCAAGCATGCAAGCAGCCAAACAGTGACAACAATCAGCGATTACATTTTTTTGCAGTCCCCTCGCAACTTAACTCACAGAAAGTTGGTGTTTGTGGGTGGTAACCTGCCATTTTCTGGGACTGTCTGGAAAAATTCAGGGTGTGTGACCTCATCTCCGGCTTGTTCAGCCTGTCTCTGTCAGACAGATTCAGTAGCGAGTGACTGTGGAGCCAGGACTCAAAACGCAGGATTTATGGACGGGGGTTTCCAAATGTGTGATTTTAGATGTATTGTCACCAGCCCATGAAGAATGCTCAGGGGCTTTACTAGATCCTTGTGGGCCCTTTTACAAGATTTTGAAAGGGCCTCCCATCGCTCAAGTGGCAAAGGGAAGGTGGGATTTGAGGTGATGGCGGTCAGAACAGCACAGACAGGGAAGGGTCTTACAGTGGATGGAAGAACCAGGCAGGGTGGACACATAATATAACTTGCTAGGACATTGACAGTAGACCTTATTCATGTTACATTCCTTTAGTTTATGCCAGTGCTGCACACTTATGCTGCCACACAGTAGAGCATACTAGTAGTAGTGCACATTACACCACACACACTAATGCATAGTACACCAAATCGTGCCTCATACAATAATGCCCATTGCGCCGCATAGAGTAATACCCATTGCACCACATTATACCCCACAATAATGTACATTGCACCACATTATGCTCCATACAATAATGCCTAGACTTGGCTTTGATCGTGGTGGAGTGGTGCTGCAGGGAAGGAAGCCCCTGCGTGCACATATATCTGACAGCCAGGAGCTGGAGATCACACTGCGCCACTACTCCATGACTACAGAGAGAGCAGAAGGCTTAAACAGGGAACCCGCCTCCCACTACATGTCATTGATTAGTACTGCGGTCTGTAGTACAGCAGCACCAATGTCTATCAGGGTGCGCTCTGGCTGGGGGGCCCTCTCTGAAGGGAAAGGTAGTTGTACCGGGTGCTATTGGGGGGGTGTGCCTTGCCAATGGGGGTGGTAGGCTTGCACTTTGGCTCCCTAGTATTGTGGGGCCCTGGGGCAACTGCCCTTCAAGCCCTGGTGTCAGCACTGTGTGCTGAGTGATCTGTCAGGACCACTGTTCTTCGGTGAAAACACTAGCCCTCACTGATCAATATCCAGCATCCATTAGTAGAAAGCTTGGGCCGCTTGCTTGTGTTGTCCCCCCCAGGCTGAAAGTTGCTAGCCAGCCCCTGGGCATAGGGATGTAGGAACATTTTTTAGTGAGATCAATTAGAAAATGCCCTTAAATCGCTACGTGTTTGGCCTCATTACATTTATCTCTCAGTCAGTCTAGGGCAGTGGTCAAGGAACAGGGGTAAATTACCCCAAGTGGAGTAAAAATGAAATTCTTGGGGGTAATGGACGGTCGCGCAGTGTCTCGGCAGCATGACTGTCCATTTCACTGTCCAGTGAATTTAATTTCACTGTCTGCAGCGGAAGTACTGAAACAGTGTGACAGATCGGGTCTGCGGCAGCTCAGCATTAAAACAGTGTGACATCCGGGTAGAAGCGGTGGGCTGCCCGGCTGTCTTGAGCAAAATTTCAGACAGCCACGGACCCACTCTGAAGACAGCTGGGCAGCCCACTGCTACTGGCCAGCTGTCACACTGTTTTAATGCTAAGCTGCTGCGGACCTGCTCTCGCTCTGAAGACAGCTGGGCAACCCACCACTTCTGGCCAGCTACTACACTGTTTTAATGCTGCGCTGCTCTGGACTCCCTCTTAGGACAGCTGGGCAGCACACCACTCTCTGCTCGGCTGTCAGACTGCTACCCCATTGGCAATGAGCATAACACCTCATTGGCATCAAGAATGATGCCACTGACATCAAACTGGAAGCCTTTGGAATCAAGCATGTAACTCCTGGCATTGAGAAATAACCCCATAAAAATTAGTGGCACTTATGTGCCATAATATGTAATGGGCACCTCAGGGTGTGGTATATGTATAATGGGCATCATGATGTATGGCATATGTATAATTGTCCTCACAGTGTGGCATATCTGTAATGGGCCTCACAGTGTGTGGCATATGTGTAATGGGCATCATGGTGTGTGGCATATGTATAATGGGCATCACAGTGTGTGGCATATGTACAATGGGCATCATGGTGTGTGGCATATGTATAATGGGCATCATGGTGTGTGGCATATGTATAATGGGCATCACAGTGTGTGGCATATGTACAATGGGCATCATGGTGTGTGGCATATGTATAATGGGCATCATGGTGTGTGACATATGTATAAATGCTGTGTGTGGTACAAATCAAGGGAGTAACGTCGGCATATCAAAATATATTTTCGGGTAAATGGTAAAAAAAGTCCCCTTTCCCCTGGTTTAGGACATCTTTTCTCTATATTGCAGAAAGTTCTAAGAATTACAAAGTGGCAGGTAAAATTTAGCAATAGTCAGTTATGTGTGCAGAGGGATTTCACAAAAGAATATGGGTCAACAATTGGTTTACGATTGACTCATTTGGGAAATTGTTCAAACACTTGTTAAGCTGTAACTTGAGGAAAATGTAATTTGAAAATTACCTTGAGTCTGACATCAGAAAAATAATATGAAATTGTATGTAATATGTGATGTTTCCAATAATGAGGAATGTTAATTAAGTTGTGAAAAGCTATTTCACTTGTGTTTCCTTCAGAGGGCTGTTCTGAACATCTTTCAATTTACCAGCAAGTTAACAGTATAAAAAATGTAATGAAAAGTAATGAAAAGCGTCGATGTGATGTAACTCCATCTTAAAATAGCAATACCCTGTACCTGACTATGGGGGACTCAGGGCACAAATCAGACAGACTCGCTGTGCTGCAAATTTACGAATTATCTAACAACTTCAACTGCGCACGGAGCAAGCAAAGGCTAGAAAGGTGATTCACAGCCAGTAGCTGCCTATGTGCGGCACGCAGGCATTTTCTGTGAGTGCCCCAGAAAACACAGGTGGTGTATAGCCATTGGGAGAAAGGGCTACTGACATCAGCAGCGGCCTTCTTCTTCCCATGGCCTTTGTAGAACTGAGTAAGTCTAGACTTACCCGGGAGCTGCAAACAGGGGGGGATCCATTAGATTGTGAGCGATTATGAATGGATTTCCTCCTATGAGCATGGCTGAGAACGCATTCGCAGTCATGCACATGGGCGGGCTTTCACTCATAGGGGGTGGTGTTTACTTGAACGCTGAACTTTGAACACTGGCAGCCCAGCGACCAGGTCTGAATGAGGCCCTTGGTACCAAAAGGGACCTATAAATGAATTGCACCCACTGTTCCGTGGTGAATAAGAAGCAATCAAGCTCTGTAGAGATGTACTGGAAATGAGTCCAAATAACATGGTTAGAAGACATTCTGCTCTGCCATGTAGAATTGGTGGAGAGGTAAGCTACCCATTTTGTGCCTCTGGGCAAATGGTAGGGGTCATATGGATATTTTGGGGTGTACGTTATGATTTGTGAGGAGCAGACATGGGTACAATTCTGCCAATTGAGCCCATACAGTCTTTCCTAAAATGGTAATTATTTAAAAATCTAAACCAGGTGGGTTTGTGTTCTCTGTTTTACCCATTGTATGCTTATGATTGCAATACCAGCATTACTTATTTTCTTGTACTTAGGGATGTCAGGTTGTCTGATCACATTTCTGTCAATCATTGTAATAAATTCAGAAGCAAAAGTGCTTACAAAACAAAATATAAGCAAATATCTCCAATGTGGATATAGGCTTACTGCGTAGTATTGCATTTGCATCTTCAGCATATACTTTTGAACATGGCATGAGGGTAAATGTTTATCCTCAGCTCTCTGAGGACAATTATAGCACGGATAAAAAAAGGCACACATGCCCGATAATATCTACAATTGTTATTATGCTACATTAGGCATCAATTGCTCCCTACTCCTAATAGATTGTTCTCTCAGTTGGGTAGGGGCAACTTTCCTTCTTTCGTCATTAGTGTGAATTACTGTAGGATTCCCCCCACTTATAAGACAGCTCTATTGTTTTAAATGCCTATCGTAAACCTGAGCCTGCAGAACCAATTTGCAGATTACTGTAACAAGCCCCTTTCTTAGGGTATCCAGAGGCTGACCGCAGGGGCGTAACTAACTATTTAGCGCCCCCCCCGCCGCACGTGGGGGGGCGCCCCCCCCCACCTCCCACCTAACCTGCCCCCCCTTCTTACCCGCGGTCTGCGTCTCGCCCGGCTCTCTGTCAGGACCTTCCTGGCGTCACGGTCCCGGCCGGCTCCTGCTGCTACAATGAAAACGGACTCTCAGAAAATGGCTGCCCCCATATTGCAGACAGAAAACTGTTTGCAGTATGGGGGCAGCCATTTTCTAATTGTCAGTTTACATTGCAGCAGGAGCCGGCCAAGACCGTGACGTCAGGAAGGTCCCGACAGAGAGCCGGGCGAGACGCAGACTGCGGGTAACTATAGCCCCGCAGCCCCCCCGGCGGCGCCCCCAATTTCCATGTGCACTGCAGGTGGGGCAGATGTAACATGGGCAGAGAGAGAGTTACATTTGGCTGGGTGTGTTCAAACGAAAATCTAAATTGCAGTGCAAGAATAAAGCAACCATGTATTATTTACCCTGCACAGAAACAAAATAACTCACTCAAATGTAAGTAAGTAAATTTAATTTATATAGCGTACTTTCTCTAACAGGACTCAAGTCGCTTTAACTCACTCTGCACATGTTACATCTGCCCACCTGCAGTTTTTGTTTTTATGTCAAATGCCCCCCCCCCCCATTGTTAATGCCACGCTACGATCAACGTTAACCTGAAGCGCGGCGAGCACAGCGAGCCCGCAAGGGGCGGCGGTGCGCGTCCTCCGACCTTTTCATATCCCCACTATCCGCGAGCCACTGAGCCTGAAGCATGGCGAGTGCAGCGAGCCCCGCGAGGGGACGCACATTACTTCACACGTATTATGCATCCCCTCGCGGGGCTCGATGCACTCGCCATGCTTCGGGCTCAGTGGCTCGCTGCGCTCGCCACACTATATAAAATCATCTCCACGCCGACGTGGATAGTGGGGGTATGAAAAGGTCGGAGGACGCGCACCGCCGCCCCTCGCGGGCTCGCTGTGCTCGCCATGCTTCGGGTTGCCGTTGACAGTGGCGTTGCATTAACAATAGGGGGGCATTTGACATAATAGTTAACATCAGGGGGGCATTTAACATTGGGTCCAATGTAAAATCGGGTCTCAGGGACCATTTTTACATTGGGTCCAATGTAAAAATCGGGTCGGTTGCGTCCCATCGCATCGCATGCCATTATAATGGCATGCGATGCGACAGATTTTTTAATTGTACGGGAAACGTCTTTAAAGCCCTAAAATCGGGTCGGTCGGGTCTGATCGAGTCCCATCGCATACCTTAAGTTATGGTATGCGATGGGACCCGACGGGCGCCGTGCTAGGAAACAAGTACCGAATTTGCTTTTGCAAACCAACCAGAATCACCCCCAATGTCTAAGTAGACAGTCAATAGGCTGACTCCGAAAGTGGTCGACACGGGAAATACTGTAGTCGACACATGAAATGGTCGCCATGAGTTTATGACACTTTCTTTCCTTTTTTTTGGACTGAAGCATGTCTGGCGAGGGTACAAGGTGTACAATTTGGGAGTCCATGTGCTCATCTGTCGATGTCAATACAAAAAAGTGAAAAACTCACGTCGACCTTTTTATGTGTCAAACTTTTCCATGTTGGACTTTTGCTTTTGTCGACCTTTTATCATTGTCGACATTGCGCTAATTTTTTAATTGCTGGCCGTATGCAAGTTTATTGACAGGAAGCCGGTGTTTCTGATAATGTTAGGAACTATGCAGGCGTTCCCAGGCATTGAGGGGAATTTGTGTGACGTCAGCCCCGGCCCCGATCCTTCTGCTTCTATCACAGCTGCGGAATAAACTCCTGGGCTACACACAGACTGCACACAGGGCGGTGTACGGCTTCTTAGCACCTAGGCAAAATTTCATTCCACTGCACCCCCCCCCCCCCATACTGCCACCAATATCCATTTTCCAACCCTGCAAGGCATACTTGCCTAACATTATGGAATGGCAGGGAGGCTCCCAAAAATCAGTACAAGGAAGAGGGAGCAACAAAGTAGGGAAGTATACCTCAAAAGTATGGAGGTGAGGTCTTAGAATTTCCACAGCCGCCACCTGTATTAAGTACAAGGATCCCAATAGACCATGGGTGGGGAACCTCAGGCTCGGGGGGTTTTCATTTTTGTTGGAAGCCAATTGACCTACCAGTGTATTTTTTGATTGTGGCAGGAAACCGGAGTACCCGGAGTAAATCTGGGGGGATCAAATTATGTGAATCGCTTCATTTTAGCTCTGCCCCCCATTGTGCAATGCCTGTAATACTGGAATTGCACAATGGGGGCTTGGCCATGATGACGCAAACACACTGGCCAGGCCCCCAAATACAATACTCAGTTCATAAGCCCTGCCCCTTTTTCTTTTCATCTTCTAGAAATGAAGAGTTGTTGCCCATAGCAACGAATCAGATTTTGGCTATCATTTCTCTATTGCATCCTAGAAAATGATATAATCTGATTGGCTGCTATGGGCAACATCCCCTCTTTTCATTTTTAGTAGCTTTAGTAAATGTACCCTTAAGTATTTAGTGTGCACAGGACAGAGGATGCTGGGAGTAATGAGAAATGGGCCACCACCACGGAAACCACTGTACCTTCCTGAACAAACATGCTGCTGAGGAAGTTGTTGCCAACAAGAAACCAGGGTATGCAGATGCAGTATTATTATTTGATGATGCTCTTGTGGTTACATCACAAGATTAGAACCAGATATATGAATCTGCTGTTTAGAGATTCTGTGGGAAATTTATGAAATGTTATAAAGTTTGGAGAAGTGGGCAAGCTTTGAAGTCGTCCATAGCAACCATTGAATCAACTTCTGCCTATTATTTTATAGAATAGAAATGTTAACTGCATGGTTGTTCTGGACAACTGCTAAATCTCCTTCGAACATTTGATGGTACTTGTGTAGTTTCACGGCACAGCGTAGTCCAATGGCTGCCTAGCGTAGTTAGTGTAGTGTCCCCACAGCAGCCCTGCATAGTCAGCGTAGTGTCCCCATCAGGCAGCGTAGTCAGCTGCAGCTCTGTCCCCGGCGCCCATGGCAAGCCTAGTGAGCACCTCCCACACAGCACCGGTAACCACTGGCAGAGAGGCGATCATGTGGGCGCCGGCGGAGAGGCGATCCTCTGGGCGACAGCGGAGAGGCGCTCCATCTGTCTGAGACGCACAAGCATCTCAGACGCTTGTGCATCTCAGTAATTCTTGCGGCAGGGTATGGCAACCCTGCATGTGTCCGCTTCAGGGAGACAGACAGGGTTAGGGGTTTGGTAGCACGTGCGACTCCTGCACAAAGGGGGGGGGGTGCAAATGCGTCTCATGCACAATAAAGGATGCATACATACATACTGGCAAATGCCTCCACCTCAAACCCCCACTATCCACGCCAGACCGAAGCGTGGCGAGCCCGCGAGGGGACACGGTACGCGTCCTCCCGACCTGTTCATACCCCCACTATCCACATCGGCGTGGAGATGATTTTATAAAGTGTGGCGAGCCCGAAGCGTGGTGAGCGTGAGGGGACGCGGATTGCTTGAAGTGTATTCTGCGTCCCCTCGTGAGGCTCGCTGCGCTCACCGGGCTTCGGGCTCGGTGGCTCGGTGAGCACGCCACATTTTCTAAAATCAACTCCACATCGACCTGGTTAGTGGGGGTATGAACAGATCGGGAGGATGCTTCCTGCGTCCGCTCGCCACTACACTGTTTCAGGAACACATTCACACCATGTCATGTCAGGCAGGTTAAAATGGTCAATAGTTCCCACACAATGTAATAAGCGCTGACTATGCTAACTACGTAAGCTCCGGCTAGCTGCGAACGAACGGGAACACGATGCTTATACTGAGAGGGACGCCTGACTGACTACGCTAACTGCGTAAGCTCCGGCTAGCTGCGAACAGGCGGGAACACTACGCTGATACTGACATCGATGCTGACTATGCTGGCCGCAGGAACACTACACTGATTCTGACAGGGACGCTACACTGACTACCTAACTGCCACCATGAAACTACAATAGTACCCATTTGATACATCTCACCCATTTTTTTCTTTAAATGAAATTGCAAAAGGTTTAATTTTATAGGTAGTGTAAACAATTTAGTGAAAAGTACAAATTTTAAAGGATTTACTGAATTTCAGTATCAGACTAATTGGTTCACCTTCTCTAAGGTCTGCATATTTGCATTTGGATATCAAGCACTTTAGGGCCTAGTAGCAGGGCTGAAACTAGGTTTCCTGCTGCCCGGGTGAAGACAGTGTTTTCCTTCTATTTCCCGGTGGCGGGTCATGCCCATTACATTTACTTGTTGTGTGGGGACCTGGCTCTCGGCAGTGGCAGCTGCGGCCTCTCCTGTCTATCGCCTGTCCCTGCACTCTGCTCCCGGCTGTCATATACAGGCTTCAGCTGCTCCTGGGGGAGGGTGGGGGAGCGCAGGAGTGCGCTGACTAGGCAGTTTGCAGCCTCCTGGCCACCTAGTGTAGTGTGAGCGCAACAACTTCTAAACCACAGAGGCCCCATCAATGAATGGTAGTTGATAAATCCAAGGATTTTTCACGCCCAGGGGGAGGAGGAAGGGGGCCTTGCAGCTTCACTATCCACAAGTAATCAAGTGGAGAGCGAAGCAGAGCAAGCCAACGTGCCTGATGGTCCGCTTGGGTGCCCTCTTCCGACCTATCTCCCCCCCCTCTCCTCCCCTGTCATGTGACAGGTCCTTTAGCCCACTTGAATTTACACCTAACCATCAATGAATCCATCAGTGCCCTCTACTTGTGGCTCCTGGGTCAGTTGACCCCCTAGTCCCCCCTAGTTATGGCCCTGCTATTAGCAAAGATTGCACCTAGAGCTGGAAAGAACTATATGAAGTCTGTTTGCCACCAGTCGATGGAAGAGGCCTAAGATTGGGTGAGATGCAGAGAGTGAGCATAATGTCAGTGGTGTAGCAATAACCCCCAGCATACCCCACAGGGGATTAGAGGTGCTGGTTGGCTTGTGGGTGCTAGGGGTCTGCAGGGGCTACTGCTACCAGTGCCTGCGCCTGCCCCCTTTGAAAATGTGCCTCTCAAATTTTGGGAGGGTTATTTTTACCAGGGGCAGAAGTGATAGACCTTGGCGGAGGAATCCATTGATAATGAGTAGGTATCATGAATGGGAATCGGCTTGTGAGTGGCAGGATGGGGGGCTAACGACGGTCAGCTGCTGAGCAGGGTATGTGTCTTCTATCAGCTGGCAAGTGAGGGGGGCTTTGCACAGCAGGCAGCAGCACAATATCTGTAGTTATGTCACTGGATAATGCTATACAGGAGCTTTGCTCTCTGTGGGACTGATTCAGAGATGGACTCTAACCTGTCAATTAGTGCACATCTCCTATGGTGGGAGAACTGCACATGCCCAGAATATGTACTGTGTATGCGCAGTGCTCCATCTCTAAGTCCACTCAAAATAAACATGCTGCAGCATTATGTGGTGGAAAGGGGACTGTCGAGGACGCATTCATGGAAGGAAGAACCTGACACCCCATATTCTGGGAGGGACAATGTCAGGGTCTGCGTGGCTGCACTCATATATCCTGGCCTTTTAAGCTGCCAGGAATCTAATATAGCTTCATAACAAATCGGTCAGTACTGCTACAGTACTGTAAAATGAGGCTACCAATATTGTATATGTAATCCATACAGGTAGTTTCTAATGCAACTATTGCTCTGGCTATTGGATATTAAATAGACTGAAGACGGAGAAGACATCAGGGTTGCTATGATTTATATTGGTCCTTACAGGGTCCCATCGCAATGCAGTTTATCACAATTTGGTGCAGTCTAATATGCAGATATTTCTTTCTATTCACTTAAATTTAGCCATTCTGTCCAAAACAAGAAACTATGCTGTCTTAAATAAATACTTTTATTCAGTACTATCTTTCTGGAAAAATAGGTTTAGGAACTCCAGGTCTGGGGGTGGATCAATTAAATAAAAAATAATATATATATAATAGAGAGGGAGG
Organism: Crinia signifera; assembly: GCF_055691185.1. Classification (NCBI taxonomy): domain Eukaryota; kingdom Metazoa; phylum Chordata; class Amphibia; order Anura; family Myobatrachidae; genus Crinia; species Crinia signifera. The sequence continues at coordinate 88,249,891 of NC_139220.1, read as the reverse complement.
GTGAGATAGAAGTATATATTGTATTTAGAAACAAAGGCACTCACAGGTGACTTTAAAATAAAACTTATCGTATGGAAAGTAAATTTTTAGTTCCTGATGATGTCATATTTAATTACAGGTTCAGGAACTGAGTTCCCGCTGGTTCCTGCTGAAAAATAGCACTGCTTTTATTCATATCAAAGAATAATTATCATCATACAATATGTAAGACACATGATACTGTAACAAGTGTATTTCAGGGTTGCCGACCCTCCCGGAATTTCCGGGAGTCTCCCGAAAATCGTGTACCCCCTCCCGGCCCTCCGGAAGGGTGGGCAACCCTCCCGGATTCAGGGGGGACCCCCGCTGACCCCCGGATCGCGGCATTAAAATGCCGCAATCCTCGGGTCTCAGAGGAGGGGGCGGAGCTAAAACGGCACAATCGCATCATTTTAGCCCCGCCCCCTCCACAGAGATACGTGAATCCGATGCTTTAACAGCATGGGGGCGGGGCTTAGTGATGTCACTCATAAGCCCCACCCCTCTCCGGGAGAATCTTAAAGTCGGCAACCCTGGTGTATTTGGTAAACTAAAGATTATCCCATTCTTACACGTTATTGTGCACTTATTGTAGTGTCCAGTTTAGGAAGGTTTTTGTTGTTTGCACACGAAGAACAATCTGCGATCATTTTCATCAACAAATAAATAAATGAAAAATCAACTGTTTAGATACATAGAACATTTTTTTCAATTTCTCATTGTCCTCGCGTCGGCTACACTGCTACTGCTAGATATTTTATATAGTGTTTATAAATCTGAAGTGCACTCTGCATCATAAAACACCCAAACACAATAGCAACCACATGCATATAGCTTTCTTCTTTGCTGCCTGCCTGGCTTCCAAAGTTAAAAAGTGTCCTGGAACTGCTATTACAAGCTCTGCTGGTGCATCCAGGGTACCAAAGAAAAGTGGAGTAAACAGCAGCTCTATACCAGGGTTGCCTACTTTTAAAGTCTCCTCTCTGGGAGAACCCCGGAGAGGAGACTGTCAGCAGCTCCTTCTGGAGGCGTCATCAAGCCTCGTCCTAATAATGCAAATCCCGCAATTTGCGTGTTCATCAGGATGGAGCGGGGCTAAAAGGGTGTGTAATTCTAATGCTGCCGCCGCACAGACGGAGGGGGTCTGGAGGTATCCGGAAGGGTTGCCCACCTTTCCAGGGGGCCGGTTTTCTGGGAGCCTCCCAGCCAGAGTGTAGGCAACCCTGCTCTATACTGGATGCCTTAAATGAGCCTCTGGGGTAACAGGGCAATACTTGGATTATCTCCTTAAACTCCTGTATGGAGGCATTGGCGTATCTAGAATGGGTGCACATGGGCCCATGTGTCTAGGATGGAACCCTGCAGCACCCTGCACCTGTTCTGGGATATTGGGTCAACAAAGTCTAGGTCGACAGTCACTGGGTCAACCACTATTGGTTGACAATGATTTTTTGTGTAAAATAAGATTAATAAACTATTGAGTTAAGCTGTGGAACTACAAGTCCCAGCAAGCCTCTCCCACATGCAGGGACTCAGAGAAACACACGTTCTAGCATGTGGACTACTAAAGGGCCACTTGGGAATTGTAGTTCCACAGCTCAACCAATAATGAAAAAACACACAGACACATTAAGAAAATAAATCTTTATTTACTCTACATTCACTCATGCACACTTAACTATAGTTTCCAATGTAGACCCATCCTCTTCTCCAGTAGAATCCATATGTGTACCTGTGGAAAAAAATGATACTCACCTACCAATCCGGCATAGATCACACCTTCTTCTTTCCATGTAGCATGCTCCAGTCCCGTCGCCTGTCATCATAGCACAGGCACCGGGAACTCTGAGGGGACCCGAAGGAGAAGTGGCGGCAGCGACAGGGAGGGGGGGGGGGGCCTGCATCACGGTACCGCTGCAGCCAGAAGCAGACCCCTCTCCCCAAAGGTACGAACCACCACTGCTTATTTCCCAAATAAACGTTTTTACCAAAAGTCTGTGGTCCTGATTTTAGATTGTCAGCTTTTGTATAGTAGAGAACTTAATGGGGTCAATATATGAAAGCTTCTGAATATGCAAAAAGGTGATGTTGCAGTTAGCAACCATGTGTCACATCCACCATGGCATTTACCCAAAACTCCTGTGCTTTACTCAGCCCTAGGCTCTCTAGCCGCACTTATAAAACCATGGCGCTCACCTCTGCTTGTGTCCCTGGCTCCGGTGGGGTACATGTGGCCGCATTGTCATCGCGTGGTGACACTGGTGCTATGTGCTCCGCTTCTATGCAGGGTACGAGTGGCGTGCCGCCATGTGTGTTTGTGCCTGGTTTGCTCTCTGACTGAATGCGTTGCACAGCTGCGTACTTCCAGGCCAGCTGAAATCTGTCGCCCTCACTGGCGGGCGCCATCTTGTTGGTTACCTCTGCTGCTCCTGTGCGGCTCTGCCTCCCCTGTCAGATTGCCTGACCAATCACCGCCCAGTCCACCTGTTAAGTACTGACTGACCAGGCTAGTCCGGCAGTCAGTACAATGATGTCGATCCCTCAGCAGGCTCTGTAGCTTTCCGCTACCATCTTGAGCGTCTCCACTGAAGATCCCCTGCTGGTCGTCTACTGCTTCAAGTGCAAAAAGACTCACTACCGCCAAAGCGGACCTGCCAAGGTTAGCCCTTCCAAGGGGTCTCGCCTTGTCTTTATTCCTGACGGTTACTTCCACAGTCACCTCTGTCTGCAGCCACCACCATACTCAGCAAGGACAAGTCTTCTTAATTTATTTCTTCATCCTCATCCTCAACCAATCCTCATCCAATCATACAATTCTTTATCCAACCATCCACTTGTCATCCAATCAACCAAACCTCATCCAATCATCCAATTCTTTATCCAACCATCCAATCGTCATCCAATCATCCAATCCTCAACCAATCATCCAATCCTCATCCAATCATCCAATTCTCATCCAATCATCCAATTCTCATCCAATCATCCAATTCTTTATCCAATCATCCAATTCTTCATTCAATTATCCAATCTTCATTCAATCATCCAATTATCATCCAATCATCCAATCTTCAATACAATCATCCAATCTTCAACCAATTCTTCATTCTTCAAATCCGAGTCTTTATTTACTACAATTCTTCAAACAATATTGCAATATTCTTTCAAGCATCAACATCTTCTGCAATAATATATTGGACTATTGACTTTATACCTTCATATCTGCCATATATATTTTATGCCATCAGTATCATTGTCTTTCAATACCTTCATTAAATCTATTTCATTTTACATTATTTGTTTCACTCCATTCTGTCGTGGATGCAACCCCCATACGTTAAAGCACCCAGTCTACGTTACTCTGCAGCTGGTGCTTCTAAGAGCGTGACACCATGGTCGCGACCATCAAATTCTATCTTTCCCCTTCGACCGCATGCGATGTGATGGGTTCTTGGACACATCCCCTCACATGGTACTGTGCGAATGCACTTACGAATATACGCTGCCTAGAGAGCTGGTCTGAATTAGGCCCAATATTTTCTGTGCAGGACCAGCTGGACTGCAGAAATAGGAATGTCACACATCCACAGGAGATACAAAAACACAACAGCAGCACAGGAGCTGAACAGGAGACCTGTTTCTGCTGGCAGCGCCACTCAGGAGACCCGCCAGCGTACAAGAGACACACCACTGCTAGCATTGGTGAACAGGAGGCAGGCACTGGTGAACAGGGAATTAACACTGATGGCTGGTGTGTGGACGGCCCGTGACTGGGCGGGTATTTGGCGCAGCTTACTGAGTCAACCAGAATAAGCACCTAAATTCACTTCTTATAGCCTGGACTGAAAGCAGGGTACCATGTGACTGACATGAAGGCATGTCCAATTAGTAGCAGAGATTGCAGCTTTGTATGAGTTTTCCCATTAACAAATTTAAAGTGGTCATCCAATTGCAGTACAGGATATGAAGTAGCCTTATGAATATCTTCTTAACTTAATCCCACAAAATGGCTGCCTCCAGGGTATGTTACAGATCTTATTCTTATGTCTGGTAGCAACAAGTTGGGTAGTACTAGTGTCCTCATGTTTTTGGATTAACAATGGGCCTGATGAAGCTACAGCTCCAGGCCCATTCTCCAAATAGGCCCATTTTGTAGCTGAGGGTCAGGGCTTTCCAACAAGCCCAGCCCTGTGTCGCTAGTCCCCCGGGAACCGGAGATACCGCCAGGCAAACCTGGAATGTTTTCCCCATAGGATAACATTAGACCCGCTAATTCCGACCTCCACCCGGTTCCAACGGCTGCCTGTTCCCCCTCCGGCATCACAGAAGCTTGAGGTTGATCTCAGTCAAACCCAAATCACTGGGCCTTCAATCTGATACCTGGTCCATATGGGTTCATTGGTTCTAGAGATATTGCGGGTAAACCAATTTTTTTTTTTCATTTCTGTAATTTCATGGCTGTGCATGTTGTTTGAGGACAGATTTCTCTGGAACCAAATGGCCCAGTTTCACTGGACCAAAATCATTTGAAGCCTACATGTAAATGTATCAGTTGGTTCAGAAGATATAGCTGGTTGTTTAAAGGGGGACGGGGGTGGTTTTCTCTCCCCCTTTCACCAGAAAATGCAGGGACTAGGCTGGTGTAAAAGGGGCCAGTCCGGGAATGTCTCTGCATGATCCTGGGACCATATTCCCGGGTAAATCCCTACATTTTCTGGTATGAAAGGGGTATTATTTCAAATAGCCGGGACATGCAGTGCTCTGAATACAGCCGGGCAGCCCCCTGCTCTCAATGGCTGTCATTTCTGGCCGGCAGCGGCTGTCCCCCTGATACCCTGAGCCTGTAATCTCACATGGCAATGAGCATGAAAGCCCTGGCAATGAGCATGGAACCTCTGGCAATGATCATGTAGGTAAGCAACACTTATGTAGCATAATTTTTAATAGGCATTATGGTGTTTGGCATAATATGTAATGGAGATTATGGTGTGAGGCTTAACATATAATGGGCATTATTAGGGAAGCCAATCCCTGGGCATTTTTTCATTCCCGGGATTCAGGATTGAAAAATGCTCAATCCCGGGATTCCCTGGATTGGCTTCCCTAAAAAAATGCCCCGCATGTTTACTTACATGGAGCCCGGTGGGTGGCTGAGCATGGTGATGTTGCCGGTTGGGGTTGCCGGAAGGGTTGGCGGGGAGCCGGGAGGGGTCTCCGGGAGCAGGGAGCCGTGTGGGTAGGCAGGGTCTCCGTGAGCCAGCCAGCAACTCCAGTACAGGAGCAGGCAGGAAGTCGGGTGGGGGAGACAGTTCTCCTTGATCCGGGTGGGTAGGCGGGGTCTCCGGAGCCAGCCAGCACGTTCAGGACACCTCTACAGGCTGTCTGTGCAGCCTGCGCAGCATGACCTATGACCTTGTCACGCTGCGCAGGGCTGCACTGCCGGGTACAGGGGAAGACGGGCAGCGTTTGAGCGAGGGTCAGATGCTGCCCGGCATTAGACTGCACATGCGCAGTCTAATCCCAAAATCCCGGGATTGGATACACCAATCCCGTGATTGAAATCCCGGTGTTTTGGTGTGTATTTTGGCTCAATCCAAGTGGCAAAATGTGAATTTTGCCTTAATCTGTGTGGCATAATGTGAATTTTGACTCAATCTGTGTGAATTTTGTCTCATTCCATGTGGCATAATGTGTAAGAGGCAAGTACAGTATAAGGGGGTTACTATTGTGTTGCATGATTTGTATAAGGGGTATATGGTGTGGTAAACTTAGGTGACCACATAAACGGTGCTGAAATGTTGTCTACCAAGTTTCGGGTTTCAGTATTTTTTTTATGACTGGAATGCCGCCTCACCCCGCAAGTATTTTGGGACATCTGCATCCTGCGGGTGCACCTTTGGTGTGAACCCGCCAATATATCTCCCTGCATTTTTCTTATGCCAGTCCCCTGCCTTTTCCAGGCATATATAATTTTATTTTATTTTTAAAATATTTTTTATTAGGCATATATAATTAGTTGAAAGTATATTCACAAATACAGACACACCCATAAGCAGACCACCCAAACAGAACACTGGTCACACCCCGCACATTATTAGGTGCTGGCCACAACCCATAATATTGCGCATAATAGGCCCTTGATCATTTTCAGCTTCAGGCCCATTTAAACCTTAATCTGGCTCTGTGTGTACCAAGTTTGGTGTAAATTGCTCCAGCCACCTGGAGTTACGTTGTCTGCCGAAATACTCTGTGCTGCTGCATCACCCCTTAAGTTTACTAGGGGTGTGTTACACACACACACAGTGTTTGTTCCCAGATTGTAAGTCATGTGTGTACCAAGTTTGGTGTAAATTGCTCCAGCCACCTGGAGTTACGTTGTCTGCCGAAATACTCTGTGCTGCTGCATCACCCCTTAAGTTTACTAGGGGTGTGTTACACACACACACAGTGTTTGTTCCCAGATTGTAAGTCATGTGTGTACCAAGTTTGGTGTAAATTGCTGCAGTCATTCCAGAGTTATGAAAAAATTGTGTTCTTTAATTAATAAAAAAATAATTTCAATTTGAAATTTGTTAAGTTGTCTCGGCTGTGTATTAATACGCTCATATGTAACATTTCACTATCTTCACTTGTAAACTGTGAATTTGTATAGAAAGACAGAATACAATTTCACTTTTATATATTAGATGTATGGGGGCCACATCTCTGCCCACATTCCACACATGGGGCCTTATTCTAGTTCACTCTTTCTGACAAATTCCTTCTTAGATGGACAAAACCATGTGCACTGCAGGTGGGGTAGATGTTACTTGTGCAGAGAATTAGATTTGGGTGGGGTTTTACTTCAAAGTAAGATCTATATTGCAGTGTAAAAATAAAGCAGCCAGTATTTACCCTGCACAGAAACAAAATAACTCACCCAAATCTAATTCTCTCTGCACATTTTACATCTGCCCCCCTGCAGTGCACATGGTTTTGTCCATCTAAGAAGGATTTTGACAGAAAGAGTGAACTAGAATAAGGCCCATGGTAAGGTGACATACAGGGAGATTTCACAGTGCTTGGAGAGAGAGATTAAGTGCCAGCCAATCAGCTCCTTGCTGCCATGTCACATGCTGAATTTGAAAAATGGTAGCCAGGAGCTAGTTAGTTGGCAATTATTCTCTGTCCACTATATCTGTCTCCAGGTTTTAGTACATTGACCACTTTGGGGTTTTAGTGATTTACAACCCAATTCGTATAATAAAAGGTGATCCAGATAATCTTCCCCAACTGTCACTTTACAAACACATGACAGGAGCTGACTGGCTGGAGCAACACTTATTATCACAGCTTGTAGAAAGGTACACTGCCCCTAACATCTCACTTACCAGGATCTTCATGACGGCTCCTCCATCTTCTCTGGTCCTGGAGGAGCCGTCTCAGCTCTCTTCGGCTCATCTCCAGATGTTAGCTGCTGAAAAGAAAAAAAATCCAGGGAAAGCACAGATTTTATGGTGCGCTGTATATCAGGAACCAAAGCCGGAAGTATAACACTAGATGCCGAAACAGTCTAGTTCGCTCTTCCAGAGGCAAGAGTTTAGCACATCTGCATCAACTGCATCAACCACTTCAACTCATCAAATGCCACTGATGGTACAGTCTGCAGGGGTTTTATACCTGTCCATAGGATGCAAAATGGCCGACCTACCAATAGCACTGCACTCCGGCGGCAATATTTCTTGCTGGCATAGAGAAAAACAGTTATTTAGTATATGTTTTCCCATGAATGTACTGAGTAGTTTACACAATATATCTACAAACTTAGATATAATAAAGCCCCACCCACTACACCATAAGCACCTCCCCCCTGCAAGGCTGCAGATTGGTACGGTCTGGCGGCAATAGTGACAGTTGGCAGCTATGTCTAATGGTAAAATATCATCTCTGTCCCATTGTTATCACAGCTTCCCCTGACATCTGCTCCATCCCAAATCATTACTTACCAGCAACATACTAATATATTGGCTCCAACTGATACTGGAGTCATTTTCATCTTATTTATTTTACCTGAAATGTGCACCGTATGGTAATTGGTGTTAAAATGCACTAATGAGGGGTATTAGCAAATTCAGGTGTTTCTAATAATAAAAATAATTATAAAATGTAAATATGTGTACGCTGTGGGGCTTATTTATTTATCTACAGTTTCTTATATAGCGCAGCAGATTCCGTTGTGCTTAAAGTAGATATACCACCGATTACACGCTTACTACATGTAGGAGTGCCCTGTGGCAGTATACTGAGTGCCCCATGAGGAAGGTGCAGCCATGAGCAGAAACAGGCTGTTGGGCGTATAGTACATATGCAATGAGTACCCGCTTACTACATGGTATAATTGGTAACTTCCTATACAGTATTTATGCTGCTGAAGTTTGCACATTTGATTTTTTGAACCTTTTTTCTTGTCTAAAATGCACTTTATTGACTAAAGAACCATTGAGCGCCAGTGGCACGGTACTCATCAGAGTCACCGGAAGCTGCAGTGGAGAGCTCCATCCAGCCCGCAGAAGACATACCTACCGCAGACTGGTCCGGCTGCATTACTTAGTGGTGTGAGTGCATGCAATGCAATATACACAGACTGCTCTGGTGGATGCTTCATTCACTTTGCTTGGAAACCTAAGATTTTTGTGCATCTGGGAAAACACTTACCCAAACACACACACATACATATACACAGTGGCGTAACAATGGAGGGTGCAGGGCATGCAGTTGCTATGGGGCCCGTTGGCTCGGGGGGGCCTGAGACCAATCTAGCAATACCCTGCACCCTTTTAAGTTTTTTAAATAATGCCGCAGGCAGTGGCAGGAATCAGATAGCAGAGCCGCAGCCTTGTCCCAGTGACAGTGCAGCACCACTCACTGCAGGAGGTGACCCAGCTGTAGAATCCTGCCTCTCTCTCGGACTCCTCCCCCTCTCCTCTGGGGCACAACAGAGTGACCAGCCCCAGCATGCGCCGTGAAATACAAGATTGCTTGACCGTCACCCTGTCCAGCTTCTGGCACTGACAGGTGGCAGTGCAGCATTGGAGAGCTGGCGGTGTGTAGTGGCACAGCGCTGCGGAGACAGAGTGTTGTGCTCAGGAGACCAGGCCATGTGACTGGTCTCCGATGTGACTGTGAGATTGGGCGGTGCAGTGTAGAGACCCGGCAGGGTTCTGCCAGAGGTACTGATTAAAAGGTTATTAGCTGCACCTGTACTGGATAGAGAGGTCATAAATATGTACATAGCAGCACCTGTACTGGGTAGGAAGGGGGTAATTAAAAGGTACACAGCGGCATCTGTACAGTCTCCCACCCTCTCTCTTCCTGCGCGGTCTCTCTCTTGCCCTGTCTCTCCCCTATACCCTCTCTGAGAGTCTCCCCAACTCTACCTGATACTGACTCTGTCTCTCAAACCCTCTATCCGTAGCCCTGTCTCTCTCACACTCTCCCTGAAATCTCTCACTACTCACCCCCTCCCTTTCTCTCTTGATCCCCCTCTCTCTCTATCTCTTGCTGTCTATTTTTCCATGAAGCTCTCTCCCCCTTTCTCTCTACCCGACACCCTGTCTCTTATACCTCTTATACACCAAAGTGCCGGGTCGCACCGGGTTTTTGGACCCAGCTTCAATCCAGGTGCGACACAGCATTTGTTAGAATTTACACCAGCAAATTTCCTCTGCACGCCTCCTCGCTGCAGATGCGGTTCCTAAGCTGGTGCTTGGAGATTACATCATCTCCAAGTGCCGAGATTGCCGAGCTGGGCCCCCTACATCCACGCTGAGGGCAAGCCCAGCACCAAGGTAAGCTGCTGGGCTGCCCCTAGCCCCTGTGCAGCCCCCAGCCCTCATCTGCGTGGTGAATGGATGCTGCACACAGGCATCCATTCACCTCCTCCCTGCCTCCGCTGCTGTCTGTGTCTACCCCTCCCCCAAATGGGCATTGACAATGGAGAGGGGGCCCGTCCAATATTTTGCTATGGGGCCCACATCGTTCTAGTTACGCCCCTGCCGGTCATATTCATTTATACCCAGGATCGGCCGAATCCCGGGAGGATAGTAAAGGAGTCTGAAAAATCTGTTGAATTTTGGGCCTTCACAGTGCTGCCATTCCTGTGCTGTCGGCTGACTACAAACATGTGGCGCCCATTCTGTGGTAACTTGCTGGGGTTACGTAATAATTCTTATTGTCTGGCGGGGTCCCAGTGTTCTTGTTCTAGGGCACTGTAACTGAAAAAAGTTTTGGAATCAATGTTGTAGTGTTTAAGGCAGCCTAGAGCCCCAAATATCTATATTAACGACTGAGATGAAGACGGTAAACCTTTAAGTCAGGGGTGTCAAACTCAAATTTATCGGGGGCCGCATCAGCAGTTTGGTCACCCTCAAAGGGCCGGTTGTATCTGTAGGTCCCCCTGTATAATTATAATGCCATGACACCACAGGCTGCTCCCCCTGTATAATATAAAATGAATGCCATGACACCACAGGCTGCTCCCCCTGTATAATAATAATGCCATGACACCACAGACTGCTCCCCCTGTATAATATAATAAAAGTAATGCCATGACACATAAATGATTATACAGGAGGAGCAGCCTGTGGTGTCATGGCATTATTATTATACACGGGGACACCTCAGGAAACAGCAGATATATTTTTTTTTTATTGTGAGTGTGATCCTCATCCTCACTTACTGTTTCTCCGTCTGTCCTGCAGCTGCTGCGGCTTCCAGCTTTTCTTCACTGCTTGCTGCGGCCACACTGTCCCCGACTCCCGGTCCAGCTTCCCTGCCTGCTCCTACTTCTCTACAGACGCATGGGCGGGCGGCGTCATCGTCATGACGTCCCCACCCAGTGTCTGTCACTGCCGGGCATCAGAGGGAACAGGCGGCCGGGCCCTCCTCCACGTAGCTGTGGAGGCCGGCGGCCATGTTTCTGTAGCCGCATACAGTATGTGCCTACAGGAACATGGCCGCCGACAGTGGAGGAACAGGTAAGGCAGCCGCGGACGTGGACGCGGCCGGCAGCCCTCCTGTTTTAGACACACTGCCCCTGCGTGCTATCTCCTCGCGCGGGCCACATGACGAGGTCTGGCGGGCCGGATTTGGCCCGCAGGCCTTGTGTTTGACACCCGTGCTTTAATTTATGAAATTTTTAATATCACAAACAATTCCTTTTTTAACTCAATAAATAAAATAATATCCTAGCAATAAACTTTAATCCATGTTTTTTGTGTTCGTCTATAAAATAAAAAATGTTAACATTAAATTTAAATAAAGCTAAGCACAGTTTTGTGAATTTAGTATATGTCCAAATTATTGCGTGGGACATCTCTTAAAAAAAATCTAGGACATCATCTGTTATAAATTATATGCTAAACAAAATAAGATTTATTAATGGTACTTGTTTAGTTTCACGGCGGCAGATATTGCATGCGATATCGCATGCGATTTTCATAAGATTTGATGTGCAATGCGATTTATTACCTGTTCATAACCCCACTATCCACTTACTTTACATGTATTCCGTGGCGAGCGCACGCGGAATACAGGTAAAGTAATCCGTGTCCACTCACCACGCTTTGGGCTCGGTGGCTCACTGTGCTCGCCACACTATATAAAATCAACTCATTGCCATAGTGGATAGTGGGGTTATGAACAGGTACTAAATCGCATCGCACATCGAATCTTATGCAAATCGCATGCAAATCGAATGCGATATATCTGCCGCCGTGAAACTAAACAAGTACCTTATTAATTATATAAATTTAATTTGGCACCTTTGTTATAATGTTCTATTAGACTATCCACTACTAAAAAGTGATTCTTACATGTAATTGGCAATGCTGGGTATTCCTTGATTCAGCTTCACAGTCATATATCAAGGTCAGACTGAGTCATCAAGGTGTGAAAACCAAGAGTGACTTATGGAGAGAAGAAAGAGTCAACAATGATTTTCATGTAAGATGAGAATGTTTACGAAGTGTGAACAAAAAATGACACATCTTCTGAATGGGGTAAAAAAAGGGAACAGCCCTGTCCCTTCTTATTGTAACAAAAGAAAAACATCAAGATTTGTTAAAAAAAAAAAAAAAAAAATTCCAAATGTGTGTTGGTAAAAATAAACAGCTAAAAACACAATGAGGAGCAATTCACATGTGTCAATGTTCTATGAGGCTTGAACATTGGGTCTGATTCTAGTTTGCTCGATAAGCTGCACCAGAGACGCCACCCGCCGCCTGTTTATGTATTATTAAGCGCTACTTGGAATTTGTTACCCATAACTCATGTGACTTTTTATAGTGCATGGTCCCAATATAATAGAGTAATCTTTACATAGTTTTTCTGCAATGTTTCTAGTGTAACTCTCTATGTAGAGATCCTCACAGTTCTGATAGTAACATGATGGGGGTGATTCAGGTTGGTTTGCAGATGGACAAATCCATGTGCACTGCAGGTGGGGCAGATGTAACATGGGCAGAGAGCGTTAGATTTGGGTAAGTTATTTTGTTTCTGTGCAGGGTAAATACTGACTTATTTTTACACTGCAATATACAGTAGTATCAGTTTGAAGTTCAAACCCCACCCAAATCTAACTCTCTCTGCATGTGTTACATCTGCCCCATCTGCAGTGCACATGGTTTTGTCCATCTGCAAACCAAGGGGTGGTTCTAGTTCTCTCGCTATGTAGCAAGTTCGGCCCTGTCCAATGATTAGTGGGTTGTTGTGCATGCGCATAGACCAGGCTTTCCCAACCACGGTCCTCAAGGCACACCAACAGTGCAGGTTTTAGTGATATCCAGGCTTGAGCACAGGTGACTTAATTAGTATCTGAGGGATTCTGATTAAACCATATGTGCTGAAGCCTGGATATCACAAAAACCTGCACTGTTGGTCTGCCTTGAGGACCGTGGTTGGGAATGCCTGGCTTAGATTATTATGCGCATGTGCAGCCCCCTTTGTGAATGGCTTTTTTTGACTATGCAAATCGCTGAGTCAATCGCAAACATCGGGGCGGGGCTGACGGATGCTCAAATCGCTCAGCACACATTACTGCACAGTGATGTGGCGCTGAGTGATCTGTTAGAGCCAGTGTTCTCTGGTGACAACAGTGGCCATGGACACCTGGTGATAATACATTTATTCAACATGCAGGATATGATTTGCCGGGCTGTAGCATTGTGCAGGGCCGCACATCGCTAACGCTATGGCCCCTACACACAGCAATGTAGGGCCATTTTCTGAGCAATGTAGTTAAAATAAGCAACATCGCTCAGAAAATAGCCTGAAATTGCTACATGTGTAGGCCCCATTGCATGCAACAGAAATATGTAGTCCAGAAAATCCAGATGGGTAAGGGAGCAATAATGTAATGCTTGAATATCAATTCCATTAAGATGCTGTGTAGACTTTGGAGAGAATGAGGTGATATGAATATACCTACTGTAACAGACCGCAAGCCTAGGCAGCTTTGTATATAAGTCATAAAGGGTATGGCGACAGCCTTGAGGTCACCATTCTTCTACACTTAAAGTGTGGGGGCAATGGAAGTGATTTGCAGAGTTCAGCAAACAGCTCCTAGAACCCACACTAGTTATACAGCATGCCCACATGCTGTGGTAGACCAGTTTCAGCATGCTGGTGTCACCACAATTGTGATATTTCCCCCTGTCAGCATGTCACTGAGTTTACAGACATGTATATATATAATGTATTGTATTGTCATTCTGTTATTGCCTTGTGGTAGGTATGGAGGAAAAGTGGGTGAAGGGAGTGAGAAAGATGCGGGGGACCAGCCGGAACACTGGAAACTCCAGAACAAAAATATTACTTTGAGTTTGGTGGCTGCAACAGCTCTGTATATTTTGTTTGCACCAGGTTCTATCTACATCACCATTTCCCAAACCAATCAGATTGGCAGCAAGAACTGGTAACACAGAGAGAACAATGGCCGGCATTTATGGACTCTGGTGCCAGTAAACATTGTTTCATTTTCTAAACTGTGTTAAAATAAATATTAGTTGATGATTCTACTGATTTTACTATGGGTTACAGCTATATTTTGGACAGGAGCAAGTGTATCCATTTTCATAAATGCTCCAATGTAGTAATAACAATAATAATAATAATAATAATAATAATAATAATAATAATAATAATAATAATAATAATAATAATAAGTATTATTATTATTATTTTTTTTATTTACTGTATAAAGCATTTTTTTTCCAGCAGGAAAACAAAAACCACATAACAGACATAAAATAAAAAAATAGTACATTTTGCTAAGGATTTTTTACTATAACAAGTAAAAAAAAATCACACAAAAAAAACCCTAGAGGGAACAATACACATAATGCACAGTTGGTGCAGTCATTTTTGGTAATGAATTCCACTCATGAAGTCTTGGGCACACGATGTATGATTACCCTGGGAAGAATAGATCATGCCTAGAGTAGATTACACAAATGTGGTGCTTGCAGCATCCTAACTCTCATACTAGGGTCCTAAAATAACTGTCAGTATTTTCTATTCAATTTATGAGTGAACCAAGTGAGACAGCCATGTTGGGTGCACTGCAAAGTTTATGCTGCTAGAGATAACCCATACAAGGACCAAAGTCATATATGCATACGTGCCTACTCTCCCTGATGCTGCAGGAGACACTTTTTATAGGTAATATAGGGAGATAAATAGAATTCATCTGCGATCCGGCATAGGGAACTAGACATAATGATGCAATTCTATGCTATTATGTCATTTTAGCTTTGCCCTATGCAAACGCAGTCCAATCCTGTTATTTTGCTCATGCGGGGGCAGGGCCGGATGATGCAATATGCCAGGCCCCACCACAGTCTTCACCCATCTGCTTCTCTTTTCCAGGCATCTCTCTTTGACGAAACCTTTAAAGTAGACAAGTATGAATATATGGGGAAAACTAACGTGTGCAGTATGATACATAGTTGCCTACCCTCCTGCATTCTGCAGGAGACTCCCTGAAATAGCAGCAATCTCCCTCTCTCCCTCATTAGTCTAGCAATCTCCCTCATGTCACCTAGCCCACATTTACACTGTTACATTTTTTGGAAAAACAGGAATGATAGATAGATACCTTTACATTGAATAATCAGCAGCATTTCCCAGCACTTTACCAAGTATAGTAGCTCTTACTAACTGCTTTGGGGCTCATCTACATTTGTATATAAGTAATTTTAAAAGATTCCTCTGAGATGTAGCAGTACACACCCACGCTTCTAGGTGCCACATTCACAATCTCTTTTCACAATCTCTCCATATATGGAATTAGACACACCCTTTGGGAAGAGCATGATGCACCCCCTTAATGGGGCGCTTTGGAAAATTCTATTACCAACTATAATATCCCTGAAACTAGTTTTCAAAAGTAGGCAAGTATGATATGAAATGCCCTATATCAGGCATTCCCAATCTCAGTCGCCAAGGCACACCAACAACCAAGGCCTCAGTGATATCCATGCTTGAGCACAGGTGTCTAATTAATACCTCACTTAATTTAATTTAACCATCTGTGCTGAAGCCTGGATACTTCGAAATCCTGAAGGAGGGCCAAGGACAGGAATTCCTGCTCTATATGAAAAAATGAAAGGACACATCGACCATGGGCATTTTTGCCATGGGCATTGCTGTATGTGTATGTAGGGCATCTACCCTGTGGGCTAGTCAAACCCTGTGGACTGCATACACTTCGATTTCTATTCTCATTTTATGTTTATATTCTATTGTCTTTGTTGCCCTATTGTTCCAGTTCTTAGCTCTAAAGTCTTTATTTCATCTATTTCCCTATGTGAGGGGTCAACTATTCACATGTATGCTCTCTGGGACATTAAGGGGCAGATTTATCACCAGCCGCATCCTCAAGTAAGCACCCTAAAATGCAGATGTGTTGTGATAATATCGGTCAAATTCACAATGCGATATTTCATTACATCGCACGGATATATCAATTATCACATGCAGGGACAGAGCTTGTGAGAAACCTCTGTTCCTGTGATGGTTCTCAGCACCATTATTGGAGTATCCAATCCCGGGATTTTGGGATTAGACTGCGCATGCGCAGTCTAATGCAGGGCAGCGTCTGAGCACCCACTCAGACACTGCCCAGTTGTTCCCGAATCCTGACCCCGGCGTTCGGCCTGCATAGTGTGACAGTAGAGGTCATGCTGCGCAGGCCACACCATCACCGCCCGCTCTGATGCAGCCTCTGCTCCTGTGCCCGCCCCCTTCCACTCTCCTCCGCCCTTCCGACTCTTCTTCTCCGCCCGCCCGCCTGCCTCTTCTCCTCCGCCCGCCTGCCTGCCTCTTCTCCTCCGTCCGCCCGCCTGTCTCTTCTCCTCCGTCCGCCCGCCTGTCTCTTCTCCTCTACCCACCCCCGTCTGCCTCTTCTCCTCCGCCTGCTGTCTGCTAAGGAGGAGGTGCACTTGCCGAGAGGCACCCTGCACCTCCAAACCCACTCACGGCCGCCCGTCCGCTAATGTAAGTAAATGTGCGAGTCGGCCAGTGTGGGGATGTCTATGGGACTTGCCTATAGGGATGCCAATCCCGGGAATCCTGAAATTGAGCATTTTTCAATCCTGGATCCCGGGAGTGAAAAAATGCCCCCTACTGCCATCTTTCTTTAGTTAACACATTTGTTAGTTACAGTATTTGATGTTAATTATGATTTGGATAATCCTATAATATTAAAAACAACATACTGTATACACAGGTAGTGCTTACAAGATGCAAACAGTCCAGTGTCTACAATAAAATAACATCTAATACACCGAAAACAATCATGTATGCTTAGGGATGAATTTACACAAGGTCAATTTGCATTTGAAATTTATTGCATAGGCATCACATTTATCATGTATACTCTGGTGAGAGAGATGAAAAGAAATATCACAGTGAATATACTGTATAGTTACAGACAAGACACTCCATACTACAGACAGCAATGTTAGTATCAATATTTGCAAAATGTATTGTTACTAATGTAATACATTGTTGGTTCCAGCACTGAGCTGGATTACAGAATTTGCCGGATTGGCGGTGGTACCATTTTAAAGCAGCATGACCCCCGCATCTTAATCCTTAATTTTTTTTCATAAAAAACTGACATCCACTGGTGCAATAGAAATCCCCAAATCTGGGCGAGGACAGAAATAAAGATAAAAATAAAATAATACTAAAAATAACATAAAATAATAAAAATAACAAAAATATATGTACGCAATTTCCATATTGATATTACCAAAACTAAGAGATAACACTAACTATGTGCACATATTAAATTACCTTGTTAATCAATTCATTGATCAAACAATCTTATTGAATGATTTATTGATCAATTCATTTACCAATTAACTGAGTCTCTATGACAACACCATCTAATTTAATATATTTAATTTATCCATTTTATGAATTCAAATAGTAGGTTGTAATGACAGACATGGTGTGACCTGTGACATATCCTTTGCATACAATATAGTTATTATTTCAATAGACAGTTCCGATATCTTTACTCCATTAACATTAATGCAGGATATGGCCATTTCCTTAAACAGTGGAATAGCTCATGACTCCGGATAACCTGGAAGTTGTGCGTTCCACCTTGCGTCCCAACAACCAGAACTTCCGGGAACAGCACAGCTGATTTGCTGATCCATCCCACCACTGGGCTCTTGCTACTACGTTGATTGACTATACCTCTGATGGCTAAGTATTATTATTTTTTTGTCTTATATCGATACAGACTGGATGGGTAATTCCAGGGCATCTGTTAATCATTACCAGGTCTTTTCTGTATGTCATTGGCTCCTTGAGAAAGGTCCATGATTTGGGCCCGAAATGTTGGAGCATGTACGGATTATAAACTATTAGGATTAAATAACTTTGGCTGGAATAAGTACCCAAAGAGTTTTTCATATCAGAAGTTTTTTGATTATATTGGAGAGTGCTCCTCTTTCCTCACCAGTAGGTGTGGAAGTAACGGACTATTTTTGGCACATGCTGACACATGTACCTTTGATGGGCACCCCACTGTTGTTTGGTTGGGTGAGAGTGCAGGTTTTCCTCTTTCTTTCTCTCTCTGTATAGATGCCACTGCAGAGGATTCCGAAGGCCGCCGTGGACGTTAGGGGACACCGTGTACATCGGGGGACAGCCGGGGGACCAGGTACTGTAAAAAAAATTACAAAATCTGCAAAAACCTCTTATCTAAAATGCTTGTGGTCCCGAGCATCCTTAATTTTTTACCTGAAGCACTTCCTTTTCCCCATACCCAATGCTTTCCACGTGGTTCAAATGTAACTCATTACCCTAACAATTTAGCTTTCTATGTAAAATCTCATCAGTGATGAGAGCCCATTTCTGGTTGACTAGACGTCTATGATGTGGTTGGGTACCCAGCTATTAACTTATTCTGCACCAAGAAACCTGTGAGACTCAGGATTATGACGACCCAAGATACAAAAAAATGCAGTTAATTATTCTAGGCATACCATTAAACTCCGAACAAATGTTATTGAGAGCAATAATAATGCTTAATTGGTTATGGGCCATAAAACATTTATACACATATAGGGTGAAATTTAATAGGATAAGAGATTCAGAAAATGATAGATTTGTTCAGAAATCTCCCGTTTTTTTTAAAGCCCCAATTATTTACACTGCAAAACCAGTTTGATTTTGAAGTGTAAATGATTGCCACTTTAAAAATAACTGGAGATATCTTACTAAATCTCTCACTTTCTGAATCTCTCATCCTATTAAATTTCACCCAGAATATCTTACATATTTATATGTCTAGTGTCTGTGTGTAACCAAAATAATGCCATCTGATGGCAGTGAGTGAAACTACATATCTTTCACACATGCAGAAACACAGAGGCAATCGCAAGGTAGCAGACTAGCTTTTGAAGCTTTTGCTTCGAGCGGGTTTAGCTAGTAAACATATAATTTCCATATATATTTTAGGTACATTATTTATATTAAATATACATGGTGGTACTTACAGTGGCAGATTTGGGGGGCACACAGGCACGTCCCCGCCCCTCCCCCTGTCATTTCTGAATTTTGTTACAGAGACAGCCGCCACCGCAGCCAGGCATGCAGGGTCAGCCCACCCATTCAGCTGCCACTTGCAGTAACGGGGGGGGGACAGACATGACCGAGAAGAACTGAAAGCATTGACAGTTGGGCTGCCCGGCTGTATTCAGAGCACTGCAGGTCCCGAATATTTGAAATGTTGTGCTGCAGCCTGCTGGGTCCGCAAGCCAATCAAAGCTCGATTGCGGTCTGGCAGGCAATCAGGAACCACCATTGTTGCTCCTGATTGGCTGCTGGACCACAAGCTCCAATTGGCTCTCGGATCTGGCAGGCAGCAGCGTAAGATTCAGTGCTCTGAATACAGCTGGACAGGCCCCCGCTCTCTGTCCAGCTGTCACTTGTGCTTAGCCTCTGCTGTTCCCCCTGTTACGGCAAGCATGTATTCCCCCTTGGCAATGAGCATAGAACCCCTGGCAATGAGCATGTAATCCCACATGGCAATGAGCACATTATCCCACATGGCAACGAACATGTAATCCCACATGGCAATGTGCATGTAATCCCACATGGCAATGAGCATGTCATCCCACCTGGCAATGAGCATGTAATCCCATCTGGCAATGAGCATGAAACCCCTGGCAATGAGCATGGCAACGAGCATGAAGGTAAGCAGCACTTATGTAGCATAATTGTAATAGGCATTACAGTGTTTGGCATAATACATAGTGGACATTATGGTGTGCAGTTTAACATGTAATGGACATTACTGTGTAAATTTTCGATGCACGCCTTTAGCGCGCAATGTCCCTGTTTATGGAACATACTGTGAATTTTGGCTTAATCCCTGTAACATTATGTGAATTTTGGCTCAATCCGTGTGACATTATGTGTATTTTGGTTCAATCAGTGTGGCATTATGTGTATTTTGGTTCAATCCGTGTGGAATTATGTGTATTTTGGCTCATTCCATTTGGCATCATGTGAAAGGGACAAGTATAATGGGGTCTACTATTTTGTTGCATAATGTGTAGAAATGGTATATGGTGTGGTACACTACATTCAAGGACATGCCCCCTTTGAGTGGCCACACCCCCTTTTCCAGCGCATGCACAACTTCATACTTCACCTTTGACATCAAGGTGGGCCTGTGTACTTTAAATGCCAGGGTCTATTTTTAATCCTATTCCTGCCCTCTCTCTGCTCTCCTCCTCTCTCTCTCTGCTCTCTGAGCATGCATACTGGCACCAATAACACCCCCCTTCCCTTTCCTTCACATCCCCTCCCTTACCATGGTGCCCCCTCCCCCTTTCATTTTCTCCATGATATTATAATTAATATGCATGGGGACACTATTTTAAAAATAATATACAAGGGAGACCTTTTTGCTTAAAATATATTTAGAGAAGACACAAACATGTTTAAAGTTCCAATGGGAAAAGGATTAGTGGGTTTGCTACACAGGTTGTTTTAGAAACATAGTGGCGGTTTTAAAAATCTCACCTGTCTTAACCACCTCACCAATTATTTGCTGGTGGTCCCATGGTTTTGAAATTCAATACCTGATACATCTGGAAGTTTCTATCATTGCTCATTTGAATAAGGACAGTGATGATTATTGTGACTGTTTATAAGCTTTCCATGTTTGCAGCTCTTAAGTGGTTTATAAAAAATTACTACATCGTCAGTTTAGCAAAGTTGCCCTTTAATAAATTTCCTCCAAGGAAATGAAAAACTACGTATTTTAATTAAAGAGATAGAAATGATTTATATGTTGGTGTCACCAACATATAAATAATCAAGGAAAGGATGGAGCCTGGCAGCATTCCCAAAAACAGGGGAGCTTCACCCAGGTCAGGGTTGGCAGCCTCTGACTGGCTACCATTAATACCCTGAGTGTTATTCCGGACGCAGTGTTTTCTCAGATAATCTAGTACTGTATCCTCTGACGCAGCAGAAAATCACAGCAGATGGCAGGAGGCCTCTATTTACACAAGCGGTGCGCCCATCCTTGAGTCAGGCCTAATGGCAAACTCAGTGACTGATATTCTGAAAGGGATTTTATTTTTAGCTTCTGTGAGCAATTTTTGTATTGAATCTAATCCCCTTTAGCAGTCACATCTTGCATGGAAATGGTACATAAAGTAGATAGTCATGTTTATTGGACTGATAATTTGTAGGGCCTAGAAAATGTTATTAAATATCTAAACATTGGTACGCTCATGGAAGGGATGAAAATACATGGGACCCTACTACAAGCTTTAGGATGCTGCAACCACCTCATTTTCTGTAATCCATTCTAGGCATGACCTATTTCACCCAGGGTACTTACTGTACATAGTTCTCCAAATATGGCTTCCTCACCCGGTATAGTTCATGGCTTAACCTAGTACTGGTGCCCTGCTCTCCATAACCTAGTGCTGAGGCCACTCTCCCTACATACCGCTTTATGTCCTGGCCATCCCTGCCATGCTCACTTCCACCTTCGGCCCTCCTTTCTTGCACCTCATGTTGCCTGTCTGTCTCCCCCTCCCTCTAGACCAGGGGTTCCCAAACGTTTTTGACTTACGGCACCCTGAAGCATCAGATAATTATTTTGTGGCAACCCTAGGCTAAAGGTTTCTCATTGAGAAAGTTAGAAATAAATATTAAGTTAAATAAATTGTGTTTATATCTCATCTTTAGGATCAGTTATGTGGTAATGGACAGGATTCACGTCTGTTTGTGCCCAATTTGACTATTACATTGGGCATAAATAACTTGAATTGGTCCTGGACCACCAACCCAGGGCACCCCTGCAAGTCCCCCAAGGCACACCAGGGTGCCACGGCACACAGTTCGGGAATCACTGCTCTAGACTGTAAGCTCCTTGGAGCAGGGTCCTCTCCCTTTCTGTTCTCACAGCCCTCGTCTTGCATTTCAATTACAGCTCTTTCTACCATCTCTACCCGCAGCTGCCCCTGGTAACATGTGGACATCTCCTCTGCTTCCCTACATCTCAGTTGTATTGTGTTCTAAGCATTGTGCTGCTAATTGTTACCTGTGCTCTGTTTTTGTTCTTCAGTGACTGTTAGGTTTAGTTCTGTGTACCCTGTATTGTTAATATATGTGCTATATGTACAGTGCTGAAAACAATTTGTTAATTAAATAAAATATAGTAATAATGATAATGACTGCCTCACTTTGAAATTCTATTCTATTTTTGGATCCTGATATCATTTCCATGATCATATCAGATTACTTATACAGTAGTACTTGGAATATGTGGCAATATTTATTGCAAGAAATGGATGAGAAAACAGAAAGGCAAAGTTTTGTAATTATTTGACTTTCATCATAAATTGTTTTGAGTTTCAATCATGACTAGCAGTGTTGTGAGTACGGATGATTAAGAAGGGACAAATATAAAGTCCTTGTAAGGCAAGCCTCCCATATTTGCAGGGGGTTTTCAAGGGTAGGCAGGTTTTACATCTAGAATCTGTGATTTAAAAAAAAAAAAGATTTCAAGCTACTGATGAAATTAGTAGATAAATGAGGAAATCTGGGCCCTGAGTTGTATCCTTGCCGTATCACCCTCACTAGAAAGTGAGTGCCCTCCTCATATGGTGTAGCCTTTTAGCAGCTATGGGACATTTTGATCACAATTTGGATTAAAAATGCAGATGTGATCAAATAAAAATAAGTAATTAACAATAAATAATGAAGGAAATGAAGGGAACTCAGCAGATATCAGCGTTATCCATCTTAAATCCTGGGGATCAGGATAAGGTTATTTACTTTTCACACATTTCTGTTTGTCAACTCGGGAAGCAGAAATCTTGTCACCGGCTGTGATCCCGTCTGACAGCAGAACAATTGAATTGCTGCTGTCTGGAACAATCTAGTAGTGGGCACCTAAAAAACAATTGAATCACCCCCTTTGTGTTTCACAAAACTAGGTGACACTGATCAGCCATTCAGGGCTTTCATGGCAATTGGATGAACATCTTATATTAATCATGGATTTTGAACTTACAGTTAATGAAGCTCTCAGCAGCTCCTATAAGGCACCATAAGAGCCTTGTTGTAAGCCGTTGAGTCAAGTTAATTATGGTGATTGAGAGGGAAAAGAGACCTTTTAAGTTAACTATACTTGGCTCCTATTTCCTATGTGTTGGTTACCCGTGTAGTGTACGTTATCACTTCCAATAGCTTACTGCAGTAGAGGCACTTCATGCTTCCCTTGTGCCTAGAGTTCATGTCCATAGCCAGCGCAAAATAACCAAACGCCATCAATTTGTTGCCATTCTCAGTACAATGCTCTATGTTGCTGATGTTATAGTGGACACTGAGCCAGGTTCAGACCCATTCGGAGGGCTGCAAATTCGCAGCCGTTCCGAACATCGATAAATAGCGCGGTATGCTGTGCTCATGCGTGGGGACAGTGTGAAGGGTTGCCTTCACTGGCCTTATGCTGGGTGACTGACAGGCTGGCGTTTCGTGGGGAACTCCGGGCATTTAATGGGCGTGCCCACAAAAATGGTGTGTGCACCCATAGAAGTGCTAGGCAGGCCCCAGTGAATGCAAGTGTACCCCTTCATGTTCGGGTGGGTGCATGATGTCGGCCATACCAACAGCCGCCGAGTGACTCCTGGGTCATGTAGCTGCTGTGAACGCAGGCCAGAGGAGATATCCTTCAATTAATTATTTCTTCTCTGTGCAGCCGCATACAAATGGATGTGTGCGCATACACACCCGCTCGCAGCCCTGCACATGGGCTTGGCCTGGCACAAAGCCATGCAGGTATTAATAGATGTTTTATATATTATCTCTATGTGCTCCTTGGGCAAGGTAGCACGTTGTAGTCACAGTAAATGGATCCTAGCTTAAGACTCCATGACACATGAAAGTTGACATGCACTACTGTAGGTCGACTTGACAAAAAGTCAACACAAGCAAAAGATCAACACAAATATTTCAATATTTTGGTGCCTATGTCAACATGGACCTCCCATTATCATTATGAGAACTTTTGTAGTTTGTTAACTACTGGACAATACGTTGCAGACAGATGGACAAACCAAGTTTAGGAACTAAAACAGGAGATCCTGAGCAAGCTGCACAAGCAACATTGCATCACTGACTTGTTTACATCACATTGTGTACAGGGATCCTTCTAAGCTCTCTATTTAGCGGAACACAGATTGTTACATAACAGCAATTAACCTGAGATTAATGACACTACAAAATTCCCAGGGCAAAATGTACCCAGTGTTAGCACACAATTCTCTTTAGTGCCAGAAGGGGCATTTGCTGAGCACTGATTATGTTGTCAGTACTTGCAAGATCATCATTGTAGTATTTTACACGGGTATGCAGTCAGTGGATAGACAATGTCTTGGTTGGCAGTCACCAGGTCGACCACTAATGGTCAACATTGGCTAGAACAGCACCTAAAAGTGTTTACATACCTTAAGTCGATGGTGCCAAAAGGTCGACACATGCTTATTGTCGACAGTCAAAAGGTTGACATGAGGTTTAAAAAAAAAAAGGGTTTTCGTACTGTACTATCCAAGTGGGCATAGAGGGGGACATTTACCAAAATGGATTCGTAGAAAAAAGGTGTATTCGTAGGGAGAAATACACCTTTTTTTTACGAATTTGTATTTTCGGGATTTACAATCCCAAAAATACAACAATTCGTATTCCTAAAGATGGAACATTCGTATTTGTATTTACAAATACGAATGTCTACACCAGTGGTGGCCAACCTGTGGCTCTTGAGCCTCATGCGGCTCTCCCCCTTGTAAAGTGCGGCTCCTGCTGCCCGCCGCCCACCGTCTGTCCCAGTCCCCCCTGCTGCCAGTTCCCTGAATCCCTTCTCCTTCTGAGGGGAGGAGAGCGCGCATCGCGCATCTCTCCTACCCCTTACTGTGCATCCTTGTGACTGGGCCATCCGCCAATCAGAGCTTGTGGGCCAGCAGCCAATCAGGAGCCAGCCAGCGAGCTTCGATTGGTGGGCGGCCTAGTCACAGGGAAGTGAGGGGGAAGGAGACGCGCAGTGTGCTGTGCTCTCCTCCCATCGGTGACATGACAGGAGGACTGAAGGGGGACACCAGACTGTCCTCTCCTCGCCTGGCAGCAGCAGCAACAACGGTGAGTGCTGCTGCTGGGAAATTTGCACGGTGGGGGCATAGCAGTTTGTGGCACTGTGGGGGCATAGCAGTTTGTGGCACTGTGGGGGCATAGCAGTTTGTGGCACTGTGGGGGCATAGCAGTTTGTGGCACTGTGGGGGCATAGCAGTTTGTGGCACTGTGGGGGCATAGCAGTTTGTGGCACTGTGGGGGCATAGCAGTTTGTGGCACTGTGGGGGCATAGCAGTTTGTGGCACTGTGGGGGCATAGCAGTTTGTGGCACTGTGGGGGCATACCAGCTTTTTGGCACTGTGGGGGCATACCTGGCACCGTGGGGGGCATATGTGTATGACACCTACCCAAGGTGTCAATATAGACTACGCCCCTTTTTT